>NC_136424.1:97527500-98727500 GCF_052625555.1 Lactuca saligna | reverse complement strand
CTTTGCCTTCGAAGTCATGCTCTAGAAACAACTCTAGGTACTGCTCCTGCTTCTCGGACTCCAGCTCCCAAGTCTACTCTGATCCTCTATGGTGCTCCCACTGCACCTTAACCAGTCGCACCTCCTTGTTCCTCAGGGTCTTAACTTTTCTATCTAAAACCGCAACCGGCCTCTCAATATAGCTCAGGCGGTTATCCACTTGAATATCCTCCAATGGAACCACTGTCATCTCATCAGCTACACACTTCCTTAACTGGGACACATGGAAAGTGTTATGAATCTGGCTTAGCTCTGCAGGAAACTCTAATCGATAAGCTACTTTCCTCACTAGAGCGGTCACTTTGAAAGGACCGATATATCTAGGACCTAACTTTCCCTACTTCCTGTATCGAAACACCCCTTTCCATGGGGATACCTTCAGGAGGACAAAATCTCTGACTTGGAACTCTAGCTCAGATCGTTGTCGGTCTGCGTAACTCTTCTAACAACTTTGAGTCGTCAGTAACCTCTATCTGACTTGCTGAATCTGCTCAGTTGTCTTGAGCACTATTTCAGTGTCACCCATCACTCTCTGCCCCCACCTCTCCCCAACAGATGGGATACCGACATCTCCTCCCATATAAGAGCTCAAAGGGAGGCATACCAATACTGGAATGATGGTCGTTGTTGTATGAAAACTTAGCCAAAGGCAAATAAGTATCCCAACTTCCACCAAAGTCCATAACACATACACGTACCATATCCTAGAGCATCTGAATCGTCCGCTCACTCTGCCCGTCAGTCTGTGGGTGGTATGCAGAACTAAAGTGCAACTGGGTACCCAACTCCTCATGAAACTTCTTCTAGAACCTGGAAGTAAAGCGCACATCTCGATCTGACACTATCGATGTCGGCAGTCCATGCCGTGCCACCACTTCTCGCACATAGATCTCGACCAATTTCTCTGCAGAAGAGCTCTCACTGATAGCTAGAAAGTGAGCACTCTTCATCAACCGGCCTATAACCACCCATATCATGTCAACACCTCTCGTAGTCCTCGGTAGTTTGGTGATAAAATCCATGGAAATTTGTTCCTACTTCCACTAGGGAATCTCTAGAGGCTGCAACGGGCCATGTAGATGCTGATGCTCATCCTTAACCTGGTGATAGTTCAAGCACCTCTCAACTACCTATGCCATATCTCTCTTCATGTAGGGCCACCAATAATCCGTCTTCAGATCCAAATACGTCTTAATGGCCCCCGGGTGGATCGAGAATCTCGACCGATGAGCCTCCTCCATCAAAATACGTTGAGCTTCGCCTGTATAGGGCACCCATATCCGCCTACAGAAATTCATAAGTCCTTGACTATTCGTCTCAAACTCGGAAACTTGTCCGATCACCCATTCCCTCTTACGGTTCTTTGGTCTCACAACCTCCACCTGGGCCTCTCGGATGGTATCTAGGACTGGAGTTATCACCGTCATCCTCATGAACACATCTAGGATCAAAGCACTCATTGCTCTATGGCTCAAGGCATCGGCTACCACATTAGCCTTACCAGGATGATACAAGATCTCACAGTCATAGTCTTTCACAATATCCAACCATCTCCTCTGTCTCATATTCAGGTTGGGCTGATCAATGAGGTACTTCAGGCTCTTGTGGTCCGTGTATATGGTACACCAAACTCCATACATATAGTGGCACCAGATCTTGAGGGTAAACAACTCCACCCCCAGCTCCAAATCGTGGGTGGGATAACTCATCTCATGAGGCTTCAAGTGCATCGATGCATATGCTATCACATGCCCCTTATGCATCAACACCGCACCCATCCCTGATCTAGATGCATCACAGTAAACCACAAAGTCCTCCACTCCCTCGGGAAGGGCTAACACTGGAACTTCACATAATCTCAGGCGAAGAGTCTTGAATGATGCCTACTGCTCGGGTTCCCAGGCAAAAGTAACACCCTTACGGTCAATCTGGTAAGAGGAACAACAATCTTGGAGAAATCTTTAATAAATCTCTGGTAGTAGCCGACCAAACCCAGAAAACCCCTGATCTCGAACGGGGATCTCGGTACCTCCCATCGCATAACTGGATCAATCTTGGCTGGGTCAACCAAAATCCCATTTTGATTAACGAGGTGCCCTATGAACTGGACCTCTCGTAACTAGAAATCAAACTTGGAGAATTTGGCGTAAAGCCTCTCCGTCCTCAATACTCCAAGAATCTCTCGAAGATGCTCCTCGTGCTGCTATATGGACCTCGAGTATACTAGAATATCAACGATGAAGACAATCACCGACCGATCCAACATGGGCCTGCACACCCGGTTCATACATCCATGAATGTTGCCGGTGTGTTGGTGAGTCCAAAAGGCATCGCTACAAACTCATAGTGCCCATAATGAGTCCTAAAGGATATCTTCTATATATCCTCCTCGCAAACTCTCGTTTGATGATATCCAGATCTTAAATCAATCTTGGAAAACCAAGATGCCCCCTGCAACTGATCGAATAAATCGTCGATCCTCGGTAGTGAATAATGGTTCTTGACCGTTAGCTTGTTCAACTTTCGGTAATCGATGCACATCCGGTGTGAACCATCCTTTTTCTTGACAAAAAGGATCGGTGCTCCCCACGGTGAGCTACTCGGTCTGATAAAAGCCTATCCTAGCAGCTCCTGGAGCTGTGAGGATAACTCTTGCATCTCAAGTGGAACAAGGCGATAAGGTGCCTTGGTGATAGGTGTCGCACCTAGAACCAAATCAATCCGGAACTCCACTTGCCTCTTGGGAGGCATACCCGACAATTCTTTGGGGAAAACGTCTTGAAACTCGCACACCATCGGAACCTCGGAAATAAAACTCGGCTTCTCTGTAGCAACTCGCGTATCTATCACGTATTCCCAAAATCCCGTACAACCCTGTTGTAGACTCTGTCTCGCCCTGGCAGCAGAGCGGAAAGCTAATCCAGATCTGGTACCCTCACCATACACCGTAAGCACTCCCCCACTAAGGTCTCGTATGGTCACCATCTGACGCTCACAGTCGATCACAGCTCCAAACCGATTCAACTAATCCATGCCCACTATGACACAGACATCACCCATCGCTATCGGCACCAGATCTATCGGGAACTCAACACCAAAAATCTCTAGTGCACATCCTTGGAATACATTAGTGGCAAAAACTGCATGCTCGTCGGCTTTATAAACCCTCAGAAGTCAACTCAACGCCTCTCGTCTGATACTAATGTGACAGCTAAAAGTTAATGACAGGATCACACGAAGGATCGACTCACACCCAAGTGAAATAACACTAAAGCAGGTACAGAACGCACAAGAAAAGTACCTATATACAACACAGTATAAGCACAAAAAATCTCAAAATAACAGAAATAAGAAAATACGTACCAACCTTAACATCAGGTGTTGTGTGGACCTCCTCTGTTGTTAGCTGAAAAGCTCTGCCATGAACTCTCAGTGTCTCGAACTTCGCTGGCTGACTATCAGTATCACGTAAAGTAGCAGGATCGGAACCCTAGGCTAATCCCCGAATGAGCTGAGGGCAGTCGACCTTCCGATTGCCGCTCTAGTTGCAGTGAAAGCAAACTGAAAACCCCTTGGGGAAATCCTTCATCATGTGCCCCTCTTTGTCACATTTGTAACAAATACCTACTCTCGTATCAACGGGCTTTTCCTACTTCGTCCCTACCTACGATTGTATCGGTCTCCTGTCTCTACCCTGAGACTCCTCCTCCTCTCTGGTCTGTAACTCTAGCTCAATCTCCCTCCTCCTGGCATTAGTCTGAAGCTCAACTAATGTTCGGTATTACGAGTTCACCACAAACTACCATATATCCCTACTCAATATGCTCAAATATCAGCTTACACATGCCTGATCAGTAGACATGTGCTCAGGGCGAAACAACACCCTCTCAAGGAACATCCTCATGATCTTAGTCACAGTTTCTGTCTTCTGCTTGAGAGACAGAAACTCCTGGGCTAACCGTTCCCTCTCCACCGGGTGAACATACCCGTCTCGGAACAACTGTGTGAACCTCTCCCATGTCACTGCAGCATGGTCTGTAGGAGTAAAACTAGTAGTCACGAACTTCCACCAGTCCTTCGCTCCCAAGCAAAGCTGGTTTAGCACAAACCGAACTCTCAGGTGATCTGGGCATGAACACGTATAAAAGCATCCCTTAATGTTAGAGATCCATCTCATGGAATCAATCGGATCCTATGTCCCATCAAACTATGGTGGCTTCGTGTTGCTGAACTCTTGGAACAACAACGAGTCACCTCCCTGTGGCCTAGCAGCAGCTACGGCTACGGTGACTGCAGCAGCAGTAGCAGACTCAGTAACAACCGCATATCACTCATCGAATGTCTCGATCAGTGTGGTCTTAATAGACCCAAACATCTCCGGTATTGCCTCTCGGATAATTACGACGACCTCCTCATGAATGATCTTGTGGATCTACTCATTACTAGCACTACTGCTCTCGGGGTCGTGGCATGTACCCACCATGATGTCTCTAAAACACAACACAAAAATCATCATAGACTCGTTCGAGCATACTCACACTCGATTTACACCCATACATGCTCCATAGTACCCTACGGATTCTTACTTGGTTCACATACAGATCTGGTGTTTTCAGTAGTACGGGCCCAATACTACCTTCCATACCAATCTATAGTGACCCGAAGTCCTCCTCCTCCTCCTAGGATCCTAATTCAAAAGTACTCTATCTCTGGAGAATATCAACTACTCTCTCAGTAGGATCCTCAGATGCTCATCTAGGTATCTCTCCAAGATTATCCCTCATCTCAAACTCTTTCTAAGAGGTTCTTGCTAGATACTCCTACTCAACACATACTCAGGGCAAATAACATATAACAACAACTCCTAGGCTAAGCGTCACAAATCAGGAAAATCTAGCCCTAAAATATGAAATACCTAGCCTATCCTCTAGCATGCATCCCTAACACCTCATAAATATCTCATAATATAAACAATTAAGGGTATTTTGGGAAATCACCGTTCGGGCTATGGTTGATTGTACACACTGCTCCATCTCCTTTCTCTCTAAAAAAACTCTTACTAGTTCTAGAAAAATCATTTCTCTTTAAAAAAAATTCTCAAATCCTCAGTTTGAGTTTAGACATACCCGAAGGTACATCCGAATCCCTCAAACGAAGGCTCTGATACCAACTTATAATACCGTACATTTTCAAAAAAAAAATTAAAATTTAAAATCACATAAATCCCATTAACACATTTCAAAAAAAACCCCAAAGTGTCAAATTATTAAAACCACATATCCATAATTTTTTAAATAAAATCCAGACTCCTTAAAACATAACTCCGTCTCGTGTGTACAATCAAGCCGAGGCCTTCCCGTGATCCTGAGAAGTACCTGAAACACATAACACATAACATGGTAAGCACAAAGCTTAGCGATTTCCCCAAAATATCACACACATCTCATTAACCTCTCATGGCTATATCTCGAATAAGACCCTCCGGTCAATGTGTCTCAGTGGAACCCTCTAGTCCCACAACTAAGGTGGAGCCCCTGGTTGTAACGTAGTAAAGCTTAGAATAATACACATCATAAATCACAAAGCCAAAATGCAGGATTTCACAATACTCAATATAAACATACAAGACCCTCCGGTCACACAAAGTTACCATTAATGGGAACTATAGTGATAAGACTCACCTCATAAGTAAGCAAAGAAATCGTGTACCCCGCAAACGTTCTAACCCATGCCAACATGTCATAAGCATCTCTAATTAACACTTAAATCACAACTCTAAATAAACAAAGCTATTCTTTCTCTCTCTCTCTCTCTCTCTCTCTCTATCTATCTATCTATCTATCTATATATCTATCTATCTATCTATCTATCTATCTATCTATCTATCTATCTCTAACTCTTGGGATGGGTAAAAGAACATTTTACCCCTCCATGGTCTCAATAATCCCTGTCTTGACCAAACCCTAAAGTCAACAGAAGTCAACAATCCATGTCGACCCGACTTGTCGAGTTCCCTCATTCCTTAAGCAATATTGCGAAAATCCAACTTAACACGTCGAGTTGTCTCATCAACTCGCCGAGTTACGCATGTCCAGATTCATCGGGGAAAACCCTAGCAAACTAGTTGAGTCCCTTCAGACCATTTCCTCATTCAGAAGATTTCAAGCATAAACGGTGTCTCATACTCTGGATCTAGCCTTCTAAGGCTCACTTATCACGTAAAGTTGTAAGCTTTACGTCCATGGATGGCATCTAGGGCTCAAAACGCCAATATAAGCTCCATATAGGGTTGGATGCACAAAAGCTTGCCTCTAGCTCAATAAAGCTCGGATCTTTAGGCTCACAAGACCTCCTACAGTCCAGATCTAAGGTTTCAACCTCATGATATGCTCAAGTGACTCAATAACAAAAGATGGATAGGAGAAAACCCTAAAGACTCCCTCAACTAAGATCTCACAAAGAAAAGGTCAAGATAGTAGCTATTTACCTCTACATAGAAGCTAATCACTGAAGAACATTGGATCCACAACCCCTCCTCGAACAAATCCGTAATTCTCTCCAAATCTCCTTCCAAAGATGCACAAAAACACTCAATTTAGCCCCTCTCTCTCTCTCTCTCTCTCTCAACAAGTAGAACTGGTTTAGGGTTTCTCACAGAGCTCTAAGGTGACAAATGTGGCGGAAATGAAGGCTTAAGGTCCTTTAAATAGGACACAAACCTGGAAAATTAGGGTTTCCTCTCAGAGCGCAAACTCATCGAGTTGGTCCCTCCAACTCCTCGAGTCCGTCGAAAAACCCACGTGGCCAAATCTTTCTCTACTCGACAAGTTGGGGCCTCCAACTCGTCTAGATACTCAATCAAAATCATGAAAATTATATAAATATTATACCTGGGAGTCGGGATGTTACAGTCGTGTTCGTGGACATAATTCGATACAAAATTAACATGATATTATCATGTTTTTTCATGCTTATCGTGTTTATATGACTAAATTATAAATTAAATAATGTAAATTTTTTTCTTCATGTTTTCATGTTAGTCGTTTTTATCGTGTTAGTAAAGTACAACATGATTACGTGTCTTGTTTGTGTTTTATAAAATATTTTCTTATCGTGTCATGTTAACTAAAACCACGAATGTGCTCCAAGCGTCTCCGATATTTAACGATATTTTACAGGGTAAAGCACCAAAAATGTCATATGTTGTCAATGGAAATGAATATAAATATGGGTATTACCTAGGTGATGAGATATATCTAGAATACGCTACATTAATCAATTCATACACATTTTCGGCCGACTGTAAACGAAAAATGTTCAAGTTAGCACACGAATCTGCAAGGAAGGATGTAGAACCGGCATTTGGTGTAACATCCCTTTATTTTCTACTTGTAAAGTCTACCATAGTCAACCAAAGTCAAACTTGGGTAAACTAAAGTCATCTTTATTGTTTGGAATTTTATTAAGGTTAGAGTAATAACCTTTGAATGTTAAAGCCCTTAGAATATCTGTGGTAGAAATTAGAAGGAAAATACTTGAAAAACTGAGAAACATCGCATCCCTTCTTCTTTCTTTTTCTTCGGACTGCAAAATACTTGAAAAACTGAGAAACATCGCATCCCTTCTTCTTTCTTTTTCTTCGGACCGCAAACCTCACATGGTCATGAACTGTTTGTTGCCTTCGGGCCGTGAACCGTGAACCGCCTTCCAGATCGAGAACCGCAGCCGTGAACCGCCTTCACACCGTGAACCTTCGGGCGTGAACCACAAATTGTGAACCCCTTATATATATATATATATATATATATATATATATATATATATATATATATATATATATATATATATATATCGGTTGATTTTAATTCATTTATACACTTTCAAATGAAAATCCAACTTTTTCTCTAAAGTATCATCAGCCAAGAACAACCTCTCACCTCAAAAACATGCTAAACTCATCATTTCTCATCATATTCACGTGATAATCACTAGTTCTACATAGAATCTAACAGGTATTATTTCTTGATCTTGTTATCATTTCAAAAACATCCTTCAATCTTCTTACACTAGGCTGAAACTCGTTAATTGCACTAAGTTTCGCGAAGAACACGAAGAACACACGAAGCACGCAAAGAAAACCCGACTGAAAACCTTTGAATCTTCTTAAAAACTTGCTTAGAATCTTCAGGTGTTCTTCATTCATCAAGAACACTGGGCCATGAACCCTTCTTGGGTCGTGAACCCCTCCTGGCCGTGAACTCATTGCAGCCTCCATTTTAGCTTCTAACACATCTATTTGTAAGTTATACTTACAAATTAGTCCAATTTCCAATCATTCCTATGATTATATTCACTAATTGGTTGCATATATACTATACAAATTACTATATAGGACTTGTTTTACTACGGGATTTCACTTGTGGAAATAAACGTCCTATATCAAATCATTAGTCGAATCACACTCTAAAAGATGAGTTCATACCCCCGTATTTTAATAGTTTTTACAGTTTTAAGGGGGGGGGGGGGGGGCGGAATACAAGTCTAACACAAAGATTTTGTGTTACCAACAAATGGTTTCAAAATATCTCACAAAATGGATTTCAATTATCTTCAAATCAAATGGTTTCAAATTGTGTTAAAATGACATCAAGTCACCAAAAGTATATATATATATATATATATATATATATATATATATATATATATATATATATATATATATATATATGGGGGAAAATAGAAGTTTATAAAATATTTTAAAGAGTTTAACATTTGAAATACTTTTGGTGACTTGATGTTATTTTAACACAATTTGAAACCATTTGATTTGAAGATAATTGAAATCCATTTTGTGAGATAGATTTAAAGGGCTTAGGACTGATAACTCGCGTTATTTCCTTTTTCTTGTTTGGATGTGAACTTAGGGTATCGGTTATTTGTCCAAATGTCGTTTAAATTTTAGTTATATATATTTGTATATGTATATAAATATAAAGGTTATTTCATTCGGTTTCAATATCCTTTGTAACCTGTCGAGCAAGATGTTGCATTCATTAACAATTAGTATCAATACAGAAAGCACATATAAATTATAATATGTATAATTTATGATTCAAGAACACTAACTCACGAGTCAAGTATACTAGAGTACACTATTTTACAAGAACAAGGGTTTGCACTATTTTACAAGAACATGGGTTTCCACTATTTTACAAGAACAATGGTTTGATTCAAAACTGATGAGTTTAAAACAAACTCTAAGATCGATTAGATCTATGAAACAGGTAGAGAAACAACTAGATAATCAATTAAGAACAAGCTAATGGATCAAAAGGTGTCGAATGATTTAATAAACAATCCTCAGAAGAGCTCGATAAAGAACATCAACTGTAGAGGATTTTAGGGTTTACAAATAATCAATGAGAGTGACGACCGTTACTATACGCATACATGCATGCATATATTTATAATACAACCCTAACAGTTTTCCTAAGAAAAAGAAGGCTATTCTAGATAAGCACGGATTGACAAGCCCAATCCGGCTGTAAAACAAAAGGGCCCAAGACGCAACACAATAATCTTCAACAATCTCCCCCTTTGCATCTTTGGCACAGAGCCTTCATTCCCTTTTAACAGCAGAAGGCTTCTTCACCGTCTCAAAAATCCTCGGTATAATAGCCAGAATGTGATGCCTGAAGGTAATATACCATCGAAGCATATCAGTGAAGTTCTTCTTGTCTGCTGTGGAGTTCTGCTTGCATCGGTGAATGATGTTTATGATATGCTCCAGACATTATGTTGAAAACAGATGCTTGTCTACCAGAGCAAACAGAAACTTGTGCTTGTCGCCTCTTGTGAACATGACCGTCAGATTTGAAGAGTCAATTTGCCCTAACTTCATTTTGTGTACGTCTCCTGTCTTGGAAGTAGGCTTGACGGTCGGTTTCTTGTTCATTATTTTAGCTATTTCCTGATCCATAGTGGCGAGCTCATGGATATAGGAAGCCAACATTCTTTTGAGATGTTTCAGAATCGGTTCATACTCTCTTTGATTGGAGAGAAGAATGTTGTATAGCAGAATCCAATCATGAGGATTCAGACTGGGAAGATCTGCCAGAGAAATAAAATGTTCTGTGTTGGCCGTTCCTCTATTGATTTTGAAGTTAACATTCACAAATTTCCCAGCCTATGTCAGTTTCAGTACCTTGACTTTAATTATCTTCTGTGCACTCCATGTCAAGTACTGTGGTTGACCATACTTCAGATAAAAATCTATTAATTCTCTGTCAACCTTCAAGTTTGGATGAGGGACATCAGCAGTGACATCGAAGCAATGAAATGTAAAAGCTTTTCGTGTGATTGGCATGTCAAACTGCGAGTCTTTGGTATTCTCACACTCAAAGGATGCAATCGGTTCCAACCAATATATGGAAGGAAACTCAATCGCTTGATTGATAAGTGTGTCTCTGTCCCATTCTGGGAACATAGTCTTCTTGGCTTGTAGAGCATCCTCATCCTCCTTGAGTCTTCTTTCTTTGGCCTCTGCCTCTCGAGCTATTTTCATTGTTTCATCCAGCGCTTTGTCCCTTTTCTTTCGTTGAAGAGCTTCAGCAATAGTTTCATTGGTATCTGACTACCTCTCAACAAGAAATTGTTTTCCAGAACCCGAAGTTAAATTAACCTTCGGTTCTGTCTTTGGAATACCCTCCTCTCCCCCTTGTCTCGGAAGAACAAGCTTCTCCGAGACACCCTTCATTTCGCTCAAGATGTTAATTGCAGGAAGGAGTTTAGCCTGGAGATGTTGTCTGATGGTAAGGGTAAGAAAGGGATCATGAGTATCGAGGACAGTTGTCAATATATTCTTGACATCACCAGCGCAACCTTGAAGAACAGCCCGCTGATTTTTCAGCAAAGAGATTTCTTGTTGTGCCTGGGCCAGTTGGATCTTCTGAAGGTCAATAGTTTCCTGATGCTTGACAAGATCTTCTTTTAAGGTGCTCTCTGCTGCTAGAGAAGCAAAACGTGAATCCAAGGATTGAAGAAAAGAGGTGGATTCAGTTTTGAGGTCAGCACGCAGAGCCTCAAACTTGGAGGTTTCACCCTGAAGGGTAGCCGAAAAGGAGTCTACTGACGTCTGAAACTTGGCCGCATTAGCATCAGCATGGGCTTTGAGAGAGTCAAGAAAGATCTGAGTTGTGTGAACAACCTCAGAGACTTCCTTTGTAGCTTTGGAGCATGAAGCTGCTGAGTTGTCAATGGCATCAGTGGAACGATCCAGAGCTTCAGTATACGTCTTGATCGCAGACTCGATGAAGGCTTTCAGCACCACACCCCCATAGGCTTTATTATCAGCCAGCAAACTGTCGAGTTTGTCATGAATTTCTTGAAGCTGCTGACTGGTAATAGGGGTATCGGCATCAGTATCTGTGGGAATCCGGTAAGGGCTATAATAAAGAGAATCGTACTCTTCATCATCACCGCCCAAAGTAGCACCGGAGTTTGAGGATGGAGAAGGTGATTGTAGGATGTTGATGACGGGAGTTTCAACCACAGTAGTAGCCCCTGTATCAGATACATTGACTATTACTGGTGGCTGGGAAGAGGTGGTAGCAACCGATTCGGTGATGATTGGAGTGGGGATAGAAGAGGTAGGTATAGTAACAGAGAAAGGAATGGTTGGTTCTGTTGTAGTGGGAGGGATGATTATAGGAATAGAAAGTGGGACCGTCTGTTTCGGTGATGGGGGTGGGGTAGGAATTTTAGGAGAAGGTGGAGGAGAGGGTGATTTTGTAATATTGGGAGATGCTGGTGGAGAGGGAAGATGAGTGGATGCAGGAGAGGATGGTTGTTGAGGAGACTGAGCAGGAGTTGGCTCTGTTGGAGAAGCATGAGGAGCAGCAACCTCTGTGTCGGATTGGTCATGTGGAGCAGAGCCAAGAGAAGGGGATCCTTTGGCCCTTTTAGCCATCTTCTTAACTTTCTTGGATTTGGACCGAGAAGGTTCATCTGCATCATGTTTACGCTTGGAGGATCTTGGCTTTCTCTCCTTTTTCGAGTCAGATTCTTTCTTATCTTGTTTCTCCTTTTTACTAGCCCTCTTGCCTCAGTTGGCAGGTTGATCAAGGGCTTCCAATGCGGCTTTTTGTTCGTCGGACAGAACCCTTGGAGGCAAGGGAGTTCTGGTGCTATAGTCCGCCATGATCTGGCTGTGAGGCGTGACACATCTGTACATGGATTCAGGGATTAATCCGTAATGTAGAAACTTACTTGGATCAGAAACGATAATATTCTTCGTGTGGTAAGAGGCAATTGAAGCCAGAAGAGCATCCTTCATCACAGGGATTTCTAGGGAATTCATGGCCTTCTTCGTGATGAGCGTCCATAAACGTCCGCAAGAGATCTCGGAGTGCCGGGTGGTGGTGTTTAGACTCTGAACGACTTGAGACCAGATTATGGAGCCATAATCGAGGTTGATGTCGTTGTAAAGACCATAGAGAATGGTGAGAAATCCTTTACTCGTGGTATCAGAACCACCACAACGTTCCGCTAAACCCTTGATTAAAAGGGTAAGCAAGCCATTCCATTGAGAACGAAGACAGGATTTCTTGACCTTCGCGATTGTTGTAAGAACATCGGTATATCCCATCTCGTACATCATCGAGAACAGTTGGGTAGTAGTGACAAAATCCGGTGAGATGACGGAAGAATCAACTGCAAGCCCTAGAAGAGAGCAAAACTTGGTTTTTGATACGGAGGTTTTCTTGTCATGGATGGTGAAGTAGATGCGATCTTTGTGTTTGTCATAACTTGCTGTTGTGTAGACTTGAGAAAGCAGGGACATCGGAACTGCTTCCACCTGCGTGAGTGCCAACAGCAATGGGGAATATTTTAGACATTCCACCACATGAAGCATGTACGCATCATATAAGAAAGGGGTCATCTCGATAATCATATTCTGATTAGGCTTGATAGAAAGCAAAGATGAAGAGGCAGTTTGATCTTGTGCAGAAGAAGAAGTCGCCATTGTTGAATCGAGGAAGAAGTTGAACAGTGGAACTTTTTCAGAGAGAGAGATTACGTGAGTGGTAAATGCCAAAGAACACGATCACCCCTTATTTATACCGTTCACTGGAGAGAGAAAATCGTGATGATGAGGGAACCAAAACGTCGCCTGAAAAAGCGCGATTGGATGTTATGGTTTATCCCAGGAATACGTCAGCACACGTGGGTGTGAAACGAATCAACTGCACGCGCCCAAATCATATTTTTGTACCGTTTGAAATCCCTTGTGCCCTTGTTTGGTTACAACTGTAACTTAAAACCACATACCAAACAGCAATCAGAATGTTGGAAAAATTAATTTTCGTGCATAAGAGTGTGAAAGATAAAGAAATAAATCAAAGGTGTTTGAGATGTGAGTGTTGTCTATGAAGAAGACAGAAGGCGGAAGATTCCGGGCAAGAATCACTTCCTTCAAAGCCAAGAGAGACTTGAAGTGCTTGTGTGGTTTCCCTGGAAATACGATCAATTGTATGTTAATAAACAATGAAAGGCATCTTTTGAGCATAGGCTGTGGGGTGGCTGTCCTCTAACTGAACATCAAGTCTCAACATAAAACTGAGTGTTGGCAGAGGTACCTGTGAGACCGATGTGATCTGTTGAACAGGTAGGTGGGAAT
This sequence comes from Lactuca saligna, assembly GCF_052625555.1. Taxonomy (NCBI): domain Eukaryota; kingdom Viridiplantae; phylum Streptophyta; class Magnoliopsida; order Asterales; family Asteraceae; genus Lactuca; species Lactuca saligna. The sequence goes on along the minus strand of NC_136424.1, from coordinate 98,713,783 downwards.
TATCTAGTGACAAGCATGGGATAAACATAAATCTCAAAAAAAAAAATTAAATTGGACCTCTTTTGGAAGAAATGTCTTAGGAAGAGACGATTTCATAAAAGATCACGCAAACAGAAAATGAGATTTTCAAGTAACATTTTGAGTATAACACACACCGTCAATTCATTTTAGGTATTGGATGTTGGGTTCCACTAGGAACGTGGTAATCGAATCCAAGATCATAAACATAGATGTTGTGTAACCATAAGCTTCAGTGGTTAAGACCGAAAGCACCAAGGGTTACTTTAGGGAATCGAAGGTAAGTGTAGAATTTGAGGAGGTGGTTAAGAGACCGAATGTACCTTCTGCTACAAAAGTGGGACAAAGCAGAGCAACTCATGTTTCAAATGAGAAGAGTAAGGTAGCTCTAGACCGAGTGTTAAAAAATAGCCTGATCGGGAAGAAACGATAGGTATTGATCGAATCATTAAGGCTTACTCAAGGTCATAGAGGCTTGTGACACCATACAACAGCATGCTTCTAGGGACGACTAACTAGTCTGAGAGAAAAATAAAACATACATGGGTGAACACTATCGAAGGTGATACTTGAAGTTACCTGCACAAAGCAAATACCAACCAGAACTTGCGAGTAGTTGAAAATGAGTAAGGAAACGGAATAAAAAGGAAAGATAAAATATTTTTGTGATTTTGGAATGTTTCTGAAAAAGAAATAAAAACAGAAAGATAAAATGTTTTTGTGATTTTGAAAATTTTCTGAAAAAGAAATAAAAACAGAAAGATAAAATGTTTTTGTGATTTTGAAATTTTTCTGAAAAAGAAATAAAAACAGAAAGATAAAATGTTTTTGTGATTTTGAAATTTTTTCTGAAAAAGAAATAAAAACAGAAAGATAAAATGTTTTTGTGATTTTGAAATTTTTCTGAAAAAGAAATAAAAACAGAAAGATAAAATGTACAACATAAAAAAAATGAAGCAGAGATAGACCGAGCGATCTGTGTATTTCGGTGACATGAAAATTTCAGAACAGAGAGGAACCGAGTGGTCTGTCTATGTCGGTTCCATTAGATCACCAGAGCAGAGAGAGACCGAGTGGTCTGGCTATTTCGGTTCCATTAAATCTTCAGAGCAGAGAGAGACCGAGCGGTCTGGCTATTTCGGTTCCTAATTCTTAGTTAGAGATTTGAGGATTTGGGACCGACTCTCCTACCATCATACCTAAGCCTTGTAGAATTTTGTTGAAAGTCGCTTCAGGAAGAGCTTTGGTAAAGACATCGGCCAACTGATCAGTGGTTCGAACAAAGTGTACTTCAACGTTTCCATCTTCCACGTGATCTTTGATGAAGTGATACCTCAATGCGATGTGCTTGGTCTTAGAGTGTTGCACTGGGTTATGATAAATCCTAATTGCACTTTCAGAGTCACAATATAGTGGGATCTTTTTCATATTGAGTCCATAGTCTCGGAGTTGACTCTGGATCCAAATCACTTGAGAGGTACAGGAAGCAGCGGCGATGTATTCTGCTTCAGCAGTAGACAGAGACACGCATGTTTGTTTCTTTGACTGCCAGCTAACCAACTTCCCATCGAGGAATTGGCAGCCGCCAGTGGTGCTTTTTCTGTCGAGACCACAACCACCAAGGTCTGCATCTGAGTAGGCTTGAACGAAGAAGCCTGAGTTAGAAGGATACCACAAACCTAAAGAGGTAGTTCTTTTGAGATAACGTAATATGTTCTTCACTGCAAGCATGTGAGGCTCCCGTGGATTTGCCTTAAACCGAGCACAGTAACAAACAGAAAACATTATGTCAGGCCTGCTAGCAGTAAGATACATTAGAGAGCCTATCATTTGACGATATAGAGTAATATCAACAGCCGGTTTATCCAGGGATGGGGTGAGCTTATTGCCGAACATCATTGGGACTTTGACCTTTGAATCTCCCATCATGCCAAACTTTGCTAAGAGAGTCTTTGTGTAAGCTTCCTGGTTGATAAAGATGCCTTCAGGTCCCTGTCTAATGTTTAAACCAAGGAAAAAGTTAATGGGACCCATCGAGCTCATTTCAAATTTAGTCTCCATCAGCTTCCTGAATTCAGCTGTTAGGCTAGGATTCGTGGAGCCAAAGATGATATCATCGACATAAATTTGAACGATCATAAGGTGGTTACCTTCCTTTTTGCGAAAGAAGGTTGGGTCAACCGAACCTTGTTTGAATTTGGACATCTTTAAAAATTTAGTCAGCGTTTCATACCAGGCTCTCGGTGCTTGTTTCAGACCATACACGGCTTTATCCAAAATGTAACAATGATTGGGATACTTTTCATTCACGAATCCGGGAGGTTGCTCCACATACACAGTTTCTTCGAGATCGCAATTGAGAAATGCACACTTGACGTCCATTTGAAAGACCTCAAAGTTTTTGTGAGCAGCATAGGCAAGAAATATTCTCACTGACTCCAGCCTAGCTACAGGAGCGAAAGTCTCTTCATAGTCAATGCCTTCCTCCTGACAGTATCCTTTTACGACCAGACGTGCTTTGTTTCTTATAACGTTCCCTTCCTTGTCAAGTTTGTTCCTAAAGACCCATTTGAGACCAACAACCGAGGCATCTGGAGGAATTGGAATAAGTCGCCAGACTTTGTTCCTTTCAAATTCATTCAGTTCGTCTTGCATAGCTTGAACCCAATCGGAGTGATTAAGAGCAGTGTTAACTGTCTTTGGTTCAACTTTTGATACGAATGAGTTAAACATGCAGAATTCGACTTTTGAGAACAAGGATGCTTGTTTTGCCTTGAGTTGCGATCGAGTCAGAACTGTTTCTGAGATATTACCAACAACTTGAGTGACAGGATGATCTCTGGTCCATTTGGTGAGAGGAGGGAAGTTTGGATCAACAGATGGATCTAATTCGGCATTTATCATTTCTTCTGGTTCGGACAGACTGTCGAAGTCGTATGACATATCAGCATGCTCCTCCTCGACATATGATCTTACAGGAATGTCTTGTGAATCTTGAGCTATAGTGGTTTCTTGAGGTATTGAGCATTCGGGTGTTGATGTACCTTCGGTTGGTGGGGCACTTTCGGATGGTGAGGCGCTTTCGGTTGGTGATGTGCTTTTGGTTTGAGATCTTGGCTCCCTCTCAACTTCTGAGTTTGGTTGGGATGAAGGTGGATCCTCCCCCTCGACTGATGGTGGATACTCCCCCTCGACTGATGGTGAACACTCCCCCTCGACTGATGCATTGTGTTGGGGAGGGTCATGTGAGCCTGATTCTTCTTCATTCATTCTTCTTGCAGCATCGTCAATAAGTTGCTTCAAGTGATCTACCCTATTATCTACTGCACTGGCTTCAGAAAGAGTGGCCTTCTCTAGTTCATCAAAGAGCTCCATGAATTTCTTGAATAGATTAGCGATCGAGACTGTGACTTGGCCAGTTTGAGGAAAGATTTCTCCAGCTGTGTCTGTATTAGCCTTTAACTTTTTAACATAGCTATCATCAAAAGTCACATAGTAAGTTTCTTCTATTTTCCTTGAACGCTTGTTTAACACCCTGTACGCTTTGGAAGTAAGAGAATAACCCAGAAATATCCCTTCGTCAGCTTTGACATCGAACTTGTTGCGGTGTTCTTCGGAATTGAAAATGAAACACCTGGAACCAAACACATGGAAAAACTTCACGTTCGGCTTCCTGTTGTTGATGATCTCATAAGGAGTGAGAGTGAAGCGCTTGTTAAGATAAGATCTGTTCTGTGTAAAACAAGCAGCAGAAATAGCATCAGCCCATAAATATAAAGGTAAGGAAGCAAAACTTAGCATTGTTCGGGCAGCTTCACATAAGGATCGGTTTCGTCTTTCGACAATCCCGTTCTGTTGAGGTGTGTAGGGAGCTGAGAAGTTATGACTGGTTCCCTTTTCTTCCAGGAATTCTTCAAATTCTTTATTTTTGAACTCCGACCCATTGTCGCTTCTGATATTACGAACGACCTTCTTCAGCTGAACTTCAATCTGCTTGATGAACACTTTTAGCTTGTGAGTCGCTTCAGATTTAAGCTTCAGAAAGAACACCCATGTAAAACGTGAAAAGTCATCAACAATAACAAGAATATACTTGCTACCACCAATGCTTTCTATAGAAGATGGACCACATAAATCAATATGAAGTAATTCTAGTGGTTCAACAACTTTAGTGTTAATTATAGATGGATGACTTTGACGACTCTGCTTCCCCATTTCACATGCGGCACATAGATGATCTATATCATACTTGAGCAATGGAAGACCTCTAACATGACCTCCAGTGACAAGTTTGTTGATATCTTTGAAGTTGAGATGAGAGAGTCTTCAGTGCCATAGCCATCTTTCGTCAGATTGTGCTTTGGATAACAGGCAGATGGCTGGGTTTCCTTTGATTGGTTTGAGATTTAGGGGAAACATTTCACCTTTGCGCTCTGATTTGAGAATGACTCTGTTCATCTTCTTCTCAATAATTTCCGAACCTTCATCATCGAATGAGACCTTGAGACCAGTACCTCCAACAAGCTGAGATACACTGATGAGGTTGTGTTGTAGTCCCTCTACATATGCAACTTTCCTGATTGAGAAATCACCGTTTGTAATCATCCCGTAGCCTTTGATGGTGCCGAAGGAGTTGTTCCCAAATTTGACGTTTCCACCATTTGAAAGAGATCTGTATTCCCTTAGCTCTTCCTTCCTTCCTGTCATATGATGCGAGCAGCCACTATCAATGTACCATTCTTCGTCAAACTGCTCGTCACTGATTGCCTGCACAAATTAAACAGATTTAGGAACCCAAATTTTCTTGGGTCCACGTGAGCCTTTCACAGAAATAGGAGCAGAAAAGGAGATATCAACAAAAAATGTTCTTTTTATCAAAGTTGTTTCATTTTTCTTTTTGATGGTGTAAACCTTAATCTTTGTGGGATCTAGAGATTTTGGTTTAGTCTCTGATTTAACTGACGAAACCTCAAATTTTCCTTTCAGGACAGTTGGAGAATTAGAATGAGATTGAGAAGAGGAATGATTGGAAGAATTAGAATGAGATTGAGAAGAAGAATGAGAATTAGAATGAGATTGAGAAGAAGAATGAGAATTAGAATGAAAGAATTTAGACTCAGATGATTTCTTGATTTGATATTCTAGGTGACTCTTTCGGTTTTGATTATCAGTGGAACCGAACCTAGACTTTTGGTCTCTTTTGCTCTCCGAACCGAACCTGTGCTTTCGGTTGAAATCATTTTCTGAACCGAATCTATGCGTTCGGTTGTTGTTTTGCTTAGAACCGAGACTCTGCTTTCGGTTATTGTTTCGCTCAGAACCGAGACTCTGCTTTCGGTTGTTGTTTCGCTCAGAACCGAGACTCTGCTTTCGGTTGTTGTTACCCTCCGTCGATCCAACAGGATTTTTCGATGGTTTCAAATTCCTGTCTTGATATGAGAAATAGGCATTTTGCGATTGCCAAAATTGTTTTCTTTCTGAAAGATTCTTCCTGTATCTCTGATTCCTTTCTCGTTTTTGATTTCTCATCTGCTTTGGTTGATGATGGATGTTAGCTTTATGTTTTTGATTTTCATTGGCTGATCCACTCTGAACCGATGATGTTTCACTTGGAGATGTGACTTCTTTTGCAGGAATTTCTTTCTCTTGAGGGATATCTTTTGTTCCACTGGTACTTGCCACGTTGAGGCCATCAGGTTTATTTAAAGGTTCTGGTATGTATCTGCCTTTGCTTTTCCATGAAGTCCTTTCAGACAGACCTACCGTTTCATCAGCATTGTCAATGGGAGCTGACCAGAAGAACTCGTCACAGCCATCAACATTGTCTTCGTTCACAATAGCTGTTAGTTCAGCAGTCTGATGTTCTGTTACACCTGTGACTTTGTACACCTGATTCGGAGTGGTTCTAACTTTTTGGTATACGACTGCCTTCTCTACAAGAATCGGGGACTTTTGTTGGGACAACCGAGCGAACTCCACAAAATTTTCTGAAATAAGATTTTTGTGGTTCTCGGGTTCATTCTTGACAAATTCTGAACAATCAACTGTGTCCTCTACGGAAATTTCACTCATATTATCGTCTTCATTAAGCTCAGATGCATTTTCAACATCAATCTTATTTTCTGAGCTTAAATTGACATTCAGTGAGTCGAATTTTTGTATGGTTTCGGTTCTTAGCTTCAGTTTATCATTTTCATCTAAAAGATTTTTGAGCATGTTCTTGTGGTCCTTGGATTTTATGAAAGATTCTATTTTGTCCAGTCCATACAAATATGTTGGATTAACATCCTCAGACGAAATAATACTCGCACAATTATATGCTTCAGCATCAATTTCATCTTCCTTAAACTCAAGAAAGGGTAAAATCATGCGATGAATCTTTTGCCCTATTTCACAATTCAAATGAAGCTGAGTAATATTAGAATAAAGACGTTTGGCAATTAGACAAAAAACATTTCGCTGTTTCAAAAGCTTTAAATTGTCTATTTGCAAATAAATGTTTTCATCTTTTATTTTGATTAACTCCGACTCCTTCAGTTCGATCCACATCTGCCATTCCTCACTCTTCGAAGACACCCTGCTTAATTGATCAGTTAGGTTAGAATTGGTGACCCGAGTTTGAGTTAAACTACTATCTAGATGAGAGATTCTTGAATTAACATTTTTTAATTCCTTTTCATATGAGCATTGTGGGACTTTAAATGAGACAAAAACTGATTGTACCTTCTTGATCAGTTCATCAAGTTCGCTGAACTGCACGCTGAGTGGTTTAGCAGTAAAGCACAGATTCTGTTGTTCCTTGTCATCATTTCCACCATCAGTGTTGTATCCCCTCATTTGAGAAACGTCGGACACCATCAAGCATCTTCCTTCACTGCTCTCTTCTTTCGCCACATAAGTCTTTCCATGTGAAGGCTTCCTCACTTCATCATCTTTGGAGTCGGTTGACCAGACCTCCACACCACCGAACTCATCATCAGCTACCGAACCCTGCACAATTAAAGCATTCATGGAAGGGTTAGCAGCAGATATCTTCTTCCTTAACTCATCAAGCTTTTTCATCAATACAGCTTCTTCATCCTTTTCTGCCATCTTTTTGAGGATGCAATCTTTTGCATAATGGTTCTTTCCTCCACAATAATAGCAGCTCACTCCAGAATCTCCTTCTGCCTTCGGTTCCTTCTTTGATTCTTCAGCTTTCGGTTCATCCTTGACCTTTTCAGAGCTATAGCTTCCTTGCCAGTTTCGGTTACTGTTGGTGGGGAATCTCTTCTTGATGAATCTCTTAGGGTTTGACACCATCATAGCGTAGTCTTCAGACGTGAGATCATAATCATCCAAGTTGAGATCTTCGTCCTCTATCACAGCTTTGCTTTTCGACAGGAGGGCCAACGAACCTAGACTTGAAACCACGGTTTTCTCCTGCAGTACGATCTTTTCTTGAGATTTTAGGATGCCCACCAGTTTCGCCAAAGAATAGGATTTGAATTGCTCGTGTGCTTTAACTGTGGACACGATTGCTCTCTACTCAGACCTGAGTTCGTTCAAAAACGTAACTTTCTGTTCAATAAGCTTCCTTTTGATGTCATGTTTGATCATCTTGCTAAGAAGATGATTGAAGCGATCAAACGTTTGAGTCACCGTTTCTTCTGCTCCTTGCTTGAACTCACCAAACTCAGACAAGAGTAAGGTTTGAATGGAGTGTTCAAGATCTTCATCTGTAGAGTACAATTCACGTAGCCTGTCCCATATCTCTTTTGCAGTCGTGCATGAACTTACCAGGCTAAAAGTATCGGATTGAAGAGCAAATCTAATCAATCTTAGCGCTTTGATATTGCACTGAAATTTAACTTTTTCGTCTTGCGCTACATCTTTAACATCTTTCAGAAGATCATTATACTCCTTTTGAGTTTTAATAATCCTTGAAGTTGCTGAATGAGAAAATGGTCCAGAGATAATTGCTTCCCAGATGAGGTATCCATTATCCTCAGATCCTATGACATAATCTTCAAAGTGATTCGCCCAGACTTCATAATCATGGGTGTACAGGATGGGAATCTTCGTTGTTGATCCAATGCTGTTTGAAATATTGATGGGATTGGATTGCGACTCGTCCATAATTGATCGAATAACCTGTTCAAAGATCAGACTTGTAATATATCAAATTAGGGCAAAAACAATAAATATTGAGATACGTCAATTATGAGATGACGGCTCAATAAATATCAATGAATGCGAAATAACCCTAATCGAAGCTTTTTCACAGAAAAGAAGTGTATCGATTACACAGCCTCCTGCTCTGATACCAATTAATGAGTTTAAAACAAACTCTAAGATCGATTAGATCTATGAAACAGGTAGAGAAACAACTAGATAATCAATTAAGAACAAGCTAATGGATCAAAAGGTGTCGAATGATTTAATAAACAATCCTCAGAAGAGCTCGATAAAGAACATCAACTGTAGAGGATTTTAGGGTTTACAAATAATCAATGAGAGTGACGACCGTTACTATACGCATACATGCATGCATATATTTATAATACAACCCTAACAGTTTTCCTAAGAAAAAGAAGGCTATTCTAGATAAGCACGGATTGACAAGCCCAATCCGGCTGTAAAACAAAAAGGGCCCAAGACGCAACACAATAATCTTCAACAAAAACTAAACAAGGGTATACAACTTACAAATACATTTCAAGTATACTAAACAAGGAGCATACTATCAATCATTTATTTCAGAATGATTGGGTTTTCATTACTATTATACACGTAACGTTTATATGCTTTTTATGAGACAATAGATTCAGCTTGTTTATTCATTTAAACAACATAGTTAAAGTCCTAATATTATAACCAGAATCTCTAGTCGGGGATCGAAACAAATGTGTATAGATCTATATTGGGATTGACAACCCCACACTCAGACGGCTAGCTACAGCCGGGCATACATGCCTACCAGTGACAACTGCTATCAACAGTTTTGATGCATATAAATCATTGTTTCAGGCCATCTAGTCATAGTATGGTTATAATAACTCATTAAAAAGATATTAACTATACGATTAGTGTATAATTAACTAAACATGAGTACACTTTCAAAGTACTAATTTACAAAGATATAATTTATAGTATTACATTATATTTTACAATAACAGCTGGTGGAGCCAGGCACACTCACTTTTATAGGTTTTACTAAGGAATACAAATACAGAACACTGGTTTACAAACAAAATGGTTTTATGAGATTAAAACTACTTTTCATATACAACAGAAAATATAGGGTTTTTTTGGAACAATTTACATATTCAAAGAACAGAAAACATACTTTCAAACATAAATACCTATGCACTCACTCAACTTTATGTTGATACTCTCTCTTCAAATTACTTGTATTCTCAAGAAACCAGTAGACATGTACTCTCCAAGCTTTTGAGAAGACGTAGCCATTTTGAGTAATGTCTTCTATCTTTTGCTATAACTATTTTGGTGTCAATATACAATAATTGAACACATCTAAAAACTTATACTTATTAATGCAATGATTGTTTGTATTTTGATTACTATAATGCATGTGTTGTGATACTACAAATGAAGTCATCCAACCTTGGACGTTTCCGTTGTCTGGTTTGGGGGTGTAACATTTAGAGATCTCAAACAAAAGTGACATATAATCAAACATCCGATACGAACATGTGACAGGGAAAATTTGACAGGGAAAATTTGACGACGGTGTTGAGTGCTTGTGTTATTTTACGTAACATGATAATAAAAGAAGAGAGTGGAGCTATTTGTTCATATACCACAGACGATATATTTAATCCACCTGCAATAATACAAGTTGGCAACCCGACATACTTCTCAATTGTTTTGGAAAATACAAAACCGTGAAACACATCACAATCTACGACATGATTTGACCGGATAAATGTGGGAAAGATAGTTTCAATGGCTAATTGACGGTGAAGACGAGGATGATGACGATGGTGCCGACGAGGAGAATGAGGACGGTGACGACGAGGAGGATGACAATGGTGATGACGAGGCGAATGATGTCAGTGACGACAACGACGACGATTAGAATTTTTCTATGCTTTTTAATTTTTATTTTATTTAGACAATGTGATGTTTAATTTTAGTAATTTAAGTTTTAAATTTCTATATTTTAATTAATGTAATGTGGTTTTATTTTTTTATGTTTTCAAAAAATTAATTTATGTTATAAATTATGTTTTGTTATTTAATATAATGTTAAAAAAAATAAAAGAAGGTGTGAAATGGTAACCATTTTTAATGTTTAGTGAGTTTGATAGTAAAACTGAGGTGACACATATGACAACACTTTTTTTGATGGGGTTGGTGTGACCACCCGAAAGCCTAAATCTCATTTGTTGCTTCTTTGAAAAAGAATTTGGAAAACAAAATATCTTTATTTTTATAAAAAGTATTTGATGATATTGCTCGGTAAAAGATGCACGTGGTTTTTTTTATCTTGTATACTAGAGACAAAATGATGTACAATTGTGTTTGCTATAATTGTGCACGTTACTAAACTCATCCTCTCCTCTGATCTAATAAATGAGAACATTTTTGCCACCTGGCTTTCTCTCAGCCCCTTCAATCGATTTTTTCCCGCTCATTTCATTTGATTGAATTTCCTATATTGCCCATCTATGGTCAAGCTCTGTACAATGTACACGAAACCTGATTATTCAATACTCATCTGTTTATTCCACAAATTACTCACTGTTTCCTTTAATTTTGCCTTCTTGATTTTGGAAACCAAATACTAATTCAAATTTGAAATCCCAAAATCTCGCAAGCAATTCCAAATCAACGATTTTGGAGGAAATTAGGATTCTAAAACAAAATCATCTCCAAATCAACTCTTATAAACTATGGTTGTGCACTTTCTTCTTCAACTTCACTGGTATTTTATGGAAGAAACAGAAGCCACCATACAAATATCAAGTTTTGGAACTTCTTTTAAGACTGCCAAACGCCTCGAAGCACATTCGTTTCAAGATTCCATTTCGAGTGGTTTACTGACTTCACATTTCAGATTTCAGATTTGTTTTTCCGCACATTTCAGAACGATGACAATGTCTGCTAATGATATTTCAGAGATCGGGTAAACAATTCCACTTATGATCGCTATGTAAATCAGTTCTAGAGTTCGTTTACGTAGTTGTTTGATGATTTGATCTGATTGTTCTAAAGATACCATGCCAATGCTCACTAACACGGTGATTAACCAGAGTGATTGAATTTTCCGGGATCTTGGCGGGGAGGCGGGAAGTTGTTGGCAGTGGCAGAGTGATTAACACGATGCTCACTTCAATCCGTCCATATATAATCTTCATAACCAGAGTGATTGAGTTCAAATAAGTAACTCATCTTTCAAGTTCATTGCAATTGCAAAAAACGTTTATCTTCTCCTCTTTCTTGATTTATACTCCTGGAAAAACCATATGTCGATGTTAACACAAAACCTAAATGGTAATTAGAAGAATGACGTCGGTAATCGATTCTTTCGCACACCCATTTTTCTTTTTTCGCCATTCTCTCTGCCTTCGGCAAACACCATTTGGAACTTCCTGGTCCCGGATAATAATATCTTACAACTATTCATCTTAGGGATTTATTGAAGTCTAAAAACGATAGGTGATTTTTTTTTTTTAACTACAATGATTTTACATCCTGATTTCATTTTATTTGGTGTAAAGTTACAGCGTGGTTTGTTTTTATAGCCCAACCTTCAAGTCAAAAGATGAAAAAGACATTGGATTTTATGAGCACGAGAATATTCAATTGAAATTCCAAGTAGAACCACACAATAAGAAATTTGCTCATTACCTCAAACACTTAACATATATAGGTTGTGGCTGGGAAAGCTTCAAAGACGTACTACTTCTAGATCTCATTCTTTCAAAAATGATTAATTACTAAGATACTCTTTTTGACTTTATTTATCAATTTAACTTTAATAATCTTTTTAATGTGTATTTATTGGGTTGCAAGAATTGCATCAACTTACTTTCAATTAATGCCTCGCATTTGAGTAAAGGCCATGGTTTCAATCTCTTCCCTGGTAACGAGAGGTATGCATGTTTCTTATTAAGACATTCTACTTTGAAAAATCTACTCAATTATAACATTTTACTTATGGATTAGTAATCGTTTTTAAAGAGAAGCTTGTATGAATGTTCAAAAATGATCATTCTTTCATTTTATGTAAACCATGTTTGACAATCATAGAAAGATCCAACTTTTTTATTTTTCTTTTTTCAAATCCTATGTTTTAACAATTTAAATGCATATCTTTTATTGGTGCTAGATTCTTCATGTGTGATGCTAGGAAAAGTGATTGACATGATATCTATTGAAAATCTACAGAAATTATGTAGTAATGAAGGCTTGAAGGATATGGGATCAATTATAGGCATTTTCCTCCGATTATTAATGAGTATGATCATGAAGATGTGGAGAACAATAGTGAATTTTGGAAGGATTATGTTGAAGATAGTGGAAATATCACATTGGAAGAACAAAAAAGTGCAGTTAAAGAAGATGGTGGTGATGAGGTTCTTATTCTTGGCTCTGATAAACGAATGGATGGCATGAAAGACAAGATTGATTTGGATTCAAAAGAAGATGGTGAGAATTAATAAAGTAATAAATTAAAAAGAATTGGAAAATAATAGTTTAAAAGGGTACAACTAATTTAAATAGAAGAAATGTACATGTGAAGCTTAATTTCTAAGCCTAATGGATTCAATGGAATGACATTCGTCAGCCCACGTTTATCAGTCTAGAAAAATGACAATGGCCCGGTGATGATGCTTATTCTCGGCCCAACATTACTTAATCAGAAATTTTATGAAATTGAGAAAAAAAAATGAAAATGATTAGAAAAATGAGTATAATGGTATTTTATTGCCAAATATTTGAATAATCACGAATTCGAATTATGAAATGTATTTTTTTTATAATCTCCGATTTTGAGCATTTTAAGATCTTAAACTCCTTGGCTGCTTGCTTTATTTTACTATTTATTGCAACACTTGGAAATATTAAAGAACCTATGCGATGCCACTTATTAATCTACAAAAAATTAGATGAATATCTTTTGTAGTTTTCTTGCATTTAACTTTGTTGGATTACATTATGTTTTGGGGCTGTTAGAAGAATATTGTTCGTGTTTGTGGTTGTTATCATGAGTTTGTCGAATTTTTATTTCTAAAGAGCTTAAAATTAATGTCATTAACCCTATTCACCTATGTTTCATTAGTTTTAATTTATCTCATACATTTGATTTTTATGGTTGTAAAAGTTCTTCAGTGGTTGGTTCTTAATTTTTATTTATCTACATATATTTGAATTTGTTGTCTATCCTTTAATGATAAGTAGCTATATGGATTATATATGTTTTTTTAAGTTATCAATCCTTATAATACAGAGGTTTCTAACCTACTAATTCTAAATAAAGATTATAGACTTACATATGTTTAGAAACCATATTACATATTAATTAAAAACAATGATGATAGACTTATAAACAAAGCATTTGAATTTATATAAAAATAATTGTTTGCAAGTTCATGATTAATTATTACAATTTTTATAGTCTATTTAAATTTATATTGCATTGTAAATAATTATGATTTTATCAGATATTTAAAAATACAGAAGGTAAATCGATATTCATAACAATGTATATATTAATTTTAATTAATTATTATCCTCTTTAATAAATGAAAATAATTTTGCCACATGTCACTTTTTCATTAACTTTGACACATGTCATTTTTTGGTATTTTTGAATAAATGTTTTTTTCATATGTCATTTTCTCATTGTTTATCTTTTTTTAATTAACACATCATATTTACACCTCAATTAATAATTGCCTTATTTAAAAATAACCATTAAATTACAATATTACAACTTATATATTATTGAATATGTTTCCTTTTAAATTCAAATTTTAAATTTTAAATTTCAAATTTAAATAAATTTTTATTTAAGCTTTCATATTTAATTTTTTTGTTTTATCCAACCCGTATAACATACGGGTCTCACAACTAGTAAACATATAAATAAAAATCTATCTTTTGAAATTAATAATTCTTTTGCAAACTGTGAATAGTCGTGATAGTTTAAAATTATCAATAATGTTTTTCTTTTTCAACCGTGGTTTCCACGGGTTTTAAACCTAGTTCCCTCATAAAACACACAATTGACAAAGACTTGGAGGTTTTACATGTTGACCGCAACACACAAATTCCTTTCGGCTTCCGACCAAGGACTTGGAGTGTGGACATGTTCACTACATTTTCAAAAGCCATAATTAATTTGAACATGCGTTTATATCTTTTCAAGTAAATTACATGAATGGTCCTTATGGTTTGGGGTAATTTACGTGTTTTGTCTTCAATTTATTTTTTAACTTGGAAAATCCCTATTGTTTGTTTTTGTTATGCGCTTGGTCCATGTCTTACCTAAAATGACTATTATTTAAATAGTAAGGTAACAGAATGGTATTAAAGGTGTGTTTATTTAAATAAATTAAAAACCAATGACAAAATAACATTTTTAGGTAAGGTAGAGACTAAGTGTGTAACAAATAATAAGGATCTTCCGAGTTAAAAAATAAGTTATAGACCAAACACGTAAATTACACTAAATCATAGGAACCATTCATGTAATTTACTCTATCTTTTCTCAAATGCCAATAGTTAATTTCGTCTGTTATACTTGTACATGTAAATTGTACAAAAATTATCATGTTCCGAAAAAATGGATTTTGATAATATGTCATTTTTATAAAATAGTTGCTAAATGTTTTAACCTTTTGTAATTTTAACAATTTGATATCAATTTTCAGTTATCTGATGATGTGTTGATCTTTGGTGATATCACATGCTAACATGTTACTATTTGTTATGATGTTGGTGTAGCATGATCAAATGTCAAAATTGAAAAAAAAATCACAAAAGATAATGATTATTTTAAAAAATTAAAACTATTTTTTCATATATATATATATATATATATATATATATATATATATATATATATATATATATATATATATATATTAGTTTAAAACTTTTTTTGGTTGAAATTGAACATAATTTTTTACAAATTCATTTTGTTTTGATTACTTTTTATTTGAAACCCCATAAGTATTTTCTTTTCTACATTTGAAACCATATATATATATATATATATATATATATATATATATATATATATATATATATATATATATATATATATATATATATATATATCCATTTTTTATATTTAAAAATCATATTGTTTGTATAAATACATTTTTTATACTTAAAGCTTACTGTTTGTATAAATATGCATTATTTATATTATAACCAAAATTTTCATTAAATATGCAATTTTAATATAAAAATATGATTTAAACGATTTCATATATATATATATATATATATATATATATATATATATATATATATATATATATATATATATATATATATATATATATTTCTTAGTATTCTAAATTAAAATAATAAGTGAAGTACATCAACAAATTATAAGAGGTCATGTCACTTTAGGCTCGAATCCTATTCACGATTTTATGCATCCATGAATTTTTAGGCTAGTAGTTTATTGTAACATCCGGATTTTTAGCTATTATTCTCTACAACTACCTCATGCAGTGTTGTAAAAATCTCCGAGTTGGCCGATTACTCCTCCGAGTACTCGCTACTCCACCCTTTGCCAAGGCGAGTTGCATAATACCGAGTACTCCCCGATTGGCTCCTTACGAACTAAGTAGTGTTATGAAATTCGGTCAACTAGGTGATTAATATGTATAATATACTTAATGATTTATTATTTAACACACACATGTGATTATTACTACATATATATATATATATATATATATATATATATATATATATATATATATATATATATATATATCTTAAATTTTCAGTAATTATTCACGAAGTGAGACCATTATGTGTTTTTCTTTTTTTGAGTATTCACGTATATCTAATTTTGTTATATATTTCAATGAACTTATGATTTTATCTTATGATTTTGACATATATAATTTCCCTAAAACTATTTCTACACAAATTTCCAAATCCGAGTACTCCCCGAGTACTCCTGAGTAATCCCGAGTACTCGCTACTCGGTAGTCGGCCGAACAGGTACCGAGTAACAAGTTCTACAACCTTGACCTCATGTGAGTCCTCCCTACGGATTCGTACTTGGTTCGCATACAGATCTGGTGTTTTCAGTAGTACGGGCTCAATACTACCTTCCACACCAATCTGTAGTGACCCGAAGTCCTCCTCCTCCTAGGATCCTTATTCAAAAGTACTCTACGCGAATATCAACTACTCTCTCAGTAGGCTCCTCGGATGCTCATCTAGGTATCTCTCCAAGATTATCCCTCATCTCAAACTCTTTCTAAGAGGTTCCTGCTAGATACTCCTACTCAGCACATACTCAGGGCAAATAACATATAGCAACAACTCCTAGGCTAAGCGTCACAAATCAGGAAAATCTAGCCCTAAAATATGAAATACCTAGCCTATCCTCTAGCATGCATTAACACCTCATAAATATCTCATAATATAAAGAATTAAGGGTATTTTGGGAAATCACCGTTCGGGCTCTGGTTGATTGTACACACTGCTCCATCTCTTTTCTCTCCAAAAAACTCTTACTCGTTTTAGAAAAATCATTTCTCTTTAAAAAAAATTCTCAAATCCTCAGTTTGAGTTTAGACAAACCCGAAGGTACATCCGAATCCCTTAAACGAAGACTCTGATACCAATTTATAATACCGTAAATTTTCAAAACAAAAAAATTAAATTTAAAATCACATAAATCCCATTAACACATTTCAAAAAAACCCCAAAGTGTCAAATTATTAAAAACACATATCCATAATTGTTTAAATAAAATCCAGACTCCGTAAAACATAACTCCGTCTTGTGTGTACAATCAAGCCGAGGCCTTCCAGTGATCCTGAGAAGTACCTGAAACACATAACACATAACATGGTAAGCACAAAGCTTAGCGAGTTCCCCAAAATACCACACACATCTCATTAGCCTTTATGGCTATATCTCGAATAAGAACCTCTGGTCAATGTGTCTCAGTGGAACCCTCTGGTCCCACAACTCGGGTGGAGCCTCTGGTCGTAACTTAGTAAAGCTCACAATAATACACAACATAAATCACAAAGCCAAAATGCAGGATTTCACAATACTCAATATAAACATACAAGACCCTCCGGTCATACAAAGTTACCATTAATGGGAAGTATAGTGATAAGACTCACCTCATAAGTAAGAAAAGAAATTGTGTACCCTTCAAACGTTCTAACCCATGCCCACATGTCATAAGCATCTCTAATTAACACTTAAATCACAACTCTAAATAAACCAAGCTATTCTTTCTCTTTCTCTCTCTCTCCCTCTCTCTCTCTCTCTAACTCTTGGGATGGGTAAAAGAACATTTTACCCATCCATGGTCTCAATAATCCCTGTCTTGACCAAACCCTAAAGTCAACAGAAGTTAACAGTCCATCTTGACCCGACTCGTCGAGTTCCCTCATTACTTCAGCAATGTTGCGAAAATCCAACTTAACACGTCGAGTTGTCTTATCAACTCGTCGAGTTACTCATGTCCAGATTCATCGGGGAAAACCCTAGCCAACTCGTGGAGTCCGCTCACCGACTCGTCGAGTCCCTTCAGACCTATTCCTCATTCAGACGATTTCAAGCAGAAACGGTGTCTCATACTCTGGATCTAGCCTTCTAAGGCTCACTTATCACGTAAAGTTGAAAGCTTTACGTCCATGCATGGCATCTAAGGCTCAAAATGCCAATATAAGCTCCATATAGGGTTGGATGCACAAAAGGTTGCCTCTAGCTCAATAAAGCTCGGATCTTTGGGCTCACAAGACCTCCTATAGTGCAGATCTAAGTTTTCAACCTCATGATATGCTCAAGTGACTCAATAACAAAAGATGGATAGGAGAAAACCCTAAAGACTCCCTAAACTAAGATCTCACAAAGAAAAGGTCAAGATAGTAGCTTTTTACCTCTACATAGAAGCTAATCACTGAAGAACATTGGATCCACAGCCCCTCCTCGAACAAATCCACAATGCTCTCAAATCTCCTTCCAAAGATGCACAAAAACACTCAATTTAGCCTCTCTCTCTCTCTCTCTCTCTCTCTCTCTCTCTTAACAAGTAGAACTGGTTTAGGGTTTCTCACAGAGCTCTAAGGTGACAAATGTGGTGGAAATGAAGGCTTAAGGTCCTTTAAATAGGACACAAACCCAGAAAATTAGGGTTTCCTCTCACAGCGCAAACTCGTCGAGTTGGTCCCTCCAACTCCTCGAGTTCGTCGAAAAACCCACGTGGCCAAATCCTTCTCTACTCGACGAGTTGGGGCCTCCAACTTGTCTAGATACTCAATAAAAATCATGAAAATTATATAAATATTATACCTGGGAGTCAGGATGTTACAATCGTGTTCGTGGACATAATTCGATACAAAATTGACATGATATTATCATGTTTTTTCATGCTTATCGTGTTTATATGACTAAATTATAAATTAAATAATGTAATTTTTTTTTCATGTTTTCATGTTAATCATTTTTATCGTGTTAGTAAAGTAAAACATGATCACGTGTCTTGTTTGTGTTTTATAAAATATTTTCTTATCGTGTCATGTCAACTAAAACGACAATGTGACTGTACTATTTGACAACTCTATTTAAACTTAAAAAAATGATAAATGAGATTAGTCTGATTGGTGCTATTATTTTTAGAAATAGAGATCTTTGTAATGTTAACGTTGTATGGTTAAAATTTTCATCATACTTTTTTATAATTACAAAAATTACACAATACTTTGTAGGCAAACCATCGTATCGTATTCGTCCTTTGGCTACCCTGTATGGGGATAATGTATGACAACCCGACATATCGAGACAATATGATGGAACACAAATCAAATTTAGGTCAAAATTTAACTTTCCTAAAATCTTATTTGGGATAAATAAATTAGTAGGAATCGTATCAAGGTTTTCGTACATATAAAGAACCCTAAAATCCAAGTTATAACGAAGAAGTTATGATCAACCGAAGATTCTCGGCAAAACCGGCAACACTGATAGATGTAAAACGTGAAGTTTCAATACAATAATTTTTAGCCTTAGGTATCTAAATGAATTTTTAGATATCATTAACCCGTAAAACTACATAAAAAGAACATCCAAATCTGACTTCGTATGAGGAAGTTATGATTTTTCTAAGTTACGGATATAGCAGTAGACAGCTAAAAACTCGAAATAAAGATCGAGGGACTTTTATCCGACACAAACTAAATGAGAATCGAAGGTCTTAACAATAGTAGCGCAACGGTAAAAAGTCTGACGAAAACGGACGTCGGATGAAGAAGTTATGGAACTTTAACGGACTTTTCCTGTCCCGACCTATTAAAAATATAAAATTAAAAATAAAGTCAAAAATTGCCAACGGTGTCTAAACGAAAGTTGTAGATCGTAGTCTCACCTACGCGTGGATATAAAGAACATCGAAAACGGAGTTCGTATGAGGAAGATATGAATTTTTGAAGTTTACTTAACAATTAATATATAAATTTAATTCAAAATCCGGTATTATCCGAAGGAGGAGTCATCGGACCAATCCAAGTAACGCCCAACGTACCATCGTACGCCCAGCGTACTCGGATGCTCGGCCTTAATCCGTCCATGTCGCTTCGATGCTTCGTCCGAGGATGCGGTAAGCCATGTCGTTGCGTACGCCTAGCGCACCCTTGTTAGTATGCCTCGCGTACGCGAGGCTGAAGGGATGCGAGGGTGCCAACCATTTTTGCTCATTTCCTCCATTTCTCGCACTGAAGCTCTGCATTTCAACCCTCGGAGCCATCCCGAAGTTCCGGTCTTCATATCCAAGTTGGGAATGAAGTTTTACGCTCCCGAGATCCTCGAGAAACCCGAGAAATCCGCTTTCTCGCGCAGAACTTCTGCTCGGTTATCGTCTCGATTTCTTCAATCAATCAAGTGAGTTCATACCCCTTTAATCTACACTTTCAAATGCTTTATAAATGCTTTTTATACACTTTTAAGGGGGAGAATACAAGTAAACACACGGTTATCCCCATGTGAAAGACATAAATCTTTGTTATACTTTTTGGTTATGAAATCAATCACATGTGATTTACAACTAACATACAATTGGACTTACTACACTTTTAGCCGTTTCACGAAATAGAGTACTTCAAATAGCTTTCTCAAACATTTTTACATGTTAAAACACTTTTAGAAAGTGTCTTACAAACTGTATGTTTCCTTTTTTGAATTTGTTATAGTTGTGTTTCAAACAAAGGTTCCTTTATACTTAAACTGTTTTTTTCAAACAAATACTTTCAAACCGTTTTATAAACTGACATCAAGTCGATCTTTTCTTAGGTATTTGTAACACCGTAAATTTCAAAACAATGTTTCATTTAAAATAATCGTTTAATTCTTAGAAACACTTGTTTAAAATCTCATTCATAATCGAATTACAAAACATAACTCCATTTTCACTTGCATATTAAACCAGGATCCTCAAAACATGACTCTTTCTCCGGTGTGTACAATCAAGCCGGTGCCGTCCCGTGATCCTGAAAGAAACCTGAAACATAACACAAAACACTGTAAGCACGAAGCTTAGTGAGTTCCCCAAAATACCACACATAACACATATTAGCCACTCGAGGCTATAACTCTATGGGTCCGTGCACCCAAACTCTGTGAACCCTCAGGTTCTAACTCTGGGAACCTTCCGGTTTCCAACTCTATAAACATGCACAACATAAATCACATAGAAATAATGCAGTTCAACACATCACGTACATATAGCATATAAATACTCTAATCACATAACTCTGGTTATCTACTCAAGGTAACGTATAGTGAGAAGACTCACCTGGCAAACAGAAAGCAGATATCCCCACACTTGAATCTCGAACCCGCCACCGCCTAACACGTAAGGCAAATACTCTCATGAATATAACTCTCGAGACTAGAATCAACCCTATCATGGCACCCTCTTAAGGGTAAAAGACTATTTTACCCCTCTCTTGGCCTAAAGGCCACATCACTGACCCAGCCCTAAAAGTCAACGGTCAACTCTTGGTCCAAGTCAAAGTCCTCCGTCAAATTCAACCCTCCTGGTTGACCCTGCTCGCCGAGTCAACCCGTCGACTCGTCGAGTCCCCGTGCTCAGAACTTCCCCAATCCGCGACTCAACTTGCCGAGTCACCCCGAGACTCGCCGAGTCCCACAACTCTGAGTCCACTCGCACACAACTCACCAAGTCATCCCTTGACTCGCTGATTCTCGAGTCAACCAGAAAATATTTGGGACTCTTCGACAAGACTCGTCGAGTCCAAGAACAGACTCGCCGAGTCTACGGCTATCTTCAACCTACTCGTCGAGTTGTTCATACCACTCACCGAGTTCCAGGACATCTTCATCCAACTCGTCAAGTCCACCCATGTGACTCGCCGAGTACCACCGGTCTGAATACATTCAGAAGCATTCCGGGCCATGCAACTGCTCCAAAGCATAGATCTAGTCTCCTGCCACTCATCCATCACGTAAAGTGGCAAACTTTACGTGAATCCAAAGAGATCTAAGCCGTTTGCACATTGGGCTAGGGTTTGGGACATGTAAGCTTCACTAAACACTCCAACACAGGGACTTTCATTCTCTCTGATTCTTCTCCCTTCCAGATCTGAGGTAGCAACCTCAGATCTAGCCTCTAGACTTCCCATTACATCCCTAGACAAATTCCCACAACCCCAAAATGAAGAAACCACATAACAACAGTCCAATAACGAGATATTACCTCTAAGAGATGCCCCAACTGCAATGTAATTCGAATCCAAGCAAAGCCCCTTGCTCCAAGCCTTCAATCTCCCAAAATTCCTTCAACAATTACTTCTCCAAGCTCCAATCCACTCAACAATGGGGCTTCTCCGTGATTTAGGTTTTTTGTGGGGCTCAAGGGGTGATAAAGAGGCTGGGAGGAAAACATAATGATCTTTATATAAGGCTCAACCCCGAGAATTAGGGTTTTCTCCACTCAGCGCCTACTCGCCGAGTCCATTACACTGACTCGCTGAGTCGGCCACTTAACACGCGACCAAGTCGCGACTCTACTCGCCGAGTCCGCACATGGACTCGCCGAGTCACTCTTTCCTAATTTACTCTTTTATCCCTTCAACTCTACTCTTGATATTTCGGGATGTTACAGTATTAATCTTTTTCAAAGGTTTTATAAAACTCCTTATATGCTTTTATATTGTGAATTGCATGCCTGTATAGGTATAGTTATATAAATAATGTTTAAAAGACTTAGGAAGGCTAACCCGCTTTATTTCCTTTTCCCCGTTGGGATGTGGTCTTGTAGGGTATCGGGTATCCATCCGAAGGTCGTTTAACTATCAGTTATATATCATGTATACATATAGAGACATAAAATTTTTCCTCAGTCGGCTCAGTACCTTTGGGTAGCAAAGGCATACTTCGGGTTATACACGTACATGTTAGTAACTATTATAGGTATAGTTAGGAGATACCACTTACTATTCCAAGTATAGGGAAATCACACAAGAGTCAATTCATTCATGAGTCTATACTAGTACATTACATGATACATGAGTACATTACATGATACATGAGTACGTTTACATAGATACGCTTACATGAGTACGTTTACATGAATACCTTTACATAAATACTTTTACATAGATACTATATGATAAGATACTATTACATATTAATAGTGTAGATATTATTAGATTAGATCTGTAGATCCTAGTACCAAAGGATACTATAAGGGGTTAACCACTCCTAATCCCTCAGTTAGCTACAGAGGTAAATGCACATCTACAAATGTCTACGGTTGATACCGTTATAGGTATACTTTAAGGGACTAACTATTCCTACACCCAGTTGTTAGCTACAGAGGTAAATGTACATCTACGGATGTATTAAGTTAACACTGTTAGTTATCCTAGTATAAAAGGATAATACTTAAGTTAGTTATATTATTCCCTTTATCTTATGACTCATTCACATAACCGATGAGGTGAATTATATTTTAGTATCCTAGTGCCAAAGGGTACAATTTCTTATATTAATAATAATAGTCGAACAGTAGGGTCTTGGTAGAAGACTACTTTCAAAACATCGGGTCTTGGAAGAAGACTACTTTCAAAACAGTCAGGTCTTGGTAAAAGACTACTTTCAAAACAGTTAGGTCTTGGTAGAAGATTTCATCTATACTAATAGGAATCATAGGGATTTCTAGGGTTTACCAAACGCTTTCAATTACTTACAAACATTTCCAAACATATACGAACTTTCTTTCAGAACAATGTCAAGTCTTTCATTAAAAGTTTTGCAAATCAAAAACACATTAATACTTATGAATTCACCAGCTTTTTGGCTGATACTCGCTTTCAAAATACTTGTATTCTCATGTCACAAATAGACAGGTACGACCACCAGGTTTTGTAAAGACGGAACAGTCCAGACTCGTCTTATTTTCTGATTGTTCATTTTATTGTTGTATATTATGAAAGAACACACTTGTAATTAAAATTATACTATTAATGCAATGGATGATGTTGTTGCTTGTTTATTGATTTATATTGTATTGATACTTTACATGACATCCTCATCCCCAGAACGTTTCCGCCGTTCTCGGTTTTGGGGTGTGACATAATGTCACGCGTCTTGGGCTGAGGTGGTGCACCTCCCCACTCATGAACGCCATCCCCTAGGCTGGTGGGTTGCGTGTGGCGTCAGGCGGAAGACGGGTGAAGACACTAGTTTTGATTAGTCCATTCATTTTGTAATGTTATATTTTGATCGTTTGTCGATTAAAAAAATTTTGTTATTATTTTTTCAGATTCTCTCTATATATACACCCATTGTACATATAATTTCCACTAAAACACATCCATATGTTTTCAAAACAAACACACACATTAAACAAAAAAAATGGATAATTTTCCACCTCTGATTTCTTCCTCGTCCGATGATAACGATTCCAATGAGGATTTGACTTTTTGTACGCTGTTGTCCGTAGCACAAGACATGGTACGTGAGAGGGGGAAAGTTCAAACGTCGAGAAGAAGCATAAAAAATGGATCAATCGGGATCAAGAGGCAGCACATGAAGTTTTGGTACATAATTATTTTGCCGTTGATACTTTATATGATTTATCAAAATTCGAATAACGTTTTCGTATTAGTAGACATTTATTTTTACGTATAATTAGAGATTTGGCATGTAATTATGAAATTTTCCAATTACAATGAGCTTCTAGAGGTAAATGCGGTTTTACCATGATACAAAAATGTACGACCGCTCTTAGACAATTAGCATATGGCATCGTCGCAGACGCATCAGAGGAGTATCTGAAAATATCTGAAAGGACAGGTCGAGAGTGTACATATGTATTTTGTGAGTATGTTATAGAGATTTACCGCGACATATACTTGCGACATCCAACAAAAAGCGATGTCGAACAGTTGTATGATGCACATCAAGCTAAAAATGGTTTTCCAGGGATGCTTGGTAGCATTGACTGTACATATTGGGAGTGAGCAAATTATCCAAACGTGTGGCGTGGTCAGTTCACGCAAGGTGATCATGGGGTGCCGAGTATTATGTTGGAGGTGATTGTTTCAAATGACTTATGGTTTTGGCATGCATAATTCGGTATGTGGGGTCAAAAAATAACCTGAATGTGCTCCAAGCGTCTCCGATATTCAACGATATTTTACAGGGTAAAGCACGAAAAAATGTCATATGTTGTCAATGGAAATGAATATAAATATGGGTATTACCTAGGTGATGAGATATATCTAGAGTACGCTACATTTATCAAGTCATACACATTTCCGGCCGACTGTAAACGAAAAATGTTCAAGTTAGCACACGAATCTGCAAGGAAGGATGTAGAACGGGCATTTGGTGTAACATCCCTTTATTTTCTACATGTAAAGTCAACCATAGTCAACCAAAGTCAAACCTGGTAAACTAAAGTCCTCTTTATTGTTTGGATTTTTATTAAGGTTAGAGTAATAACCTTTGCATGTTAAAGCCCTTAGAATATTTGTGGTAGAAATTAGAAGGAAAATACTTGAAAAACCGAGAAACATCGCATCCCTTCTTCTTTCTTTTTCTTCGGACCGCAAACCTCACATGGTCATGAACTGTTTGTTGCCTTCGGGTCGTGAACCGTGAACTGCCTTCGGATCGTGAACTGCAGTCGTGGACCGCCTTCGGACCGTGAACCTTCGGTCGTGAACCTCAAACTGTGAACCCCTTCCATATATATATATATATATATATATATATATATATATATATATATATATATATATATATATATATATATATATATATATATATATTTATATATCGGTTGATTTGAATTCATTCATACTCTTTCAAATGAAAATCCAACTTTTTCTCTAAAGTATCATCAGCCAAGAACAACCTCTCACCTCAAGAACATGCTAAACTCAACATTTCTCATCATATTCACGCGATAATCACTAGTTCTTCATAGAATATAACAGGTATCATTTCTTGATCTTGTTATCATTTCAAAAACATCCTTCAATCTTCTTATACTAGGCTGAAACTCGTTAATTTCACTAGATTTCGTGAAGAACACGCGAAGAACGCAAAGAAAACACGACTGAAAACCTTTGAATCTTCTTAAAATCTTGCTTAGAATATTCAGGTGTTCTTCATTCATCAAGAAAACTGGGCCATGAACCCTTCTTGGGCCGTGAACTCATTGCAGCCTCCATTTTAGCTTCTAACACTCCTATTTGTAAGTTATACTTACAAATTAGTCCAATTTCCAATCATTCTTATGATTATATTCACTAATTAGTTGCATATATACTATACAAATTACTATATAGAACTTGTTTTACTACAGGATTTCACTTGTGGAAATAAACGTCCTATATCAAATCATCAGTCGAATCACACTCTAAAACATGAGTTCATACCCCCGTATTTTCATACAATTTTAAGGGGGGGGGGGGGGGGGGGCATACAAGTCTAACACAAGGATTTTGTGTTACCAACAAATGGTTTCAAAATATCTCACAAAATGGATTTCAATTATCTTCAAATCAAATGGTTTCAAATTGTGTTAAAATGACATCAAGTCACCAAAAGTATTTCAAATGTTAAACTTTTTAAAATATTTTATAAGCTTGTATTTTTCCCCAAAAATCATATATATATATATATATATATATATATATATATATATATATATATATATATATATATAAGATTTAAAGGGCTTAGGACTGATAACTCGCTTTATTTCCTTTTTCTTGTTTGGATGTGAACTTAGGGTATCGGTTATTTGTCCGAATGTCGTTTGAATTTTAGTTATATAAATTATAATATGTATAAGTTATGATTCAAGAACACTAACTCACGAGTCAAGTATACTAGAGTACACTATTTTACAAGAACAAGGGTTTGCAGTATTTTACAAGAACATGGGTTTGCACTATTTTACAAGAACAATGGTTTGATTCAAAACTAAACAAGGGTATACAACTTACAAATACATTTCAAGTATACTAAACAAGGAGCATACTATCAATCATTTATTTCAGAATTATAGGTTTTCTTTACTATTGTACATGTAACGTTTATATGATTTTTATTTGACAATAGATTCAGCTTGTTTGTTCATTTAAACAACATAGTTAAAGTCCTAATATTATAACCAGAATCTCCAGTCGGGGATCAAAACAAATGTGTATAGATCTATATTGGTATTGACAACCCCACACTCAGACTGCTAGCTACAGCCGGGCATACATGCCTACCAGTGACAACTGCTATCAACAGTTTTGATGCATATAAATCATTGTTTCAGGCCATCTAGTCATAGTATGGTTATAATAACTCATTAAAACGATATTAACTATACGATTAGTGTATAATTAACTAAACATGAGTACACTTTCAAAGTACTAATTTACAAAGATATAATTTATAGTATTACATTATATTTTACAATAACAGCTGGTGGAGCCAGGCACACTCACTTTTATAGGTTTTACTAAGGAATACAAATACAGAACACTGGTTTACAAACAAAATGGTTTTATGAGATTAAAACTACTTTTCATATACAACAGAAAATATAGGGTTTTTTGGAACAATTTACATATTCAAAGAACAGAAAACATACTTTCAAACATAAATACCTATGCACTCACTCAACTTTATGTTGATACTCTCTCTTCAAATTACTTGTATTCTCAGGAAACCAGTAGACATGTACTCCCCAAGCTTTTAAGAAGACGTAGCCATTTTGAATAATGTCTTCTGTCTTTTTCTATAACTATTTTGGTGTCAATATACAATAATTGAACACATCTAAAAACTTATACTTATTAATGCAATGGTTGTTTGTATTTTGATTACTATAATGCAGGTGTTGTGATAATACAAATGAAGTCATCCACACCTGGATGTTTCCACTGTCTGGTTTGGGGGTGTAACATTTAGAGATCTCAAACAAAAGTGACACATAATCAAACATACGATACAAACATGGGACAGGGAAAATTTGACGAGGGTGTTGAGTGCTTGTGTTATTTTACATAACATGATCATAAAAGAAGAGAGTGGAGTTGTTTGTTCATATACCACAGACGATATATTTAATCCACCTACAGTAATACAAGTTGGCAACCCGACATACTTCTCAAGGGTTTTGGAAAATACAAAACCGTGAAACACATCACAATCTACGACATGATTTGACCAAATAAATGTGGGAAAGACAGTTTCAATGGCAAATTGACGGTGAAGACGAGGATGATGACGATGGTCCCGACGAGGAGAATGAGGACGGTGACGACGAGGAGGATTAAAATGGTGATGACGAGGCAGATGTTGCCGGTGACGACAACGACGACAGTTAGAATTTTTATATGCTTTTTAATTTTTATTTTATTTAGACAATCTGATGTTTAATTTTAGTAATTTAAGTTTTAAATTTGTATGTTTTAATTAATGTAATGTGGTTTTATTTTTGTGTGTTTTCAAAAAATAAATTTATGTTATAAATTATGTTTTGTTATTTAATATAATGTTAAAAAATAAAATAAAATAATATGTTAAGTGGTAATCATTTTCAATGTTTAGTTGGTTGGTGGTGAAACTGACGTGACGCATATATGACAACATTTCTTTCACTGGGTTGGGTGTGCCCACCCCAAAGCCTAAATCTCATTTGTTGCTTCTTTGGACAAGAATTTGGTAAACAAAATATCTTTATTTTTATAAAAAGTATTTGATGATATTGCTCGGTAAAAGATGCACGTGGTTTTTTTTTATCTTATATACTAGATATAAAAAGTATTTGATGATATTGCTCGGTAAAAGATGCACGTGGTTTTTTTTATTTTATATACTAGAGACAAAATGATGTACAATTGTGTTTGCCATAATTGTGCACGTTACTAAACTCACTCCCTCATAAAACACACAATTGACCAAGACTTGGAGGTTTGACATGTTGACCGCAACACACAAATTCCTTCCGGCTTCCGACCAAGGACTTGGAGTGTGGACGTGTTTACTACATTTTCAAGCCGTAATTAATTTGAACATGCGTTTATATCTTTTCAAGTAAATTACACGAATGGTCCTTATAGTTTAGGGTAATTTGTGTGTTTTGTCTTCAATTTATTTTTTAACTTGGAAAGTTCCTATTGTTTGTTTTTGTTACACGTTTGGTCCCTATTGTTAGTTTTTGTTATGTGTTTGGTCCATATCTTACCTAATATGATTATTATTTAAATAGTAAAAAATGATGGGGTAGGTAAGGTAACATAATGTTATTAAATGTGTGTTTATTTAAATAAATTAAAAACCAATGACAAAATGACATTTTTAGGTAAGGCAGAGACTAAGCGTGTAATAAATAATAAGGATCTTTCGAGTTAAAAAATAAGTTATAGACCAAACATGTAAATTACACTAAATCATAGAAATCATTCATGTAATTCACTCTATCTTTTCTCAAATGTCAATAGTTAATTTCGTCTGTTATACTTGTTCATGTAAATTGTACAAAAATTATCATGTTCCGAAAAAATGGATTTTGATAATATGTTATTTTTATAAAATAGTTGCTAAATGTTTTAACCTTTTGTAATTTTAACAATTTGACATCAATTTTCAGTTATCTGATGATGTGTTGATCTTTGGTGATATCACATGCTAACATGTTACTATTTGTTATGACGTTGGTGTAACATGATTAAATGTCAAAGTTGAAAAAAATCACAAAAGACAATGATTTTTTAAAAAAATTAAAACTATTTTTTTCATATATATATTTTTTAGTTTAAAACTTTTTTTGGTTGAAATTGAACATAATTTTTTACAAATTCATTTTGTTTTGATTACTTCTTATTTGAAACCCCATAAGTATTTTTTTTTCTACATTTGAAACCATATAAATCCATTTTTTATATTAAAAATTCATATTGTTTGTATAAATACATTTTTTTATACTTAAAGCTTACTGTTTTATATAAATATGCATTATTTATACTATAACCAAAATTTTCATTAAATATGCAATTTTAATATAAAAATATGATATAAACGATTTCATATATATATATATATATATATATATATATATATTAGTATTCTAAATTAAAATAATAAGTGAAGTACATCAACAAATCATAAGAGGTCATGTCATTTTAGGCTTGAATCCTATTCATGATTTTATGCGTCCATGAATTTTTACGCTAGTAGTTTATTATAACATCCGAATTTTCAGCTATTATTCTTTACAACTACCTCATGTTAGTCCTCTCACGTCGCAGTTTCGTTTGCTACAGTGTGGTCGTGACATGTCACCACGACGGGTTGGTTAAATGAAGCAGCAACACGGCGCCACATTTCGTACAAAACCCTAAGTTTCGGGGCTTAGGCCTTATATAAGGAACATGAGGGATAGGGTTTCAAACACCCTCAACCCCCATCCCCTCACCCCCAGAAGCATCCTTTGCAAACCCTAACTCATTTTCATCTATTTTTGATCTCTCTTTTTTTTTTTTTTTTTTTTTTTGTAGTTTATAGTCATTTGAAGGAAGAAATAAGAATTGTGGATCAAAAGATTAGTAAGCTAGCATCATCCTAACCCGTTTGAGCATATCCTGGACCTTTGTAAGTCTCCAAGACTAAATATTTGTTGTTTCCATTTAGATATAAGATTTGTGGCTAGTTCTTCTTGCTTGTAAGATTTGACTAAAAGGTTTCGATAAATTTAGAAACTTTATGGATCTTTGAGGTCCTTTAAGTCTTGTATATCTCATATATGGACTTATATGATGATTAGGTGCTATGCATGCGATTTTGTCCCCATTTCTTACCATTTTGACCAAACTTAGGATGTGACAGATATTTGACATTCATATCTATAAAGTAAGGGTTTTTAAGGATCATTTGAGTGCTTATAAGCTTTATGGAAAATCCATTAAGTTTTTTTGGCCAATCTCCACGTGGCAATGGGTAGCTCGCCACGTGTAACGCCTCATAAATGCTTCTGTTAACAATGTTAGCTTCCCGTTAATTGAAGAAATATTTATGTGAATGATTTTAGATTTATGATGTTAAAATGGAATAAATTAAATAAAAATAATATTATTTTCTATCTAAAGGAATTAATCAATAATTAAGAGGAACATAATCCAATTAAGTTGATTTATGGAATTATTAGAGTAAATTTAATTCATTTAATTTGTGTAATAGTGTTGAGGGGTTAAAATGTTATAAAAAGAAAACTATTATCATATTAGGGGTAGGAGTGTTTGGAATTTACTTATAATACTTGAGAACCAATTGGTAAAATCTGGTATAACCTCCAAGGTGTTGGATCACACCTTTTCCTTTTTGTCTATTTTTGGGTCACAATTACGTTAAGAAACCGAACCAAGTAGATCGACTCCTGAATTCTTCCTTTCGTGTTGCGTTGACTAAAAAAATAAAAGATAATGGTCGATCGTCAAGAAGGTGCTAAGCAAGACTGGAGCAATCGTTAGGAAGGAGGGTTCAACTTGTTTTTCTTGGATTGCTATTTAGGAAGATTTTGATTATGCCGATGGTAATTTTCCTAGATTCCATTCTTCCTCAAGAGTTATGTTTCAATTTCTTGTAAATTAGTTAAACTATGATGCCAATTTCTTTCTCTTTGGTGTCATTGATCATACTTTTTCTACCATCAAATCTTGAGATTTTATGTGATCAAACTCCAGCCGATTTGGGTGTGCTTTTGATAGTTTAATGGATATCAAAATCTTGTTATGAATACTCTATAATGTTTGTATTTATGGTGTTTAAAAATTGCTCAAAATCATGGAATCAATGCTTTCCTTTTGTTGCTAGAATTCATGTTTTTTGCTATAGCAATTCTAGTGATTTCATGTGTGGTGTTTTAGCATAAATATCATGTTTTGAACCATCCAAAAGGTTCTCAAAACAGCCGCTAAGTGTCTTGATATGTGGCTTAATGGTGGAGAAAACCAAATCTCAAATTATGTTTTCTCTTATTAGCATCACACTTTCGTTTTTCCCTTTAAAGTAATGTACTTTGGGTTATTGTTTGAAGTTTGAACTGTCTTTTTGACTCAATGAATTGTTGCTACTATTAAGAGCTTAATTTCCAACTTAGGGGCCATTTTTTTAATGACTTCATGGGTTAAGATGTCAAGTAACTATTAAAAGTTAAAGCTAAAAAATAATATGAAATTACCTATTCTTCCCATGTGTTGTAAAAAATATAATAATATCATAAAAGGTTAGATTTATATACCATCCCCAAAGTCTAGGTTTTGAGTCTAACATGTCCCTGATTTTTCCCTTGACTTGATTTTGATTCTGACTAAGGTGAAAATCATTATTTTCACTAACTAGTCAGAAATTAGTTGCATTGATATCCTATTTGTAAAATCCATAGTATATTATGGAAAATTGTACGTACCTATAAAAGATAAAAGACTAAACTACTGGATTTGGTGGTGTTAAAGTGGCTTTGAACAAGCTGCTGTTTCGGGTTAAAATCTCAAAATTAAGTCTAGAAGTTTGTCTATATGTTTAGGGCATACTACTTTCAACATTGTGATGGGTTTTATAGGTTATGAACCTTTGCATGAGGAGAAAAATTACTTAACTCTTAAGTTCACATTCAACTTATTTGGATCTATATTTTCTCTATTGATAGCAGTAAACTATGAACATCAAGAACCCTAATGGTAACATATTATAATCGATATATATATATATATATATATATATATATATATATATATATATATATATATATATATATATAGGATTAGGGTTACATACCTCGTAATTATTGTAGAAAATTTTCACACCAATATCCTTCTTGAAAACCTTATAAAGTAAGCCCCAAAATTTTAGTGCCTCTAATGGTTTGTACCCAAAACCATAGAAACCCTAGAGTGAAGAGGAGAGGGAGGAGAGGGATAGACATTCCATTCCTAATATTTTAGATAAAGGTGTGAACAAAAATAATGAGCCAGTGGGTCCTATTTATTGTTTAGGTAACTTAAAAGACTAAAC
The DNA here is from genome assembly GCF_052625555.1 of Lactuca saligna. Taxonomy (NCBI): domain Eukaryota; kingdom Viridiplantae; phylum Streptophyta; class Magnoliopsida; order Asterales; family Asteraceae; genus Lactuca; species Lactuca saligna. The sequence goes on along the minus strand of NC_136424.1, from coordinate 98,680,999 downwards.
AAGATTTGAATTGATTAAATAATAGATTTAATCATAATTCAAATCCTTCCCTTATGTACAACCAGGAGGCTTCCAGAAACCCTAAGAACCCCTCTAGAACCATCCATCCCATACAGGGTTCTATAATTGCTTCTTTTGTTCAACTATTGAGCAATTAAAATTCACCCCTTACACCTTTAACTTATTGTAGTTAATCCTAAATTTATTCTAGATTACTTATGATTTATAATTAATTAACATTAATTGATTTCTTATTAATTTATTAACAATATAAATTAATAGATCAATTATTTTGTAAAATCCCATTTAAAATAGAATAATTAAATAATAAACTCGGAACCCCGAGAAGTTATTTTATTAATATTTTATATTTTTATTTCCCAAAATCAAATAATAATTAGCGAGGCGTTGGTTTTGGGAAGCCAAATGACGATATTTGAATCTCCAGGAGTTAAAGTATAATTTCGGAGTTTATTTTGAAAATGATTTCAGAAGTCAGGGTGTGTTTGGTAAAATATGGACTTATTATGAAAGGATTTTTGAAGGCAATGGCTAAAGGGTTAACATCTTGAGCCGGATTGTAAAGATTTCAGAAGGCGGGGGCTGAATGGTAACTTTTGGGATTTAATTTGAAAAAAAAAGGAGAATGAGGGGCCATTTATGTCATTATGGGTCGAAGTTTGAAGGGATCAGGTATATAACCCGTCACCTTCTCAAAACCTAACCCTAATAGCGACCGTCAGCTTAACATCTAGCCGCCACCACCGATATCCATCGATACTGCTACAACTCGCGTCACTGCCTTCTATCTCCGTCCTTCGCTTGCTACATTTCATCCACGATTACCACCACTATTTCATCCACCGCCGACGAAGAACGAAGACCTACGGGAGCCAGAATGAAGCAGAACTGGCTAGGAGATCCGAGAAGCTGTCATGGTCGTCTCACTGTTGACGAAGACGAAAATGTCGCCGTCTGTCGTTGTTCAGTCGTGGGGATCGAGTCTGAAAATCATGGAAGACGTAGGGCCATCGTCCATCCACCGTCGATGGTGCCACTGTTGCTCCTACCATCTCGTGTCATCGCAAACCGCCGTTAGCCGTCACTGTGGACGTTAATGCTACTGCTGCCGTCATTGTGCACCACCAGGTGGGTGGCTACATCTGTTTTGGCATGTAAAGTCAAGTGCTACTCTGCTAATCGTGTTTTTGGAGCGTTTCTGTTGGCTGGAATTGTAAGAGAACCACCATGGCGGTCGACCATGGTGGCTGCCACCATCTACCACCGTCGGCCACCATACAGTGGCTGTGTGTGTTTAGATTAGTGTGTGTGTGTGTTATTTGAGATTTTTTATTGTGAAATTGTAATCGGGTAGGAATAATCAAAAGAAAGCTCAAAACCACCACCGTAAGGTGGTGGCTGCTGCCTCCTACCGCCACCAGCCGACGTGTTGGGGGGGGGGGGGTGTGTGCTTTTTACTTGTGTTTAGTTTCTTGGACAAAAAATGGACTACAATCATAACCACCACCTTGAGTTGGTAGCCGCCACCGTGAGCCGCCATTGACCACCACTAACCGAGGTGGTAGTGGGTAGTGCACGACTAATAAAACCCTAGTGGGTCTAATGAAACCCTGATGGGCCCAATAAAGCCCTAATTGACCTAAAAGCCCAACCATGTGACTAATGGGCTAGTATTGGGTAGGAAACCCTAATGTCATGAAACCCTAATGTTGGGGATTGATCGGGACACGCACGAGAATTATTTAATAAACCTAAGATATTAATTAATAATCATTTGCAATTAACCTAAGGCAATATTGACCTTAATGGATTAATTCCTTAATGGGTTAAGTAAGAAACACTTAACGCTAATCATCATTTCATGTGAAAACCCTAATTCCACTTGGGCCTTGAGTTGGGCCTTTCTATTGGACTTTGGTGATTAGGCTACTAATGGGCTATCCATGAACAAGTAAATGGACTAAAATATTTAGATGGGCTTTAGGGTAAGTCCCATGTGAGGATTTGGGCCCAATTTAGAAAATTGGGCCATAATTGGGCCTTGAGGATTATGATGCCAAATGTTTGGATTGGACTAAGTGGTTGCGCCTTAGGGTAAGACCATGTAGAGTCTAGGCCCAATTTGGAAAATTGGGCCATATGTTGGGCTTTGGTCCATTGGTTGACTATTGGGCCTTTGGGGTGTGAGTTGGACCTTCGGCCTGAAACCTAATTATTAATCGGGTGTTGTTTTGATGTTGACAGCTCGGGAATCTCCCAACCAACAGCTGGAGTTTTATCCGCATGACTTCAGCAGTGTGAGGTGAGTTCCGCCTCACTATACCGTGGGTCGAAGGCACCAATACCGGCCCACTAGTACTGATGATCTGCTAGTAGTGGGATACCCTAAGGACTGTATATAGTCATGTAGGATAGACTGAGGACTCTTGATCTAAGCTCTCTTACTTGTTCCTTGTTTGGTTGTGGTTTTAGAGTAGGATCACCTGTCCGGGTGACTATCTCACCTCTGAGTATATACATTTATGCATTCCTTGGATTGATGATATTTAGTATGCTGTTATGTTGAAGTGATCTATTTGATCTGTGTTCTAATATTTGAGTTTGCTATTATGATTTGTTAGATCGGTATCCTAGTAGATAGGATGTTATTATTTTGTTATGATATGTTAGATCAGTTTGTCTGTATACAGACTGTTATGTGATTATTTGATATATGTGCACACGTTTGATTAGTGGTTGAGGCTTATTTGCTTTGTGCGAGAGCCAATAGACCTAGGCATTCCGACCCGATGGTTGTGGTCCGTGAGTATTCCATCCCGGGGATGATTGGACTCGTAGTATGTGGGCATTCCAACCAGATGGTTGTGGGCCGAGGGTATTCCTTCCCAAGGATGACTAGACCCTATATATATATATATATATGTATGTATATATATATATATATATATATATATATATATATATATATATATATATATATATATTAGCATTCCAACCTAGGGTATTCCATCCGGATGGATGACTGGACCCGGAGGTTGATTGGGCCTGGGGTATTCCAACCCAATGGTTGATTGGACCCGACATATTTGTCATTATATATGGTGAGACTGGGCTGCCTCGTGTGTCAGTCAATAGGCCTAGGTATTCCATCCCAATGGATGATTGGACCTATATTATGTTGGTCTTCCAACCCGCTGGTTGAGGGCCTAGGGTATTCCAACCCAATGGTTGATTGGACCCATAGTATCATGTTTGTGGTTATATGTGTATTCTATTGTGTATGGGTATTTTGGGGGAACTCACTAAGCTTTGTGCTTACAGTTTCAATTTATTATTTCAAGTGCTTCAGATGTATCAACAAGGCGAAGGCGTGACCGTACACATCCTCGTATTTTGGACTTATGGTTTCTGGGATACTCTGATATTAAACTATTTTGAAAACATTTTGTAATAACTAATGGCTGTTGGATGTTTGAAAAAGTTTTAAATTGGCTTGATTTTTATGGGTGTTACAAGTTAGTATTAGAGCCTTGGTTTGAGCGAATTGGGGGAACACTCGTGTGAATCCAGTCTCAATCCAAGGAAAGGATTTTCAAAATGATTTTCAAATGGTTTTCAAAATAATAAAGGAGGATGAAGAGTGTACGATCAGCCGGAGCCAGTAAGTAGACCCCAAAATACCATGCAATTATTTGATTATGTGATATGTTAGAACAACATGCTAGTACTAGGCTAGGGATCTTTAGGAATTTCATGATAGAACTGTCTGATTATATGATTCCTGATAGCCTAGGGTTTTCCTTATATGAAATTTAAATCGTTACTGTAGTTGCTTAGTGTATGCATCACGGCCATACATAATTAAGATCTTATAGCCATAGAATGTTTGGTTTGTCCTTATTTCCTATTCTTGTTTGATGAAGGCTTAGGGTAGGATTTGATATTCAAAAGTCTATAGGGTCCAACGTTATGTATGATTAGCATACACAAGTGCTGCAGGTTTGGTGGAAGTTTTATGGGTGGGTTGTGCGAGGATGGTACGCCAGTATGAGACATTTAGAATTCCTCTAGGAGTGAGGATTGAGTGCTCGCTATGTTTATGTATATTGTTGGGTGTGTTGTGGTGATACTTGAGACAAATATGGCTAGGTGTGGAAGGTAGTATGGGCATGTACTACTGAAAGCATAGGACCCATACGCGTAGCAAGGAAGTCACAACCCCTAGGGTTTAGTTGGGAGTTAGTACCATGTTATTGTATGGGTTATCTAAGATCTCTTTGGCTTATTATCAGAATGGTGGTTACGAGACGTTTTCAAACCAGATCCGGATTAGGATCGGGAGCTGGCAGCAAGGATAGGCCAGTATTGTCAGAGGATCGTGTTAGTGAGATCATCTGGGACAAGGTGATCGAGATTGTCTAGGTACAGTTGCCGAAGATGTTTGGGTCTATCAAGACTGCCACGGTTGAGTGTTTTGATGAGCGTTATGCAGCTATTGCTAAGATGGCTGCCGCAGTAGCTTCAACAGCTGTAACGACGGCAGAGGGAGGAGCTGGTTGAGCTTTCTAGTACCGAGACTTGTTACTGGGACATATTCTGATGACCAGGAGGCTGCAGTTACTTGGGATCAGGGAGATGTTATGTACTCGTTACATTCTCCGGGTTTAGCAGGAAATGCTGGTACATGGTTTCTAGATTTGAGGCTTCGGGGGGTTTTGCTCAAGGCCGGAATATGAGTCGCAGGAACTCCGAAAAGGAGTGATGATTATATTCAGCTGGGGTTTTCCAGCTGGAAGTAGAATGGTTAATTAATGCATTGGATTGTCGTTTTATAGGGCAAGGACTGTGCCCTTTCAGTTTTCGAGCTCGAAGGAGTGAGCAGACTTGGGACCCTAGGATCAGGTTGTATTCCAGCTCGGGGTCAATTAGTTGCAGGGGTTGGCAACATTATTTCGGTGCTGGTGAGTGTAGGTGGGTTGATGTGGCATGAGTATCTTGTGAGGCGCACGTGATTACCGTCCCTACCCATAGGAGCTAAGATCTGATTCACCTGGATCTCTTGTATCGGGTGGTACGGATTGATTGTGTGATTTATTGTACTTTTGGGATTGGAGACTACGTCTTGGGAGTAGTTTGTAGCCCGGTATTAGGCATAGGTTGCTTCAACTACTGCAGCTCGGCTGTGGATGACTGAGCTGGTGAGTGATTCAGGGTGAGAGACCCTGAATGATAGGATTTCTAGAACCCGAGAGTAGGAGATTTGTTTGGAGCACCTTGGGAAGAGGGGTATTATGTGGGAGGTCTGCAAACAGGGTACCACAGGATGGTTATTCATCATTGTCAGGATTTAGTGGCGTTAGTGACCGTTATTTTTTGGCAGATGAAAGCACCAAGGGAAGTAGCTCATTGCTGAGGTATAGGTTGGAACATTTATCTTTTGGTCTTCAATATTTGAGTGTGGGAGCATTCAAGCATTAGAGACTGTCGGTTTCACTGGGATTCAAGAAGTGTTCATTTAGTTCTTAGAAGTGTGTGATCATTTGGAATTGGCTAGTGATGGAGCACTAGTTGATAAGCACTAGTGGTCATCGGGTCGATCATTTTAAGGTGAGAAGGATTGGGGGTCTTTCAATTCTCATGTGCCTTAAGAATTTAGTCGAATATAAATGGGGACGAATAGTCCTGGAATACAGAAGTAGGAGTAGTTTTGAAAGTTGGATAAGTTTCGCATCATTGTAAGGAAGGAAGACGTCACAAGTGGCTGTTTAGTTTAAGAGTTGTGTGAGTTGGGAGTTTGGTAAAACTCACCAACGTGTGTCTTGCGTCTTCTTGCTGACTGATAGCATATTATTGGAAATCAGGTTAGGGTTCTAGTCATGAATTGAGTTCAGTTTGGGTGTGTGGTCGAGTGTTTGCTCGGATCTGAGGGTATTTTGATTGATAGATCGTGGGTAAGGCATCGGGTTGCGGTTGTGTTGTGATGAAAGTGTTGTAAGACTGCGGGGGTAACTGTAGCATTCACAAATTCCTTCAGATGATTAGGTCGGGGTGGGCCAGTTCGTAAGATTGTGGGTAGACCACATCATGATTGGAATCAGGAAACGGTAGGTCGTTGGGAACCGGGCATGATGTAAGACTATATTATTCTAGTAGCGTTCACTTTTTGTATCTGATTCAATGGCGACAGGTTGTCAGACTGTTGTGATCAGATGGATCAGAAAGATTGATGGAGCCATGAGTGGTGATATAGCTAGGGCAGTTATTACAAGTTGAACTTCCTTCGGGAGTCGTGTGTGGAAACTGTGCGATTACTCTTGGCTCAACAACCGGACAAGACTTCGGTATTCCAGATAGGTTGGGACCAGGGAGGTCCCAGTGGACGTTGGAAGCAACCAGAAGGTAGCTTACTATTTTAGACAGTTTATGTGTTAGGGTGGTGCTAATGAATTGGGTTTTCAGGTGTATAAAAAGTATCTGATGTTGGAACCCCCAGTTATTAAAATTTGAATAGTTAGATGGGGGATAAGCGGACTAGGTTCAACAACAATGAAATGGTATGAGCGGTCCGTCAGGGAGCCAGACTATCTCGAGACTTCAGATTTCAAATTGAGTAATGTGATCCTAATGGGGGGAAATTGCCCATTTTCATATTTTAGAACCATGCGAGGGTTGATTATAGTTTCCTTGGAAAGGCTGGGGTTTGCTTGTAATGTGGCCTTATGTTCAAGTTGTCTAGCGTGTAATGGATGATAAGAAACGATTTCGAGGACCAAATCAAATTTAAGTAGGGAGAGTTGTAACATCCCGTTTAAAATAGAATAATTAAAAAATAAACTCGGAACCCCAAGAAGTAATTTTATTATTATTTTATATTTTTATAGCCCAAAATCAAATAATAATTAGCGGGGTGTTGGTTTTGGGAAGCCAAATGACAATATTTGAATCTCCGGGGGTTAAAGTATAATTTCAGGGTTTATTTTGAAAAGGATTCCAGAAGTCAGGGTGTGTTTAGTAAAATATGGACTTATTATGAAAGGATTTTTGAATGCAAGGGCTAAAGGGGTAACATCTGGAGCCGGATTTTAAAGATTTTAGAAAGCGAGGGCTGAATGGTAACTTTTGGTATTTAATTTGAAAGAAAAAGGAGAATGAGGGGCCATTTTTGTCATTATGGGTCGAAGTTTGTAGGGATCGGGTATATAACTCGTCACTTCCTCAAACCCTAACCCTAATAGTGCCTGTCACCTTAACATCTAGCCGCCACCATCGATCTCCGGCGCCGCACGACCACCCTTTTCATACACGTTTTTCTAACCAACGAAGATATCCGTTGTTGCTGCTACAACTCGTGTCACTGCCTTCTCTCTCTGCCTTCGCTTGCTGTGTTTCAGCCATGATCACCGCCACTATTCCATCCAGTGTCGGCAAAGAACGAAGACCCACGGGAGCCGAATGAAGCGGAACCGACTAGGAGATCCGAGAAGCTATCGTGGTCGTCTCACTGCCGATGTAGAAAAAAATGCCACCATCTGTCGTTGTTCAGTCGTGGGGATCAAGTCCGACAACCGTGGAAGACGTAGTCTCGTCCTCCATTCGCCGTCAGTGGTGCCGCTATTTCTTCCGCCATCTTGTGTCCTCGCAAACCGCCGTCAACCACCGTTGTGGACGTCAGTGCTGTTGCTGCCGTCATTGTGCACCACCAAGTGGGTGGCTACATCTGTCTTGGCGTGTAAAGTCGAGTGCTACTATGCTAATCATGATTTTGGAGCGTTTCTGTTGGCCGAAATTATAAGAGAACCACCATGGCGGGCGACCATGGTGGCTGCCACCATCTACCACTTCCGGCCACCGTAAGATGGCTATATGTGTGTGTTTAGCTTAGTGTGTGTGTTATTTGATATTTTTCATTGTAAAATTTTAATCGGGTAGGAATAATCAAAAGAAAACTCAAAACCACCACAGTAGGGTGGTGGCTGCCGCCTCCTGCTGCCACCAGCTGCGGTGTTGGGTGGCGGTGTGCTTTTGCTTGTTTTTAGTTGCTTGGACAAAAAAATGGACTACAATCATAACCACCACCTCAAGTTGGTGGCCGTCCCCGTGAGCCGTCATTGACCACCACTACTTGAGGTGGTAGTGGGTGGTGCCCGACTAATAAAACGCTAGTGGGCCTAATGAAACCCTAATGGGTCCAATGAAGCCCTGATTGACCTATAAACCCAACCATGTGACTAATGCGCTAATATTGGGTAGGAAACCCTAATTAGGGTTTGGAAAACCCTAATGTCATGAAAACCTAATTTTGGGGATTGATCGGGACATGCACGAGAATTATTTAATAAACCTAACATATTAATTAATAATCATTTGCAATTAACCTAAGGCAATATTAAATTTAAGGGATTAAGTCCTCAATGGGTTAAGTAAGAAACACTTAACCTTAATCGTCATTTCATGTGAAAACCCTAATTCCACTTGGGCCTTGAGTTGAGCCTTTCTATTGGACTTTGGTGATTGGGCTACTGATGGGCTATCCAAGAACAAGTAAATGGACTAAAATATTTAGATGTTCTTTAGGGTAAGTCCCATGTGAGGGTTTGGGCCCAATTTAAAAAATTAGGCCATAGATTGGGCCTTAAGGATTATGAGGGTTGGACCAATTGAAATGCCAAATGTTTGGATTGGACTAACTGGTTAGGCCTTAGGGTAAGACCATGTAGAGGTCTGGGCCCAATTTTGAAAATTGGGCCATATGTTGGGCTTTGGTCCATTAATTGACTATTGAGCCTTTGGGGTGTGAGTTGGAACTTGGGCTTGGAACCCAATTATTAATCAGGTGTTGTTTTGATGTTGACAACTCGGGAATCTGTCAACCAACAACTGGATTTTTATTCATGGGACTTCATCCGTGTGAGGTGAGTTTTTCCTCATTATACCGTGCGTCGAAAGCACCAATGACGGCCCATTAGTATTGATTATAATCTAGTAGTGGGATGCCCTAGGGACTGTATATAGTCATGTAGGATAGACTGAGGACTCTTGATCTAAGATCTCTTTCCTGTTCGTTGTTTGGTTGTGGTTTTAGTCTTTTAGAGTAGGATCACCACTCCAGGTGACCATCTCACCTCTGAGTGTATACATTTATGAATTCCTTGGATTGATGATATTTAGTATGCTATTACATTGTAGTGATCTATTAGATCTATGTTCTGATATTTAAGTATGCTATTATGATCTGTTAGATTGGTATCCTGGTAGATAGGATATTATTATGCTGTTATGATCTGTTAGATCGGTTTGTTTGTCTATAGACTGTTATGTGTTATTTGATATATGTGCACATGTTCGATTAGTGGTTGAGGCTTATCTGCTTTGTGCGATGTGACATTCCTAATTTCACGGCCAGAAAAGACCGATTTGTTTATTCTTTATTTGAAAATCAAAGTATATTTTTAAAAAATATATTGCGGAATTTGTTCCCAGAAAACATGATAAATATATTATCAAATCATTTCCGAAGAAATGTATTTTTATTCATTTAAGACATTTGGGATGTCATCGTCATTACAGAAACATAAGTATAAACAAAACTTACATTCTTTATAACTAATGATTTATATCTCCTTAATCTCTCAGTGTAAAGTAGCTTGGTATTGATACCTGTGATACAAATAAATTGAGTGGGTCAGGTTGGGAAACCAGGTGACTACATAGGGTTTTCAACCCACAATAATATAATCATTATGTTCCATCAAGCAAATAACTCAATTACCCATCCCCATTATCTTCTTTATTCCTAAGTACCTTCCGTAAAGATTTATCCTAAGGTCCATCTCCTACATCGTATTTACCTTTCATCTCCTTACATCGCATTTCCTTATATGTTTATTCCTAAGGATCATCGCCTACATCACATAGACAGTACTAATTCGGGGATTACTCCCTCAATACGTGTCTAGTAAAGGTTAGGGTACCATCACATGAATATGTAGTTACAACATTGCCTGAACTCGTAATTCATAATAAGGGGTTAGAGTATCATCGCATGAATACATAGTTACAACATTTCTTGAACTCGTAATTCATCACCTATAGGTTATGAGCCCGCTGGTGTTTCCACATGACTGTCTAGAATAGTCTGTGGTCGCCATCTATACTCTGGTAGATGACTACATTGCCAGTCAAGGTTATGATATCTCTTCTCATCTCACATCACCTATTTATCATCACCTATCTATCATCACCTAAGTATCATCACCATGCTATCATCTCCTAATTATCATCACCTTTCTATCACCACCTAATCATTATCACCTTTCTATCATCACTTATTTATCATCACCCGTTGCTACCCAATATGTATTTATATGTATAAAATTACGTATACAGTTTAAATCACGTAAACATGTATAAATTTTTTATCCAACATAGATATGAAGAACACGGATAATATGCACACATAACACATAATTTATATTAAATACTTCATATCTATGTGTAAGATGAAAGTAACTATGCACTCACTTTTAGCGTGATTTGATAGAATCTAACTAAAAACGGTAAGCGGTTCTTGATCGCCGGGCTCGGGACACGGAATGACATCAAAAACGAGAGATAAGAAAGAGGTTTTGGTGTAAGAATGGCTAAGATCGAAATGGCTACTTATAGGCTGATTTTTGGCCTCTCACGTCGTGAGAATTCATTGCTCACGTCGTGAGCCATACCTGAATCACCTCGTAGCTCCGCCATCTGCGTTCTAGGCTTGAATAATGTCCATTTGACTCCTCACGTCGTGATAATTGATGCTTACGCTGTGAGCCTGTTCTGTAGAATTTCCATCTGCATTCTAGCCTTGAAAAGTGGCATTTTGACTCCTCTCCTCATGAGTCCAGTCAAATTAGGGTTTCTGACATGTGTCATGTTCTCAGACAGCTCCATCTTCGGAAGGCCATAACTTTTTCATACGAGCTCCATTTTTGACGTTCTTTATATCTACGCGAAGGTGGAGATGTACTCTACAAATTTCATTTAGAACTCTAAGGCTAAAAAGTAATTTATCATAAACTCACTTTTTACAATTCCCAGTACCATGCCGGTTTTGTCGCGAAACTCCCGCTCTCTATCTCACGTTGGACTTCCAATCACAACCTTCGAGTTACAAAATAAATCCTTATTGAAGACTCATTATTCTTCTTAAACGACTTAAGATAAGTCCTTTCTTTCATTTATCGTAATAGACTGATGGTTCATGTTCTAATGACCTCTCGTATAAGGCAACGCTTAGACTGAGGTCTGTTAGAGTCCAAGTCCATAAAGGATTAGACCTTCCTTTATGTTCTAATATGATATAATTGTTGGGTTTTGGTCATAAGACATCCTATGTGCTCATACAAACCCTAATGCTTGGATCTAGGTTTCTCTATTGTACATGCTTTGAATCCAAGTCTATAAACCCTAATTCTAGCATACATATAAACATATTAACATGAGAATAAGTTTACAGTGTTACCTTGATTGTTATGTAGCAATAACAATCCCAAATATCCTTGTATTGACTTTGGAAGGCTTAGAGTCACAAGTGTCACTCCTCTAATGGCTCACAAACACCATAAGCAAGAGGATGAAGAGGAGAGAGGATGGAGGCTGCCAAAAACGTGTAGAAACCCTCACAAGAAGCTTAGCCACGTTTTTGAGCCTTAAGGGGTCTTTATATAGTTGGGCTATTAGGGTTATCTAACAAGGAAACCCTAATTTGGATGCTTAAGCCCTAAGCAACCCATAGACTCCTTTAATTAAGCCTATGGACGATTTCCTTATGGGTTTCCCATTAGAATTCGTCCATCCCTTAATACAAGGCAATCCATGGCCCAAATTGCAATTATCTTATAATTACAATTCCAGTCCCTTAAGTTTAATTAATCTCTTTTAGTCACAAAACTAATTACCAATTAATTATTGACTAATATTAATTAAACAATATGATTTCTCCTTTAATATATTATTCCCATAATATATTAATAAATCATATTTAATCCTTACTCTCCATAAATCATCCTATCAAGTTGCTTTGGTGAAGGCAACCCAAAAGGACCATGCACCATCGGGTCAAGTACATACCAAAATAGTTATGGACTTAGACACTAATCCAACAGTCTCCCACTTGGATAAGTCTAACAACTATTCTGCGTATGACTTCAGATCCCGTTCTGCAATCGTAGCTTTCCAAAGCCGCTGTCAACTATGATCATATCAGATACGCGTGTCCTTAGATAAGGGATCATATATTCCTCCATTCTTGATATCGTCTGAGATATGATTTCTAATCATTCTCTTTGTACTACTTCTCGATTTCTGATTTATGACGACAGACTAATTGAACAAATCAAATTAGTCCTAGCCCGGCCGAGCATTTACGTATGTCATCACTAAACCATCGAGGGGCCCAAAGATATCGCTTTTATCCTACTTTGGATAAAAGGAACGGATAAACTTTGATACAATGCTTGCTTGCACTCATTAACCAAATCACACACAACAATATGTTTTATAACACCAAGTTACTGGTGCATTTACATATTATCAATGTGCAACCGATTCGCAAGATACAACTCACACATCTCGGTTTCAAGAATATAAGATGTTATCGTCTCACTAATCACTCGTAATACAATTCATGGAGTGATCCAAGTGAGCGTGGGCTTAATCCAATGCTCAAATCATATTCATAAGCACTCATGAACGTTGCAACAAACATTTGCTTATGTCTAATACTCTTCTAGACAATCCACACACCAATTCACGACAGTCTTCATTCATATCTACTTCCAACATATGAACGACTGTGGCCCGTTTGAATAATTCGATTATTCTTAATAAACTCAATTATTCTGGAAGTCAAAACATGCAAGGTGAAACACAAGAATAATACTAATCCCATATGGCCTCAAACCTTTGAGTATAAACAAACACGTTTTATTTATCACCATATCGATTACTCATTATTTGTCGTTTCGGGTAATCAACTTCGCATTTGAATTCCAACACTTGTCCCATGCTCCTAGCATGCACACAATGTTTACCTATGGTTCTTACTTTTGCGAAATAGACAAATTTAACACATTTCCAATCATTCTCATTTTACAACACCAATTCCATTTTTCTTAAGTGTAAGAATGTCAAATTCTTGTTACTTATAGAATATACTAGATTCTAACACTTTATGCAACGATCCTTTTGTAATGTCACTGCACCAAAGTCTCAAAGACTATTGCCAATGATATTACAAATTCCTCTATCGGAGATTGTTACAAGACAATTCCTTAGATATGATGTCTCTCACTCAAAGTACATTCCTTTGAACATCCTTTCGCATAAAGTTTCTAATCTAGACATAGATTTTACTTCCCAACATGGACACACTTCCATATTTTCTATATGACAACTCATTCTTAATAGAATCTTATCTATTCGTAATGATGTCGATATCGTCCATCCAATATGGAAACACTTTCATAATTTCCAATACTATACTTCCAACTACTCGCAAGCAACCAATCCTCGTCGAACTTTGGATTGTCCTTTGATAGTTGTTTAATTATTTTAGTCAAAACCAATTCTAGTCCCTTTTCCCTCTAAATGCACTATACATTTGGAAAATTTTAGAATGGTCAAACATTAAAGCATTCGCAATTGATCCTATACCCGAAGCGTATGGGACACGACGCATAATGTTTTATTTGCTATGTTCTCAAAACTCGAATTGCGAAGAGGAATGCCGTAATCACAATCGAAATTTTAAGAACACACTATGTACCTTTGACTAAATTTATTAACATTCCACAACCTAATCCTTTAGATTTGAAATGAAGCATAATATTCTCTCCCTTAATTATAGCAAAACAACCTTTCAACTCTTACAACTTTGCAAAGTATGACTCTTGTTTTCTATAATTAATATTGCCAACTATGCAATACGTGCCTTAATAATCATACAATCATAACATTTATGCTCCCACTATCATGATGATTATTATAAAACATAACACCTATGCTCCCACTAGCTTCGACATGTATTCATAAACATCTTAACTTTCAGAAAAAAACAATACTTATTGAATTTCTTAAGTTCATGTTTCTAATACTTAGTGCTTTGATAATCTTTTATCAAGGCTTCTTGAACTTATACACTTTTGCCTTAGATAGTTCATATGTGTGTCTTAACAATTAAGACTAATTGCCAAACCTCACAATTCAAATTATGGAAGGGATGCCGTAACCATGATCGAATTTGAGAATGCAATTTTACAATCACTATCTTTTAAAATCTTTCTTAGTGAAAGCATTTTCTCACAATCATTTTCATGAAGGAGGAAATCTTATGACACTTAGATTTAAACGGTGTATGTGTTCCTATCCATGCGAATTTGTTAAAACCAAAGTTTACGACAAATTCAAACTCATATGGATCGAACTTTCTTAATCTTGATTTCTTGCCTTATGGTAGCACAGCTGCCCACCACGTCTTCCAAGTAGTTAAGCATCTTACCTTTTTCCTATCAATGTACCTTTCATTGATCAAGGTCCTTGCCTTTTACGCATTCAAATGAGAACTCATAGGACTCACATGCATAATTAACTCGATTGGATTGGCACAGAAACAAAATAATGTCTTTACGATAGGTTGTAAACCTCAACTCGTGTGCTAGTGATGATCGATAAGGTTTATTTGATTTGTTCTTGAAACTTTTCGAGACCATTAAGACTCCCACTGACTCCTTGACATATAAGATTCTTTTGTCAATAAACATTTCTTGACAAACAAATTTTCAAGAGTTAGTGTAGCTTGTATCAAAACACTTCATAAATTGGTCATAGTTGGTCTTTGTCTTATCCAAGACATCACAACTTTCCACATTTGATGAATGTTATAAACCTTTAATACTTTTTACTCATTGTCACAATCTTAAATTTAAGACTTGTTATTGGAACAAAGTATGATTGTCTTCTTGATTTGACCATTTCATCAATCTTTGATTCCTCTTCTTGGACATACAATTGTACCAAGACTCACTTAGAGGATCAATTGAGATATGGTTCTTAATCATTAAGACCTATCATAAAGCATAAAAGCCACTCTCCCTTCTTCTTAGAATGGAGAAACTCTTATCTTTCTGCCTATTTGATTCTTCTTATTCATTTTGCTATTGATCTAAACCCTTTAATCAATTCAAAATTACACTTAATCTTGTAAGTATAATCATATTTACTAAACCTTTAGTAAATGATGACGAATATCTTTGTTACTCTTATGGTGAACTTGATCAACACACAACTTTGTGTACTCGATCTCCTAGTCCTTCACTTGACACTTTGTCAACGAATTAGTCTAATTATCAAATATGAAATTTCTCATTCATCATGCAACCAAGTTGCATGATTCCAAGTTTCTGTCCAATTGAAACTTGGGCGATGAGAAACTCTCCCTATTTGGTAAATTCTTGACTTTCCATAACACAATAAGAAACAAATCCATTATTGCTAATAATTTTAACATCAATTTTTCATACACGCCATTGTAAGGATAAATAAATAAAATTTAAAATCAAAATTTATTTTATTGCGGAAAAATTTGTCCTTCACAATGCAACTCATTGAAAAACTTATGCGAATACATCTTTCTTAGCAATCTAATTCTAACTCTAAGTAGTAGCTCAAGAATCTAATCTTCGAGAAACGCAATCGAAATCCATTCCTTCACGGTTAGATTCTGCTCACTTCTTCCCTTAAGCTTCTTTTCTTTTCTTTGATCCTTCTAAACATCAATTGTAATCTTATCACATTATGTATTCAGAACCTAGAATGAAGCTTAAAAGAGTTAGTCAATGGATTTTACCTAAATTAGAGCCATACGTTTCGACTCTCCCATCTCTTAGATCTCTTAGGTAAATAGGGCAGCTTCGTCTCTAATGCCCCTTCTCTTGGCAATAAAAGCAAATTGACTCTTTTTGGAACAACACATGGAACTACTTCAGACATCGCCTTTCTCTTATGATCAAATTTTCGATCATTGCATGTCTTTCATTGCCATTGTCTATATCCACAGAGGTCTCGAAGGCAGATTCACCAATCAACTTTGCTTTTCTATTGCGCCAAACCATTGCTGATTCAGCAGCAATAAGCATATAGGTGAGATCTATAAGGGTCACGTCGCGGTTAATCATATAGTACTCTCTTACGAACTCACTATATGAGTTAGGAAGTGATTGAAGAACCCAATCAACAGCCATCTCTTCACCGACAATGGATCCTATCATTCTTAGTCTATCAATGTGCGACTTCATCCCTAGGACGTGTGCACACACCGACTTTCCTTCTTTATGTTTACTTGCCAAAAGGGCTTGAGTGATATTGAACTTTTCAATTTTACAATCTTGTGGGTTAGGGAGAATAATTGGAGGAGGAGGAGGAAGTGAAGCATGATTTCTTGTTCCTCGATCGAATCGTGGAATATCATCTTCATGTGGAATGCTTGTTCCACGGGATTTGAGAAAACCATAGTTGTCGAACTTTGACATCGGGAGAAAAACGAATTCAAGTTAGTTGATTGATTGAGTCCTTGGTAAATCACCCAAATGAAATTCCAAGGCTAGGACCCAACACAATATCCTACAACTCGGGAGAGGGATGCCGTAACCCAAATCGCAGAACATTTGAAGGTAAGTGAATGACGATTCACTAGTTTTCACCATGAGAAACGAAAAAGAAATTTAAGTTTTAAATCTATGAAAACTCCTAGATCCTTTGAGATTCATTGAACATTTCAATGGCATGTTTAAATCTCGATATGCCCCTCTTGTTTGTGA
This sequence comes from Lactuca saligna, assembly GCF_052625555.1. NCBI lineage: Eukaryota > Viridiplantae > Streptophyta > Magnoliopsida > Asterales > Asteraceae > Lactuca > Lactuca saligna. The sequence continues at coordinate 98,664,119 of NC_136424.1, read as the reverse complement.
CTGGGATGCCGAGGATCACAAAGCGAGTGTGAATAACCATGCAAACTACATGGTGCCCTCACATGTTACAATCACCTATTCGATGTGCCGGTAAACCACACACGCTCCACCGAACTATGACAAACATTGAGTCACCCTTTGCTACCTTTGCTTAGAACCATTTAGTGTGCCGGTAAACCACACACGCTCCACTAACGTCTTCGCAAGGGCACAAAGTGTAATTTCATGGAATTGCATCAATTCACTTTTGCCTAAGTAACTAAGATTGGGAATTTGCGAAACATTTAGTTACTCTGTATTTCATTATACTTATAATGGAAAGTTTCGTCCTATCCTACCCGTTCGGCTAACGACCCTCCATTAGTTAAGAGTGCGGTGGGTAAGAGTGGATACCCATTCAATCGCCATTTTATAGGCAATTTCCTTAAACACCCCTTATAGACCAGCTTCGTGAATGACGCCTACTAACGGTAAGACTGACTTTTACTTATACATATATATAATGTTAGACTTTTAATGTTATATATAGTATAGGGTGTACTTTATACTTTTAAAATACTATATGGTTAACTTTAACAATTACACTTTTAATTCAATTAAAAGGTTAACCTAAACTTTTATGGATTTATTAAACCTCTTTTAATTATACTCCTTAATTAATTAATAAAACCATAAGGGTGTGATTTGAACTTTTCAAAACATTACTAGAGTTTTAGAATTTAACATTTCTAATTAAACCTTTTAATCAACTTTTAAATTCCAAAACTTGAGGGCAAGTTTTTTGAAACATTTCAAAACATTAGGGTTTTAACTATTTAAATTTCAAAACAACAAAACTTTTGGGGTTTAAATTTAAACTATAAAACCTAAAGGGATAAATTGAAACTATTTCACAAGATAATTCAAATCTAAATTACAAATAATCAAACTTTATCTAATAAAACAAGTGATTATCTAAATTTTGACAATTATCTTCTATTTTGGTAAGGATAATCACATAATAATGAAAAAATTCGGATTTTATCACAAAAACAAGTTTATGGTAATTATCCAAAACTAAAACAGGAAGAAAATCGCGAATCTGAGCTGTCAGACCCTTTGACTCGTCGAGTCTGGATCTGGACTCGTCGAGTACAGCTGACTCGGCGAGTCAAACATTCAGAAACTCAAAAAATCGATTTTCAGTGCTTATTTCGATCAAATATGCATCAATACAATAGAAACCAAACCAAGGCTTTGATACCACTGTTGGGTTTTGGTCATAAGACATCCTATGTGCTCATACAAACCCTAATGCTTGGATCTAGGTTTCTCTATTGTACATGCTTTGAATCCAAGTCTATAAACCCTAATTCTAGCATACATATAAACATATTAACATGAGAATAAGTTTACAGTGTTACCTTGATTGTTATGTAGCAATAACAATCCCAAATCTCCTTGTATTGACTTTGGAAGGCTTAGAGTCACAAGTGTCACTCCTCTAATGGCTCACAAACACCATAAGCAAGAGGATGAAGAGGAGAGAGGATGGAGGCTGCCAAAAACGTGTAGAAACCCTCACAAGAAGCTTAGCCACGTTTTTGAGCCTTAAGGGGTCTTTATATAGTTGGGCTATTAGGGTTATCTAACAAGGAAACCCTAATTTGGATGCTTAAGCCCTAAGCAACCCATAGACTCCTTTAATTAAGCCTATGGACGATTTCCTTATGGGTTTCCCATTAGAATTCGTCCATCCCTTAATACAAGGCAATCCATGGCCCAAATTGCAATTATCTTATAATTACAATTCCAGTCCCTTAAGTTTAATTAATCTCTTTTAGTCACAAAACTAATTACCAATTAATTATTGACTAATATTAATTAAACAATATGATTTCTCCTTTAATATATTATTCCCATAATGTATTAATAAATCATATTTAATCCTTACTCTCCATAAATCATCCTATCAAGTTGCTTTGGTGAAGGCAACCCAAAAGGACCATGCACCATCGGGTCAAGTACATACCAAAATAGTTATGGACTTAGACACTAATCCAACAATAATCACATCTTAGCATGTAGAACTTCTAGCTACAAGCTTATTTCTTTAACACGATCACAATACTTATATTGATTACTTCAATTATCTTTCACTTCAATCTTCTAGCTTAAGTCGGATGCTACATCGAACTTGGTTCTCTGAACCACGTAACATAATTGTCTTAGTCGGACTCTGGAAAAATAATCATCTTCTTAGTCATTACCGAAACGATGGTAACGACATACATGAAATGAACGAAATCAATTGCTAGCTCGTTGGTAACCTTGTGACTTTCCTTGATCTAAGTGCGAGTCCTATGCTTCTGGTAGTATATGCATCTACTACCTTTCACACCTACTCATACTCGTCCCATGTATTGTCTTGCAGTCCCCAAGTTCTTATCTCCTAAAATCACAAAACAATTTAACACATACGAATATGTCCAAATAATCATAAAAATTTCCCTAAACTCGACTAGGACTTCTCCCATGCGTATCTTCAATCATTAATTTTGCTTCATCTCGGTTAGTATTGGAAATTCAAAACCATGGGATAACTTTATGGATTATACCAAGAATTCTTTCTTTCTACCAATCGAAAGTGTACTTCTTACATACTAGACATGTTATTTAATAGACACGTTCTAACGACAAGATACCTCTCTTACGATATCTTATGATAAATGCCATTCACTATCATACGCCTCCCCGTTTCCTCCGTTTACTCAATCCGCTATGTGTTTTCATCATGACGTTATACTCACGAAAGCATGCATTCAGCGTATCGGGTCGAGAATATAGATAGAGGAAGGTTTAGATGTGTAATCTTCCTTATTACTCCGAAAAGTTACATGCCAGTTCTAATACCTTAATAAAACGTTTAGAAATCTGAACACACAAAATTTCCGAATCCAGTCGGCCACAGACCATAGATCCGAACAAATAATAGCATATAAGGCATCTTTATAGCTATAACATAAAACATTTAGCACATAAAACATTTTGGGCATCTTTCCTAAAATAAACTAGTTCTCATATCTAAAATATAGCATACACTCATCTCACCATCATCGCTTAACATTTTAAGTTTAAGTCTACAAATCCTACAATTTCCTGTTTGCTTACACTAATGCTCTGATACCAATTGTGACATCCCCAATTTCACGGCCAGAAAAGACTGATTTGTTTATGCTTTATGTTAAAATCAGAGTATATTTTTAAAGAAATATATTGCGGAATTTGTTCCGAAAAAAACATGATAAATATATTATCAAATCGTTTCCGAAGAAATGTATTTTTGTTCATTTTAAAATATTTGGGATGTCATCGTCATTACAGAAACATAAGTATAAACAGGACTTACATTCATTATCACTAATGCTTTATATCTCTTTAATCTCTCAGTGTAAAGTAGCTTGGTATCGATACCTGTGATACAAATAAACTGAGTGGGTCAGGTTGGGAAACCAGGTGACTACATAGGGTTTTCAACCCACAATAATATAATCATTATGTTTCATCAAGCAAATAACTTAATTACCCGTCCCCATTATCTTCTTTATTCCTAAGTACTTTCCGTAAAGATTTATCCTAAGGTCCATCTCCTACATCGTATTTACCTTTCATCTCCTTACATTGCATTTTCTTATATGTTTATTCCTAAGGATCATCGCCTACATCACATAGACAGTACTGATTCGGGGATTCCTCCCTCAATACGTGTCTAGTAAAGGTTAGGTTATCATCGCATGAATACGTAGTTACAAAATTGCCTGAACTCATAATTCATAGTAAGGGGTTAGAGTATCATCTCATGAATACGTTGTTACAACATCGCCTGAACTCATAATTCATCACCTACAGGTTATGAGCCTGCTGGTGTTTCCACATGACTGTCTAGAATAGTCTGTGGTCGCCATCTATACTCTGGTAGATGACTACATCGCCGGTCAAGGTTATGGTATCTCTTCTCATCTCACATCACCTATTTATCATCACCTATCTATCATCACCTAATTATCATCACCTTTCTATCATCTCCTAATTATCATCATCTTTATATCACCACCTAATCATTATCACCTTTCTATCATCACCCATTGCTACCCAACATATATTTATAAGTATAAAATTACGTATACAGTTTAAATCACGTAAACATGTATAAATCGTTTATTCCACATAGAATTGAAGAACACATATAATATGCACACATAACACATAATTTATATTAAATACTTTATATCTATATGTAAGATGAAAGTAACTATGCACTCACTTTTAGCGTGCTTTGATAGAATCTAACTAGAAACGGTCAGCGGTTCTTGATCGTCAGACTCGAGACACAAAACGACTTCAACAAACGAGAGAGAGAGAGAGAGAGAGAGAGGAAAGAGGTTATGGTGTAAGAATGGATGAGGTCGAAATGGCTATTTATAGGCTGATTTTTAGCCTCTCATGTCGTGAGAATTCATTGCTCACGTCGTGAGCCATACCTGAATCACCTTGTAGCTTCGTCATCTGCATTCTAGGCTTGAATAGTGTCCATTTGACTCCTTACGTCGTGAAAATTGATGCTCACATCGTGAGCCCGTTCCGTAGACTTGCCTTCTATATTTTATCCTTGAAAATTGGAGTTTTCACTCCTCACATCGTGAGAATAATGCTCATGTAGTGAGTCTAGTCAAATTAGGGTTTCTGACACGTGTCGTGCTCTCAGACAACAACATTTTCGGAAGGCCATAACTTTTGCATATGCGCTCCGTTTTTGACGTTCTTTATATACATGCGAAGGTGGAGACGTAATCTACAAATGTCATTTAGAACTATAAGGCTAAAAAGTATTTTATCAAAAACTTAATTTTTACGATTCCCGGTGTCGTGTCGGTTTTGTCGCAAAACTTTGACAGGTCATAACCTCTTCGTTATAACTCAGATTTCAGCGTTGTTTATATGTACGGAAACCTTGTGACATATAATAAAACTTAATTAAGATTATTTATGCTAAATAATCATCTATAAAAAGTCATTTTTGACATTTATCGTCTCTAAATTGATTAGCCCAAATTTGTGGGTGTTACACGCGAGAGCCAATAGACCTAGGCATTCTAACCCGATGCTTGTGGGCCATGAGTATTCCATACCATGGATGATTAGACTCATAGTATGTGGGCATTCCAACCAGATGGTTGTGGGCTGAGGGTATTCCATCCCGAGGATGACTGGATCCATTAGGTTTATTGGGCCTGGGGTATTCCAACCTGATGGTTGATTGGACCTGACATATTTATCATTGTATACGGTGAGACTGGGCAGGTTCATACGTCAGTCAACAGGCCTGGGGTATTCCATATTAATGGATGATTGGACCCATAGTATGTTGGAATTCAAACCCGATGGTTGAGGGCCTAGGGTATTCCAACCCGATGGTTGATTGGACCCATAGTATCCTGTTTGTGGTTATATATGTATTCTTGTATGTATGGTTATTTTATGGGAACTCACAAAGCTTTATACTTACGGTTTCAGTTTATTATTTCAGGTACTTCAGATGTCTCAGCAAGGCGAAGGCGTGACCGTACACATCATCGTGTTTTGGATTTATGGTTTCTGGGATACTATGATATTAAACTATTTTGAAAACATTTTGTAATAACTAATGGATTTTAGATGTATGAAAAAGTTTTAAATTGGCTTGAATTTTATGGGTGTTACATATTTAACTATTGATCTCATGTTAATTTATTAATTACATAACAAACTAACATATCAATTATCTATTCCCAATAAACATCTTAATCACATACTATATTAACAAATCATTTATCTCTCTCTCTCTTTCTCCTAATATCATCTGTAGCTATTTCTGGTTATGAGGGAAACCCAAAAGGGCTTTGCTTCTATTTACATGTTTATACCAATTTAGTTATGAGTTTAAACACATTAATCTAATAGTCTTCCTCTTGGATAAGTCTATAATTACAATTGAAAGTATAACCAAACTTATGGGTTTTGAGCATAGATACAAATCCTATGTGTTCATGCAACCCTATAAACTTGGATCTAGGTTTTCACTAGTTGAACATGCAAACTTGATTACAAAAGAGAAACCCTAATATGCATCTATAAAATTGAAATTAACATAATAATAGGGTTTAGATACATACCTCAATTGTTATATAGTAATAACAACTAATCCTTGTAGATCTTGAACTCTTGAAAGCAAGTGCCTCAAATGTGACACCTCTAATGGCTTACAAACACTCTTTGCAAGAGGATGAGAGGAGAGAGGAGGAGATTGCACCAAGATTTCAGTTATGCTAGGGTTAGAAGCAAGTGGCCAAAAATCCCAAGGGTTAGGCTCCTTTTATGCTTAAGGTTGCTTAGTCCCAAAGTTAGGGTTTTTAGGTGGAAACCCTAGTTTCCTGCTTAAGGCCTAAGCAGCCCATGGACTCCTCATTTAGAAGTCTTGGACGTAAACTTATAGGGCCTCCCTATAATTTTGGTCCATTCTTATCTAAGGAGATCTAGAGCCCTATTTCACAACTATCAATTAATTGCAAAATAACCCTGTACTTTTAATTAATTCCTTTAATCCCAAAATTAATTCCAAATTAATTTCTGATTAAATATTAATTAAGCAACATGATTTCTAATTAATATATCGTTTTAATAATATATTATTTATATCAATTTATTATTCCAGATAATAAATTCAACTTCTCTCCAAAAGTCATCCAATCAAGTTGCAAGAGTGAAGGCAACCTAAAAGGACCGTGCTACTATTAATTCAAGTATATACCAATTATAGCTATTAGCTTAGAATCCTAATCCAACAGTCTCCCACATGGATAAGTCTAATAACTATAATTGCAAGTATAACTTCAAAAATTGACCAACACATTGTAGCTCTCACAAGCCGTTGTCGAACTCTGACCTAGAATATAGGCAGCCTCTCCCAGATCCTTCATAGCGAACAATTTCCAAGCCAGGACTTAAACTTCTGCAAAGTTGGAACATCGTTTCCTATAAGTAGTTTGTCATCAACATACAATACTAGGAAGGTGACTATACTCCCACTAGCTTTGACATATACACAAGATTCATCTTCACTCCTTGAGAAGCCAAACTCATTAACCTTCTCTTCAAAGAAAAGATTCCATCTACGAGAAGCTTGTTTCAATCCATAGATTGATTTCTCAATATTACACACTCTATTGGGGTATTTAGTATTCCTAAAACCCTCTGGATGACTCATGTAAACATCATCAACCAACTTTCCATTAAGGAAATCGGTTTTCAGCTCCATCTGGCAGATTTTGTAATCATGAGATGTGGCTATTGCTAACATAACCCTAATAGATTTAATCTCGTCCAATGGTGAGAAGGTCTCATCATATTCAAGCCTTGGGGTTTGAGTAAATCCCTTCGCAATCAGTCGTTCCTTAAACGTGTGTACCTTTCCATCCATGTCGGCGTTCTTCTTGAAGATCTGTTTGTACCCAACAGTCTTATGACCTGGTACATTATCAACCAAATTCCAAACTTGATTGTCATACATGGATTGGATCTCGCTGTCTATTGTCTCTTTCCATTTAGTAGACTCAGGGCCTGCCAGGGATTCCTTGTAGTTAGAAGGCTCATCCAAATTTACCAATGTACTATCACTAATAAACGTATCACCATTTGTAGTAGTATGGAAACATAAAAGTCTGGTGTCATTCTAACTCGAGTGGAACACCTAAGAGGATACGACTTGTCAATTGGTTTAACGAGAATCTCTTCCTCGAGTTGAGCGCTAGTGTTAGAGGTTCCTTCATCGCTTAACTTTTGAATTTCTTCAAGATCAATTGTACTACCACTGTCTTCATTGCATTTGAGCTATCTCTCACAAAAGACTCCCCTTCGTGCTATGAAGACCACGTTTTCACTAGGTCTGTAGAATAAGTATCCAAAGGACTTCTGTGGATAGCCGATGGAAATACATCACTCACTTCGAGGTTTAAGCTTGTCGTGAGTCTCTTGTCTAACAAAAGCTTCATAACCCCAAACCTTGATGTGTGCCAATGAGGAAACCTTCCATGTCCACATCTCTTGAGGTGTTTTGACAACCTTCTTTGTTGGGACTAGATTAAGAATTTGGGTGACAGTCTCTAAGGCATACACCCATAATGATATCGGAAGTGAAACTTGACTCATCATGGAACGAACCATGTCCAATAAGGTTTGGTTACGCCTCTTAGCCACACCATTAAGTTATGGTATCTTAGGAGGTGTTGATTGTGATAATAACGATGATGATGATAATAATAATAATAATAATAATAATAGTAACAACAACAACGACGACGACGCCAATGATAATAATAATAATAATAATAATAATAATAATAATAATGTAACATGTTATATTCAAATGTGGAGGAGTATTTACACAATACGAGTTGTAGCTTAGTGATAAGGGGCTTGCTTCGTGTGGCTGACGTCGGGAGTTTAAATCCAATTATATATTTTTTTATTTGTTTATTTTAAATAAGCAGATATGTGACAACGCCTAGTAACGGTTGTGTCGGCCAAAACATCCCGATCAACGACGACGTGGAGCACCATTTGTGTAGGCAACTAGTTACCAACCTAGCAAATGGCTAAAAGTGTTGAAATGCAATTTTTATGAAAATGCCGGGCTTTATTGAACCAAAAAGTCATCGAAGAGTAAAACCGAACATTTCTCGAAAACTCAAGTCTTTTATGACATTAGCCGTTATAAAAAATATGATCTTTGAATCTAAAAAGTGTCATAAAGAAAGTGATTAATAGTGAACGAAATTGAAAAATCGATGTAAGATGTGAAATAAAAAAATGTTAAAACAGAAAAAATTTAAAAAACTTAATATTAAAATTGAAAAGAAAATATGAAATCTTACTGAATTTTTTTGACATTTTATCAAGTTTGATACGTAATCATGTGAAATCATATAATCAAATAATATTATGTCAACATTCAATATATCAAATATTGACATGTAATCATGCCACATAAGCTACTATATCTAGGTTGTGCAATCAAATTGTTAAAATTGCAAAAATTAAAAAACCTAATGAATAATTTGTAAAAAAAATAACACCGTGTCAAAATGAATTTTTTTATAAAAAATATATTCACTTTTGTAAAATTTATCTTTTATATAAATATGTGTAGTGATATTTATACAATTTACCCTTTATATAAAACTGTACATTGTTTTACATTTACAAATTTTAGACGATAAAAAAGGGACTACGCTTAAAATGATCATTTGTTTAGCCCACAAAATCCAACTTCAAATCGAAATTTTCAGCTTTTTTTCATCAATTTTGAACCCTAAAGATAAAAAGTGATTCAAAGAGAGAATGAGGAATCAACACTACAACAAGCAACCAATTCTATCTAAACAAGCCAAACCCTTTATCACATGTTAAAGTAAAATTATACAACTTTTAATGCATAATGTATAAGTTCTAACGAATATCATTTTGGGTTTTAAGAGTTTTAGTTTGGAGAAAGAAAGAAGCAAAAAGAAGGATAAGGAAAGCTTGTAAAAGAAAAGCAAAGCCAATGATTGATGCTCCACTTTTTTTGTATATTCAAATGTTTAATGGAACAACTTAGACATTACAGATTCAAATATACAAGTTCAAACCTACAAAAAGGATCATATGTAACTCAAAAAGCTTATATTTGTCTATTTTAATGTCTAGCAAAAAATGTTTACCAATCTTTGTTAATACTAAGTTGATATAAATATAATATATAGTTGAGAATTATTATCTTTATCCTTTTGCATATCATCATTTGATGCATATTACTAATCCACGGGTGTCATACTCTCTCATTAATAAAATATTAATGATTTACAACAAAACATTATTAATTTCTAACAATTTGGTCAAAAGTCTCGTCAAGTTTAACCGTTCTAACACTTGTATATTTTATAAATTTCATCCCGTTATTCCTAAGGGATAGATTAAATTTTCTTTTAACCTAGTTTGAAGCTAGGAAACGGTCTTCAGTCCTAAGTTACCTTGTTTATTTTCCCTTCTACGCCCTTGGACTCGATCCTAATAAAGAATTTGGTCCCCATTTTGTTTTTATTCTGTCCAAGAAAAAAATAACTCCAAGCAAGTTTGTTCTACTTTGCCCTCAGTTAGTGCCTAGCGAGGACATGGTCACCAGTCATGCTATTTAGTGTTTTATTTAGCTTTTAATTCGGTCCAAGTTTCTAATCCAATTAACAACTATCAAACGATATATAAGTTTATAAATAACGCCATGTTAATATTTATATATTTAAATGTTAGAAATTTCACAAATGATCTTTATGATTTTAATTATGTCCTCAAAATATGAAATGTCTAAAATACCCTCATCTCCTATACCTTTTCCTCTCTCCATATCTCAACATTCAAGAATGCCACCACCGACTAAAAACAAGGCAAAAACCCACCACCATGCATACTACCACCGCTATCATCAGACAACTGTCATCACCACGTCTGCCATCAAATACAATCACCACCACCACTGCCATTGACAACAAACACCTCCACCTCCTCTAATCTAGAAGTTAAACCATAAATAATGCCTAAAACAAACATTTCATGTCAATTAATCAGAAAACCCTTTTTACCCGACATATTAATTGCATCATATATCACTACCCACGACATCAAAATCAAACATGCATCAATAGTTTTTTAATAAGGATTTGTGTTTATGTTCTGGGCTTCGATCATTGGTACAAGTCCAAACCCAACTTGTCTCATCTCCTTTACCGTAGGGTGGGGTGTTGATTCGCATCAGAGGCGGATCAACACTGTGCATCCCTATATGGTTCTCTAGCGAAGCTTTGGGTGTCCGATGTGGGTTGGTTCTTCCGTCAGATTTGGCTTTAGCTATTTGCAGATTCCGGTGAATCGAGATCTAAGGAGTAGATCGGTGGTGTTTTCATTTGGATTATTCGGATGAAATCTTCTAATTGTGCAATTTATTTTATATTTTAGGGTAATTACATCACATACATGACATTTGACAATTTTTATTACTTAGAATTTTTTTCCACATTATGAATAAAAAAACTAGCCTAAGTTGTCATTTTTGCATATTTATATGATAATAGTGAAACACCCCAAAATACGACCCAAAAAATTTTCGTTTTATCAATATTAAGAAAAATCATATACTGAATGTTATCTCATAAAAACCATACATCGATATCTCAAGCCATAAATAAGTATCATGATAAAAACTGTATCAAATCACATCTAAGGAAAAGCTGAATAAACTCCCAGGAATAAAAGTTGAAGTTGTGGTGTGTGCGATTCCATCATTCCGAGCTCTTCACTTTATTTGCGGAAGTACCTGAAACCAAAACTGAAAACCGTAAGCACGAAGCTTAGTGAGCTCCCCCAAACTACCACATACCATACAAACATATAACAACTACTGGGCCATGCCCACTGCATCGGACCGGAGTCCGGAAACTGCATCGGACTGAAATCTGGAACTAACCAGGGCCTTGCCCTCTGCATCGGACCGAAGTTCAGAAACTACATCGGACCGAAGTCCGGAACTAACTGCATCGGACCAAAGTCCGGAACTATCTAGGGCCTTGCCCCCTGCACCCAACCGAGGTCCGGAAACTGCATCGGACCGAAGTCCGAAACTAACTGACTGAACATAGCATAGCATAACATAGCGAATAGCATAAACACTGATACTGCATACTGCATCGGACCAGGGTCCGGAAAACATAACACAAAACATGCTTGAATCACAAAGACATCAAGCAATCTAACTACTGCATCGGACCGAGGTCCGGAACTACTCCTAACTAAATGAGTCGATATTGTGGCCGTAGACCCGTTCCTACTGAAAGGAAACTCACCTTGTGATGCTGACTGCTGAACTCCTGAATGAGAAATCCCTGACTGCTGCTCCGGCTGCTTCCCAGCTATCATGGGAAATAAAATACTAAATCAGAATAGGGATTCTCACCAATGGGTACAATGACCATTTTACCCCTGCTATGGCATGGGTCACAACATGGCCCAAAACCCACAGTTCCTTCTAAGTCCATCCATGGCCCCACTATAGGCACACTAATGGCCCAATTTTCTAAATTGGGCCTATCTTCTCATTTGGGCCCTACTTAAGCCCACAATAAACTTAGCCCAAAATCTAACTTCTGGGGTTCCAATAACAAGATAGGCTTTCCAAGCTTACTATTGGCCCATTAATGGCCTAATTTGCTATATTGGGCCCAAAACCCTTTATTGGGCCTTACTCAAGCCCAATACTAAATTCTTGGTCCTTAGCAACTGAATTCTGATGGGCCATTAACGCCCAAGGACCCTAAGCCTGAAACTCAGCCCACACTGAGGCCCAAAACACTCGAAGCCCAAACTGGCAACGTACGCGAGGTGTACACCAAGGTACGCTGAGCGTACTGGCAGTTGGCTTGTATGCGGAGCGTACCTCCTTGTATGCCCAGCGTACAACCCTGTTAAGCCAAAATCTCATTAAGTGCTTAATAATCCGATCCAGAAGCTACAAATCCAGATCCTAAGCTTGTTCCATGTCTTAAATCATAAAGTTGCTTGCTTGATGGCTTACAAGTCTCATAAAGGCTCAAACTTCCATAAATAACATTCTACTTCCATGTAGCTAACTAGATCTCATGCATGATTCCATATAAGCCACAAAGTTTGAAACTTTATTGCTACGAAGATGTTTCTGAGCCTTAAGGATGGCAACCCAAGCTCCAAAACCGACTTACAAGATCAAGACTCAACCTTTGGACCTAAAAAGGTCCAAACTTCAATAACCTAGATCTAGAAGGAAAGAGGAAGAAAGTTCAGAACTTTATACCTTCCTGTGATGACCAAGAGGGTGCTAAGTCCAGATCTCTGAGCTCAAGCTTCTTCTCCAACTTCTTCCCTTCCTTCTTCACTACTTCCTTTCCTCGAAACACTCACAAAAGCTTCTTCATACACAAAGAGACGATAATAACGAATTAGGGTATTCTTGAGAGTAATGAGGCTGATGGGGAAACAGGGAAGGAAGCTATAATGGGGTTTACATAGCCTTAAACCCCTAAAATTAGGGTTTTTCCTTCGACCGCGTACGTTGGGCGTACCATATGGTACGTTGTGCATACGCTTCTCATCCCTGCGTTTCATTTAGGCGCTACGCCCCGCGTATAACGAGTTACGCCCCGCGTATGGCTTATGGGCAACCTATGCCTCGGCCCAAAGCAAAGAGGCCCAATCCATAAAATACAATTCTATTATAGCCCAAAATAAAACTTGAGAATTTAAATAAATTTATACCTTGGAAGAAGATCGTTACAAATCTCCCCCACTTGAATCAGACTTCATCCTCGAAGTCCACTGCTACTGAATCTGAAAACAATTCTAGATAATGCTCCTGCATCTTCTCCTCTGATTCCCACATCCGCTCTGAACCCTTCTGGTGCTGCCACTGCACCTTCACTAGCTGAACTACCTTGTTCCTCAAGGTCTTTGTCTTCTGGTCCAAAATCGCGACCGATCTCTCAATATAATTCACGTTGCTATCAACCTGAATATCCTCCAAGGGTACAACCGCTGACTCGTCCACTAAACACTTCTGTAACTGAGAAACATGGAAGGTGTTGTGGATCTGACTGAGCTCTGCCGAAAGATCCAACCGATAAGCGACCCGGCCCACCCAGGCCAAAACCCTAAAAGGACCGATGAACCTGGGGCCCAGCTTGCCCCTCTTCCAAAACCTGATGACACCCTTCCAGGGTGATACCTTCAGGACGACCATGTCGCCTACATGATACTCCAAGTCTGATCGCCTCCTGTCAGCGTAACTCTTCTGCCAACTTTGCACAGTCTGCAGTCTACTATGAACCTTCTGGATCAACTCCGTCGTCTTGAGCACCACTTCGGTGCTCCCAATGACATGCTGACCGAACTTACCCCAACAAATCGGGGTCCTGCACTTCCTCCCATAGAGCATCTCGAAGGGAGGGCGATCAATACTCGCATGATAACTGTTGTTATACGAAAATTACGTTAACAGAAGATATGTATCCCAACTGCCACCGAAATCTAGGACACATGCCTGTAGCATGTCCTCAAGAGTCTGAATCGTCCTCTCGCTCTGCCCGTCCATCTGAGGGTGGAAAACGGTGCTGAAATGGAGACGAGTACCCATCTCATCATGAAACCACTTTCAGAATCTGGAAGTAAACGGACATCCCGATCTGAAACCACTAAAACAGGCCCTCCATGTCGTGCCATAACCTATTGCACATAAATTTCGGCTAGTTTCTCAACCGATATGCTCTCCTGGATTGGTATAAAATGAGCACTCTTCGTCAACCGATCCACTATAACCCAAATCGAATCCACTCCACGTGCGGTCCTGGGGAGCTTAGTAATAAAATCCATAGTGATATCCTCCCATTTCCACACAGGAATGTATAACGGTTGCATCTTGCCGTGAGGCCTCTGGTGCTCTGCCTTAACCTTCCTGCAGGTCAGGCACCTCTCCACATACCAGGCGACATCCCGCTTCATGCAAGTCCACCAATAGTCGGGTCGAAGATCTCTATACATCTTCGGGTAGCCCCCGAATCAAACAATATTGTGGCTGAAATGTCGTTAACTGAGAACGACCCTACACAAAACATATAACCATAAGAAACAATCAATAATGAATGCAGAGATAAGGGAAAAATACATACTCGTCACCACGTCAGGAGTCGCTCGCGCCTCCTCTGCTGTCACCTGGAAAGCGCTACTCTTCGCCACCGGCATCTCAACTCGGCCCTGACAGCCATCTGTAATCCTCAAAGTAGCAGGAGCAGGTGCTGACACCTTCCCCGCAGCAGCTAAACTCAGACATTGGGACTGTTTATGTCCCCTCTGATTGTACTGGAAGCAAATTAGATTTGATGTTGCAATGACGGTAGTAGTGGCTGTACAATCCCTACTCATATGCCCAGTCCGACCGCACTTGTAGCAGCCGGAACTCCCTGCCTTGCACGCCCCATCATGCAATCTACCACACTTGACACACCGATCGTGGCTCTGCTGACTCCTGGATCTGTGATTTGAAACCTTGGGCTTTTTTCTCGAACTCCCTGAACCCGAAGCCGCCTCCGGTTTCCTTTTTCTCTCCATCTCAAGGTCAATCTCTCTCTCTCTCTCTCCCTCTCTCTCTCTCTCTCTTTCTATCTCTCTCTCTCTCTCTCTCTCTCTCTCTCTTTCTCTCTCTTTCTCTTGAGCCCTAGCAATCATGTCATCTAGCGTTTTACAGCTGGACCGACCCACAAACTGATGGATATCACTCCGCAGCATCTCATGATAATGGGCCTTCTGCATTTCCTCATCACCTACGTACTGAGGAACGACAAGTGCCTCTCCCTGAACTTGGCGGTAATCTCCGCCACTGTCTCTGTAGTCTGGGTGAGGTTCTGAAACTCCCTGGCTAACTGTTGCACCTCAATAACCGGTGCGAACTCAGCTCTGAACCTCGTAGTAAAGTCAGCCCAGGTCATAGCATCCAAAGTTGCGTCATCTCCAATGACATGTCCGACCTCCTCCTACCAATCCCGTGCCCTGTCCTTCAGAAGACAGGATGCCAATCTGACCTTTTCCCCCTCGGGACACCTGCTCATGGGGAAAGCGTTGGCCACATCCACCAACCATCTAGTACTCGCTATGGGGTACAGCACCCCGTGATAATCTGAAGCTCCACATGCCCGGAACTCCCTGAATGTATGCGTGCGCGACCCCATCATGGCCGCCACCTCGGCACGGAAAGTGCCCAACCTGTCATCCATGAGCTCTATGATACCCTCCTTGATCGAACCGAAAATCAAATGAGTCTGCTCAAGTATGTTACGAGTAATCTCTGAAGAGAGAAACTCCCTGGTCTGCTCATCTAGATGCTCGGTTCCCGAGCCTGATCCTGATCCCTCTCCGGCACCTGAACTGTCGGCTGCTAGCCTAGGTCGCAAAACCACCATTCTGAAAACATATCATGTAAAACGTCAGTACACTGAAATATCTCAAGGGATCGCTGCTACTACAAGCTTCCCGGTCTCATCTCAGCCTTCCTTGATTCGAGTACGGATCCTTTGCTTTCAGTAGTACGGGCCCATACTACCTTCCACATCTACCCGTACTTTCCTCAAGAACTGCCTTGACTCCACCAAGCCACTCTACTGCTACTGACTTCTGCTACTCATATCCGAGGCTTGCCCTAGGGAAACCTTTGACTCCACCCAAACCAGTCCTCTGCTGCTGAAGGCCTCCTTGTAATGCCAATTAGCCACCACCTGAATACCATCACATGAAATGAGGCTCGGATAATCCTTCGAGTAAAAGACTCGTCCCTACAAAGGTTAGACTCAAACAAGAGCTGCGTAATAGTGTCAAATCCGGCACTCTGAGATTATTCAACCCTAACCACATGTGATGTGATGTATTCACCTAATGGCTAACTCCCACCACTCAGAGTCCCACAAAGCACAAAGCAAGCAGCATTATGATAAAGGAAACATACTCATGCAAACTATTCTCATAACAAGAAATTGTACTAGCATACAATGCTAAGCTCATACTATCAGGCATAACCTACACAGACTATCCTACTACTGTCTACTCACTACTAGCATGCAATTCTCACACATAAGGCATCCTCCTAGATCCTTAGTCCTATACTAACATGTTGTTCAACTAAAAGTGAAACTGAACTGATCTGGAACTGAAACTGAAACTGATAATATAAACTTGTATGGGTAATTTGGGAGTACTTACTTGAGCTCGGCTGATCGCACGCACCACACCTTTTTCTCTTTATCAAAACTCCTTTTCTTTCTAAGTTCTTTTTCAAAAATCCTTTTCGAAGATGTTTTTCCTTTAAAAATATTTTACCGTTTCCTTAGTTTGAGTTCAGACACACCCGAAAGTGTATCCGAATCCCTCAAACCAAGGCTCTGATACCAACCTGAAACACCCCAAAATACGACCCAAAATTTTTTTGTTTTATCAATATTAAGAAAAATCATATACTGAATGTTATCTTATAAAAACCATATGTCAATATCTCAAGCCATAAATAAGTATCATGATAAAAACTGTATCAAACTGTATCAAATCACATCTAAGGAAAAACTGAATAAACTCCCAGGAATAAAAGCTGAAGCTGTGGTGTGTGCGATGCCATCATCCCGAGCTCTTCACTTTATTTGCGGTAGTATTTGAAACCAAAACTGAAAACCGTAAGCACGAAGCTTAGTGAGCTCCCCCAAACTACCACATACCATACAAACATATAACAACTACTGGGCCATGCCCACTGCATCGGACCGGAGTCCGGAAACTGCATCGGAACGAAATCTGGATCTAACCAGGGCCTTGCCCTCTGCATCGGACCGAAGTTCGGAAACTACATCGGACCGAAGTCCGGAACTAACTTCATTGGACCGAAGTCCGGAACTATCTGGGCCTTGCCCCTGCATCCGACCGAGGTCCGGAAACTGCATCGGACCGAAGTCCGGAACTAACTGACTGAACATAGCATAGCATAACATAGCAAATAGCATAAAACACTGATACTGCATACTGCATCGGACCAGGGTCCGGAACACATAACACAAAACATGCTTGAATCACAAAGACATCAAGCAATCTAACTACTGCATCAGACCGAGGTCCGGAACTACTCCTAACTAAACGAGTTGGTATTGTGGCCGTAGACCCGTTCCTACTGAAAGGAAACTCACCTTGTGATGCTGACTGCTGAACTCCTGAATGAGAAATCCCTGACTGCTGCTCCGACTGCTTCCCAGCTATCATGGGAAATAAAATACTAAATCAGAATAGGGATTCTCTCCTATGGGTAAAATGACCATTTTACCCCTACTATGGCATGGGTCACAACATGACCCAAAACCCTCAGTTCCTTCTAAGTCCATCCATGGCCCCACTATAGGCACACTATTGCCCAATTTTCTAAATTGGGCATGTCTCCTCATTTGGGCCCTACTTAAGCCCACAATAAACTTGGCCCAAAATCTAACTTCTCGAGGTCCAATAACAAGATAGGCTTTCCAAACTTACTATTGGACCATTAATGGCCTAATTTGCTATATTGGGCCCTAAAACCCTTTATTGGACCTTACTCAATCCCAATACTAAATTCTTGGTCCTTAGCAACTGAATTCTGATTGGCCATTAAGGCCCAAGGACCCTAAGCCTGAAACTCAACCCACACTGAGGCGCAAAACACTCGAAGCCCAAACTAGCAACGTACGCGGGGTGTACACCAAGGTACGCTGAGCTTACTGGCAGTTGGCTTGTACATGGCACGTACCTCCTTGTACGCCCAACGTACAACCCTGTTAAGCCAAAATCTCATTAAGTTCTTAATAATCCGATCTAGAAGCTACAAATCCAGATCCTAAGCTTGTTCCTTGTCTTAAGCCATAAAGTTGCTTGCTTGATTGCTTACAAGTCTCATAAAGGCTCAAACTTCCATAAATAACATTCTACTTCCATGTAGCTAACTAGATCTCATGCATGGTTCCATATAAGCCACAAATATTGAAACTTTATTGCTAGGAAGATGTTTCTGAGCCTTAAGGATGGCAACCCAAGCTCCAAAACCGACATACAAGATCAAGACTCAACCTTTGGACCTAAAAAGTTCCAAACTTCTATAACCTAGATCTAGAAGGAAAGAGGAAGAAAGTTCAGAACTTTATACCTTCCTTTGATGACTAAGAGGGTGCTAAGTCCAGATCTCTGAGCTCAAGCTTCTTCTCCAACTTCTTCCCTTCCTTCTTCACTACTTCCTTTCCTTGAAACACTCACAAAAGCTTCTTCACACACAAAGAGAGGATAAGAACGAATTAGGGTTTTCTTGAGAGTAAGGAGGCTGATGGGGAAACAGGGAAAGAGGGTATAATGGGGTTTATATAGCCTTATACCCCTGAAAATAGGGGTTTTTCCTCTGACCGTGTACGTTGTGCGTACCATATGGTACGTTGTGTGTACGCTTCTCATCCCCGTATTTCATTTAGGCGCTACGACCCGCGTACAATAGGTTATGCCCCACGTACGGCTTATGGGCAGCCTATGCCTCAGCCCAAAGCAAAGAGGCCCAATCCATAGAATACAAATCTATTATAGCCCAAAATAAAACTTGAGAATTTAAATAAATTTATACCTCGGAACACGATCGTTACAAATCTCCCCCACTTGAATTAGACTTCGTCCTGAAGTCCGCTGCTACTGAATCTGAAAACAATTCTGGATAATGCTCCTGCATCTCCTCCTCTGATTCCCACATCCACTCTGAACCCTTCCGGTGCTGCCAACTCACCTTCACTAGATGAACTACCTTGTTCCTCAAGGTCTTTGTCTTCCGGTCCAAAATTACGACCGGTCTCTCAATATAATTCAGGCTGCTATAAACATGAATATCCTCTAAGGGGACAATCGTTGACTCGTCCACTGAACACTTCCGTAATTGAGAAACATGGAAGGTGTTGTGGATTTGACTGAGCTCTGCCGGAAGATCCAACCGATAAGTGACCCGACCCACCCGGGCCAAAACCCTAAAAGGACCGATGAACCTGGGGCCGAGCTTGCCCCAATGCTCAACTACTGAACATTGTCACCTTTAGTCCCTGCAATTTTAATTAATTCCTTTAACCCCAAAATTAATTTCTGATTAAATATTAATTAAACAATATGATTTCTAATTAATATATTATTTCCATAATACATTAATAAATCATTTATTGTGATTTGTTATTAATTTATTAACCAAGTAATAAATTAATAAATCATTATTCTCTCTTTGAAAGTCAACCTATTCAATTCTCATGTTTGAAGGTAATCTAAAAGGATTATGCTACTATCAATTCAAGTTTATACCAATTATAGTTATGGGCTTCGACACCTAATCCAATAGTCTCCCACTTAGATAAGTCTAATAACTATAACTGCTAATCTAACTACCGAATTGACTAGCAAACTGTAGCTACCAAAAATCGTTGTCAAACTCTGACCCAGTTAGTAAAGTGTCCTTAGATAAGTGATCAAATATTCCTCCGTTATACAAGATATCGTATGGATATGAGACATGTATTATAATCAAACTCTATGTCCAATATTTGTTTCCCGATTTCTGATTTATGACGAATGATATCAGACTACTAATTAAACATATTTTTTCATCACAGGCTTGGCCAAGTGCTTTAGATGTCATCATCAAATCATTTAAGGGCCCATATATATCGCTTTTCCTATTAAGGAAAAAGGAACAGATAAACTTCTACTTATATGATTGCACTATTTACTCATCGAATCACACACAACAATACATTTTATAACATCAAGTTACTGATGCATTTATGTATTATCAATGCACACCTGAATCATAAACAACAACTCATATATCTTTCTTTCAAGAATATAAGATATTATTGTCTCAAGATTACTCGTAATAAAATCCATGATGTAATTCTCTGAGCATGGGTTAATCCAATACTTAAATCCCCATTTCAAAAGTACTCACGAATAATGCAACAAAACTATTGCTATGTCTATGCCCTTAGACAATCTACAATCCAATTCATGACAATCTTAATTTGCTACATACTTCCAAAAGTATGATCGATTATGGATGTTTGAATAATCCAATTATTTGGGAAGTAAAACATGCAAACTGAAACATAATAATAACCTAATTAACTATGGTCTCAAAACTATTAAATATAAATAAAACACTTATTATTTAATCACCATATTAATTAGACTTTATTAATTGTATAATGTTTCGATTGATCAACTAAATACTTGAATTAAAGATCAGTCATGCCATGTTATAAACATGCATAGTATGTCTCTCTATGGTCCTTCCTTTGTGAATAGATCGATTGGACACTATCCCAATGATGTTCATTTCACAATTCAAGATTCTTTTTACAAGTGTAAGAGTTCCAAATTCTTGTCACTACTAAGTGTTCTAGTGTCTAACCTTACATACAATACCCTTTTGTGATGACGTGGTGTCAAAGCCACCAAGACTTAGCCAACGATGTCAAAAAATGCTCCATCAAAATTTTGTTACTAAAAACAATTTCATGGTAATGAAGTATCAAATTCAAGGAAACTCCTTGAACACCTCCCTTGCATTAAGGTTCCCAACTCACATGTAGATTTAAATAATCAACTCCTATTATGGAAATATTACTATATTCCCATATGACTATCAATTCTGAACAAGAGTCACCTCCACTCATAATTATGTCAATATGGTCCGTCCAAATACTACTATACTTCCAACTGTTCACGAGCAACCAATATTTTGGTAAACCTCAGACTGTTCTTGATAGTTGTTCAACAACTTTAGTCATACCAAGTTCTCGTCCTTTTTCACTCTCAATGCCCTAGTCATTTGGAAAAATCAAAATAAGTAAGTATTATAGCATATCTAATCAATCTGATATCTAAAGCATATGGTATTTTGTACATAACATCTTACATAAAGACTTGATATCTGATCAGTCTCTTGCTATAACATTTCCATATATCGAATTTCCTATGTTGAATCATTTCAAAACGATATTCATATATGTTCGTGACTAAGTTTTATTAAAACTTCAATCTAAACTTTTAGATTTGAAATGAAGTATGAGTGTCCTCTCCCTTAATTCTTAATTATAGTGAAACAACTTCCAAACTTTGCAACTTGGAACTTGAAAAGTTTGTTTCCTATAAATATTATTGCCAAACTTGCAATACTAAGCATAATAACTATGCTCCCATGCGCATAATAATTATGCTTCCATTGCATAATAATTATGCTCCCAATAGCTTTGAAAAGTATCCAAAAATCAACTTGACTTTTAGAAATCAATACTTTTTACTTTCTTATTAAAGTGAAAATTTTTGTTACGTGATGTTATGATAAGTCTCCAACTAGACTTCTCAAGCTCATACACCTTTCATTAGATATCATATGTGCGTGTTCAAACCCTTTAAGAACTTATAGCCACATGTCTTGAAAGCTGAAACAATTCTTTTCCATTTCTCATAATTTGAACTATAAAAAGGGATGTCGTAATTATATGCGAACTTGAGAATGCATTATCACAAATGCTAACCATAATGATATTAATCATATTTAAAATCTACTAGTGAAAGTGTTTCCTCATAATCATTTTCATTAATGGGAGCGAAAACTTTTGCCATCTAGATTTTATGGTGTATGCGTTCCTATCCATGTGAGTTTTTCATTTCCAACCTACAATCAAACCAATATCAAATTTATTTTTTCCTTTCATGGACTGAACTTTGCTTATTCTTAATTTCTCACCTTCTGATAGCACAAGGGCCTACCAACACTTCCATGTTGTTAAGCAACTCACTCATATTGATAAATGTACAATCACTGACTAACATGCTCTGCCTTTTGCAATCAAATGAGAACCATAGAATTTATAGGTTTTGCCAACTCAACTGGAAGATGCATAGAAACAAGAATTTTGTCAACTTAACATGATAGGTTATCAACCTTAGTTCGTGTGTTAGTGATTACTAAAAGGTTTATTCTTGATTGACTCCTGAAACTCTTCAAGATCAATAAGACTCCCACTGACTTCTTGACATATACAATTTTCTTTCTTCAAGGAACATTCCTTGACAAACTAAAATAGATATTCAAAAGTTAGTGTGGATTCTTGTCAAGAAAACACTTTATTGAATTGGTCTTAGTTCATCCTTTGTTTTTGAATCCAAAAATTTACAACTATGAATTCCAAATGTGCTAGAGTAAGAAGATAATATTACTCCACATTGTATGATTTGTTATAAACCTACTTAGTTGGAAAAAAGCTTCAAGATATGATTTGTAGTTACTAGAGTATGACTTTAAAACTTGAATGGAAACAAAGTATGGCTCATCTCTTGATTAAACCATTTCATCAAAACATATTCCTCTTCTTAGTCAAAACAATTTCACTAAGATGTTCTTCGAGAATCAGTTGGGACATGGTTCCATAATCATTAAGATGATCATAAAACATGATACAAAAGTACTCTCCTTTCCTTTCAGATTGGAGAAACTTTTATCTTTTTGCCTAATAGATTCTTCTTATTCGTTCTGCCACTCTTTGAAACTTTTCAAAGTATCAGAATTATGCTTAATCTTATAAACACAACCATATTTACTAAAAGCATCAGTAAATCATGACGAATAGACATATCGCCCTTTGTGGTTAATATGATTAGTGCATATCAATATGTACTTGATCCATAAACATATTATCAATGAATTAATCATAATCTTCCAACGATCAAGATTCTCATGCATCACGTAATTCAACGTGCATGATTCCAAGTTTCTATCTAATTGAAACTTCGGTGATGAGAATTACTTTTCACTTGGTCAATTATGACATTACCACAAATGGTATAACTAAGAATCAAATCTACATTTAACAATGCTAATAATAGAAATGTAACCACTATTTTTAATAAATTCTATTGCAAGGAAATATAAGGTAAACCGCGAAGATAAATCAAAACTTCATTTTTATTAATAATAAACAAGAAAGTTTGGAACTTGTCCTTACAATGCATAAAATGAAAACTATGGTTTTAGACATTTCCTAAGAAATCTATTATGATAACTCCTAAGAGTAGCTTCCAAAATAAGATCATCGAACCATGCGATCGAAATCCATCTCTCACGATCAGCTTCAACTCACTCTTCTTAAACTTCCTTCTTTCTCTTAGATTCTACAAAACATCAAAATGTGACTATCATATCATGTATTAAGAATCTATGAATAGGAAATTAATGGAATTAGATAGTGGATGTACCTAAAGTAGAGTCACACAACCTGACTGTACTATCTTTAAGATTTTTTAGGTAGTCTGAGCAGCTTCGCATCCAATACCCCTTCAATTGGCAATAGAAACATATGGACCTTTCAGGAACAACACATGAGACTATCTCATAATTAGCTTTTATATTTACCATATTCTCAAAGATTTGACCTTTGCGGATCCCTTTCCATTGGGAAGAGAAACCTTTTCTGGACTACCAATGTTGCCATTGTCAATGTCCATGGAAATTTTGGAGACAGATCCTTCAATCATTTTTTCTTGACTTGTGCTCTTAAGCATTTCTGCTTCATCAGCAATCAACATATATTTTGGATCAGTTATGGTTACGCTGTGATCCCTCATATAGTAGTTTTTGATGAACTGACTATATGCTTCAAGAAGTGAAAGAAGAATCAAGTCAATGACCAAATCCATTGGGAAAATGACACCCAACATCCACAATCTATCAATTTACATTTTCATTTTCAGAACATGTGCACACATAGACTTTCCATCTTGATGTTACATGCCAATAGGGATTGAGTAGTTTCGTACTTTTCAACTTAAAGAAGACATGACTTAGGGAGAGTAATTGGAGGAGGTGGAGGAAGAGTTGGAGAAGCATGGTTTCTAGTTCCACCATTGCTTGAAGAAGTGAACATTTTTTCACCTTGATTACATATGGAAGATTATCTTTAGAAGGATGGTTTCTAGTTCCACCATTGTTGTCCGAACTTGACATCTATAATAGGAGAATAGATAATTCAAGTACGTTAATTTTAATCCTTAATTATTAACCCAAATTTTAAATTAAGGTTGGGATCCATATTTTTGATTCGAACTTTGAAGATAGATTCCTTAATCAAATTTGAAATCTATTTTACATAGGTATAGCTTTTACTAATTTCAATCTAATTGAAACTCCTAGATCTATGAGATTCATTAAACTATTCAATGACATGTTTAATCTTGATTATGCTCTCACTTTGTGATTGGGATGCCGGATATCACAAATGAGATGCGAATTGGTACTCTCGATGTCATTTATCATCTAATTAATGTGTCTGTTAACCACACACGCTGCATTAACCAATGATAATTTACAAGACACCTATTGACAATAATATTGGTCCTACATTAGTGTGTCGGTTAACCACACAATATCTACTAATGACCAATAAGGTGCAATGTGCAATTTCATGGGTTAGCATCAAATTCATATTTTTCCTAAAGTAACTAAGAATGAGATTTTAGAAAATAGTTTAGTTACTTTTCATAATTATGTTGGATTAGGTGTCTAAGGCCATAACTATAATTGGTATGTACTTGACCCGAGAGTAGCATTGTCCATTTGGGTTGCATATCATAAGGACAATTTGTTAGGATGGACTTTTGAGAAGAGGTTATTTATGATTTATTAATATATTATAAGTTCTAATATACTAATATGAAATCATATGATTTAATTAATATTGATCAAGAATTAGTTTGGAATTAATTTAGTGATCAAAATAAACTAATTAAATCAATGGGGACTAATTGTATAAATTAGTTATATTTATATGTGTTGGGCTTATGATCCATGTTGGACTAAGATAATGTATGAATAAATAAAGAGTTGGGCCACATGTACCATGGATCATAAAACCCATGGGTATGGATTTGGGTTTTATCCATGACCTTTGGAATCCTAACTATTAATATGTTACTTCATGATCAATTTCGGGTGTTTCAATTCTTAGAGAAAGATGGGTAATTTTGGTACATGTAATTCCCTCTAAAAATGTCATCCTTTGTCCTAAATGTGTTATGATTCCATTTGAGGTGCAACACTTAGGGCACTAAGTTCTTAAGGTCCAAAGTCTTTCTAGCAACATCAACAACATCAAGAGGTATATATAAAACTTGTTTTATTATAAATATGTTATTTGTATGCTAGTTGTAGGCTTAAAGCTTTGGAAACTATATGCATGTATAATTAGAGAAAACATAGATCAAAAACTTTTAGGGTTATATGTGCACCATAGGATGTTGTAGTATACTAAACCCAACAGTGGTATCAGAGTCATGGGTTGTTTTCTATTATATTTGATGTTATTATTGGTTTTTGAAGCAAAAAATCATATTTTATGCATTCTGACTACCAGACTCGCCGAGTCCACTGGGTGACTCGACGAGTAACTTGAAGATACTCTTGGACTCGTCGAGTGCATCCAGGAACTCGACAAGTTGGCAGTCCTGAATGCAAATTTTTGAGTTTTTTTGGCCTCTTTTGGATTAGGATCATTACCACAAAATGTTTTTGTTCATAAAATTATCCTCATCCAAAAACAATGTAATTGTCAAAGTTTCAAGATTTGTGTCATTTTATGTGATTAACTAATTTCTTGAAAATTGTTGATGTGAATTATCTTTACTTATGAGTTTGATCTAGATCATAGAAAATATTATTTGATTATTGTGATAATTGGAATAAATGATCTTAATGGTTTTTATGAAATCCATAAGTTATCCTCAAGTTATGGAAAATGAAGAGTTTTTTTTTTTCCTTTTAAAGTTCATTAAGATTCATAGGTTGTGAAAAAATATGAAAAGTCTTATTTTAAATGTCATCATAAAATAGTTTTATGACTTCCATAACTTGTCCCCAAGTAATGGAACTTGAAAAGTCTTCCATAAAAACCATATTAAACTCATAAGTTATGGAAACTAAAATTTTTGAATTGTTCAAAACTTAACCTCAGGTTTTGAAATTTGTAAAGTTAACCCCCCATGTATACTTTAATTCCAACCCTTAGAATTTTAAAAGTTAAAATTCAACCCTTATAGTATTCTAATATTTAAAGTTAATATTTATATTTATGTATAAGAATAAAGTAATTTTTACCGTTAGTAGGCCTCATTCACGAATCCGGTCTATAAGGAGAGTATAAGGTTATTGCCTAAAAAATGACAGTTTAATGGGTGTCCACTCTCACCCACCGCTTCCTTGACTGGTGGAGGGTCATTAGTCGAACGGATAGGACAGGAAATTAATTCTCCTTTAATTAAAAGTATAATGATAAATATAAAGTAAATAAACTTTATTAAATTCCCAATATTAGTTACTTTAGAAAAATGTGAATTTGGTGCTAACCCATGAAATTGCACTTTCCACCTTGTTAAGTCATTAGTGGAGCGTGTGTGGTTAACCGACACACTAATCTGGGACTGACAATGCGTGGCAAAGGGTAGCTTGATGTTAATTTTAGATCAATGGACCGTGTGTGGTTAACCGACACATTGATTAGGTGGTTGTAACATTAGGTGTACCAAGCTAATTTGCATGGTTATTCACTCATTGTTTATGATCCTCGGTATCCTAGTCACAAATTTGAAGGGCAGAATCGAGATTTAAAGATGCCGTTGAATAGTTCAATGAATCTCAAAGGATCTAGGAATTTTAATCCATTTAAGACCTAAAATTCTTTTTCCTTTTCCCATGTGGAAATTGTTAAATCGTTATTTACCTACCTTCAAATATTTTGTAGCTTAGATTACGACATCCCTCTTCCAAGTTATAAAATATTGTGTTGGGTCCTAGCCTTAATATTTCATATTGAGTGTTATATTAAGGACTTAAATCAGCTTGCTTGAGTTTCTCCCTCATAGATGTCTAGTTATGACAACTATGTTCTTCCTTGTCCTTTTGGATAGAACTTTCCTAATGAAGATGATATCCCACATGGAGATCAAGGTGAAAGATTAATCCCTTTGTTGTGAATTAATGGGACTGGAAATCATACTTCACTCCCTCTACCTCCTCCACTTATTCTCCCTAACCCAAAAGTTCTTGAAAAGTTCAAAGTCACTCAATCCCTATTGGCAAGTAATGTCTATATGTACTCACATCATGGAGATAAAGTCACATACTGACATGCTGGGAGAGCTGGATATCGAAGTCTTGAGGAAGATGGTTGTTGAATGGGTTCTTGAATCGCTTCCCGAGTCATATAGTGAGTTCATTAAGGACTACTATGTGAAAGACCATGACATGACCCTTAATGATCTTACCTATTTGCTTGATGCTCCAGAATCAACAATGATTTGGAGCATTGGTAAGGAAAATTTGATTGGAAAGATCTACTTCCCAAACCTACATGGACATTGACAATGGAAACATTGGAACTCCAGAAAAGTTTTCTCTTCCTGATGGAAAGGGATTGGCCATAGTCAACCCAGTTCACCAAATGGTAAAGAGAAAGGCTAAGTCTAAGATAGTCTTGTGTACCATTCCTAAAGAGTCCATATGTTTTTATTGCCAAAAGAAGGGGAATTGGTTGCGAAGCTTCCCTACTTGAAAGATCATAAGGATGGTAAAGTCAAAAAGTTTGACTCTACTTCAGGTAAGTCCACTATCTAACTCTATTAAGTTCCTATTTGGAGATTCTTATTACATGATGTGACTAGGTTGCATTTTGATGTTTTGTAGAATCAAAAAAAAGGAGAGGAATATTAGATGAAGAGTATGCTGAATCTGACCGCGAAGATGGATTTCGATAGCATGATTCGAAGATCAAAAATTTTAGCTACTGCTTACGAGTTATGATAGATTGATTAGGAATAGATAACAACATAGTTTTCATTGTATTGTAAGGAAAAGTTTTTCCGCAAATTTTATAAAGATCTTTTTTTATTTATTTTAAGTATCCTTACAATGGTATTTGTGAAAATTGTTGTTTATATGATTCCATTCATAGCAATATTGGAAAATGGATTTGATTCTTTCGTTTGTGGTAGTGTCATAACTTACCAAATAAGGAAAGATTCTCATCACCCAAGTTTTAGCTGGACAAAAACTTAGAATCATGCAACTTGTATTGTATAATGAATGATAATTTTCATCTTTGGGAAATTAAGACTAATTCCTTGTTCACATGTATATGTGAGTAAAGTGAAGGACTATGAGATCGGGTACACTTGATTGTGTTAGGTTATGAGCATTCTAACACTCCTAAGTGTACATGCAACCCTAAATACCTTGGATCTATGTTTTCACTATTATACATGCAAATATGAACATCCAAGGTATTATCCTAATCTAGCATACAAAACTATCAATATAACAAGATAGAATACATACCTCTTTGATGTAGAATGTCTTCATGAAGCTTGAGTGCCTAGTGCCCCAAGTGTGACACCTCAAATGGTTCACACAACACCAAATACACTTGGAATAACTTGAGAGAATTCTACACTTCATGAAAATCGGCTAGCCCTTTCTAGAATCATACTAGTGCCGATTTTGTCAAGAATAATATCTTTATATAGTGTTACAATTAGAGCAAACCCTAATTGTCATGAATTTCCATTTCCTTGGATCCATGGGTTCAAATACACCATGGAGCATCATATGGGTTTTGGCCCAACTAGATAATCCATGGAGCATTAGCCCACTATACAAGTATGGATGATTTACACAATCAACCCATATATTTAATTAGTCTTCTTTTGATCACTTAATTAATCCTAGATTAATTCTTGATTAATACTAATTAAATAATCTTATTATTCTTATTATTAATATACTAGAACTTATAATATATTAATAACCATAAGTGTCTTATTTCTCTCATTATAGTCTATCCAAGTGCATGATGCCATGCAACCCAAATGGACCATGCCGAGTCGGGTCAAGTCTTACCAATTATAGTTATGGACTTAGACATTAATCCAACAGTCTCCCACTTGAATAAGTCTAAAACTATTATTGCGTATGACTTCAGTAACCAACTGGCAATCGTAGCTCTCAAAAGCTTCTGTCGAACTCTGACCTTGTCGATAAACCCTGACCTTTGTCAATGACTTGTCCATTAGATAAGGGATCATATATTCCTCCATTCTAGATATCATATGGACTGAGACATGGATTATAATCATTCTCTCTGTCCATTTGTTGTTTCCCGATTTCCGATTTATGATGACTGACTAATTGAACAAATCAAATCAGTCCTGGCCCGGCCGAGCACTTCCATTTGTCATCATCAAATCATCGAGGGGCCCACAGATATCGCTTTTATCCCGAAGGTAAAAGGAATAAATAAAGTTAGACTCATATGGCTTGTTCTACTACTTGTTGAATCATACACAAAGACACGTTTTATAGCACCGAGTTACCAAATGTGGTTTCGTGTAATCAATGTACTATCAACTCATAGTAACAACTCATATCTCTAGGTTTGAAGAATATAAGATATTATCGTCTCATGATCACTCGTGATAAAATCCATGAAGTGATTCCAATGAGCGCGGGTTGAATCCAATACTCAGAACTTATGAGCACTCATGAGTGTTGTAGCCCTTTGTCCAACATCTTAGACCTCTACAAGCCAACCCATGACAGTCTTAATTCATATCTACTTCCAACATATGACCGACTGTGGATGGTTTGAATAACTTAGTCATTCCGGAAGAATAACCTAGTTTATTCGGGAAGTCAAAACATGCAAAGTGAAACACAATAATAATTGAATCTAATATGGTATCAAAACCTATGAACATAAATAAAACACCTTTTATTTATCACCATATGATTACACATTATTCATTGTATACTGTTTCAGCTATCAACTTTATTCTTGAATTTAAAACAATAGTTGTCCCATGCTCTAAGCATGTATACTATGTTTTCTAAACACTAGTCATGCCATAAACCAAGTATGCATACTATGTTGTCAATGATTCTCTTTTCACACTCCCAAATCCTTACTGCAAATGCAAGAATTCCAAATTCATGTCATTTACTGAAATATGTTAGATTCTAAACTTATATGCATTGATCCTCTTGTAATGATTATGCACAAAGTCAGAAAGATTTGACAACAATCATTACAGAACATTCCAAAGGAGATCAACTCCTTGGAACCATCCTTCTTGTATTAAGTTTCCTTAATCTTACACAGATTGAAAATTCTAACTTTGAAACATTTTCAGATTCCATTTTGACTATCACTTCTGAACAAGAGTTGCCTCCTTACAGATTATGTCAATATGGTCCTTCCAGAATTATCACTATACTTCCAGCTGTCCTTGAGCAACCAATCTTTGGTAAACCTTGGATTGTCCTCGACAATTGTTTAATCCTTTTAGTCATATTCAGTTCTAAACCTTCTCCCTTCTTAATACCCCAGGCATTCGGAAACTTTTAGAACGGATAACTATAGCACATGTAATCGATCCTATATCCGAAGCATATGGGACACGATTCATGATGTCTCACATAAAGACTAAACCAGTCTTTTGCTATAACATTTCCATTTCTATTTGCCAAGTTCTCATAATTCAGATTATGAAAAGGGATGCCATAATCATAATCGAATTTTAGAACGTAAATAATGGACCCATATACAGAATTTCCTTATGTTGAGCCATTCCAACATGAAATTCATATATATATCCTTGACTAAATGATTAAAACCTCACGATCTAAGCTTATAGATTTGAGATGAAGTATAATTTCCTCTCCCTTAATTATAGCAAAACAACTCTTTCCCAGTTGAAACTTTTGTTTTCTATAATTAACATTGCTAACTTGCAATACTTATCATAATTATCATGCTCCCACTAACATGATGATTATTAGCATAACGCTTATGCTCCCACTAGCTTTGACATGTACTCAGAAAGCTCGACTTCTAGAATTCAATACTTTATTGACTTTCTTACCAAAGTTCAGATTTCTGATACTAGATTGTTTTGATAAGACTTTATCAAAAACATACACCTTCCCTTAGATAGCACACTTGTGTGTCTAAACAATTATGAAGAGGGATGCCGTAATCATAATGCTTAGACCTTTTTGCCACTTCTCACAAGTCCAGGTTAGTGTGCCGGTAAACCACACACGCTCCACTAACGACTTTGAGAATGCAAACATCACAATTGCTATCTAGCTAAAATCTACTTAGTGAAAGTGTTTCCTCACCATCATTTTCATGAATCGGAGAGAAACCTTATGACACTTAGATTTATATGGTGTATGAGTTCCCACCCATATGAATTTTTCAAAACCATAATCACAAGACAAAGATAATGACAAATCCAAAACCATATAGATTGAAATCAATCTTAATTTCATGCCACCTGGCAGCTCAAGGGCCTGCCATTGCTTCCAAGTTGTTGTGCAACCAATTGAGAACTCTAAGAACTCATATCCAAAGCCAACTTTAATTGAAATGGGCACAAAATATGAAACACGATAGGTTATAAACCTTAAGTCGTGTGCTAGTGAAGAACTTCAGGTTTTATTCTTGATTAGTTCTTGAGACTTTCAAGACCTTTAAGACTCCCACTGTCCTCCTGACATATAAGACTCTCTTGTCAGATATTCGAGGGATAGTGCGGATTCTTTATCAAGACAAACACTTCACATAGTTGGCCTAAGTTGGTCTTTGTTTTATCCAAAACATCACAACTTACCAACTTCAAATGAACAAGAGTAGGACACTTTTACTCTTACATTTGACACGTGTTTTAAACCTTCTTAAAGACATGTCACTCAAATTACAATCTTGGAGTATGACTCTAAGACTTGTATTGGAACGAAGTATGACTCATCTTCTTGATTTAACCATTTCAACAATTCAAGATCCCTTCTTCTTAGTCATAAGAATGCACTAAGACTTCCTTAGAGAACTAATTTTGATATGGTTTCTTAATCATTGAGATGATCACAAAGCTGATACTAAAGTACTCTCCCATCTTTTCAGATTTGAGAAACTTTTATCCTTCTGCATAATTTCATTCTTCTTATCCGCTCTGCCATGCATTGGAACCTTTTCCAATGTCTCAGAGTTACACTTAAGCTTGTAAGTATAATCATATTTACTGAGCATTAGTAAACTATGACGAATAGCCTTATATCTTTTGTGGTGGACTTAATCAGTGCACATGACTATGTACTCGATCCCTTAGTCCATTACTTGACTCACACATCCATGTGAATAAGTAATTAGTCTTAATTTTTCCAATACTTGAAAGTTCTCATTCATCATGCTATACAACTTGCATGATTCCAAGTCCCGGTCCAATTGAGACTTTGGATGATGAGAATCTTTCCTTATTTGGTAAATTTAGACATTACCACAAATGAAAGAATCAATTACATATTTCCACTCTTGCTATCAATGGAATCATATAAGCAACAATTTTTCCTCAAATGCCATTGTAAGGATATTTTAAAATAAATAAAATCAAAAATTTTCTTTTATTTTAAAACTATGCGGAAAAATTATCCTTACAATCCATATGAAAACTTGTTGTTATCTATTCCTAAGCAATATCTCATAACTCCTAAGAAGTAGCTCAAGAATCCGATCTTCAAACTACGCGATAGAAATCCATCTATGCGATCAGATTCAGCATATTCTTTCTTTAAGTTTCTTCACTTTTCTTTGATTCTTAAAACATCACCATGTGACCCAGTCACATCATGTATCAAAAATCTCAGAATAGAAACTTAGCAGAGTTAGATAGTGGACTTTACCTGAAGTAGAGTAAAACTTATTGACTTTAACATCCTTAGGTAAATTTGGCAGCTTCGCAACTAATGACCCTTTCTTTGGCAATATAAACATATGGAACCTTTGATAATGGTACACGGGACTATTACAGACTTAGCCTTTTCTCTTTACCATTTGGTCAACCGAGTTGACTATGGCCGATCCCTTTCCATTGGGAAGAGAATGCTTTTCTGGATTTCCTGTGTCACTATTGTCAATGTCCATCAAGTTTTAAGGAAGTTGATCTTAGCAAATAGATACGATCATTAAGGGTCTTGTCATAGTCTGTTTCATAGGTGTTCCAAAAGAACTCACTATGTGACTTAGAAAGTGATTGAACCACCAACTTTCTCAAGACTTTGACACCCAACTCTCCCGGCTTGTCAATATGTGACTACATCTCCAAGATGTGACCACACCTAGACCTTGCCTTGCCAATAGGGCTCGAGTGACCTTAAACTTTTCAAGAACTTGTGGGGTAGGGAGAATAATTGGAGGAGGTGAAAGAAGTATGATTTCCAAGGGACATCATCTTCATTTAGGAAAGCTTGTTTCAAGATATTTGGGAAGATCATAAATGTCTAAACCAAACATGTTATGGGAGATATTCAAGATAGTTGATCTTAAAGTCCTTAATATGACACCCAATATGAAATATTAAGGCTAGGACCCAACAAACTATTTTATAACTTAGAAGAGGTATGCCGTAATCCAAGCTATAAAACAATTTGAAGGTAGGTGAATGACGATTCACCAATTTCCACCAAGATAAACGAAATGTATTATTACGTTTTAATTGGTTTTGAAACTCCTAGATCTTTTGAGATTCATTGAATTGTTCAATGGCATGTTTCAATCTCGAGTGTGCCCTTCAGATTTTGTGACTGGGATGCCGAGGATCACAAAACAAGGTGTGAAGTAACCATGCAAATTACTTGGTACCCTTAATAAATTACCCCTCAATTGATGTGCCGGTTAACCACACACGCTCCATCGATACTATGATAAATATTAAGTCACCCTTTACCTACCTTGTTAAGTCCAAGTTAGTGTGCCGGTTAACCACACACGCTCCACTAACGACTTAGACAAAGTGTAAAGTGTAATTTCATGGATTAGCACCTTATTCACATTTTCCTAAGTCACTAAGATTGGGAATTATTAAGAGTTTAGTTACTTAGTATTTATCATTAATACTTTTAATGAAGGGAGAATTATAGTCCTGTCAAACCCGTTCGGCTAACGACCCTCCACCAGTCAAGCAAGCGGTGGGTGAGAGTGGACACCCATTAAGCTGCCATTTTATAGGCAACAACCTTATACCCACCTTATAGACCGGCTTCGTGAATGAGGCGTACTAGCGGTAAGACCGACTTTACTCGTATACATATATATATTATTAACTTATAATATTATAAAGTATAAGGGTTGAATTTTAACTTTTAAAATTCTAAGGGCTAACTTGGAATTAAAGTATTCATATGAGAAAACTTTACAAATTCCAAAACTTGAGGGCAAGTTTTGAAACTATTCAAAACTAATTAATTCCATAACTTATGTATTTAAAGTAGTTTTAATCCAAAAACTTTTCAAGTTCCATAACTTGAGGACAAATTATGGAAGACTTTAAACTAATAAAGAATGAACTTTTCTTTATTTTATAACTTATGGAATTAATTAAGGTTACATTATTATTTTTTATTTATTTAATGAAGAGACTCTTGGTCCTCCATAACTTGATGACAAATTATGGAGTCATAACTCCAATTAATTAGAACTAGACTCTTCATTTTTTGTAACCTTTGCCAACTTTTATGAGTTTTATGAGTCTTTAATGTGACTCTTCATATAACTTGAGGACAAGTTACACAAACACATTTTATACTCAACTCTTAGATTAAAATGGATTGAAAGCAACTATTTCAATTAACTTTTCTATTAATCTAAGCAACTCATAAGAACAAGATAATTCAAATCAAACTTTT
This sequence comes from Lactuca saligna, assembly GCF_052625555.1. NCBI lineage: Eukaryota > Viridiplantae > Streptophyta > Magnoliopsida > Asterales > Asteraceae > Lactuca > Lactuca saligna. The sequence continues at coordinate 98,628,631 of NC_136424.1, read as the reverse complement.
TCATGTAATTAGTCTAAACCTTAAATTAATACAAAACATGAATCTATTGACAATTATCTTTGAAAATGGATTAGCATGAACATTACCACACAAGTTTATAAGTTCAAAACAACTTAGTGTAATGTTCCTAGTCCATATCTAGCCAAAAAACTCGAAAATATGCTGTCTGGGGGTCCAACTCATCGAGTGCATGAACCAACTCGACGAGTTGGATCGAATTGATCACATTTTAGGCATGGACTGGCCGAGTCTCCTGATGGACTCGCCGAGTCTGATGATCAGACAGCAACAAATTCGTTTTTTTCAGCTTCTATTGCAGGTATAACAAGAAAACAAGCCTAAGCTTTGATACCACTGTTAGGTTATGAGCATTCTAACACTCCTAAGTGTACATGCAACCCTAAATACCTTGGATCTATGTTTTCTCTATTATACATGCAAATATGAACATCCAAGGTATTATCCTAATCTAGCATACAAAACTATCAATATAACAAGATAGAATACATACCTCTTTGATGTAGAATGTCTTCATGAAGCTTGAGTGCCTAGTGCCCCAAGTGTGACACCTCAAATGGTTCACACAACACCAAATACACTTGGAATAACTTGAGAGAATTCTACACTTCATGAAATCGGCTAGCCCTTTCATTCTCTTTCTAGTGGCCGATTTTGGTCAAGAATAACATCTTTATATAGTGTTACAATTAGGGTAAACTCTAACTGTCATGACTTTCTATTTCCTTGGATCCATGGGTTCAAATACACCATGGAGCATCATATGGGTTTTGGCCCAACTAGATAATCCATGGAGCATTAGCCTACTCTACAAGTATGGATGATTTACACAATCAACCCATATATTTAATTAGTCTTCTTTTGATCACTTAATTAATCCTAGATTAATTCTTGATCAATACTAATTAAATAATCTTATTATTCTTATTATTAATATACTAGAACTTATAATATATTAATAACCATAAGTGTCTTATTTCTCTCATTATAGTCTATCCAAGTGCATGATGCCATGCAACCCAAATGGACCATGTCGGGTCGGGTCAAGTCTTACCAATTATAGTTATGGACTTAGACATTAATCCAACAGATTGTGCATTGATCAGGTCCACCACAAAGAACGATAAGGATATTTGTCATGATTTACTAAATTTTAGTAAATATGGTTGTGCTTACAAGCTTAAGTATATTTCTGAAACATTGGAAAAGTTTCAACGTATGGCAGGACGAATGAGAAGAATCAAATTAGGCAGAAAGATAAAAGTTTCTCCAATCTGAATAGATAGGAGAGTACTTCAGTATCATGTTTTATGATCATCTTAATGATTATGAAAAACCATAAAACAATTAACCCTCTAAGGACATCTTAGTGCATTTGTTTGACTAATAAGAGAAATCATGAATTGCTGAAATGATTAAATCAAAAAATGAATCATACTTCTTTCCAAAATTGAGTCTTATAATAACACTAGAAGATCGATCCTTGAGTAACATAATGTTAAGAAGGAATAAAAAACTTATCAAATGTAGTGTAAAGTGTTTTCTACCAAGTGGAAAGAAGTTAAGATTGAACAAGTTCAGTCCATATGAGTTTGGATTTGTCGCTAACCTTGTCTTATGATTATGGTTTGACAAATTTACATGGATAAGAACACATACACCATAAAATCTAAGTGTCATAAGGTTTCTCTCCAATTCTTGTAAATGATTGTGAGTAAAAGCTTTCACTAAGTATATTTTAAGGAGATAGAAATTGTGATACTTGCATTCTCAAATTCAATTATGATTACGGCATCCCTTTTCATAATTCTAATTGTGAGCAATGGCAAAGGTATAAACATTTGAGACTATGATTATGGTATCCCTTTTCATAGTTCTAAAATTGTTTAGACACACATGTGAGCTATCTAAGGAAAGGTGTATGATTTTGGGAAGATTAGATAAAGTATTATCGAATCATCTCATATCGCAAATGTAAAATTTGGTAATGAAAGTAAATAAAGTATTGATTTCTAAAAGTCCAACTGATTTCTGGATACATGTCAAAGCTAGTGGGAGCGTCAATGTTATGCTAATAAGGATATAATTATCATGTTAGTGGGAGCATGATTATTATGTTAAGTGTTGCAAGTTAGCAATGTTAAATATAGAAAACAAAAGTTTCAGTTTGCAAATTTGTAGGGTTTGAAAAGTTGTTTTGCTATAATTAAGGGAGAGAAAATTATACGTCATCCCAATTCTAAAAGCTTAGATTGAGATTTTAGTAAAATTTAGTCAAATATATATATATTAATGTTATGTTGGAACGGTTCAACATAAGGAAATTCTATATATGGAAATGTTAATTGCATTTTCAAAATTCGATTATGATTATGACATCCCTCTTCATAGTCTGAATTGTGAGAACATGGAAAATAGAAACATTATAGCAAAAGACTGGTCAAGTATCATGTCTTTATGTGATACATTATGAATCGTATCCCATATGCTTCGAGTATAGGATCGATTGCATATACTATAATATTTCTATGTGTTCTCAATTTTCCAAATGCCTAGGGCATTAAGAGAGAAAATGACTAGAACTATATATGACTAAAATGATTAGGCAATTGTCGAGGACAATCTGAGGTTTACTAATGATTGGTTACTTAAGAACAGTTGGTAGTATAAAAATGGATGGTCCATATTGACATATTCTGAAGAGAGATGACTCTTTTTCAGAAGTGATAGTCAAAATAAGAATATGAAATTTTCCATATTCGGAGTTCAAGAATAAATGAAAAAGTTAGAAACTTTCATGCAAGAAGGATATTCAAAGGAATGTACTTTGGATTTGAGACTTCAATTGCATAGAATTTTCTTGTAACAATCTCCAAAAGGAATATTTTGTAATATCATTGGTCAAGTCTCTATGACTTTTGGTACTTAGAAATTACAAAAAGAATCATTGCATGATAGTTTAGAATCTAAAACTTTCTAGCAGTGACAAGAATTTGGAATTATAACACTTGCAATAAGGATTTGGAATTGTGAAATGAGCATCATTGAATGTTTTCAATTGATCTATTTCACAAACTCAGGACCATAGACAAACATAGTGTGCATTCTTGGAGCATGGTATAACAATTATTTTAATTCAAGTATTAGGTTGATAAATCGAAACATTATACAATGAATAATGTGTAATCAGTATGGTGATTAAATAAAAGGTGTTTTATTTATATTCATAAGTTCTGAGACCATATTGGATTCGATTTTTCTTGTATTCACTTTGCATGTTTTGACTTCCCGAATAACTAGGTTATTCAAACCATCTACTATCAATCATAATTTGAAAGTAGGTATTGAGGAAAGACTGTCATGAATGGGTATGTAGTTTGTCTAGGACAAAGTGGCTGCAGTGTTCATGAGTACTCCTAGAATAAGATTCGAGTATTTGTTCCAACCCATGCTCATCTGAATCACTTCATGGATTTTATCACGAGTGATCATGAGATGATAATATCTTATATTCTTCAAATGATGACTTGTAAGTTGTAGTTGCACATCGGTTGCACATTGACATATGTAAATGCATCAGTAACTTGGATGTTATAAAACATATCGTTGTTTGTAATTTGATGAGTAAGTACAACGAGCATTTGGGTCAAAGTTTATCCATTCCTTTTACCCCATATGGATAAAATCGATATTTGTGGGCCCCTCGATGATTTAGTGATGTTAATCCTAAGTGCTTGGTCGGGCATGGACTGATTTGATTTGTTCAATTAGTTGATCGTAATAAATCGGAAATCGAGAAACAATAGATGGATAGAGAGAATGATTATAATCCATGTCTCAGTCAGTATGATATCTAGAATGGAGGAATAAATGATCCCTTATCTAATGGATGCATCATTAACTAGGTAAGAGTTCGACAGCGACTTTTAAGAACTATGATTGCTAGTCGGGATTTTGGAGTCGTACTTGCAATAATAGTTATTTGACTTCTCCAAGTAATAGACTGTTGGATTAGGTGTCTAAGCCCATAACTATAATTGGTATGTACTTGACCCGAGAGTATTATGGTCCATTTGGGTTGCATATCATCAGGACAATTAGTTAGGATGGACTTTTGAGAAGAGGTTATTTATGATTTGTTAATATATTATAACTTCTAATATATAAATCATATGATTTAATTAGTATTCATAGAGAATTAGTTTGGAATTAATTTAGTGATCGAAAGAGACTAATTAAATCAATGGGGAATAATTGTATAAATTAGTTATATTTATATGTGACGGGCTTTTGATCCATGTTTGACTAACATTATGTGTGAATACATAAATAGTTGGGCCACATGTACCATGGATCATAAAACCTATGGGTATAGATTTGGGTTTTACCCATGAGGCCATGACCTTTGGAATCCTACATATAAATATGTTACTTCATGATCAATTCGGGTGCTTTAATTCTTAGAGAAAGATGGACGATTTTGGTACATGGAATTCCCTCTCAAATGGCCATCCTTTGTCCTAGATGTGTTGTGATTCCATTTGAGGTGCAACACTTGGGGCACTAAGTTCTTAAAGGCCAAAGTCTTTCTAGCAACATCAACAACATCAAGAGGTATGTCTAAAAGTTGTTTTATTATACATATGTTATTTGTATGCTAGTTGTAAGCTTAAAGCTTTGGAAACTATATGAATGTATAATTAGAGAAAATATAGATCCAAAGCTTTTAGGATTGTATGTGCACCATATGATGTTGTAGTATACTAAACCCAACACATTATATTTTTAGTGAGGATTAATTGTCCTATCGAACCCGTTTGGCTAACGACCCTCCACCGATCAAGGAAGCGGTGGGTGAGAGTGGACATCCATTCAATCACCATTTTATATGCAATTTCCTTATACCCCCGTTATAGATTGGCTCTATGAATGAGACATACTAGCGGTTCGACTGAGTATTCTTATACGTATAATATACTTTAAACTCTTTAAATGAATATATATATATATATATATATATATATATATATATATATATATATATATATATATATATATATATATATATATATATAGTCTAAGATGAATTTTAAACATTTTAAAATTTCAAGGGTTTAATCCCTTAATAAATTAAACTATTAATTTAATTAAATTTAAACCGTATAATGGATTTATTAATTATCTTTTATTTAATCAATTAACTAAATTAATAATAACATCCGTATCAGTGTATTTGAAACTTTTCAAAATACCATGTTTATAATAATCTATAAGCATTATATTATTTGACATTAATTATTAAGTTCCATTAATATTTGAATTAATTATTTAATCAATTAAAAATTAAATCATATTAATCACAAAATCAAATAATCAAGTCAAACACTTATCTCCTAACTTCTAGCCTTTTAACTTATCATGCAAGATACACCAAAATTGGATTTGGTGGATAATTATAGCAAGAAATCATCAAATAAAAGCAGATTAGGTAGAAAAAACACAAAATCTCGGATTAGGCCTGGGATCATGACTTGAGCCAACATGCTATAGTGATTTATGAACATTGGTTTGACATGTGGAATTAAATAACACACAATGAACACAGTGATTTGGTTGTTTAAGAGATGCATTCGATTATGTATGGTGTTACACAAAAAAGGATCTAGATCTAATAATTATTTAATCAATTAAAAATTAAATCATATTAATCACAAAATCAAATAATCAAGTCAAACACTTATCTCCTAACTTCTAGCCTTTTAACTTATCATGCAAGATACACCAAAATCGGATTTGGTGGATAATTATAGCAAGAAATCATCAAATAAAAGCAGATTAGGTAGAAGAAACACAAAATCTCAGATTAGGCATGGGATCATGACTTGAGCCAACATGCTATAGTGATTTATGAACATTGGTTTGGCATGTGGAATTAAATAACACACAATGAACACAGTGATTTGGTTGTTTAAGAGATGCATTCGATTATGTATGGTGTTACACAAAAAAGGATCTAGATCTAAATCTACATAATTAACACACACAAACACTCTCAACGTTACATCTCTCAAGCACACCTCTACAAGTGGTATGAACCCACCTTATATAGAGGTGTTCACATCTCTCTCTCTCTCTCTCTCTCTCTCTCTCTCTCTCTTTCTCTCTCTCTCACACACATACACACTCTATCTATCTATCTATCTATCTATCTATCTATCTATCTATCTATCTATCTATCTATCTCTCATGTCAAAAGGCTAATGCACCACATGCAAGTGGGTCTACAAAAGTTAAACTATTTACAAAGTCATACATGGATAACTTTGAACCCAACATTCTCCCCTCTAAGTTAGGAATGGTTAACCCACTTCAAATCTTCCAAAATCAATCAACTACGCGAACTGAGCCTCAAGCGTGACACATGTAGAGATCAACTACAAATCTTTAATTCTTTCATGATTCTTCAATTTGGGTTCTAGGATGTGAGATCATACAAACCAATCATTAACGGATAATTAAGAGCTTCTCAAACTCCAAATAATCACCCTAAAGTTGAGCATAAAAACACACCCCAAAAATCTTCAATAAGTCCAAACCCATCATGAACCGAAATCACTTCTGAATCTCCAATCGAATCATTCCATAAAAGTCAAATACTCAAGGTCGCTTCGGTCTTCAAATCCGCGTAATATGAAAAATTCAACTTTCGAATCTCCATATAAATTTCTCCCCCTTTTTATAATCGAAATTTGATTATAAAACCAACAAGGAAAGAGAAAGTGTTCTATTCGGAATTTTCCTAGCCAAAACTCCCCCTTAACATGTGCCATAAACATTTTGCTTCAATCCAGAAAATCCAAAAAATCTTCAATTTTTAACTTCGTTCACGGACGGCCTTTGACAAAATTTCTCAAATTAAAATGGGTGTAAATTTTTAATATCGAAATTTTGCAGTGACCTGGTGCGCCCAAAACAACCAAAAAATGCAAAACTCTCCCCGTTTGCGAAACTGGGTAGAAAGCGTCAATTCGCATTAACTGCAGAGGCCTAAAATGCATATTCTTCAATTTCGCAGCAAAATCAGTCCATTTTCGAATTTGGGCAAAAACTGCCAAGCTTTCAAAAGTGTAGGTGCAACTTTCGAAACTGCTTCCTTGCATTTCAAAATTTCGAAAATGACCCCAAATGTCGAAGGTGGGTAAGAAATGTCAAACTTTCGAAAATACAAGCAAAAATTTCGAATCTTCTTCCCAATACTTAAAACTTTCGAAAGATAAGTCCTTATTTTGAGATAGTTATAAACTAACAAACCATTTAAACATTAAGGATTATTTTCGAAACATTCACTTTTCTTCTCCATTTGTTACCAGGTAACAAATATCTGCAAAATTCCGACCTTCCCAATCAAAACCTTCGTCACTCGTTAATAAGATTCAATTTCGAAATCAACCATTATCCTTCAATAGTCGACATCAAGTACTAGATTAAGATACCATTCATTATCAAGCCTCTATAACCATCACAGTTGATCCTTCGAAACCAATTTTCACCAAGGTATAACAATTTGATGCGAATCTTATTTATCCTATCCCAACTGTGTTTGATACCATATTGACTTAATTCGAAATCATCAAAGTTCGATTCCAACAAAGTCTTTGAAATCGACACATAGCCATCGTCCATCATTGACATCAAACCCAATTTACAAGTCGATCCCAACTTTCTACCACAATACTTTGACTCCAATAATCACAACCAACAATACAAAATCAAATCATTAAATTCAAATACTTTGAATTCAAAAGCAATGAACCTTTGATTCAAAATTGACTTTGAATCCCTAACTGTCGATTTCCAGAATATCGTCACACTCTTCGTTATCGACAAACCCAAACATTGATCCATCAAAATCTGCCTCTTTCCAAGTCTTCATTTTTCATTCATGAACCCAAATAATCGTAAGAGTCATAGATTCAACTCAAACAAGATATTTTTCTTTTATAAATCATCGACTTTTGAATCATATTCCACTACTTTGAAATTTCAATTCCTAATATCAAACTCAAATCGATTCCAGATGCTATTATATCTCGATTTTGACTATCGATTTTGAATCTTCTAGTATTTTAACGACATTCAAGTCATAATCAATTAATCATGTGATTTCGAATGATAATCATGTAATTGATTATTAGAAGGCGAAGAAGACTTGATTCATCGTTTTGGAATTGATAGTCAAGAACCAAAGGAACAAATGAGAAAACCGATTTGGCTATGGAATTAAAGAACACATAATGAATACAGTGATTTGGGTGTTGAAGAGATGCATTCGATTATGTATGGTGTTACATAAAAAAGGATCTAGAAATAAATCTACATAGTTAACACACACAAACACTCTCGATGTTACATCTCTCAAGCACCCCTCTACAAGTGGTATGAACCCAACTTATATAGAGGTGTTTGCATGTCTCTCTCTCTCTCTATCTCCCTATATATATATATATATATATATATATATATATATATATATATATATATATATATATCTTTCTATCTATCCATCTATCTATCTATCTATCTATCTATCTATCTATCTATCTATCTATCTATCTATCTATCTATCTATCTATCTATCCATCCATCCATCCATCCATCCATCCATCCATCCATCCATCCATCCATCTATCTATCTATCTATCTATCTATCTATCTATCTATCTATCTCTCATGTCACAAGGATAATGTACCACATGCAAGTGGGTCAACAAAAGTCAAACCATTTACAAAGTCATACATGGATAACTTTGTACCCAACACATGCTCACAACGTGAGCTGCGAAAATTGCAAAAAAAAAATGTTTATTTGATTTCTAAAATCGATTAACCAATGTGCAAATCAATGAAAGACAACCCATGGCTCTGATACCAATGATGGGTTTTGGGGGTTACAACAAAATTCACTAAGTGGAAAATTATTCAAACAATTTAAATAAATTAGGGCGCATGCAACCTAGTTGGATCTATGTCTTTCAAGTAAAGCAACATACTATAAACCCTAGGTTACAAAAATTTTCTATGATCTACTCAACTTATAAGAACAAGAAAACTAACCTTAAATATTGTTATTGTATACAATCTTCAATTCCTTCTTGAATAACCTTTGGTAGCAAGCGCCATAAGTCTCGCGCCTCTTATGGCTTACAAACAAACCCTAGCAACCAAGGAAAACTATCCAGAGAGAGAGAGAGAGAAGGAGAGAGAGAGAGAGAGAGAGAGAGGGGGGGAAGATTTCGTCCAAGGCACTTAGAAGGAAGGGTTAGATGAAATTCAACCGTAAGGAAGGTCTATATAGGTGTTAAGAAGGTATTAGATAAGGCATGTATCTCAAAGATAACCCTAATCCCTTAACTTCCTCCCTAAGGCATCTAATGCACCCTTAGAGCCCAAGCAAACTCTATGAGAACTCTAGATTTCGTTCCGCCCTCTTTAGAGAGATCCTAGAATTGCCCAATGCTCAACTATCAAACATAGTCACCTTTAGTCCCTACACTTTTAATTAATTCCTTTAACCCCAAAATTAATTCCAAATTAATTCCAAATTAATTTCTGATTAAATATTAACTAAACAATATGGTTTATAATTAATATATTATTTCCATAATACATTAATAAATCATTTATTTTGATTTCTAATTATTTTATTAACCAATTATTAAATTAATAAATCATTCTTCTCTTTCTGAAAGTCATTCTATTCAATCGCAAGGTCTGAAGACAACACAAAAGGACTATGCTACTATGAGTTCAAGTTTATACCAATTATAGTTATGGGCTTAGCATCCTTGGAGCATCACCTAGCTGACCACCTACAACATCAACCCTCAACCAGAGAAGCTACATAGCATCCTTGGTGCCATCCAAAACCAAGATGCAAGATAAGCAACCGGCCTTATCTTCCGTACCGGACTCACACTTTAGCAAGATCAATTTAATACCAACGGTCACCGTAAATGAAACGACATCACCAAGCACGTCCCTATCCTTGCTAACGACATCTCCACTAAGGAAGTCGATCATAGTAGAAACAACAAGTAGCTCCAGCACAGGATAACCAAACATGTCCTAAAGGCCATCTAAGTCAACTCCTACGAATAATTAGTTAAACATGAAATTCTTACCACCCCTTTTACAACAACATTTAGCCATAATCAAGATACTGACATAACAAACCGTTTGTCACATCCCCGAACAAATGAGACGGTGGAAACGTTTGGGGGCGGGCGACATCATGTACAATATCATAACAATTGAATAGTAGAGATCCAAGCATTCTAAACACTATATTGATAATTTGTAAGTTTTTACATTGTATTCGAATCATTGTTTAACTCCAAAAGCATACAACAAAAATTTAAGACGTAACAATACTAAGCTCCATCTTCACAAAACATGTGTGGGTACCTGTCTACTGATTTCCTAAGAATATAAGTGGTTTTGAAAAAGTTTCAACAATTAAGTTGGTGAGTTCATAAGCATTTTGTATGCGAAATATATGTATTTGTTCCTTGAAAACGATAGTGTGTTCTTTCAGAAAATCCAATATCTTCTTTTATATGTAATGTAGTCTTAAATGTTCCAAGATCGAAATGTACAAGTATTTTCCATACTTAAAATAGTAATCTGTAGTTTTATACATATACAAAACCATTTTAATGCATGTTTCTAGAATGTAAATACTTGAAACTCGAGTATTGAAGTTTTATCGTTAACTAAAACAAGTTGAAGATATGTTCGTATTCATAAACCAAACATATTGTTAATACCCAATTGTGAGTTATTACAACCATGCTTAATGACCTAAATGGCCTGTACGACGTTTTTCAGGAGTCGCAATCGCTATGACATTTGTCAACCGTAACCTGCCGGTCAAACTTTAGCTAACAGTCGAGGTGTGGGATTGTCAGTCCTGTATAGATCTATACACAAATATCATGCTCTCTTACGTGATATTTTGGTTATAATACATGAATTTTATTGGTACTTAGATAAGTACTTGAAGACGTGTCTCACAAGTGATGTATTGACTATTTACGTGTAGTATAATGAAAAACCATTTTGTAATGTTGGAGTACTATCCTTCCATAGTAGTCATGTAGTTCAAAATAATTATGTCTTTAAATGATTATTTTTGTATTATATCTCGATATTACAGTTTATAGAAATGTTCTGTTGTACTGAAAAATCATTTTTATGAACATTACCATTTTTACTATGATAATAAAATGAATGAAATAAATATATATGTATTTTTATATAATTATACCATTTTTTCTCAACATTTTATAAAAGGGTTAAAGTTTTATAAACTATTTTAAATATAGTTTATTTATTGAAATCAAATCGTATATTTCTTTTATATATATATATATATATATATATATATATATATATATATATATATAATTTTTAAGAAAACCATAATGTTATTCATACGAAACTTCTTAGCTTTGTAATATCTATAAAACTGTCTATACTCACGAGTTAGGAAATAAATCTATTTCGTGCATTTTAGTATTTTTACAAAAGCGACAGTAAAAATAGGTGAAATCGTTTTGTATTTCTAACACAAGTTTTTCTTGTATCCCCCTCCCCCCTTAAAACATAGAAAAATCATGGAAAAGTAGAGGTATGAACTCACCTTCGGTGTCTTTTTGGTTGGATTACATATAATTAGGCATGTTCGTCAAGCTTGAACACATGAAAATAGTCGTAATCCTAATAGTTTTTAACACATAATGCATGTGCAACTTAGATAACTAACAATTAAAGTGTTAAACAACACTTGGTTATGTAAGAAAACTTACAAATGAACTCTTATGAATTAATTGTAGGATTTGTTCCACCTGGGAAAATATTGAAGATGTTGTACGAACTATTAAATATTTGAATATGTTCTTGAATATGGTTGAAGATTGTAAGGTGCAGTATGAGTTTTAAGAGAAAATGGGGAGAAATAGTCCCTAACGTAAATGAGAGAAATGGGTGGTGATTTTGGTTGTATATATATATATATATATATATATATATATATATATATATATATATATATATATATATATGATAAAAGATGATTTGACACTTGCATTGAGATGTGTATTCTATCACATTGGAAGGTGTGCCACTGCTTAGAATTGTGATTTCGGCTTATCTTCCAACCGAGCACCCATGATTTCGGTAAAAGATTCCAACCGAGAACCTAGGGTCTTCGGTCTAGAGGTTCTCGGTCCAAAGGAGTTCTCGGGGGGGGGGGGGGGGGGGGGGGGGAGGGTTCTCGGTCAAGGGTGGGATCTCAGTCAAGGCTTAGGGGATTTCGGTCCTATTTTTTTTACAATGATGTTTTCAGTTTTGGTGGTTTTTGATTCCAAAAACCGAAAACCTTAAAATCCATATTAATTTCCCTTTAATTTGAACTATTTAATTATTTGGCTTATATTTAACACATTGGACTTTAGTTTGACTCCTTTGACTTTTATTGACCCGAAATAAATGGTTGTTACATTATCCCCCCGTTAGAGGGAATTTCGTCCCAAAATTAATTCTAAATTGGGTACGCAAGAACTAGGAAAAATATGTGGGTACTTTTGTTTCATCTGATCTTCTCGTTCCCAAGTGACTTCAGGTCCTTGCTTGGTGTTCCAGCGGACCTTTACTATTGGTATACGACTTTGTTTCATTCTCTTAATTTCCATGTTCATGATTTGCACCGGTTCCTCTACGAAGTGTAGACTCTCGTTTATCTTGATTTCATCGATTGGAATTACAAGAGCCTCATCGGACATACATTTTTTTAGATTAGACACGTGAAAAGTTGGATGCCGAGGATCATAAACAAGGTGTGAATAACCATACGAATCTACGTGGTGCACTCAATGCTACTATCACATAATCAATGTGTCAATTAGCCACACACGCTCCATTGATCTATGACAAACATCGTGTCACCCTTCGCTACCAATGCCAAACCCAAATTAGTGTGCTGGTTAACCACATACGCTCCACTAACGTCCCGACAAGGGTGCAAAGTGTCTTTCCATGGATTAGCATACAATTTCACATTTTGCCTAAAGTAACTATGATTTGGGAATTTAAAAAACATTTAGTTACTTTATACTTCATTATACTTATAATGGAAGGTTTCTTCCTTTCCTACCCATTCGACTAACGACCCTCCACTAGTTAAGAGTGTGGTGGGTAAGAGTGGATATCCATTTAATCGTCATTTTATAGGCAATTTCCTTAAACACCCCTTATAGAACAACTTCGTGAATGAGGCCTACTAACAGCAAGACTGACTTTATTATTCATACATATATATAATATTATACATTTAATGTTATATATAGTATAGGGTGTATTTTACACTTTTTAAAATACTAGGTGGTCAAATTTAATAAATTATACTTTTAATTTAATTAAATGTAAAGCAATAAATCTCTTTTAATTATACACCTTAATTAATTAATAAAACCATAAGGGTGTAATTTGAACTTTTCAAAATACTTGGGTTTTAGAATTTAAAATTTTCAAATTAAGACTTTTAATTAAATTTTAAAATCCAAAACTTTAGGGCAAGTTTTGAAACTTTTCAAAACATTAGGGTTTAACTTATTTAAATTTCAAAAACAAAACTTTTAAGTTCAAATTTAAACTATAAAACCTAAAGGGAGTAATTTGAAACTTTTTCAAACTTTATCAAGAACATTCTAGATCAAAAATTCAAATAAGACAATTAACAATTAATTGGTGGTTATCTAATTTTGACGTAGTCCAATTTCTTGCAAGATAATTCACCAAATAACTCAAATAATTAAATTTAATCATATAATGAAGTAATTATTCAATTAATATGAAGATATCTTTTATTTTGGCAAGGATAATCACCCAATATCATAAAAATCCGATTTTTATCAATCAAAAAACGTTTTGGTAATTATCCCACAACAAAAAAGGCATGAAAATCATGAAATATAGCTGTCAGACTCGCTGACTCATCGAGTCAGCACTGGACTCGTCGAGTACCCAGTGGACTCGGCAAGTTCAGTCAAGGACTCGGCGAGTCCAGCCCCAAAAAGTTAAAATTTTCGATTTTTCATTTAAATAAGCATCAAATTCACTAACAAACACCCCTAGGATCTGATACCACTAATGGGTTTCGAGCAATACATCATTCCTATGGTGTACATGCAAACCCGAATAGCTTTGAATCTAGTTTGTCTAATGAACATGCAATTGATTATCCAAAGCCATAAACCCTAGATCTAGCATACAATTAATCATATTAACATAAAATAGGGTTTAGATCTAACCTTGGATTGTTATATAGCAATAACAATTAATCCTTGGCTTCAGAAAGCTTAGTGCCTCAAGTGTTGCACCACTAATGGAGTCACAAACACAACTAAGCAACATGGATGAAGAGGGAAGAGAAGGGAGGCACCAAAAACGGCTGGAAACCCTAAAGGAAGTGTTAGCCACGTTTTTTATGCCTAAGGGCTCCTTATATATTTAGGCTATTAGGGTTATCAAGCTAGGAAATCCTAATTTGACTGCTTAAGCCCTAAGCAGCCCATGGACTCCTTCTTTAGAAGCCTTGGATGATTTCTAATGGGTTTCCCCATAGAATTTGTCCACTCCTCCTTCTATGGAGTCCATAAGCCCATCTATGTAATTATCTTATAATTACATAATAAGTCCCTTAAGTTTAATTAATCTCTTTTAGCCACAAAATTAATTCTTAATTAATTCTTGACTAATATTAATTAATCAATATGATTTCTACTTTAATATATTATTCTTATAATACATTAATATATCATAATTAAACCTTTCTCTCCTTAATTCATCCTACATATTGATATGGTGAAGGCAACCCAAAATGACCATGCTCAAAATCGGTTCAAGTACATACAAAAATAGTTATGCACATAGACACTAATCCAACAATACCAACATGTATGAGAGTTTTGTGAATGATGATTTATGTGTTCTTAAGCATTGCGAAACGTGAATCTGGGTTTTGTAAATGAGATTTTTGTAATGGTTAAGATTGAAATTTTGATCCAAAATAATTTTATTAATTTCTAACATGAGTTTATAAGCTAAAGCCGTGGAGGAAATTTTAACATGCTAACACAAGTTTAAAACTTTAAACTTTATAAAATAGTAAATGCAAATATTAAAGCTCTTAAATCTTGAACACCAAACATACTAAATTTTTTAATATATATATATATATATATATATATATATATATATATATATATATATATACACACACACACATTGAATTAGTTGGTATGACACTATTAATCAAACATGTTGGCTACCAAATCTTTTGGTTACCTATATTACAAATTCAGTTGGTAACATGTTGTTAGGCTCGAGCCTGACTGTGGGCAACCCGGGCAGTCGTCTAGGGCCCATGTCGCTGAGGGCCCCAAATTCTTAGAGTATATGGTATAATTATATAGAGAAAAAAATAACTTATCTAAAAATGTTAGGTGGAGTATTTTTTTTTTTAGTTAGTTGTTTTTGCAATGCTTTAACCATATTTGTGTTTTTTAATATTAATAATGAATTTTAGAATGGTGTGTATTTCCAATTTAAATTTTATTATATTTATGACTTTAGAGGCCCATTTTTTCTATTTATCATGGGCCCACTATATCTTTGGATCGATCCGGTTGTTTGGTTTTTCATGATATATATATATTTGTATTCCATACTCAATTGTTATATGATATTAGATACTATGTGTGAGACCCTTGTATTACAAAGGGTTTATGAAACTAAAAATATCAAAACATAAACATTAAGCAATTTTTAAGTAATACTTTTACATAAATACAAATGGTATAATGAATAAGTAGGTAATTGAATCTAAACTAATAAAAACAACTATTGATATATTGTAAACAATTGTTATGAATCATAAATTTTCAAATAATTAAAATTAATATTTTTAATCTATTTCTGTTTTCAATTCTAGACACTGCAACATACAACTACCCATAAGTGAATACAAGTTGTCTAAAAAACAAACTCATATTCAATAGTGACTTCTCTGACTTTTGTTTATTGTCATCGCAAAACATTCAGCTAGAGAAATGAATCATTTTATCAAAAGGTGTCAAGGACATTCTCGGAATAAACGTACAATTTCCTATATTAATATAAAAAATTATCTCTACTTCTATAACACGCTTACCCAATGCTATAACCTATAACATTTTTTCATTACACAAATCGTATTTCTGATCAGTATTCCATAGTAACATAGTTTGAACACTAACTTTTAATACCAACATATGAATTGGCAAACTTGAGGGTTTAAGGTCATCTAGAACATCAAGTTAGTATAAAATTTCATCACAGTCATCGTGTACAAACATATGAATGATAAAGACTATCTGAACTTATTTATTTTTTTATTTCTGCGGATACAATGATAACAAAAACGATTGTTTATTTTTTAAACGACTTCATTTTCAGTGCAAGGATTGTCATTTCTTGAAAAAATATCAGATTCTTGGCATTTTGAATAATAGAAGGATCAACAAATGCAATTAATGAACCAATAGGATCAAATGAACCAGTAATGAGAAGATGATTCGGAATATCAATAACTATTTAGCCATCGTTTAAATGACCAACCTTTCATTCTCCTATATCTAAAAGCCAGGTTGTAATTGTCGTTTATTCGATATCAGATGTTTGAGTACTTAAACTCATGTATTCCGTTAATCTTAAGACTTTGCAATTTGACCAAATGTAGGAGGAACTTAATGAAGCAATCACAATGTCTCATCGACTTCTATAAGGAACAAAATGTAGAATTTGTATGAAATCACCTCCCAAAACAATTGTTTTCCTCCAAATGACAATTTTGAGTTACTATGAAGATCACAACTCATATATCCTTCAAAGATCGATGAAACGATTCAAATGCATGCTTATGAATCATAGGCGACTCATCCTATGTAATCAGTGATGTTTTTTTTCGACAATTTGGCAACATCGCTATCAGGTGTTACAGAATAAAACAAATTCTCAGTAATATTTAGAGGAATTATAAAGTGAGAGTGTGATGTCCTACCTCATGTCAATAACAATGAAGCAATATCAACATTTAAAACGATGTCACCTTCGAATCCTGTGGGTACAGATAATGTTTTCGAAAGAAAAGTTTTCCCGATACCTCCATAACCATGAACAAAAAACATGCCTCGTTTTTTGTGTTGAACATTTGTCATGATATCATCAAAAACACATCATTGTTCAACCGTTAATGAATTAAGTAGTTGATGAAACTCGTTCAATAGATTTGTCATGTCAAAGTCTAGCTCCTCAATAATCAAACGATTTTCTAAAGAAAATACATACTTATGATCAGGGTAAGGTATTTGATCAAATTTTTTGAGGTTTAAATTATTTTGGAGTTAAAAAAAATCAATCCCATAAAACGTCAAATTCTTAAGTTAATCCTAAATAAGAGATACACATGTACAAATTAGAAGTTACTTTTTAAGAGAGAAATATATACAAGTCAAACGTGATACAAATAATGTGTTTAATAATAATTATATAAATATATATAAAAAAACATAGTATTTTTTAATGAAAAATACAATATAGTATGTAAGAAATATATAAATAAAACATCTATTCAAATAGTGACTTTTTTAGCATCTTTACATGATGGACTTTTGATACTAAAATTGGTAGCAATTAGAAACTTATGATATTCAAATGATATATTATTGGTATATTGGTTTGATGTTTCACTGTCACTTACATTTGATATATAAAAATAACAATAATGAATAAAAAAAATACGTTGATAATACAACATTCCACATTTGATACAATATAAAACAATATTTTTCATAATATGTTTTAAATTAAAATTATAAATGCCAGTAAAATTAAAATAGACGTGTAGTTAAGCAGTTATCAACTAATATGTCAGACGTAACATTAGATTTTCTTTTATTCATGAGGATTTTTTTCCATCTTATAGTCGGTAGAATTCATCTCATGTTCAAATCTGTAAAACAATATTACAAGTTGGGGCTAGCTGACTTGACTAACAAGGTGTCTAACTAGGAGTTTCTAACCAGGAGGTCTTGGGTTCAATCTCAAGCAAATACTAACATTGTCGTTCAAAAAAAAAAACAATATTATTTATTATAATAAAACTATAATGAAAAGTGCTAATTTTTTACTTTGTTAATTTAGTAAAATAGAGATATTATGAAGTTAAATGTATAGATATCTCAAAATTATGTTCATATACGAAAATTTTGCATGGCTATTGACTTTATGCTAATTCATCTTTTTTTTTTTCTTTTCGTTTTTTTAATTGTTTTTCCTGTAGGTTAAATGTATATAGTAGTTAAATGTCATTACATAAAAAGAAAAGGAATAACAATTATTGTCGAAAAAAATGTTCATCTAATTATAATTTAATTTTATCCTAATTATATCAATCATTGTAATTAGAGTGTAAACTCCTATAAATCGCACCTTTCACTTAGCAAAATAAAAAAGGAATAAATGGATTCATAGTTATCATTGATATTGTCATTAATTAATATAATGATGTGGCAGTTAAATGAAAGTGGAAAATACAAGAAAAATTCCAAATGGAAAAAAAATTTCAAAAATCCTATAAAATGGGATGTGTCAAATTCAAAAAGAATTGATATTTGACAAAAAAAATATTTTTATTTATTATGATAAATTTATTTGTTTTTGTCTATCTTATAGTCGGTAGAGTCCATTTCGTATTCAAATCTTGAAAACACTATTAATTGTTATAATAACACTAGAATGAAAATGTGATATTTTTTCTTGTTAATTTAGTAAAATAGAAATATTACAAAGTTAAATGTATTGATCTCAAAATAATATGAAAATGTTTAATTTGCATGGCTATGAACTTTATGTTAATTTACGTTTTTTTTTCTTGTCGTTTTTTTAATTGTATTGCCTGTAGGTTAAATGTATATAGTAGTTAAATGTCATATAACATAAAAAAGTAATAAAGATTATTGTAGAAAAGATTCATCCAATCATAGTTTAATTTTAATTATATCAATCATTGTAATTAGAGTATAAACTCCTATAAATAGTAACTTACATTTAGCAAAATAAAAAAAAAAAGAAATAAACCGATTCATAGTTGTCATTGATAGTGTCATTAATGAATATTATGATGTAGCGATCCAGTTAAAAAAGAAAATTCTAGAAGTATCATAAAATGGCCTATGTCAAATTTAAAAAAGAATGACATTTGATAAAATATTTATTAAAATAGATGCGTTGCTAAAACAAGATGGATACAGTAGCAACAAATCTTTACTGCATTAAACCCATCACCCTTACCCGCCTCAAAAGGTTAAAAACTTGCTAGTTATTAAATTATTTATCGATAATAGATATATTTAACTCAACTTATAAAAGGGTATGCTAGTGGACAAAGCTTCCCCTAGAGTGAGGGTCCAGGAATTCAGGAAGGGTTTTTATTATTTAATTAATTCAAACTTGTAAAATGTATTTTATTTCCATTAATAAATGTAATTGTACATTTAACCAGTAAGATCAAATTATGTATTCATAATAATAACATGTTGATATAATTATTTAATCTTAAATTAGTAAGCTCTTACAAGTTCCGGATTATACATGTTTTTTTATATAAAATAATACCACGCAAATGTTTGTACGTTATATATTGATTGGTAAATGAAATACATTGTTATTTGCCATAAATTCTCTTAAAAGGAACTCAAAATAAAATAATAAAAGGGACTAGTCTTTTAGAAATATAATAATTATGAGTTTTGGAAAATGATTGAACGACTGATTTATATCATTCTGCTTATAAAATATAGGATAAATATAGAAAAATACAACTATTTATAAACCAACATTCACACAAAAAAAAAACAAAAAAAAAAACAAAAAAAACAAAAAAGAGAAAAAAAAAGCTCGTATATTTTGTTTATATGCAGAAAACATTTACATTTTCAATTATCTGATTTATCAACATATCCTTTTTTAGAAGTTATTAGATTTTTTGTGACATGACATTTATCATGTTAGTTATTAGGTTGACAAGGAAAAATAAAAATAAACGGTGATATTTATTTTTGGTTTAGTAAATGATTTATTTTTTATGTTTTACCTTAGATAAAAGAATAGACAATGTCATTTATTTTTGTTTTCATATTAACCTAAAATCGAAAAAGATAAATATTATATTACAAAACAACCAATATTTTTTTTAAACCGGATATTTAAGTTAATGTGAATGTAACATAAAATATAAAGGTTTTTTTTATGTATGAACAAAATATAAAAAATTTCTTAATGCTACAAAAAATTTTACTTTTCTGCGTTGACCATCAGTCTTTTTTGGGTGCATTGTCGTGTAAATAAAGTGAAGTGGAGTAAAAAAGATATTATTCCCACCATCAATCGTCCAACACTACATTTGATGCACCTTGATGACGCAATTATTCTTGTTTTTTGGTGATGTCATACATGAATTGATTTTTCATTTTAAAAAACATTACTGTAATCATAGAAAAATTCTATATTTTGTTGGAAAATATGACCACTCTTTATTAAAAGTAGAAGTTTGGGTCGACTTTGTACATGATATACTTCATAAAAATATATTACACATTCAAATAGAAGGTTTTTTTTTTCAAAATATCGACTCTAAGAATGAGATAATTCTTTCAAAAGTCGTCTAACATACGTGTATAGAGTAAATTTTATTTATTTATTATTTACTAGATATTTTTAATAATTCATTAACGGAAACAACTTAGTAATCACAATACAACGAATAAGAAAGCAAATAGACAACAAACTGTGCCACTAAGCTTTTTTGTATGGTAAAACAAATTCTTTTGAATATTACATCCATAGAGATAGAGAATATAACACTGGTATGCATGATTCATTATACTCTATTAAGAAGTTTCATCATATCTGACGCAAGGAAACCAAACGTATCAAACACAAATGGTATGAACACATGTTGATTTTCCATGCGCGACTTCTCATGTTTTATGACCTTGTAGGTAGCAACTTTTAAATCAGTCTGTCCCGCCTTGAAACCTTCAAACCCCAAGCCTACAAGAGGGGATACCCATGTAAGGTCCACATAGGCGTGTTTCCCTCCAACCCCTCCAAAAATCAAAACGACGGCCGATCTAAGGATTGACATTACTTCTGCCGAATCAATCAAGAAATTTTATTCGGTTTATAAAAGTATAAACAATGAATCTCTTACCATGTACTTGGATAATGGATGTCATAATGAGATCGGCGAGTCACAAAATTTCTCGAGTGATAATTGGTGTGTGTCACTAAAGCAAAGTGATAGGGACTCATCACACCAACATAATATTCGTGAATTGTTTCACTAATTGTATTTAAGTGTAATAGATTGACTTGTTGATCAAAATTAATCTTAATGAATATTAAACAAGTAAGGAATGTGTGGAGTACACATTTGTTTAAGTTTATTCAAGATTTTATGTAATGGCTAAATTGATTTCGAAATAGGTTTGAAGTAAGAACAAAAACAATTTCGAAATAAGTAAGTGTTTGATCGAAACTGATTTCAGAGTATAGTTGATTTCAAACCAATATTGAGTTTGCAATTTGAAGTGATGTGAATGCGATCAGATGGCAATTAGATGTGAATACGATAAAATGCTGATGCGATTCTGGAATACTTGATGCAAATATTCTTTCGCAACAACAGTATGTTAATGTTCAATTGCGATTGATCGCAACTAGTTGTAATACAACATTTTGGAACTTTCACATCGTGTTGGATTGTATTGTTAATTTCACATCAGAATCATCATTGATGGTTCGTATCAGTATGATCCATATAGGATCGCATCACATCGATTCATTGGAACAATCACAACGAACTTGTTTTCGCAACCATGAATCGCAACAAGCTTGCGCCGTAACACGTGCTGGTCAATATTATATCCAACAGTTAAAACGATTGTTCAATGTCAATTTTCACTGATTGGTGGATATTCATCGGTTAAACTTTTTGTCCAGCGGTTAAAAGCATGTTTTGTGTCAGTTTTTTAACGTTGCAATTGTCTTGTGACGATTTTCAACCAATTGACATATTTAAGCAATTTTTTTGGTCAAACTAAATATGGATGGTACTTTACATTGAAGAAATCAATGGACAAAATGAAACTTCTCATTCTCTTTCTTGTTCTCAATCTTCTAAGTATTATCCAATTGAGGATTTGAGAGTACCACCCAAATACTTCGATTTGAATGTGTAAATCACGATCTCAGAATTTCCAAGAGCTTTAATCCCATATCACCAACAGAAATAGAAACATATTTCTAACATAAAGCGAAGTAATTTTGTGATCATGGCTAGTGGAGATTCTATGAAGGATATGACAATCAAGTTTGATAAACTGAACAAGTTTGAAGGGCAAGATTTTGGTAGATGGAAAAAGAAGATACATTTTCTCCTTACTGCTCTGAAAGTTTCATATGTTCTGAGACCTATGCCAAAATATACTAAGATGAAACTCTGGAGGCAACAAGAAAAAGATCAAAGTGGGACAATGATGACTACATCTGTCGTGGTAATATTCTCAATGGTATGTCTGATTATTTGTTTGATATTTATCAAAATGTTGAAACTGCAAAAGAATTATGGTATTCTCTTGAATCTAAGTATACAATTGAAGATGCTTCAAGTAAGAAGTTTCTTGTTAGTAACTTTATATGTTACAAGATGTCTAACTCTAGACCTGTTATGTAACAATTCCATGAAATGTTAAGGATCTTGGGACAGTTTACTCAACACAGTCTGAAAATGGATAAAGCCATTTTTGTGGTTGTGATTATTGACAAACTTCCCCTTCATGTAAAGATTTTTAAACAAAATCTGAAACATAACAAAGGGATTTGACTTTAACTCAACTTGGAATCCGTTTACAGATGGAAGAGCCATTAAGGACTTAAAAACTTGATAACAATCTGAAAGGCAAGAATCAAGTTGGTTCCTCTTCTGTGAACATTGTTGGAGGAGAAAGTTCAAAGAATTCCAAGAAGTCTAAGGGAAAAAAGAAGTTCAAAGGAAAGGATGATAAGTCTTCCAAAAAGAAAGCAAAATTGGTTTTTTGGATTTGTAACAAACCGGGCCTCCTCAAGAAAGATTATCGCCTTCGTAAAGTGAATAAGGATGGTGTTGGACCAAGTGGATCCAAGGATCGAGAAAAACAACAAGGTAAATTTTCTATTTTCATGTAGAATTCTAAATATGTTCAAAATTATATTTCTCTGATTTCTAAATCAATTTATATTTAGGATGATGATGTTTCATGGTGGGTTGATTCGGGAGCAAAAAGCCATATATATATATATATATATATATATATATATATATATATATATATATATATATAAATATCTACGTTGGTTCAAGGAATATCAACCAATAGAAGATGGATCTGTGGTGAAAATGGGAAATGTTGCAACTAAACCAATAAAGGGTCTAGGATCTGCTTTGCTTTACTTCACTTCTGGAAAATGTTTGTGTCTGAACAATGTTTTATATGTTCATGGGATTCGAAAGAATCTTGTGTCTGAAATTGTATTAATAATTATGGTTACAAACAAGTACTTGAAAGTGACAAGTATATCTTGTCAAGACATTGTGACAACCCTATATTTCCAAAAGCATTGTAACGCTCACAAGTCAAATACAACTAAATTAACCTTGAAAATAAAGTGTTCAAATATCTAAGTTGGGATGCATCAAATATTAGATAACCTGTCAAGGTTTCCGAAAACATAAAGAACGCTCAAAACCGGGTTATATTGAAGGAATTATAACCACTCGTATATTTACGACACGGCATTAAAACATTATCTGACGTAAAAAGTAAAATCTCAATAATGTGCATTTTAGCCTTAAGTATCTAAACAAAAATCGTAGATCTCGTTGAAAGGTGAGCGTGCATAAAAAGATCGCCCAAATTGGACCTCGTAGGAAGAAGTTACGAATTTTCAAAGTTTCGTAACAGTAGTAGAGGGCTAAAAACTCGAATTGAAGATCGAGTGTAACTTAGCTAACGCAATCTAAATGAGAGTTGAAGGTCCCCACAATAGGAGCAAATTGATAAAAAGACAAACGGAAACCGACGCCGAATAAAGAACCTATAAATCTTTAACGAACTTTAGGAGGCCCGACCTATTTAAACTTATGTCATTAAAAATAATGTCAAAACTAGCCGACGGAGTCTAAAGGAAAGTTGTAGAGCATAATCTCACCTACGCGTGGATATAAAGAACACGAAAAACGGAGCTCGTACGTGAAAGTTACGGAATTTAGAAGAGGATAGGCCAGATTACACCCCGCGTACTCTGGGAGTACGCCCCGCGTACTAGACCCAGAGTCGAGTCCCATCGGCCCGCCCACTCTACGCTTAGCTAGCCAGGAGTCGTAAGCCATGACGCATTGTTACGCCCTGCGTAACCGAGGTACGCCCCGCGTACGAGGGTTTCCAGCCCTATAAATAGAAGGCATAAGCTCGAGTTTTTGCACACCATTCACAAGTCCTCAGTCATTCTCTCATACTTCTAAGCTCCAGAGACCCTCCCCTCACCTCGGTTTCCGCACTCGAGCCCCCGACGAAAGATTTACGCTGCAGAGATCCCCGAAGAGCCCGACGATGCAACTATCTGTGATCGAAGTTCTACTTAACTCTAGCCTCTCTCTTCAAACTTAACGAGTGAGTTCATACCCCTACTTTTCAATTCTTTTTCATGTTTTAGGGGGGGAAATACAAGTACATTACACGTTAAAGTATCGTTTTATAAACATAAATGAAATTTCTATCTTCGAATATCGATACAAACAACTTATGTATATAAGCGCTATTATGTCATTAAGTTATTTCTAGTAAATGGAACATACTATCGGAAAAACTATAATGGGTATAGTTAACAAGTCAGTCCTACATTTTACATATACATCTCGAAAAACGAAACACTTTCAAAAGAAGTAAGGTCATTTCCTTGTAAATCTACTTATACTAGGCAATGTGAGATATTCAAACTTCAACGTACATTTTTGTATGCATTTCAAGTCCTGTATTATATACCATAATCTCTTGGAGGGAGAGCGTGATACTTGTGTATAGATCTATACGGGATTGACAATCCCGCACCTAAACTACTAGCTATAGTTAGACCGGCAGGTCTGGGGTGACAAATGTCATAACACTGCAACACCTGAAGAATGTTGTTACAGGCCGTCAGTGTCAATAGCATGGTTATAAAACTCACATAAAAGTATAAAACAAGATTGATTTACGAGATTCATATGTGCATTGCAGCTTTCTACATTAGTTTTCATACAAAGTTGTTTTTAATCATTCAAGTATAAAAGATACCAACACCTTCCAACTTTGGAAACTTTTTGAATCACTTACAAGAAAATATTGGATTTTCTGAAAACCTCGTTTACCAATTTACTACCAAAAAGGATATACTTTTCAACTCGAAACACTCATGACACTTTTCAAAACCACTTGTATTTCTCAGGGAATCAGTGATATAGGTAACTACCAGCGTTCGGGAGAAGGAACACTAAGGATGTTGTTATTATTGAACATTTAACATCATATTGTAATATTCTTTTGATAACATGTATAACGCAACAATATACATTTTCATTTTATATATACGATGGTTGTGTTACTTTCTTTACAATATTCAATTGTTGTGATACTACGTGAAGTCATCCACCCCCGAATGTTTCCGCCATTCTGGTTTAGGGGTGTGACAGATTGGTATCAGAGCATTGTTTATAGTGAACTAAGTATATCAAACCACATAAGATATACAAACTATAAATACAACGGGAACCAAAAACCCTCTAACAAAACATTTTCATAGAAATATATTTTCTTTAAATATATACATCTTTACCCACATGTATCAGTCTCGTATCATGACAAGTTTCTCTAAAAAGTTGTAAGGCAAGTTGCGATACCACGATTGGGCCTTGGGGTATGTAATCAAATCGAGAATAAATATAGCCTGATCAACTATATTTATCCTGGATTTGACCAATGTACGTCGAGGAATGGTCGTAGTAGTCAACAAGCCAAAAACTTATATAAAAAAAAAATCGAGATTCGCTAAATTGAAATACTATAAGTCTATTGTTAAAAATAATTGAACGATAAAGTATTTACACTCCGTAAAAATATAGATAGGCATAGGAAGTCATTAAATAGAAATTTGTCTTCTTATAAAAATCTCATACCTCTATCCCAGTACAGACAAATGGTCGGATTTCCTTTACCGGGAGACCCCTACTACCTAAACCAAGGTAACGGCGGCTGGATAGAAGAAGACCCAGAGGAAATCGAAGAAGAGGTCGAAGAAGAGTTCGAGGAGGGAGTCGAAGAAGGATTCGAAATCGAAGTCGGAGAAGAATACGAAGTCGACGAGGAGATCGTGGAAGTTTCTAGCGAAACAGACTCCGAACCGGAAGTAATCGACCCTCCCATCCCCCATCCTCCCGTAATCAGACCATATCAACCAGGACCCATCCCCATCTGGGGAAGCCACCTCTACTACTGGAGCCGTCAGCAAGGTGTACGCCCTCCATTCGGCATGTGTCGGGATTTTTACAATGTCAGTGAGGGAGGCTCAGCTGATCGAGCACTTCCTGTTGTCGTGAACGCTATAGCTAACCAGAACTACCAGGCAGACCAACAAGCAGCCAGAGTTCGTGAGATCAATGCTGCTACCCAAGGTAACGCCGCTGACATCCGCCGTTTGGAAGGACTACATGAGAATACCCAAATCTACACGAGGACACTTCATAACCAAATGATAACAGCTCTAGATGAAATAAGAGAGATGAAAGAACAACAAGCAGATCTCGAGAGGCGACTGATGGGAGTCAAACGGTCAGATGCCGAATCCAGCTCCAAACACCACAAGTAGAGCTTGTTCAAGCTCCAACAATTTTGATATAGACTAGGACCTCGGATAAAGTTTTTCCCTTATTTTCTTTTGTATCTGTAAACGGAGACCTCTAGATGGGTCAAATTTTCCTAAAACTAGAAGCATAATGTAACACACCTTAGGTGTGACATATATATAAATATAAAGTGTTTCTTTATATACCTCTCGAAACCTGTGAAATTAACTAAATTGTTGTATCTAATTTGAAACCAACAAAAAAAACTAAAGTCAAAACAAATTACAAGATACGACTAACCCTCAACTACACGATTGTCAAAACATTAGAAACTTATAGCATTCGTTCTTATTTTCTCTACCAGAACATGCCTCCTCGTAGATCAACACGCACAAACTCAACTCCAGCACCACCTCCACCACCCCCTCCAACTATGGATGCAGCTATGTTCCAAACTGCTGTAACAGCCGCTGTAACCGCGGCGATGGCTAAAATGAGCAACAATGGGTCAGGAGGAGGAATAAACAGCTTTACAAATGGCCCAAGCCAAGGCTGTTTCGGAGTCTGCACTTACAAATACTTCACCAATGGAAAATCTATTCCCTTTTATGGGACTGGGGGAGTATTGGCTCTGTCCCAATGGATAGAGAAAACGGAAGCCGTATTTGAAATTTGCGCATGCCCTGAAGAAAGCAAAGTAAAATTTGCTGCCTGTACATTCTCTGAACGCGCCTTCACATGGTGGAACGGCCACGTCAAGACACTAACCCTAGTGGTGGCGAACTCCATGGGTTGGGAAAACTTGAAGCGAATGCTCCTTCGGGAATACTGCCCAAAAGGCGAGATTCAGAAGCTTGAACAAGAATTGTGGAACCTTTCGATGGTAGGCTCGGACATCGCAGGCTACACCAACAGGTTCAGTGATTTGATAACACTTTGTCCAGGGATGTTGATTCTAGAAAGCCAAAAAGTGGAGAGGTACATCTGGGGATTATCACCCCAACTGCGAGGAAGTGTGTTAGCTTCCAAGCCCATGACATTCGACAGCGCCAAGGAACTGGCGCAATCTCTCGTTGATCATGGCGTCTACCAAGGAGTCACAACTATCGTAGCTGAACCAACCAAAGGGATCAACGACAACAATAACAATGCCCACAACAACAGCAAGAGGAAATTCTGGAACAAGAGAAAGAGGCAAACCTCGCAAGAACCTTCAAAGAAACAAATGGTGGCGGTTCATGCTGCTACTGCTCCCGCCACAACTCCTACAACCCCGGCGCCAACAAAACAATATGCAGGGAACTTGCCCAAGTGCAGCAAATGCAACTACCATCACCACGGTAATTGCCGCGAGATGTACTGTAAGAACTGCGACAGGAAAGGGCACACTGCCCGTTTCTGTAAAGCGCCAGCGCGGCCAGTCACTCAAGTTCCTGGTACTGGGGTAAGCCAAGCATGTTATGGATGTGGAGAAACTGGGCATTTCAAGAGGGACTGCCCCAAGACAAGGAATGTTGGTGGTATTGGGAGAGTGTTGGCGATAGGTCAAAATGAAGTAATAACTGATCCAACAGTAGTTACGGGTACGTTTCTCCTCGACAACATTTATGCATGCATACTCTTTGACTGCGGTGCGGAGAGAAGTTTTGTGAGTCATAAATTCAAACACCTACTTAACCAAAGACCCCAAGCACTTAATAAAATATTCACTGTAGAAATGGCTAATGGAAAAACAGAAAGCACAAGTGATATGTACGTAGGGTGCACATTAAATTTAAACGAACACTTATTTCAAATCGACCTTATGCCCATTTCGATAAGAAGTTTTGATGTAATCATCGGTATGGACTGGTTGAGTCTTCACCATGCCGACATTCTTTGCCATGAAAAGGCCGTTCATCTCAATCTGCCCAACGGTGAAAATCTTATCATATATGGAGACAAACCTAGTTCAAATTTGCAAATCATCTCCTGTATTAAAGCACGGAAATATCTTCGCAAGGAATACCATGCCTTTCTAGCCCACGTAGTAGGCCAGAAACAAGAACCAAAGAACATTAAAGACATTCCGGAAGTCTGCAACTTCCCAGACATTTTCCCAGAAGATCTTCCAGGAATTCCACCGGAACGTCAAGTCGAATTCAGAATCGACTTAATCCCCGGAGCGACCCCAGTAGCAAAGTCACCATACCGTTTAGCTCCAGCCGAGATGCAGGAACTGTCCAGTCAATTGAACGAGCTGTTGAGCAAGGGATTCATCATACCAAGCTTCTCACCATGGGGAGCACCAGTCCTGTTCGTGAAAAAGAAGGACGGGTCTTTTCGTATGTGCATCGATTATCGAGAGCTAAAAAAACTGACAATCAAGAACCGATATCCCCTTCCACGCATAGACGATCTGTTCGACCAACTACAGGGAGCGAGCTACTTCTCAAAGATCGACCTAAGATCTGGTTATCACCAACTACGAGTACTGGAAGGAGACATCCCCAAAACGGCTTTCCGAACACGATATGGTCACTACGAGTTTGTAGTAATGCCCTTCGGATTGACAAACGCTCCAGCAGTGTTCATGGATTTGATGAACCAAGTATGTCGTCCCTTCCTAGACAAATTCGTGATCGTGTTCATAGATGATATACTCATCTATTCTAGAAGCCAGGAAGAACACGGCCAACATCTCCGCCAGATTTTGGAAACACTGAGGACAGAGAAACTGTATGCAAAATTTTCAAAGTGCGAATTTTGGATTCGGGAGGTGGATTTCCTAGGACACGTAGTAAGCGAGGAGGGAATACATGTGGATCCCTTGAAGATCAAGGCAATAGAGAGTTGGACGATTCCAAGAACCCGTACAGAGATCCGACAATTTTTGGGACTCGTCGGGTATTACCGAAGGTTCATACAAAATTTCTCCAAGATTGCCAAGCCACTCACCACACTAACTCAGAAGAATGTGACCTTCGACTGGGGAGAAAAACAAGACGCCGCATTTCAAACGCTAAAACGAGCATTATGTAGTGCGCCCATCCTAACCCTGCCAGAAGGGACGGAGGACTTCGTGGTCTATTGTGATGCATCAAACCAAGGACTCGGGTGTGTCCTGATGCAACGAGGGAAGGTCATCGCCTATGCCTCAAGACAACTAAAGACGCATGAAGTGAACCACACAATGCACGATCTTGAGCTAGGAGCAGTCGTCTTCGCTCTAAAGATATGGAGACACTACCTCTACGGCACGAAATGTACGATCTTCACTGACCATAAAAGCCTTCAACATATCCTCAACCAGAAAGAACTCAACATGATACAAAGACGGTGGGTAGAACTACTAAGTGATTACGAATGCGAAATTCGATATCACCCCGGAAAGGCTAATGTAGTGGCTGATGCACTCAGTCGGAAGGAGTACTCAGGTTGCCGAGTGAAGTCTCTAACTATGACGATCTATTCACACCTGTCCACGCAAATCAAGGAAGCCCAAATAGAAGCCTTGAAATCCGAAAATGTGGCAGGAGAAGCCTAAGAGAAATGGATAAGAACCTTGAAACCAAGAGCGACGGAGTTCGTTATTTCATGGATCGAATATGGACACCGAAGTTTGGTGGATTCAGAGAAATCGTCATGGACGAAGCCCATAAAACACGATACTCCATACATCCCGGCTCCGACAAGATGTATCTCGACCTCAAGAAGTTGTACTGGTGGCCGAACATGAAAGCCGAAATTGCTACCTACGTGAGTAAATGTCTGACGTGCGCTAAGGTCAAAATAGAATACCAAAAGCCTTCGGGTTTATTACAACAACCAGAAATACCCGAATGGAAGTGGGAGCGAATAACCATGGATTTCATAACCAAGTTACCCAAAACGACAAGCAGACTCGACACCATTTAGGTAATTGTCGATAGGTTAACTAAATCAGCACATTTCCTACGGATCAAAGAGACGGATAAATTGGAGAAGTTAACAAGGACATACCTCGGAGAAATTGTACGATTGCATGGTGTGCCCGTATCCATTATCTCGGACTGAGATAGTAGATTTACCACAAGGTTCTGGCAGTCGCTACAAAAAGTTTGGGGACAAGACTAGACATGAGTACCGCTTATCACCCACAAACCGACGGCTAGAGCGAGAGAACCATACAAACCCTGGAAGACATGCTGAGAGCTTGCGTAATCGATTTTGGCAAAGCATGGGACACACATCTACCCTTGGTCGAGTTCTCGTACAACAATAGCTACCACACCAGTATCAAAGCTGCCCCGTTCGAAGCCCTCTATGGCCACAAGTGTAGGTCACCTTTATGCTGGGCCGAAGTGGGGGACACACAACTAGCAAAAGGACAAGCAATTGACAACACACTCACTAGACCAGAAATCATAAGGGAAACTACGGAGAAGATTGTTCAAATTCAAGAACATCTAAAGGCATCAAGGGATAGACAAAAGAGTTATGCAGATAAGAGACGAAAACCCTTGGAATTCCAAGTTGGAGACCGTGTCCTACCAAAAGTCTCACCTTGGAAAGGATTAATACGCTTCAGAAAATGTGGGAAACTGAACCCCAGATACATCGGACCATTCGAGATCCTTGCCAGGATCGGTCCAGTGGCTTACAAACTTAGACTACCTCAGGAACTCCACAACGTACACCCTACCTTTCACGTATCAAACCTAAAGAAGTGCTTATCCGATGAGACCCTTGTCGTCCCTCTAGACGAAATTGCAATAAATGAAAACCTCCAATTTGTAGAGGAACCAGTAGAGATCATGGATCGGGAAGTCAAAAGGACTAAACAAAGCCGCATACCTATCGTAAAGGTCCGCTGGAACGCCAAGCGAGGACCTGAATACACCTGGGAATGAGAGGATCAGATGAAACAAAAGTACCCGCATCTTTTTCCTAAATTGTAAACTCTATCATAGATTAAATTTCGGGACGAAATTCCCTGAACAGGGGGATGATGTGACAACCCTATATTTCCAAAAGCATTGTAACGCTCACAAGTCAAATACAACTAAATTAACCTTGAAAATAAAGTGTTCAAATATCTAAGTTGGGATGCCTCAAATATTAGATAACCTGTCAAGGTTTCCGAAAACATAAAGAACGCTCAAAACCAGGTTATATTGAAGGAATTATAACCACTCGTATATTTACAACACGGCATTAAAACATTATCTGACGTAAAAAGTAAAATCTCAATAATGTGCATTTTAGCCTTAAGTATCTAAACAAAAATCATAGATCTCGTTGAAAGGTGAGCGTGCATAAAAAGATCGCCCAAATTGGACCTCGTAGGAAGAAGTTACAAATTTTCAAAGTTTCGTAACAATAGTAGAGGGCTAAAAACTCGAATTGAAGATCGAGTGTAAATTAGCTAACGCAATCTAAATGAGAGTTGAAGATCCCCACAATAGGATGACAGGCCAGATTATGGCCCGCGTACTAGACCCAGAGTCGAGTCCCATCGGCCTGCCCACTCTACGCTTAGCTAGCCAGGAGTCGTAATCCATGACGCATTGTTACGCCCTGCGTAACCGAGGTACGCCCCGCGTACTTCGGAGGTACGCGCCGCGTACAAAGGTTTCCATCCCTATAAATAGAAGGCATAAGCTCGAGTTTTTGCACACCATTCACAAGTCCTCGTTCATTCTCTCATACTTCTAAGCTCCAGAGACCCTCCCCTCACCTCGGTTTCCGCACTCGAACCCCCGATGAAAGATTTACGCTGCAGAGATCCCCGAAGAGCCCGACGACGCAATTATCCCCGATCGAAGTTCTACTTAACTCTAGCCTCTCTCTTCAAACTTAACGAGTGAGTTCATACCCCTACTTTTCAATTCTTTTTCATGTTTTTGGGGGGGGGGGGGAAATACAAGTACATTACACGTTAAAGTATCGTTTTATAAACATAAATGAAATTTCTATCTTCGAATATCGATACAAACAACTTATGTATATAAGCGCTATTATGTCATTAAGTTATTTCTAGTAAATGGAACATACTATCGGAAAAACTATAATGGGTATAGTTAACAAGTCAGTCCTACATTTTACATATACATCTCGAAAAACGAAACACTTTCAAAAGAAGTAAGGTCATTTCCTTGTAAATCTACTTATACTAGGCAATGTGAGATATTCAAACTTCAACGTACATTTTTGTATGCATTTCAAGTCCTGTATTATATACCATAATCTCTTGGAGGGAGAGCGTGATACTTGTGTATAGATCTATACGGGATTGACAATCCCGCACCTAAACTACTAGCTATAGTTAGACCGGCAGGTCTGGGGTGATAAATGTCATAACACTGCAACACCTGAAGAATGTTGTTACAGGCCGTCAGTGTCAATAGCATGGTTATAAAACTCACATAAAAGTATAAAACAAGATTGATTTACGAGATTCATATGTGCATTGCAGCTTTCTATATTAGTTTTCATACAAAGTTGTTTTTAATCATTCAAGTATAAAAGATACCAACACCTTCCAACTTTGGAAACTTTTTGAATCACTTACAAGAAAATATTGGATTTTCTGAAAACCTTGTTTACCAATTTACTACCAAAAAGGATATACTTTTCAACTCGAAACACTCATGAACTCACCAACTTAATTGTTGACACTTTTCAAAACCACTTGTATTTCTTAGGAAATCAGTGATACAGGTAACTACCAGCTTTTGGGAGAAGGAACACTAAGGATGTTGTTATTATTGAACATTTAACATCATATTGTAATATTCTTTTGATAACATGTATAACGCAACAATATACGTTTTCATTTTATATATACGATGGTTGTGTTACTTTCTTTACAATATTCAATTGTTGTGATACTACGTGAAGTCATCCACCCCCGAATGTTTCCGCCATTTTGGTTTGGGGGTGTGACATACATGGTTCTTTTATAGGTTTTGGTTATGTATGTAGTGGAATGATTAGGCTTAATGTAAATTTATCCTGGTTATGATAATTTTGTTTACATAGCTTCTTCTAGTTATAGAAATACTTTTGACAAATCTGATTTATGGCATGCTAGACTAAGACACATTCATTACAAAAGATTAAAAGACATGTCAAAAATGAGTTTAATTCCTGCTTTTGATATAAATTAAGGAAAATGTAAAACATGTATGTTAACTAAAATCAAAAGACAACTTTTCAAGGATGTTGTTAGGGAAAGCAAGGTGATGGAACTTATACATAGTGATTTATGTGATTTCCATGCAACACCTTCCCTTGGAAACAAAAAACTTGTTGTTACTTTTATTGATGGTGCATCTATATATTGTTATGCCTATTAGATACATTCAAAAGATGAAGCGTTGGTTGAATTTAAAGGTTATAAACAAGAGGTTGAACTTCATAAATATTAATCAATAAAAATTTATGTATCGATAAAGGTGGTGAGTATTACTATCCAGTTTATTTTGAATCAACTGGAATAATACATCAAACCACAACTCCTTGTTCACCACAGTAAAATGGTGTTGCTAAAAAGAAAAACAGGACTTTGAAAGAAATGGTTAATTCCATTTTGTCCTATTTAAGTGAAGGTTTCTAGTGTAAATCAATGTTGACAACATGTTATATTTTGAATAGAACTCTAAACAAAAGAAGTAAGAATACTCTTTATGAACTTTGGTATAAAAAGGTACCAAATTTGAGTTACCTCAAAGTTTGGAGCCGTAGAGCAATTGTAAGGCCCACTGAACCCGAACGGAAAACATTAGGTAAAAGAGGTATAGATTGTATATTCATTGGATATGTTGACCATTCCAAAGCTTATAGATTCTATGTTTTAGAATCTAATAACTCTATGTTTGTAAACAATGTTATAGAGTCTAGATATGTTATCTTTGATGAACAGAGATTTACATCTATTCTGAGACCAAGGAACATGATTCAACAATCTTCCAACAAGAGTACAACTCGATTTGAAGATGTTTCTGGTGGTATAATTTTTGTGCCAGAACCCAGAAGGAGTATTAGAGCTAGAAAAGCTAAATATTTTGGATTTGAATTTTAACTATACTTAGTTTAAGGAACAAGGGATGAGATTGTGTCTCAACATCAATATTGTTTTAATATTGAGGAGGATCCAAAGACTTTCAGTAAAGCTATGCCTTTTAGAGATGTTCATTTCTGGAAAGAGGCCATTCAGGATGAGATTGATTCTATCATGCATAACAATACTTAGGAGTTGTCTAATTTTCCTCTTGGTTGCAAGGCATTAGGATTTAAATGGATCCTAAAAAGGAACATGAAGGTGAATGGTTCGATTGATAATTATAAATCCAGATTGGTTATCCAAGGCTTTAGGCAGAAGGAAGGGATTGATTTCTTTGATACTTAGGCTCATGTTGCCAAAATTTCCACTATCAAATTAATGTTAGCCCTTGCAGCTATACATAATCTTGTGATTCACCAAATGAATGTGAAAACTGCATTCTTGAATGATGACTTGGATGATGAAATTCATATGAAACAACCTGAAGGGTATGTGATGCCAGGAAATGAACACAAAGTGTGCAAATTAAATAAATCATTATATAGTTTGAAACAAGCACCAAAACAATGGCATCAAAAGTTTGATGATGTTGTCTTGTCTAATGGTTTTGCATTAAACCAAGCTGACAAGTGTGTATTAATCAAATCTGATGCTTCTGGTAAAGGACTTATAATTTGTTTATATATGGATGATATGTTAATTTTTTGTACTAATTTGGAAGAAGTTAACAAAACCAAGAAATTCTTATCATTTAGTTTTGAAATGAAAGACATGGGGAGGCAGAGGTAATTTTTGGTATAAGAATTAAACAAGGAAACAATGGATTTCAATTTTTCAATCTCATTACATTGAGAGAATTTTAAAAGAGTTAATTTTGAGAATTGTTCTCCTGTTAGCACTCCTATTGATCCTAGTCTTAAGCTTCTACAAAATAAATGATCTCCAGTGTCTCAACTTGAGTACTCAAGAGCTATTGGTTGTCTCATGTAGGCCATAATTAACACTAGGCTTAATATAGCATATGTTGTAGGAAGGCTCAGTAGATATACTAGTAATCCTAGTTCACATCATTGGCAAGCTGTAAGTAGGGTATCTAAGTACTTAAAAGGAACCATGGATTATGGTTTAACTTATAGTAGATATCCTTTTGTTTTGGAAGTATATTCTGATGCCAGCTGGATTAACAACTTAGAGGACCATTCCTCTACAAGTGGTTGGGTGTTTCTTCTTGGAGGAGGAGCCATTTCTTGGGCATCCAAGAAACAGACATGTATTACCAACTCAACCATATAATATGAGTTTGTATCTTTATGTGTTGTTAGTAAAGAAGCTGGGTGGCTAAGGAATTTGATTTATGAAATTCCATTATGGCTCATACCGATATTTACCATTTCTATCAGATATGATAGTGTTGCAAACTTGGCTAAGGCTTATAGTCAAGTGTATAATGGGAAGTCTAGACATCTAGGTGTTATACATAGCATGATTCGTGAGCTCATCATGACTGGTGTGATACTTGTTGAGTTTGTGAGAACTCAGTTAAATTTAGCCGATCATCTAACCAAAGGGTTAGCAAGAGATCGTGTACACAAGGCGGCTGTAGGGATGTGTTTAAAGTTAATTTAAATTCTTTTATATTGAGATACCCAATACACATATAATGTAATATTAGATGTTGAATTAAATGTGGAAAACTTAATATTTATAGATTGGAACACATTATTGTCATCATCCCAAGATATGTGTTCAGTACTGTAAGTAAAGGTGGTTGAAATTTTATTTCTTAACAGTTCTTTGTAAAATTGCATTTGCAGGCACAAGAACTACCTATATAAGCATGAAGTTTAGCTGCTTCAAGAAATTGGCACTTGACTTTGATATGCTTATTGAAGGATGGGTCACAAGCTAGTAAAATGTAGTTTCAAGTTAAAATTTAAGAGAATGTAAACTGTGGTGCGTATTATCTTCATGTATTCACATAGATAGAAAAGGTTCAATCCTTAGTGACTCCCTGATATTCGAATATTGGAATGAATAAAATACTAATGTGAAATTCAATCGTTATGATATTTCATTTATGCATTAGTTTGTTGTCGTTATGTTTGGGTTTTTAAGTTAATCAAGATTACACTTAAATATGGGAGGTTTGTTGGTGAATTGTTTCACTAAGTGTATTTAAGTGTAATAGATTGACTTGTCGACCAAAATTAATCTTGTTGAATATTAAACAAGTAAGGAAGGTGTAGCGTACACACCTGTTTAAGTTTATTCTTGATTTTAAGGGCCAAATTAATTTCAGAATTGGTTTGAAGTCAGAAAAAATAGTTTCAGAATTAGTAAATGTTGGATCGAAACTGATTTCAGAGTACAGTTGATTTCAGACCAATACTGAGTTTGTAATTTGAAGTGATGTTAATGTCATTAGAGACGAATGAGATGTGATTGTGATCAAATGCGAATTTAACTCCGGAATACTGGATGTGAGTGCTCTTTTGCAACGATCGTATGTTGTTGTTCAATTACAATTGATCACAACTAGTTGTAATACAACATATTGGAACTTTTGCATCGAGTTGGATGGTAGTGTTCATTTTGCATCAGAATAATCATTGATGGTTCACATCAGTATGCCCCATATATGATCACATCGCAACGATTCATAGGAACAATTGCAACGAACTTGTTGTCATAACCATGAATCGTAACAAGCTTGCGTCAAAACACGTGTTGGTCAGTATTATATCGAACAGTTAAAATGATTGTTTTGTGTCAGTTTGACTAATTGGTGGATATTCATCAGTTAAATACATTGTCCAATGGTTAAAATCCCATTTTGTGTTAGTTTTTTAACGTTGCCATTGTCCTGTGATGGTTTTCAACCAATTGACAAATTCAAACATTTTTTTGGTAAAACTCAATATGGATGATACTTTACGTTGAAGAACTCAATGAACAAAACAAAACTTCTCATCCTCTTTCTTGTTCTCAAACTTCAGAGTATTA
The DNA here is from genome assembly GCF_052625555.1 of Lactuca saligna. Taxonomy (NCBI): domain Eukaryota; kingdom Viridiplantae; phylum Streptophyta; class Magnoliopsida; order Asterales; family Asteraceae; genus Lactuca; species Lactuca saligna. Next base: position 98,590,508 of record NC_136424.1, on the reverse strand, counting down.
TCCAATTGAGGATTTAGAAGTACCACCAAAATACTTCAATTTGAAAGTATAAATCACGATCTCAGAATTTCCAAGTGCTTTAATCCCAAATCACCAACATAAATAAAAACATATTTCTAACACATAATACTTTATGTGAATTATCCCACTATTAATAAATCATCATCAACAATAGACAAAAATGGTCACAAACTGATACATGAAATTGATATGTGCATTTTACGCACCTATTTTGCATGTCTAATTTCTATATTTTCATTGCATTTTACTTCATAATTCTTGCATTTAGTTAATTATTTGGGCACTTGCATGTTTTATTCAGAATGCCTGGTATTTCATTATTTTTGATTTATTTTATAGGAATTATGGAGCTTGGATCATGGAGCATGGAGCTTGGAACTTGGAGCTTGGAGCATTGGAGCATGAAGAGAAAATGGACCAGTCATGCCATGGAAGAAAACATGAAGACATAACCCGAGTCATTGCATATCATCCTAGCAAAGGACCACATTTGAAACACGGTTCATATCACACTGACACGGGTCGTGTTTGTCATTTTTCATCTATATATATGCAGCACGACTCGGTGTGAAGCTAGACTGAAGAAGGAGCCAACTATGAAGACTTATTGGACTTTTAACAAAAAGCACGGGCCATGCTAAAATCACATGGTCAGGAGACATGTCCACGCTAAAAACACATGTGGAAAAAGGCATGGCCATGCTAAAAATACATGGCCTTGAGTTAGGCATGTGAGTAGTTACTAAAAAAGAGGAAGTTGTCATTTTTCAACACATACGGTTTTTGGAGAAACAGAGGGTGATTTTTGGGAGAATTTTTGGAGCTCTTGAAGATTATTAATCATTGCAAACACTTTTGATTTCCATTTGGTAATCATTAAACATTTCAATTCTATCTTTATTCTTGTTTGATTTGTTCATAGCCATGTGTGGTTAAGAAACCCTTGTTTCTAGTTCTTATTAAATCATGTTGATTATTTGACTTGAAGCATGTGATTTGATGTTTGATTTATGATTCTATTCTAGTGATTATGTTTTTTGTTTAAACTAGAACCCTTGAATTTGTGTTTGATTGGCTACTTTCATGAATTGAATTTTTGTGTAGTTAGTTAAATTTCAGGGAACCTAAGTGTTCTATTAAGTTAATAATTGGTAACAAGCAATAGGTTTTCTTATTATAGAACATATATCACATGTTTTCACACTTCCGAGCGTATAAGAAGAAAAGAACATTGTTAGGAAGCTTACATAAAACTTAATGCAATTTTTTAATACAATTTAAGTGTATGTTGAGGTTGAATTAGTAAAGTTGGGTCTAGACAAAGAGCATGTTTTAGTTAGATAATTTGGCAAGCAAGAGGTATTAGAGCATGTTAATATCTTTCAATACCAATATAGAATAGTAATCATGAATTACATTAAATCATAATCAAGTTAAATGTCAACATTGAGAACTAGAACTGGAACCATTTCAAAAACCTGTTTACAAGTTTATTTCATTTTCTACATGTTCCCATAGTATATTGTTATTTTCATTACTAGACTTTTGCAAACAAAACCTTTTTTTGTGATTGATGTACCTTGTGCAAAGAGCTATAGACTGATTGTCATGTGCCTTTAAGGATCGACCTTGTTTGCCTTGCACTACTTTTTAGTGCATTAAAACAATGTATTTGAAGTCTATTGTACCCTTATCATTTGTTGGGTTTGACACGCCTAACAGAATTCCTTTAGCAACATATGAATGATGAAATATCTATGTTGGAGAAATAAGCCTTGTTGAGCCTTTAGAGACAAACTTCTAAAATTGATGGATGTTTTATTGTTAATTCGCCAAATAATTGGAAAACTATTGATTACAACAAAATATTGTGACAAGAAAATAAGGGCATGTCATGTCCCTAAAAGTGGCGGATCTGTCATTTGTTACGTCGTTTAAGTTAGTTGCAAGAATGATTATGTACGACAATAAAATATATCATTAATCTCCATATATGTAGCTAAAATTAAGTTTTGTTTGGATCTATGGTATTAGTCAATGAAGATTGGGGTAGGGGGATTTATAACACATAACAAAAAGAGCTAGATGATTTACTATTTGAAATAAATTAAAATTGATTAAAAGAGTTGTTTTGAGAAGCATTGTATAGATGATGAGCAAAGACTACTTGATTATGTCATTACTAGAGTGTTGAAAGAATGTATGTTTCACACTTGTTATATTTTACCTTTAATTATGACCACAATATGAAACACTTAGTGTCTTAAGGCTAAATGGTGAAATTTAGACTTAATATGTGAAGATAAATTTATATACCATTCATGTGGTTTATTAAAGGTCATAATATTAACCCATGTTAATTTTTTTTAAAGAATATAGTTATCGTGGTTGTTCTAAAAGTTTTATGATTGGTCCATAAACCACATGAAAAAATTGATATATATTTTTTAATTATTTTTCGTCTTTTTTTAATTAATTACAATTTAAAATAAAAGAAAATATATACCAAATTGTTTCGTCCTACTCTACTAAACCCTATAAAGTATTGTTTATATTCTTTTTCCTTTTTTAAAATATAATTTAGGTTAAAAGAAAAGGTATAAAAAAATAAAAAGAATATAATAATCATTTTTTATGGTACAAGTCCAATATGCAAGTTTTAGAAATCATGAAAAAAAAACAAAAAAACATTGTGAATTTGATAAACCTTAAGGACTATTTATATAATTTTGTCATATGAAAATGATAAGTTCAACCATGGTTGTCTTGGTTATTCTTTATCCCTTCCTCCTTACTTTATAGGTGATTAGGAGCATGATGTTGGACTTAATGTCTTGTATAGCTAAATGATAAATTTTGGACTTAAAGTTAAATGGTAAATTTCAACTTTATAAGTGATTAAATATTGCTTTAGGGACTATTTTTGTAACACTTGAATCCTAGAAAGTTTATCTTTTCCTTTGCATTATTTCATTAATCCATTTTAGTCTTTGTGTTGTACATGGGGCGTACCACATGGTACGCTTGGCTTACAAGCTGTAAAGCGAGTACACGAGGTGTACCACATGCTACCCTTAGCGTACTCATGCGAGGCGGGATTGGGACTCTGGACACGTATGCTGGGCATACATGTATGTATGTGCGGCGTACATGGGTCATTTAGAAACCCTAATTCTCGGGGTTGGACATTATATAAACATCATTATGGACCATGAAACCCTCATTTATCAGCCTCCTCTGTCCTCCTAGCCCTATAATCGAAACCATAAGCCTCTCTCGTGTATTTTGAGCTTATAGTGTTCATTTTGGTGTATTTTGATCCATTTTCAAGAAAGAGAAGATTGGTGCAAGGTGGTGGATCAAGGAAGAGCTTGTGGATCTGGATTATTTGCTATATTTCTAGTTAGTTTAAGGTATAAAGCTTTTATCTTGTTCTTTAGAAGCTTAGATCATCCTTGTTTAAGTTTTGGACCCTTCTTGGTCACATAGATGAGATTTAGTCGTTTGATACCACTCTAAGAGCTTAAAGTTGCTACACTTTGTGTTTCTATTGTCCTAGATTCATAAAGTTGACACCTTTGGGGCTTAGAATCCCTCATGCGTGAGTTTGAGTTCATTTAATGGAAGTAGAATGCTAAATTTCAATGTTGGGACTTTTTGGGGCATGCAACGTCACTAAGTCAATGACTTTATTGTTCTAGACACTTTTTGGGACTCACCTCTGTGGTTTGGACCTTTGGACATAACCATTAAGAGCTTAATGGAAAAGTTGGCTTACTGGATGATTATGTTGGGCGTATAAGTCAATACACGCAACATACAAGCCAAGTAGCAAGTATGCTTAGCGTACAGCTGAGTACGCCTCGCGTACTCAGTCTGTTGGGCTTCGCAGTTTATGGGATTCGGTTGGGCCGTTCCTTTGGACCTTAGCGGGCCATCTGAAATCAAGCATTGGGCTAAGATTTTGGGCTACAAATATTGTTGAGCTTTAGGGTAAGGTACATATAGTGTTTGGGCCCAATTCGGAAAATTGGGCCTTAAGTGGGCCTTGGAGTATCATTTGGTTTTGGGCCTTTTTGGTTTGTGAGTTTGGGATTTAGTCTTGGTTCAAACTAGGTCAGAGGCAAAATGGTCGTTTTACCCCAAGTGTGAATTATTGGATATGGATTGGAACCTAAGTGTTAATTGGGTGCTATTTTGCATTCTTAACTTGCGGATTCATCAGGACAGCATCTAGTGATTTTCAATGAGTTTCAGTAGTGAGGTGAGTTTCCTAACCGCTTATAGCGGGTCGAAGGCACCAATGCCAGCCGATGATTTGATATGTCAGAATACTCATTTTCTATGTGACGCTAGTATGTGTATGTTCTTGTATGCTTACTGGGCGGGGCCCAATGATTATCTTGTATGAAATTATTTAACATGATTTATATGTGGGTGGGGCCCATTATACTTATTGGGTGGGGCTCTTTATGCGAGTTAGGGCGGGGTCTATTATGTGTTTTATGTTTGGTATGCGGTATCTTGGGGAACTCAGTAAGCTTTGTGCTTACGGTTTTTAGTTTATGTTTTAGGTACTTCAGGTTCCAAAGGGAAGAGCTCGGGATGACTGCATCGCACACAACACATGGTTTCCCCTTTTGACATATTACTCTAATTGATATGGTGTTTGATACATTTATTTTCCTTTGGGATGTATAGATAATTTCGGATACTATTTTATTAAATTAAAAATGAAATTTTTGGATCGTATTTTTTGGATGTTACAAGTTGGTATCAGAGCCATGGTTTGAGGGATTTGGTAAAGTTTTTCAAAAATAAATATATTTAAAAAAAAGGGTTTTATAACATAAGACGGGGTGTGGTGTATGCAATCAGCCGAGCTCAAGTAAGTTTTCCCAAAATACTTATACAAGTTATATGTTATGCTTTAATCTGTGAATCTGTGAATCCCATGCTAGTTAGGGCTAAGGATCTACTCAAGTAAGTTTTCCCAAAATAACTCTTCTGCCGACTCTGCGCAGTCTGCAGTCTACGACGAACCTGCTGGATCAACTCTGTCGTCTTGAGCACCACTTCGGTGCTCCCAATGACACGTTGACCGACCTCGCCCCAACAAATCGGGGTCCTGCACTTCCTCCCGTACAGCATCTCGAATGGAGGGCGGTCAATACTCGCATGATAACTATTGTTATATGAAAATTCCGCTAACGGAAGATACATATCCCAATTGTCACCGAAATCTAGGACACATTCCCGGAGCATGTCCTCAAGAGTCTGGATCGTCCTCTCGCTCTGCCTGTCCGTCTGAGGGTGGAAAGCGGTGCTGAAATAGAGACGAGTACCCATCTCGTCATGAAACCACTTCCAGAATCTGGAAGTAAAACGGACATCTCGATCTAACACCACTGAAACACGCACCCCATGACGTGCCACAACCTCTTGCACATAAATATCGGCTAGCTATAAAATGAGCACTCTTTGTCAACCGATCCACTATAACCCAAATCGAATCCACTCCACGTGCGGTCCCGAGGAGCTTATGACAAAATCCATGGTGATGTATTCCCATTTCCACACTGGAATGTCTAATGGCTGCATCTTACCGTGAGGCCTTTGGTGCTTCGCCTTAACCTTCCTGCAGGTCAGGCACCTCTCCACATACTAGGCGACATCCTGCTTCATGCATGGCCACCAATAGTCGGGTTGAAGATCCCTATACATCTTCATAGCCCCTGGATGGATGGAAAATCGAGACTTATGAGCCTCGTCCATCACCACTTGCCGTACTCCGCCCCAGTACGGTACCCAAACTCTCCCATAAATGGTCAACAATCCTCGACTATCATAGTCGAAGGAAGCTACTCGGCCCACAATCCTCTCACACTTCTGCATTTCCTCCTTGAGGCCCTCGACCTGAGCCTCTCTGGTCTGCTCTAACAATGGAGTAATTACTATCATCCTCAAACATATGTCCCTGATCGGGGCAGCTGTCGCCTTACGGCTCAGGGCGTCGGCCACTACATTGGCCTTCCCTGGGTGATAAAGGATCTCACAATCATAATCCTTTACCACATCTAACCATCGACGATGCCTCATGTTAAGATTCGGCTGATCCATGAGATACCTCAGACTCTTATGATCCGTGTAGATGGTACAACAGACCCCATAAAGGTAATGCCTCCAAATCTTGAGAGCAAACACCACTGCCCCCAGCTTTAAATCATGCGTAGGATAATTAGCGTCGTAAGGTTTCAACTGTCTCGAGGCGTAAGCTATCACACGGCCTTGCTGCATCAACACTGCTCCCATACCTGTGATCGAAGCATCACATTAGACTACAAAATCCTCTACTCCCTCTGGCAGGGTAAGGATCGGTGCCTCATACAATCTCTACCTGAGGGTCTCGAATGCTGCATGCTGCTCAGGCCCCCAGCGAAACACCACCGACTTCTTAGTCAGTCGAGTGAGCGGTACAACTATCTTGGAGAAATCTTGGATAAATCTCCTGTAGTACCCTGCCAAACCTAGGAAGCTCTGAATCTCAGATGGAGACTTCGGGACCTCCCACTACATCACGACCTCTATCTTAGCCGGATCTACCTGAATACCCTTCCGATTGATGAGGTGCCCAAGGAACTGCACCTCGCGCAACCAGAACTCGCACTTGGAGAACTTTGCGAAAAGTCTCTCCCTCCTTAGAATCTCTAGCACCTCCGCCAGGTGCTCCTCATGCTGCTCCTGAGTCTTGGAATAAACCAAGATTTCATCAATGAATACTATCACCGACCGATCCAACAACGGCCGACAAACGCGGTTCCATGAATGTGGCTGGAGCATTGGTGAGCCCAAACAACATCACCACGAACTCATAATGACCATACCGGGTCCTGAAAGCAGTCTTCTGCACATCCTCATCCCTGACTCGCATCTGATGATACCCGAAGTGTAAATCGATCTTGGAAAACCAAGACGCGCCCTGCAGCTGATCAACCAAATCATCTATCCTTGGGAGTGGGTAATGGTTCTTCACCGTTACCTTATTCAACTCCCGATAATCTATAGGCATACGGTGTGACCCGTCCTTCTTCTTCATGAACAAAACCGGTGCTCCCTAGGGTGAACTGTTCGGCCTGATAAAACCCTTGTCTAGCAGCTCATGCAGTTGCGTAGACAACTCCTGCATCTCTGGGGGAGCCAACCGATACGGTGCCTTAGCTATCTGAGCCGCACCAGGGACCAGGTCAATCCTGAACTCGACCTGTCTCTCAGAAGGTATTCCAGGCAAATCCTCTGGAAATACATCCGGGTAGTCTCGCACTACCGGAACATCATCAACTATCGTCTTGCCCTACTACCGGGCATCTAAAACATAGGCAATATAGCCGGCGCAACCCTGCAGGAAATAGCGCCTCACTCTCGCTGCTGAACACAGAACTGGTCCGTACTATGGCCTCTCACCCTAAATCACTAACTCTCCCCCACTGGGATTATAAACCCTCACTAACTGCAGCTCACAATCTATCACCGCCCCATTGGGGCTCAGCCAATCCATGCCTACTATAACCTTATTCCCTCATAGGGGAATAGGGACCAAGTCCACCGGAAACTGCTCTTCAAATAACTGTAGAGAACATCCTTTATGTACTCTCGCCACCCTAATGGTCCTGTCAACTGCTATCTCAACTTTAAGTGGACAATCTAGCTCCCCTGGAGCTCTGCTAAATCCTTTGCTAAGCGTAAGAGAGACGAATGATCGGGTAGCCCCCGAATCAAACAATATTGTGGCTGAAATGACGTTCACTGAGAACGACCCTATACAAAAAACATAACATAAGAAACAATCAATAATAAATGCAGAGATAAGGGGAAAATACATACCCGTCACCACATCAGGAGTCGCTCGCGCCTCCTCTGCTGTCAGCTGAAAAGCCCTACTCTTTGCCAACGACGTCTCAACTCGGCCCTGACGGCCATCTGTAATCCTCAAAGTAGCAGGAGCAGGTGCTGACACCTTCCCTGCAACAGCTAAACTCGTACACTGGGACCTTTTATGTCCCCTCTGATTGCACTGGAAGCAAATTAGATCAGATGCCGCAATGACGGTAGTAGTGGTTGTACAATCTCTACTCATATGCCCAGTCCGACCGCACTTGTAGCGGCCAGAACTCCCTGCCTTGCACGCCCCGTCATGCAATCTACCACACTTAACACACCAACCATGGCTTTGTTGACTACTGGATCTGTGATCTAAAACCTTGGGCTTTTTCCCAAACTCCCTGAACCCGAAGCCTCCTCCGGCTTCCTTTTTCTCTCCATCTAAAGGTCAATCTCTCTCTCTCTCTCTCTCTCTCTCTCGCCTTAACAATCATGTCATCCAACGTTTTACAGCTGGACCGGCTCACAAACTGGCGGATGTCACTCCGCAGCATCTCATGATAACGAGCCTTCTTCATTTCCTCATCAGTCGCGTACTGAGGAACGAGAAGCGCCTTTCCCTAAACTTGGCGGTAATCTCTGCCACCGTCTCTGTAGTCTAGGTGAGGTCCTGAAACTTCCTGGCAAACTGTTGCACCTCAATAACCGGTGCGAACTCAGCTTTGAACTTGGCAGTAAAGTCAGCCCAGGTCATAGCATCCAAATATGTGTCATCTCCAATGATATGTCCGACCTCCTCCCACCAATCATGTACCCTGTCCTTCAGAAGACAGGACGCCAATCTGACCTTGTCCCCCTCGGGACATCTGCTCGTGCGGAAAGCGTTGGCCACATCTACCAACCATCTAGTACTCGCTATGGGGTCCCACGCCCCGTGATAATCTGGAGCTCTACATGCCCGGAACTCCCTGAACGTAAGTGTGCACGACCGCCTCATCACGAAACGTGCCTAGCCTCTCCTCCATCAACTCTAGTATACCCTCCTTGATCGAACCAAAGATCACTGGAGTCTGCTCAAGAATGATACGGGTCACTTCTGAGTGAAGAACTCTTTGGTCTTCTCATCTAGATGCTTGCCTCCCGAGCCTGACCCTGATCCCTCTACGGCACCTGAACTACCGGCTGCTGGCCTAGGTCGCAAAACCACCATTCTGAAAACATATCATGGCAAACATCAGTACACTGAAATATCTCAAGGGATCGCTGATACTACAAGCTTCCCGGTCTTATCTCAACCTTCCTTGATTCGAGTACGAATCCTCTGCTTTCAGTAGTACGGGCCCATACTATCTTCCACATCTATCCGTACTTTCCTCAAGAACCGCCTCAACTCCACCAAGTCACTCTAATGCTACTGACTTCTGCTACTCACATCCTAGGCTTGCCCTAGGGAAACCTTTGACTCCACCCAAAACCAGTCCTCAGCTGTTGAAGGCCTCCTGGCAATGCCAATTAGCCACCACTTGAATACCATCACATGCAATGAGGCTCGGATAATCCTTCGAGTACAAGACTCATCCCTACAACGGTTAGACTCAAATGAGAGTTGCGCAATAAGGTCAAATCCGGTACTCTAAAATTATCCAACCCTGACCACATGTAACGTGATGTATTCACCTAATGGCTAACTCCCATCACTCAGAGTCCCACTAAGCACAAAGCAAGCAGCATTCGGATAAAGGAAACATACTCATGCAAACTATTCTCAAGAAACTGTACTATCATACAATGCTAAGCTCATGCTATCAGACATAACCGACACAGGATATCCTACTACTGCTTACTCACTACTAGCATGCAATTCTCATCAAGACGAAACACATAAAGCAGGCACATAAGTCATCCTCCTAGATCCTTAGTCCTATACTAGCATGCTGTTCTACTGAAACTGAAACTGAAACTGGAACTAAAACTAGTAATCATTAACTTGTATCGGTAATTTGGGAGTACTTACTTAAGCTCGGCTGATCGCATGCACCACACCTTTTTCTCTTTATCAAAACTCTTTTTCTTTCTAAGTTCTTTTTTTAAAAAAAAAATCTTTTTCAAGAATGTTTTTCCTTTGAAAATCTTTTACCGTTTCCTTAGTTTGAGTTCAGACACACCCGAAAGTGTATCCGAATGCCTCAAACCAAGGCTCTGATACCAACTTGTAACATCCCAAAATACAACCCAAAAATTTTTGTTTAATCATTACTAAAATCATTAGATCAATACCATAGAATAAAACCCATACGTCAATGTATCAAAACCATAAAAAAGTATCACAAGAAAATTGTATCAAGACTGTATCAAATCATGTCAATGAAAGGCTAAATCAACTCCCAGGACAAAAACTGAAGTCGTGGTGTATGCGATGCCATCATCCCGAGCTCTTCCCTTTTCTTGCAGAAGTACCTGAAACCAAAACTGAAACTGTAAGCACGAAGCTTAGCGAGCTCCCCCAAACTACCACATACCATACAATAACATATAAACACATACTGGGACTTACCCGCTGCATCGGACCGAAGTCCAGAAACTGCATCGGACCGCTGTCCGGAACTAACTAGGGCCTTGCCCACTGCAGTGGACCGAAGCCCGAAAACTGCATCGGACCGCAGTCCGGAACTAACTAGGCCCTTGCCCGCTGCATCAGACCAAATCCCGAAAACTGCATCGTACCAAAGCCAGGAACTAACTGGGACCTTGTCCCCTGCATCAGACCGAAGTCCGGAACTAACTGCATCAGATCGAAATCCGGAACTGACTGGGACCTTGTCCCCTGCATCAGACCGAAGTCCGGAAACTGACTGAGCATAACATGGCATAGTAAACATATCAACTAGCATAAGCACATATACTGCATACTACATTGGACCGAAGTCCGGAACACATAATACAAAACATATTTGAATCACAAAGACATCAAGCAATCTAACTACTGCATCGGACCGAGGTCCGGAACTACTGCTAACTAAACGGGCCGATATTGTGGTCGTAGACCCGTTCCTACTGGAAGGAAGACTCACCTCGTAGTCTAGCTGTTGAATGAACTGCTGTGTAATCTGTCTGCTGCTGCTCCAGTTTCACCCCAGCTACAATTTCCATAAGTACACTCAATCAAATACTGATAACTATACTGAGGTTAAAATGACTATTTTACCCCTGGTCAAAGTCAACCTCTTGGTCAAAGTCAACATATAATTGACCTGACTCGTCGAGTTGGGCCACCAACTCGTCAAGTCTCTACTCTCATTTCTCAATTCTGCTCGCTACTACTCGTCGAGTTTGGCATAGAACTGACGAGTTCCTCTTTGATACAAACACTTAGTCAATCTGCATCTGACTCGCCGAGTTGTATGAACAACTCATCGAGTTCTCCTTCATCATATGAACACTCCAACTGGGACTCGTCGAGTTGTATGAACAACTCGTCGAGTCTGTTCTTGAGATATGAAGATTGCCTTGGACTAGCCGAGTCAGGGCATTGACTCGCCGAGTCCCTCCATGGATGAGTCCGATCTCCGACTCACTGAGTCCCCCTAAAACTCACTGGTTCCACTCGGCATAATACATAGAAGGGGAAAACTCGAGGACTCGCGACCCGACTCGCCGAGTCGGTTGCATGCAACTTCTATACAATCGATTTTGCTCAAAACCACTGCATAAAATTTATAGATCTGGGTTCCTAAGGCTTGTTTACCACGTAAACTTTCCAACTTTACATGTACATATGCATGAAAAGGGATTTAAAGGCTCAAAAGACACTTAAAAGAGTAGATCTAGGGCTTTCATGAAAAAATGGCTCCATAAAGGCAGTAGATATGGGCTCTTAAATCTCAAACCTAGCTAGATTTAAAGGCCATTCCACTCAATATGATCTCTATATTACAATCAAGCTAGGAAATGGATAAAGATGGCTTAAATGGGGTTTCTAAAAGAGAAATCATCATGGCAACAGAAAAGATCCAAAATATACCTCAATGGACTCTGGATTGAGTTCTAGATCCTTGCTTTTCTCCTTCTCCTTGGTCCTTCCTTCCTTCTCTTCTTCAAACTTCAAGGAAAAGCACACAAACACTCAAATCTCAAAGGGGAGGGTTAGGGTTTGTTAAAGGGTGCTCTGAGAGTGAAGGAGGCGAGTTTAGGGCTCATAACATGGTTTAAATAGGATCCAAACCCGTGGATCTAGGGTTTCTTCCAAACTGGTGGACTCGTCGATTCCATGGTATGGACTTGCGGAGTTGCCAACTTAAACGTGCTCAATATATCGACTCTACTCGGCGAGTCAGACCACCAACTCACCGAGTCCCAACTAAAAATGCAAAAATACTTAGATTAAAATACATACCAGGAACCAGGTGTTACAGTCATTTTACCCATAAGACAAGATTCGCATGCATCATCCGACCTTAGGTCAAATGATTCCAACACTCCATCGTTTTGGAGTTGGGCGATGCGTTTCTAGTTGATGTGTCCAAGACGACAATGGCCATTAGACGAATCAATTTGAAATATGTTATGACCTAAATTGTCTACACATGTCACGGTTTCATACACACCATCACAAGGTAAAGCTTCAAACAAAAAAAATATACCATTTTAAATGAATATCTAAATCCTTGTCTAAACAATGCATGAAAAAAGATAATGTTTCTTGTCATTTCTAATGAGTAGCAAAATTTTATTAAATCTAAACTAACATCATTACTAAGCACTAGAATATAAACTCCAATCTTGGTAACAGGTATATCACATATTCCCCATGATCAAGTTCATTCTACCGTGTTTCACCTCCTCACTTCTTCTTAGCCCCTGCAAATCAGAACAAATGTGACATCCACATCCTATATCAAGGACCCAAGAACGATAAGATGATGAGTTATTAGATGAAATAGTGTACTTGTAGAAGTTGGCTTCATCTTGTTATCTTTGACATCTTACAGATACTTCGGGCATCTTCGTTTCCAATGCCCCTTGTTGTTGCAGTAAAAACAAATAGCCTCTTACGGATCAGAAAAGGGTGGTTGATCAGAACTGGACTTTCCTTTAGGGCCACTACTGGATGTCCTTGCAGGAGACTTTCTCTTCCAGTTTTGCTTGGAAGGACCTTTCCTCCTTTTACCCTTTCCTTTATCAATGGCCAAAAAAGGGAGTACTAGCAGGAGTGGAGGCAATACTCTTTCCCTTCACACCTGCTTCAGCTGTCTGCAGAAGGTTGTGCAATTGAGCCAAGGTGGTCTCACTATTGTTCAAATGATACGTCAAGATGAACTGATCATAACAACATGGTAAGGAGTTCAAGACTATGTCAATAGCCAACTCCTCATTAGAGTGCACATTAATCCTAACAAGGCGCTCCATGCAACATTGCATTCGTTGCATGTGGCTACACTCCCTTGTTCATTTTGCATGCTATGAGGGACTTTACCACCTCATATTTTTCTTGATGAGATCTCTTATGGTACTTCTCCATAAGGTCATTTTTCATCTCATGCGGCTAGTAATCCTCATAGAATCACTGCAACTCAGGGGTCATCGTGGAGACCATGATGCAAATAACTTTTGTTGCATCATTGTAGTGCCTCTTGTAGGTGACTAATTCTTCAGGAATGGCCTTCTCTTCGTTAATATCAGTTAGTTCTTTCTCAATGACATATTCCTTGTCCTCAAAATCAAGGTCCATTTTGATTTTGTGCATTCATTCGTTGTAATTGGTGCCATCCAATGTCACCTTTGCGCAGATGTTCAATAATGAGAAGTTTTGATTGGAGGTGGAGGAACCAGAAGCATCATTTGGAGTAGACATCTGTAAAAGGAAGGTAGTTTTAGTTAGATAAGAATAATCTTTAATATAGTAACCCAAAAATGAAATATTAAGGCTAGGATCCAACTATATAATTCACAACTTAGAAAGGGATGTCGTAATCTAATTGTAAATTTTATAAAGGTATGTAAATGACGATTTACCAATTCCACCAATAGAAAACAAAATTTTAAAAGGAAATTGAGTTTTGATGAAATTCCTAGATCTTTGAGTTTCATTGAAACTATTTAATGGCATGTTTAATCTCAAATTATGATCTTCTATTTGTGACTGGGATACCAAGGATCATAAACAAGATGTGAATAACCATACAAATGTGCTTGGTAACCTCATTGTCCTTTATCATCTCAATTGACATGCTAGTAAACCACACACGCTCCACCAATAATGATAATTTATAAGATACCCATTACAACTCTTTATTAGTCCCTATTAGTGTGCTGGTTAACCACAAGCTCCACTAACGACTTATAAATTGCAATGTGTAATTTCATGGGTTAGAATACAAATTCACATATTTCCTTAAGTAACTAGATTTGAGATTTTAATAAAAAGGTTATAGTACTTTTTAATATCATTATACTTTTAGTGAGAATTAATTACCCTATCAAACCCAATTGACCAACGACCCTCCACTAATCAAGGAAGCAGTGGGTGAGAGTAGGCACTCATTCAACTACCATTTTATAGACAATTTCCTTATACCCTCCATATAGACTAGCTTCGTAAATGAGATGCACTAGAATTTCGACTGACTTAGTCTTATACATATATTAATTATTAAATTTTTTATTTTGCATATAGTATAAGGTGTATTTTAAAACTTTTCAAAATACTAGGTTTATAATTAAAATTCAAAAATTAATATCTAATTTAAATTTTAAAATAAACCAAATGATTTAATATTTATTTATTAATTAACAATTAAGTAAATATATTAAATCAAATAAGGATTAACTAATTAAATTAATCACATAATTTAATCCTAATCCTTACCCTTTAAATTTCTAAAAATATAAGGTTTAGGATTTATTCTAATTTTAATTATCCCTTTTTAGGCAAGTAAAATGATAATTATCATAATTTGTAAAACCCTAATAACCTATCAATTTTCGAAATTGCTTGGGGAGGAAGGTTAAGGTTTCAAAACCCTAACCCTAATTTTGAAACTTGGGGAGGAAAGTTAGGGTTTCAAAACCCTAACCCTAATTTCGAAATTTTAAGCCTTTTAAAGTTTAATTTTCATAAACCCTCATTTGATCAAATTCAACAATTATGGAAAATTCAATTGAAAACAAGCCAAATACTCTGATACCACTGATGAGTTTTAGGCATAACAAAACAAACTTAAAACTCTTACGTGTACATGCAACCTAAAACAAGATCTATGTTTTCTCTATCGAACTTATAACCATGAACATCAAAATAAGAACCCTAGAAACCCTATGTAGTTTTCGAAATTACAAAAAAAAAAAAGGTTTAGGGTTACATATATTTTAGTTGTTATAGCAAACAACCAGAGATCCCCTTTGAAAGATCTCTTGGAAACAAGCACCACAAGTATTGCACTTCTAATAGGATCACACCTAAGCTAGTAAGAGAAAGATTATGGAAAGTGGAGAGGAGAGGGCAAAATTTTGGCTATCTCTCTAAGAGTATGAGTGACTGAAATATAAAGGGATAGGGTCATTTATATAGTGGTACAATGAAGCCCTGGATAACCCTAATCTGAATCTAATAATAATATTTCAAATTGGTAACTATCCAGCTTCATATTTATCCACATGGGATATTCCAGTAACCTTAGAATATCGCTTCTAAAACCGTCCACCCTATACGTGGAAGGTTCTAGAGTGTTTTGTTAAACTACTGAATAATTACACTTTAGACCCTACACTTTTAATTAATTTTTTAATCCCAAAAGTAATTCCAATTAATTTCTGATTAATTATTAATTAAATAATACTATTATAGTTAATATATCATTCTTATAATATATTAACAAATTATTTACTTCAATTTATTATTCAAATAATAAATCAACATATCTCTCCAAAAATTATCATATCCAATTGCTATGTTTGAGGGCAACCCAAAATGATTGTGCTACTATCAATTCAAGTTTTATATCAATTATAGTTATGGGCTTAGACACCTAATTCAACAACATGTTGTTTGTTGGAGGTAAATAAGATGCCACCTGATGAAATCCATGATATAGGCGACCTGAATAAGAGTGTGGTGGTGAAAGAATAGGTGATTGGTGGTTGCATGTTTTTAGTGATGAGAGTAGGTCTATATGTTTAAAAATATTATTGAGAAAGGGAAATGGTGGTTGTGAGGGGTGGGAAGGTAATGGTTGGCGATAGGGATGAGCAAAAGGCCCGAACCGGCCCGAACCGGACCGGAACCGGGAACCGACTTCGGCCAAAATCAAGAACCGAACCGGCCCGGCGGTTCTATCGGTCCGGTTCTACCGGTTCCCGGTTCCTACCGGTTCTTGTCGTGTCTTCAAATGTTGGAACCGGTCCTTGAAAAATAACATCATACGGTTCCGGTTATATCGGTTCCGGTTCCTACCGGTTCCCGGTTCCAAAAATCTACAAAAATAACGTCCCGGTCCCGGCCCAACCGGTTCCATCGGGTTCCGGTTTCGGTTCCGGTTCCGGTACCGGTTCCCCGGTCCATTTGCTCATCCCTAGTTGGCGATCACACAGGTGGTGGTTATTGGCTGTAGTAGGTGATGTCAGTCATTTGTGAATGTTAGATTTTGGTGATGGTGGGGCTTATTATATTAATACATTATTTTATTTAATAATTAATAAAAAAGAAATATATATATATATATATATATATATATATATATATATATATATATATATAAAGGGCATTATAGTCTTTTTATGTTTATTAGGGACCAACAACAAAACAAAATCAAACAGCAAGGTCGGTCCAAATACAAACTAAAAGTTAGAAACCAAATGTGTAATTTTAACTAAACCACGAGGACGATTTCAGTAATTTGTTCTTTTTATTATTTTGAACATATCTCTAACAAAGTATATTTCTAACAGAGTCATCCATAAAGACCAATATTGTTATAACATTGTAATGTAAAAAATGTACCAAAGTTGATTTTTTCTCTATAGCACAGGGACCATTCATGTAATTTAGTATAAACTTTTTTAAACTTAATAATTTCACAAACTTTTCCAAAATTTCCGTATAAATAGCCTGTCTAGTGTCTATTGCCTCACACAAATAACATACTAGCATAGCATATAGCCTCCTGGAGTCGTGGTTCCCAAAAATCAGACCACAACAATCTCTCACTCTTTCACTATTCAAATTCTTCCATGGAAAACAATGGCGACAACAGAAGCTATTGGGAATCTTTACTCCAAACCGAAGATTATAATAGGTAATTTCAGTCTTCTTCTGCGTTTTCGATCTCTGATTATGATTCAATCTCTTCATCTGTTAACCAAATTCTATATATGTATAGCTGGGGCGGATTGGAAGAAACGCTTTCCAGTTACTACGACTCCAGCTCGCCGGACGGATCTCAGTCGGCGACCGCCTCCAAAAACATCGTCTCCGAGAGGAATCGGAGGAAGAAGCTCAATGATAGGCTTTTCGCTCTCAGAGCCGTGGTCCCTAAGATTAGTAAGGTGTGATCCTCCACACTTGATTAAATTATTTTAAATCTATAGTATATATGCTGCCTCCACTTACACGTTGTCTCTTTGAATTTAATAATCATTCGCCCCAAACTTAAAACCACGTAATTATATTTTTCGATTTCCATATAATGCATTTTTTTTCCAGTAGTTTCTACGTCTACTTTTTCGATTCTACAACAATCTTCATTCAATATGATCATAATTATTTCCATCTCATAGATGGATAAGGCGTCAATAATTAAAGATGCGATTGAATATATTCAAATATTACACGATCAAGAAAGAACAATCCAAACCGAATTGATCCAACTCGAGGCTCAAAAATTAGATTCCGAAAATTTGGATTTCGTTCAAGAAGCAGGGTTTATGCCAACGGAAAGATCAAATAGGAAAAGAGTTGTGCAAGCCTTGGATTCAAGTGGATCAAGATCATATCCCATTGAAGTCCTAGAAGTAAGTAATGATTTGATACATTTCGAATTGTTTTGATATTTTTTTGAATGATTGAAAAGAAACTAACTATGGTGGATTTGACAGTTAAGCGTGTCAGCTGTGGGAGAGAAGACGGTGTTGGTGAACTTAAAATGTAGCAAAAGAAGAGACACAATTGTGAAGCTTTGTCAAGTGTTTGAATCATTGAAGCTCAAGATTGTCACTGCTAATATGTCGGTTTTCTCTGAAATGCTTTTCAACACTCTCTTTATCCAGGTACCTATCTTTTTTTTTTTTGTTAAATATCATGCAAATATTTATTGTTTTCTTTTATATATATATATATATATATATATATATATATATATATATATATATATATATAACTCCTTGATCAAATTGTATATAACTCTATGTTTATGTATAAAAAACAAACTTCTTTTTTTTTTTTAAAAAAAAAAACTAATTTTGTTTTTTTATCTTTTTTCAATATTTAAGTTTTCTTTTATCCAAAAATTTTAATTTCTTGTCATCTATTAATTACATTAACATCGATTAAAAAAAACTTCGATCAATTCAGATTTACTGTAAATATTTCAATTTTAACATTCACAATGTGAATCTAACTTAGTATTTCAATTCTTTGATCATTCACAAATTAATTTAATGATATTTACATATGAATCGAAATATATTTTCATATAATTTTATATATTTTAACTTTTAGATTACTAGTAAATTAGTTTGTAAAATCAACAAATTGATTTATTCACATTATAAATCTGAACTATATATAAGTTAATTTTTAGAATTCAAAATGTGAATCTGACTTACTATTATTTACACTGTGAATCTAAGCAGATTCATAAAATATAAATTTGAACTGAAAATTCGTTTTAAGTTTGGGGCGAATGATTATTAAATTCAATATGGACAATGATATATTATGTTTTTTTCGATATAAAACATGACTTAAAAAAATTAAATGAAAAAAATAAAGTGAATTTTGTTATAATTCGGCACATGTATGTATGTCCATTGTAAAAGTCTACAACTTTTCATTTTGACATTGATCATTTTAAATTTCAACGTTTT
This sequence comes from Lactuca saligna, assembly GCF_052625555.1. Lineage (NCBI taxonomy): Eukaryota > Viridiplantae > Streptophyta > Magnoliopsida > Asterales > Asteraceae > Lactuca > Lactuca saligna. The sequence goes on along the minus strand of NC_136424.1, from coordinate 98,571,530 downwards.
ATATTAGTTTTTTATTCCTTGATTAATAATAATGGTTATTAAATAAAGTGTATATATATATATATATATATATATATATATATATATATATATATATATATATATACGTTCAGGTTCATTTGAGACCATTCTAATTTTGTGAGACCAAATCTAAAAATAATGTTAAAATGCAAAATAAATGGAAAAATCCAAAAATTCTTTTTTTAAATATTATTTTCGGAACTTGAATTAACTAAAAAAATATAAAAAAATATTAAAAAAATAAAAAAAATTACGTTTTTTTTTTTTTTGAAAAATACGAGAAATATTCTAAATAGAATATTACACTGACATATTCTAAAAAATAATTTTAAAATGTAAAATAAATGGAAAAATCTAAAAATTCTTTTTTTAAATATTATTTTCGGAACTTGAATTAACTAAAAAAATTAAAAAAGAATAAAAAAAATCTATTTTTTTTAAATACGTGAAATATTCTAAATAGAATATTACACTGTACATATTCTAAAAATAATTTTAAAATGCAAAATAAATGGAAAAATCAAAAAATTCTTTTTTTAAATATTATTTTCGGAACATGAATTAAGTAAAAAAAATAAAAAAATAATAAAAAAATGCGTCTTACGGTCTCACAAAATATAGGTGGTCTCAAATGAACCTAACACTATATATATATATATATATATATATATATATATATATATATATATATATATATATATATATATATATATATATATATATATATATATATATATATATATATATATATATATATATCCAAAAAGAATTAGACATCCTTGCCCGTACTAAAGGTATTAATTATAGATTTACTTTTTTAAAGTCTTATTTATTCTCATTATATATTCGACATTTTCTTAAATATTATTTGAATAATTTAAGGTAGCACGCATTAAATAATACATGCTATGTTAGCTATTTTATCAATCTCAAATTTAATACGTCTTTCTTCGTCAGAGAACTTAATGTGAGAAACGTGCTTTATTTTTTAAACTATAAAGATAAGTATATTAATTGGAATAAAATAGAAAATTATTAAAATATATCAATATGGATTTGATTGCTTTAAACAATAATTGTAATAAAGTTATATTTTATGTAACAAGTAGTGGAAGGGATGCCAAAATTTCATCTTTGAGTTGGAAATGAGAGGCTTCATATTTGTTTAACCCAAAATTTAAGTCCATTGTGTACCGAATATATTAAAAAAAATCGTTTAGTCTGCAAAAGTATATTATTTTTCTATATAATCGGAAAAACAACATAACTAATATTTTAGATAACATGGTATTTTTTTTTCTTTTACCTCAAAAAAAAAAGTGACGAAGAAATCTCTACAATAATTTGGTAAAGTATAGTATCTTTCGATTTATTGGTTATCTTAAAGCGTGTAGCATTTCATTTTTTAAAGTTGTAGGAATGGTGTTAAATGGACCCACGTAAAAGGGTTCATTTCCTTTTATTCACTAAAAACAACCTATGAATCTAAATCAATCAATGATAATATACTATATAATATGATAATAAATTATATTATTTGGATTATTTATCATAGATCTTTTAATAAAACATTAGTAAAGGAAAGCTAATAAAATACTATTAATTTTATTTATTAACATCTTTTTTAAATTAATAATATAATATAGGAACTTATCAATATAATAAAAAATCCATATTTTATCTTTAAATAAGATAACATTTATTTTAACACCATTTTATATAACATTTAGTTTATGTCAGGAAAGAGTTAATTGCGATAAAAACAATATAATTCTATTTTATATCAACTTTTTAAATACATTTTTTTCAACAATTTAATTTGGAAAGTTATAAAGTTGTCAAAAAAAAAAAAAACATACGCTAGTTAAATAATCATTTTTAAAAGATTGAAAATCAATGTTTGGATATCTATGACATTTTTAATAAGTTAATTTGTTATTAACACAAATAAGTGGATTTATAACGTTGAATAACTTAATTTATTTAAAAATATATATTATACTTTAAGTTGGTTTATCAATAGAAAACTCATGTTATTATCCGATTGCCAAAGTAACTCTAGTACCAATGTTTTTAAAATTATAAATGTTAAAATCTTTGATTTAAAATTAAATTTTGATAATAAAAAAAAATTAAAATATAAATTATAAATATAAAAGTAAATCTAGACTCTCGATTTCATGTAATCAATTTTTAATACCAAAAGTATTAACATCATTATTTATCGTATTTAATAACATGATAAGAAAAACTTTAATTGTTATAATCTTTTTAGACATAAATAATAATAAAATAATTATCTGATAAACACAAAATGAAAAAAATATATATATTATAATATTATGATAAGATTGTTAAGATCACCATTGAATAAGTAAAGTGTTCATTATTGTTAGCCATCTTAATCATTGTTGTTCAAATATGAAATAATGAATGGATGAAAACAATTGAAATTAGGTGGTGTTTTAAAGATGATGAATACACTCGTTAGTCGTATAAGTTTGATTGGTAGAGAATATTATATCTTTATAAATATATTTTTTTTAAATACATACTATTACTTTAACATTTAGGAAAAAAAAAAAAAAAAAAAAAAAAAAAAAAAGTTTTTATAATCAGATATCTGGTGCATTTAAAACACTTCAAAAAATCATTATAAAGATTAGTATGTATTAGCATGTGTAGCTCAAAAACGTCAAAATAATGAAATAAAATGGAGATATATATATATATATATATATATATATATATATATATATATATATATATATATATATATATATATATATATATATATATATATATATATATATATATATATATATATATATTATTGTTGGCTATGAATTTAAGTTGATATTAAAAAAAGTGGAAACAAATATATTGATAGATTCGAAGTTGTCGTTTTGTTTGTTTTCCTTTCTTGGCTTTTTGTTGGTTCTCTTCATGTTGACTGGTCAGGGTGTTGTCTAAAGTCGCTATAACCCATATTTTTATAATTAATTTAATCAATATTAACAAAAACCAAAAAAAAAAAAGTAAATAAAAAAATCCCCACATACTTTGTACGAGGTTAATAAAAATTAGTGAAATCGCAGGCTATAAATGATTAAAAAAAAAAAAAAGGGAAAGTGATTATCTTAATATTACAATAATAATAAGAAGAATCAAAGAGTTAAAAATATCGAAGCTCCGAAAAATCTGGGAGGAGAGTTGTCTTAAGAAATAAATAACTAGATACGTTATCAAATTTGATATATTTTTTTTAATTATATAATTTTATGAAAATATTTGTTTATTAGATTTTTATTCTTAGTATCATATGAATGATATTTTCTTATAAAGTAACATCCATTAAATACAACAACATGTTATCTATTTTGTCAGATCTTAAATTAAATACGTCTTTCTTCTTCAGAGAATCATGCTTCATTTTTTAAACAATAAAGATAAGTATATACAGTAAATTGGAAGAAAATAGAAATATAATATATCAACATGATTACTTGAAATAATAATAATCGTAATAGATGTAACCATATTTGATTATTGAATTCGGTAGTTATTGTGCTTACGTATACATAATCTTTTACAAATTTGTTTACAGTGTTATAAATATGGATTCTTTTATAGTCATGTACAAATGTATTTAAAAAAAAAAATGACGAGTATCTTAGATTTACCTCCAAACGGATTTATTAACTATGAAAATCTCTATTAAATAATTTGAAAGTATATATGTTATTGCTCTTCTCTTATATAATTATATATTAATGTGTATATATATATAATTAAATCCGGGAAAGCGATTATTCCAGTTTATTGTTTTATTATCCATTATTGTTTAGTATAATATAAATTATAATAATTAGTAAACGTTCAAAGTGACTATGACCTATATTTGTTTTTTAAATATTTTTAACCAATAATATAAATGAAAAACACATTGTTTTTTTGACAAATATTCAAATCTGACGGAGCCTCTTGACTTTATTCCACCTTAGATCATGTATTTTGACTTTATACACCTTAATTTTGGTCATATATATAATAAGTATATAATTTTTACATATATACCTTGTGTAACAGGCCGATGAGGAAGAGACAGATTTTCTGAAAATACAGATAGAGACAGCAATATATGCTTTAAATGGTTCTCAAAGTCCGATGAGTATGTGAAATCATAAATCTACTACAATTACCACAGGGTGTGTTGTAAATTTATGACAGATGTAACATATCATAATATACTATATTTATTTTTCTATACATACAAGAATGATTTATGTTAGGTTTTGATGGTAGCTATCATACTTATTCTGTTTTTTTTTTTCCTTACAATTGAGTGCTTACTTTGTTTCTTACCTACGGCTTTTTTGTATGTTTCTTTTTCTTCATATCGAAACATTGTAATGGCTGTTTTTTAGTTTTTCTCATACCCAAGAAGGTGGAAAAATAAACACACGAATAAGACAAGGAAGTTTGAGTGGAAACCCACGAAGGGACTAATATTAATCTTGAATTCCCACAATGTCAAAGGGAGTACAAAAAAAAACTATTAACTCGCCAGAGAGAGAAAAAAAACAGTTCAATCACAAACAACTAAAGTAACAGTGAAAGAAATTTTTATATAAACGTAGCGTGTAAACGAGTAAGAAGTTGTGTCGTAATCTTTTTTTGGATGACAAAATTAATTCATTTAAAAGCAACATCCATAGATCTTTAGGTCACAACCTGTTGCACGCTAGTGAAGAGCTCCACAACATCTAATAGATACAAAGAAATCAAAAGTATCAAATACAAAAGATATAAACATATGTAGATTTTTTGTACACGTTTTTTCATGTTATGCTACTTTGCATGATGCAGTTTGTAAAGCAGTTTGCTCCACAATAAAAAATGAAAATTCCACTCTCCAAACCCACAAGAGGGGAAACCACTGTTAAATCCACACATGCATGCTTCCCTTCAACTCATCCAAAAACTAAAACATTAGTTCGTCTAATTGTTGATCTTCCTTCCAATGAATCAGTCAGAAAGTTCATAGGACTTCAAGCATACCTTGCGACAAACAGGGCATGTCTCATCAAACAAAAATAAAAGGATCATGAGGCGTTACTTTAGGATAGCACAATATTCCACTGGTGATATAGGCTGGCCAAAATCGTCAGTATGATACCATAAGAAAATCCTAAGCATGTGGTGCCCTTAGATATTCAAAAACTGCTTTATGTCTGTCTAATTGTCATGTCAAAGTGAACTTTTATGTATTGGATAATTTTACAAAAATATGATAAAAGAATCAAAATAAAAAGGACATCTAATGGCTTTAATCATACTCTAAATTCCTAATAGTTAGGTAGGAAACATTTAAGACCGTGTAACAATCTAATAACTTCCTAATATTTAGTAATTAATTGTGTGACACATATATTATATAATTAAAAAAACTAAAAAGTAAAAAGTAAATATAAATGTCAAAATATTTAATAACTTGGAAATTTTAAATTTAAAAGATAAGTTCATTAATGAAATTGACATCCATTTATTGTAATTATTACATTAAAATATTATGTGGAATTTAATAAAATAGAAAAACTCATAAAATGATATGTGGAAAAAAAAATCAAAATAACCACAAAATGATATTTGGCAAAATTAAATATGAGTATGACAAGTGTCAAAAAAATATTCATTTATTAGAAAGAATTTTCGGAATTCACATAAAATAATAAACATGCAAAAGCAATAAAAAATGTTGCATAAATATGAAAAGTACATACAAATTATATGTAGCAAAACTTAACACAACAACAATAGAATAGTTTGTATTATGACATCAGCATATTGTCATGCAACATAAAGGTACCAAATTTGATTATTGAATTCACTAGTTATTGTGATCATCTGTATAGTCTTTTACAAATACAAGTTTGTTTTTATCTTTTACAAAACAAGTTTTTGAAAAACGAGTTTTGTATAGTTATACATGATACATTCATAGTTGTCAAGCAATCACCACACTAACAATAACTGAATATATACATATATATATATATATATATATATATATATATATATATATATATATATATATATATATATATATATATATATATTCCTTACACGTATCAAATTCATTTCAAGAGTTATCTTTTTAGTACTAACTTAGATTGTGTTTGGTTGTATAAATTGTTTTTAGTTTTTTTGGAAAAGTTTTTGAAGTATACATTGAAAAAAAAATTCAAAAAAACAAAACATTGGTTAAAACTTTTGAATTTTCATTTTTCGTTTTAAAAAATTAAAAAAACATGTTTTGTTGTGTATTCTATCATTTTTCCTTTCCAGTTTCTGTTATCTTAATTAAATAGGGTTTAAATTATTTTGGCTCCTAGAAGCTGTCTTGGACCCTATCCCTTCTAAAAATCCAAAGAAATAAATATAGCAATTAAGGGTAGTTAAGATATGATCATATCCGATAAACAACGTCAACAATATGAAGATCCGGCCACGATTGACATTATGGGAAATCGGATGACATATTAATGGAAAACCAATCATATATTCATATGGCAATTTGGAAGGAAACACGTAGCATGAGCTAGGGTACAAGTTGCAATAATGAACAGAATCACGTGCACCTAAGTCCCATCCATGTGGAGTCTTATGTGGACCCTCAAAATAGATATATCAACTTCAAGGGGGGACTTTTACTGCTGCACATGTGGTCATGTGGAGCTTTATGTCCAAGTGGATAATGACTAATGAGCAAATGCCCTCCATTTGGGCCCAATCCCGAAGTTAACAAATCAAACATATTTTTGTTCAAAGTCCAACAAAATTCATCAAGCTGGCCCAGGCCCAATGCACCTACAAGATACTAAAAGAAATTGGGTTATTGCTTTGAGAAAAGATATAGCTTAAAAACGGCTAGGGAAAGACGAAAAGTTAGGGAAACTATTTAGCAACATTTGATTAGATAAAAGCACAGATTTCAGTCATGTTGCAAGATAAAACTTTAAAGAAGAAAGCTACACATAACACACACACATATATATATATATATATATATATATATATAATAGCAACAGGAAAACACACAAGGATGGTTTATTGTTTCTAGTCTTTTAGCAAATCCATTGCCAACTCCTTGTAACTAACTTTCTTCTTCTTGGAAGGCCCAGGATTAGAATCCAGATTATGATGGATTTCTCTCTTGGGTATCGGTGGATCCATGATTGGACTTTCTATGGTTTTTGGTTCAAGGCTTGGAATCATGTCTAATAACATGGCTTCAAGAGGGTCTGGGCCCACCATTACTTCCAATTTATCACGTTTCTTATCCATAACATCATCATCATTTACATTAACATCTTTTACCAAAGCTTCTGAATCTTCAACAATGGCATCTTGCGTTTCATGTTTTTGCTCAGTCTCTTGTTCATTTAAAGAAGCCGAAACCTTGTCTTCTTCTTCTTCTTCTTCTGATATGTATTCGTGTATTTTGCGCGCCTTGTTTCCGGATCTTACCCTTGTTCTTGGAGGCTTGACACCTGTCTTTTTCCTAGTACTACTTGTTTTTGTTTTTGTTTGTCTTCCTCTTTTGTTGACTGATGCAGCCGCCTTTTCTTGTCTTTTTCTGTCTTCTTTATCTGAAGCTGATGCTTCTACACCAACTGTGTTTTTCTTCTCCTCTTTATCTTCTTTCTTCAATCTCAACAACCTTTCATTTTCACTGCAATTAATTTACAAAGTTTCAACAGGTTAAACAGTTTATCAATATTCAACAAGAAGGAATATTTAAACTTACTCAGATGAAGTTGATTCCATTAAACCACTTGGCTTCATAATATATTCATCCTCTTGAAGCATTTCATCTTTCTCAAAACACTCTTCTAGCCATTCACAATCAACCATATGCACACTTTCATCCCTTAAAAGACACCTCTCTGATGCTGAGAAACTACACAAACAATATCAAAAGATTAAAAAACATAAAAACACATTATATATATATATATATATATATATATATATATATATATATTAAATAAAATAATTTGATTTACCTTCTTGCTATAGTATCAAACTCAACTTTAAATCCTGGTAAAGACATCACCACTAAATGAGTAGCATTTGAAATATAATTGCTGATTTTGGCACCACAAAAGGAAACTTGAAGCTTCATTCTTTTCATTGTTAGTTTAAGTAAATCTTCCCAATCCAAACTCCTTCATGTAAAAATAAATAATATGTTAGAAAAGTTTTTGATAAAAAAAACAATTTTAAAAAAAAAAAAAAGAGGAGCTTACAGAGAGTTTTCTGGTATATAGAAATACATACAGCACCCATTGAAACGTGACCATTTATCAAGAGGACAATATTTCTTCTTATAATGATCTATGGCTTTAGAATCTTTGGATCTTTTTATATTATTCAAAAGCTGGAGAACCATAAATTAAAGAAATGTAGAATATAAAATTTAAAAACAAAGCAAGTAGGATGCTATGATTTTGTTTCTGATTACCTGTTTCAGATCTTTAATGTCAATATCCATGAAATACGAGTCTGAAAATTCATCAATCTCTTCCTGTAGCTTCTTCTTTGAAGACTCAGAAATGACCAGGAAATACCTGTTATACCCCCGAAACAATAAATCAAACTGAAAACACAAGAGGGCATACATACATATATATATATATATATATATATATATATATATATATATATATATATATATATATAGATATATATATAGACACACACAGAGAGAGAGAGAGAGAGAGAGAGAGAGAGGGTAAAGTGGTAATTACTTGGGCTGTAAAGGGACAAGTTTCTTCAGTGAACAACAATCAAGAAGCCATGAGTAGTGGATAACATCACCATGACGTTTTGCAGCTTGAAACTTAATACCTTGAAGAAAAAAATAAATAAAACATGTGAATCTTTTGAGCAAAGAAAAGGGAGGAGAATAGAGTAAAAGGACACCTCTAGTTTCTGCAGCGATACAGTGAGTAACCGAATTATTCAAATTCATTGAAAAAGTGCCACCATTTTCTGCAACCATTTTGTGAAGTGAATCCAAGGAATGTGTTGAAGGGACATTTGCAAAGTCTATAAACTTCAGTTTAGGAAATACTAAGTATAGTTTTATTATTAAATATAAAGGAAAGGATGGAAAGTGGAAGGATACAGAACATCATATTTGAGAATATTAAGGTTTGTCCTTTGACTTGAGAAACATCAGTTTGAAGGAGATGAGAAGGAACCACAGAGCCACTCTTCTTCTTCTTTTCTCCAACTCTTGATTTTGATGTTTTCGGTTGATTTCCTCCTCCCCATTGTGTTGTATGATTGCTAGAATGCACCAATTCCACAAAAGCTGCAAAAATAACAATAGCAATTGCAGTTTTATATTTTTTTTAGTTAGTGTATAAGTATAAACATCATACTTTTTATATGTATGTAAAATATGAAGTAACAAACTACTTACATTCCACATCAAGGCATTCATGCCAAGGTTTATCATCCCTCACTTTATCTATACGAGGAAATCTCAAGCTATATGGAGCAGCAAAAACCTGAACAAAAAATTTAATTTATATATATATATATATATATATATATATATATATATATATATATATAATAATTAAAAAAAAATTCATCATTTTCAAAAATGTAAAATTCCAACACTACACCTCAGAACGAATTGTACGGATGTCACTAGTGATGGAAAGTATGATTGACCTGTGGAAAGACAAAAATGTTGAGAAATATTCAATTTTTTTTTAAATAATTATGGGAAAAGATATACTAACTTTTCAGGACTATCAATCCAGACATCTGGTCTTTCTTTTGTGTTATTTGTGACCTTATAATAGCTAGGAGGACCCTTCTTTGGGTATTCGTTTTTCCTGAAAGTAATATTTTTTATTAAGAAAACTAATAATTAAAATAACTATTCTTATTTATCAGATTAAAACTCTATCATATATTATATTATTATTTATATTATACCTGAAAAAAGGCTTTAGTTTATTTACAACCTCATCAAGCTCCTTATCAGATAGCCCAGTACCCACTCTGCAGAAGGAAACAAACCTGCAAATAAATAATATTTTAATCAAAATTTCAATTATTAATAATATATATATATATATATATATATATATATAAATTTTTAATTAAATTAATGATCTAGAAACAAAATTTACCGCCTAGGGTAGGTGTCTTTCACTGGGCGTTCTGCTAGGCCCATCAAAAATTGAGCTACCTGCAATTTTAGAGTAATATATATATATATATATATATATATATATATATATATATATATATATATATATATATATATATATAAAATACAAGATAATAAGATAAATTTATGATGAGTCCTCACCTGTCCACCACGGCGACCTGACCCATAATATCCACCTAGAAAACAGATACTTTAGATTTATATAATCACAAATTTAAATTTTTAAAACAAATAAACATTTTGAAAATGAAAAAAAAATAAATAAATAAATACCTATAATTAGAACATCCAAATCAGATCCAGCTCTAACATATTCAGGTTTTAATTTCATCCACTTGCCACTTCGATCACTAGGCTCCCATTTGGACCCAAGGTCTTTCAAAACAATTCCTTCATCTCTATATTTTTAAAATTAATATTATAATGAATATTATTAGAGTTTATTATATGAAATTAAGAGCATTAACCTGTTCTCAGTGGTTCTTTTAAAAAACGTCTCAACATCATCAACAGTATGAGCAACACGTGACCAACATGGTTCCCCTGAAATTTCCATTTATTCATTACAATTTACAAAATGCTAAATATTTTTTTGTTTTTTAAAAATAAACATTTATTATTTACCACCAGTTGTATGAGCATTAAGACCACCATCAGGAACCAAAATCTCCAAACTACCCTTGATTGGCTTCACAACTTTTTTCAAAAGTTGATGGCGTTCTTTTAAACTTTGATGTATAACACTTGTGTCCCCATCATATAAAATATCAAATGCAACATCTACAAATTTCCAAAATCAAGGTTTTAACATATATATATATATTTTTTAAATAAATAAATAAATATACATATTAGCTTATGAAAAGGATACAGCATAACTGTCGTTCACTAGTGAATCCCTCTCTTGCAGCTTTGGCTGCAGAAAATAAAAAAGTCAAAATTAGTCAAACATGAAACATTAGGAAAGTATATAGGGATTATGATGAAATATTTTTCAAAACCTATTTCTTGATTTGAACCAAAATCAGCAAAACGATCAGTTGATGTGTCCCAAACTAACATTTCTCCATCAAGTATACACCTGAAAAAAGATGAATAATTACAAGACAAGTTTAAAATCTAATTGAAAAAAAAACCATAATTTTTATATTTTTACCTGTCAACAAGAACATTCTGGATAATAATGTCGGACATTCCATGGATATATTCAGGATGATCAAGAAAATTCCTGCAACATCAAGAAAATTTGTATTGTTTATTTTTTATTTTTTTTAACAAAGAAAAATACATGGTGGATAATTATTTAGATTTGAAGATGTATTTACCTTGAAAAAAAGTGTATATCTTTTCCATTTTTATGGATTTGGATGCGATCACCATCAAATTTGCACTCAATCACAACTTCTTTTCCATGAAGCTGTAAATTATTTGAAGAAAAAATATTACTAAAATAATTTTCAGAAGAATGAGATCTTTTATTAAATAAAAAAAAGTGTATACCTTTTTCCATGCACTAGCTGCATTAGCAACTCTTAAAGCCAATTGAGGGCGTACAGCTTTTCCAACCTCTATATCCTGCAAACATAAATCCCATTTTAATAAATTAAATAAAAAATGTCCAAATGAACTTAAATTTTGTTTCTTTTTGAATAAATGTAACTATTATGACTATTTACTTTGAGAAAAGAATGGTAACAAGTAAAAGCTTTACTTCAACCCCTCCCAACAGTTATTTATTATACAAATTACTTTTGTTTATTTTTCTTAATTGACATAAAAAAAAAAATCTTAAATGATAAATAAGGATATAAATTATATATATATACCTGACGTTTGTGGCGTTGATTTCGATCTCTCAACCTTTCACAAACTAATTTTAGGTCACATGTGACATTGAACAAGTCTTCAGCATCAGGGTGAAATTCATGAAAGATGCTTTTCTCACTGATTCCCAACTTGAGATCTTTATAGGAAATTGGAATAAAGAGGTTTAAATAATACTACATAGAAGTAAACTAAATATCCATCTCTAAAAACAGTTATTGATGATAAATAAGTACAAAACCTTTAAGGATAATCATAACAATCCACTTCATTTCTTGTGCATTTGTTTTCTTGATCAGATCAGAGAGAATGGAAATCTTTTCTGCTCTGTGGTAACAGATAAATACTAATTATTTTGATTATTACAGATGGGGGTATTCTGGTAAATAGATGACACAGGCATACCTATTTTCACTTGATGCTAATCGATCAAGCAACTCATTTAACTCTTTAATTGTTAGTCCTCCAGAAATCATTCCCTGCCTTCTTTGAAGAACCTGTTCAGACCCATACATAAGGATCCTTCAAATTTCGTGAGTTTGAGGTAGAAATATTTCATGAGTTTGAGGTAGAAAAGGACTCAAATTTCGGAAGATTGTTAACTAATGCTACAAGCAAACAATCAATCTAGTATAGAAAACGCCGGGTTCATAAATTCATGTTTTTTTTTTCTTGGAAGAGGGTAACTCAACGCAAAATAAAAGAAAGAAATTTCAGTAAGTTTAGTAAACCTCAGAAGCGACGAGTGAGAAATTGCCGGCATTAACACCAGTTTTGGCACCGCCTTTACGCCAATTGATGAGGCGAAGAGCATCTGGAGATTCTCTGGACATTCCGAGGGCATCGATGATACAAGTAGCCAGCACCGACTCCTTCAAACCGTAAGATCCTCGCTCTCTGTCGAGACTGGGAAGGATTAATCTCACAGCGGCGAAGTAATCGACGGGTTTACAATACGTGTCGAGGAATTTTCGAAACTTGGATCGCTTTTTTGTTGAAGATTTGGACTTCTGAATCCAGTTGAAAAGACTGCACATCACGCTGAACTTCGTCTCCCCTGACATTTTTGATCGAAAAGGGTTTTGTGTGTGTAAACAATGTGTTTGTGTCTGAAATATTTCGAATTTTGAGGTTTATATACCCGATCGATCGATTGAAGCAAACTTCCCATAGAAGTTTTGTTTTTTATTTCGTTTTATCCGGGGAAAATGATTATGGAGGTAACTAATTGTTTCAATTTCTCATTTGGTCTCTTATTTTTTTTTTATTCAATATACCATCAAATTTGTTGTTTGCGTTCATTATAACCTTTTTGACCGACTTTTGACCTGTGATAGTCGGTCAAAAGGTTATGATGAACGCAAACAACAAGTTCGATGGTATATTGAGTACAAAAAAAAAGGAAAGTGACAAAATGAGAATAAATGCAACAGTTGATTACCCTTTTGATTCATTTTTTCTTTTACTCATTTACAGCAAATATCACGTCATCTTCTGTTGATATTAATGATTTTATGAGATTCATTATTGCTTATCTTTAAAACATAACCAACAAAAGAACATTATTCATACATATACAACTTTGTAATGCACTTGAATATTTATTAGGGGAATCTTGACTAAGCAGGTGCATTTCATGACTACATTTACATTAATTTCCAATCAAATGATTTATCGTATCATGGATTCTAGACAAGTCTACAAACGAGTGGAATCATAAGTTCTGTGATTTTTGAGTTTGTTTAGCTTTAAGATCGAATTCATGGGATAAGATACAACATCAATATGTACAATATCATGCAGTTTTTACAGACACATCCCCATAATATACCTTAAGGCAAACGTTTATCCTGATAAATATACATCTCATACACAGTCATATCCTTTTGCAGAAAGGTGTTGATAGCTAACCACAGTAAACATAGCATAGACCATGTTTTAACGAAGTTACCCCTTCGAAACGTTCTTTATATACGTTATGGCTAAAGAAGGTTGCAGTCTTTTATAATTTTACAACTTTAATTTCATTTAATTTTTCGGGGAAAATGATTCAGGAGTGTAACTAACTATTGAGTTTGCTTTCATTTGGTCCCCTTCCTTTTTTATACTCAATATACCATCGAACTTGTTGTTTGTGTTTACCATAACCCTTTGACCGACTATCACAAGTCAAAAGTCGGTCAAAAGGGTTATAGTGAACACAAACAACAAAAGGCGGTCAAAAGGGTTATGGTGAACACAAATAACAAGTCCGATGGTATATTGAGTACAAAAAAATAGACCAAATGAAAATAAATGTAACAGTTAGTTACCCTCAAGAGTCATTTTCCCTTTTATTTATGTCTCACATAAACTTTGAATGTCCCATCTTTAATCTTCGTCTCCATATCTATATCTATACTCATGGCCGAAAGGTGCTGCTGAACAGGCCCGTAACTTTATATGGCCCAAAATTTTAGATGTTTTATATAGAGGCCAAAAAAATCATGAATCAAAATCTGAGTCTACAATAAGAATGTAATAAAAAAACTGTTTGTTTTTTTTTTAATTTACAAGATGTTAAAAGATAATTGATATTTTTAAAACAAAAAAGACTTTTGAGAAACATATTAATAAACAAAATTTACCAATTTTCATACAAGAACAAATTTTAACAATTTTCATTGTATTATTGAGCAATAAAAATAAATAGCTTCATTAAAAATAAACGTTCATATGGACTAATTCACAATTACATACGAGTAATTGGCGAATCGGTTAAAAATAGACGAGTACATGGCTAACAGATTCAAAATTACAAGAATTTTTGCAATTGCAAAATACCAATTACACATGGATTCAAACAATTTGGCAACTTTCAAAACATGAAACTATTCAAAATTTAGCATAAGGGAAATTATCATCATAACCACTAATCAGTATTATAATTACATGAATTATGAAATTGAAAAAGTACACATCATAAATTTGAAATCGAAACTGAGAACTTCTTTCTGGTTTCTAACTGAAAATTTCAGCACATAATCAAACTCATATAAGTTAGAGTCCTATCCTGAAGCAAACCCTAAATCTGGAATCAGAAGAATAGGAGAATAAATGTGAAATCAAAGATGCATATTTCGAACAAAACTTATATATTTCGAACAAAACGGGAATAAAAAATAGGACAATAGGATAATAGAACAAATAAATACCTCCTTAATTGAAGATTTCGAACCGAACTCTAGGTCCGAAGTCTCCAACCTTGAACAATCGACCTCCAACTTAATCAATATAGTGATAAAATATACTAAAAATAAGAATTGGGAATCAGAAATACGAGATTGATAACTTAATTCAAACTCCAACTCATACAAAATCGCCAAATTCGGAATCATATATAAGAGAATAAGAGAAATCATAATAGAAATTAGTTTTAAAACCAATCGTTGCCTAGAGAATAAGAGAAATCCCCAAAGAAACCCTAATTTTAATCCTAACCTTCATGTGATCCCGAATTATATTTGTAATTTTTGCGGGTTTTGGGGAACACATGAAGTCAGGATATAACAAATTTCAGAGAACCCTAGAAAAAAACTAATTTCAAAGAGCCAATTTCACAAAAATAATAATAAAAAAAAAATTGATTTCTAATCCTATAAGAGAACGAATTTCAGAGAAAACATTTCATACCTGCTCAGAAGATGGTGAATTTGTCCAGCGGACTGGGGGAGACGTTGTTGATGGTTGTTGACACCGGGGAAGACGTCGATGATGACGATAGTAATTGACGGGCGTTTTTTGGCTCACATATGGCTGCTCAAGAGATTCGTTCCATGGAGGAGAAGAAAGATGTTTTTGGAGTTAGAGGGAGTATTTGACGATGTGATGTGAAAAAAAAAAAAAAGAATTGAAAAAGCATGTTTTGTTTTTCATTTAACTCTACTAAGGATGCACAGACATAAGTCCAAGTTCGTCCCATGAAGACCTCATGCAAATGATTTTATGCATGCAGACTTCCGTAAAACAAACACACTACAAGCCCTTATGTGTGTGTGTGGTCTGTGGGGTGCAGACAAAAGAGGTTACGCAAATCTACAAACAAAAAACAAACAATCATTTAGTTGTCGCATATGGTGTGTTGATGACTCAAGACACAAAACAAGAAGGGAAACTGGAACCGAAGGCGCTCTCCTTTCTCGGTTATAGTGTCATACATAAAAAAACTATGATAGAACTTAATCGATTGGCATCCCTACAAAGGTCTCAATATTACCAGCTTCAAAAATCAAAATTCCACATTCCTCCAAGGCTTGAAATCAAAAATCTGAACTCATTGGCACTCTCATAATCCCGTTTACCAAAGAAATCGATTCGGCTTTAGGTAACAACCTTTAGACCAGAAGTAATTTACAAATCTCAAATCTTATTTTATTTTAGATTAGGGTAACGACCTTATAGATTTTGTGATTCTACATTAAACGGGAACCATCATACTCCCTGGGAACATCCTAGGATAAAAGAAGAAGAAATATAAAAAGGAATAAAGATCAAAGGTTCAGATTGGTAAATATTAAAGTAAAACTTCTTTAAACACAGAAGGCATGCGATGAACTATGATTGAAAAAAATAGAAAAATATATCATATACTTAACCAAGGTGAGTGGTTTATTCAAAAGTAGAAAAAAAAATATATAATATGGTGAGTGGTTTGTTCATATATGAAGATAAACAAGGAAAATATCTGATAAAATCCTAATATTTTGGATCAGTTTACGATTTAATCTCAACTTTTATTTTTGAACAAGAAAATGTTTGATTAATTTATATTTTCCCAATTTAACGAAACAATCCTTATTTTTTTTAACAAAAAATAAAAAGTTATCGTATAAAATTAGATAATCGAAACTATTCTGTTCAAAAACAAATTTTGAAATTATACCGTAAACTGACCCAAAATATTGGGACTTGATCGGAGATTTCCCGATAAACAATTATTATGTTTAAAAGATAGAGTAAATTATACGAATAGTCCTTTAGCTTTATAATTTTTTTTTCAAAAATAATCCTTATGAAAAAAAAAATCTTGAGATGGTCATTGCATGCAAATCTGTTAGATGGATTTGTTAATTTTAAAGAATTTTGGATAAGGACTATTTATGTTATTTTGTAAAAATTGGTTAAGGACTATTTATGAAATTTTATATAAGGATCATTTGAAATATTACAATTTTAGTCTTTTACTTTTCTTTTTATATTTTCGGCTTTCTTTTTTCACAACTTTGTTATTATATGTTTTTTAAAAATTCAATTAATTTTTATTGTCAAGATTTTATCTAAAATATTTAATTACTATACATAATTAAATATTTTCGTTTTCTATTTTTTATCTAAAAATATTTAAAGCGTAAAAACATCATATTATTACTTTTTAATATTTATGATGTAATTTTTAAGATTTATCTTCATTTATCTTATACAAATATATTTACTTTTTTGAAAGAAAAAAAATGATGTGTTATTATAAAAATACGTTTATATAGAAAAATAGTATGTTGCTATTTTATTTTAAAAATATAAGTATGTGGTTTTGAGTTAAAGATAAAAATATATTTCAGTTTTGATTTCATAATATAAGTACAAGGCATTCACAGTTCAACATGCCGATCACTCGAAAGGCGTTTGTTTTTCATTGCTTTGAACCGACAGTCGAAGTCCCTTCACCCCATCCTCAGGTGGACCGTGAACTGATTGATTTTTACCTCAAGTTCGGTCAGCCTTAGTATCTGACCTGGAGTGCCTAGAAGATTACAACGGTCAAGGTGCTGAAATCTTCTCCTGCAGGGAAATACATTAATGTCTCGTTCAAAATAAGTCGAGGTTCAGACAACTCGGTTTCTATTATTTCCCTGGCAGACCTTCCCAATTTGAATCCTCATGATTGGATCCTTCTATTCAATCTCCTGCTTACCAATGCGAAGGAGTGTGAGCCGATTTTGGGCATTTGAAGAGAATGTTGGCATCCTATATCCATGAAGTTGCAAAGATGGATCAGGAAATTGCTAATGTTCTAAGGACGAAACCGACGGTGAAGCCTACTGCTAAACCAGGAGATGTCAACAAAATGACTCTCGGTCAAATCGATTCTGCTTACCTTACGGTTATGTTTACAAGGGCCAAAGGTGAAAGATTTTTGTTTACTCTTGTGGACAAACACTTATTCTCTACTGACTGCCTAGAACACATCATCAACATCATTCATCGGTGCAAGGCGAATTCAGAGTCAGATAAGAAGAACTTCACAGATATGCTCTGGTGGTACATTACTTTTAGACAAATTCTTTTGGCCATTATACCGGGTGTGTTCAAGACTGTGAAGAAGTTGGTGATAGCTCAACCGAACTGAGCTCTTGGCTCCATGGACGCAAAGGGTGAGATTGTGGGATTATTGTGTCGTGTCATGGGCTGATATTTTGTATAAACTGGATTGGGCCTGTCCATCCGTGATTTACTAGGGTTACGTAGTATATATAGTGCATGCATGTATGCATTAAAAAAATGATCTTAACTGTTATCTTTATTATCGTTTGTAACCCTAAACACCTTCACAGTAGAAGTTCTTAATCGAGCTCTTATGAGGTGTGAAAGTTTTAATCATTCGACAACGTTTGAGCCATACTTGTGTTTTTTGTATTATTGTTTTATTTTCTGTTTAGAATCTATCGATCCTACTAGAATTTATATCATCAACTTGAGAAACATCAGTTTGAAGAATATGAGAAGGAACCACAGAGCCACTCTTCTTCTTCTCTCCAACTCTTGATTTTGATATTTTCTGTTTATTTTCTTGTTGATTTCTTTCCCATTGTGTTGTATGAATCCTAGAATGCACCAATTCCACAAAAGCTGCAACAATAACAACATCATACTTTTATATATTGGAAAAAATTGTTATAATTGGGTAGATTTTTCAAAGTACATAATTATATTATGTAAAAAATGAAGGAATAATTAACCAACTTACATTCCACATTAAGGCATCTATACGAGGAAATCTCAAGCTATATGGAGCAACAAAAAAAATCATCTTTTTACATATCAATCAATCTCTACAGTTTAAAATAATGCAAAATTCAAAAACTACACCTCAGAACGAATTGTAGGATGTCACCGTTTACAAAACAAGTTTATGCTTCAAGCTTGAGGTAGAAAAAGACTCATAATATTTCGGAAAATTTAATTGGCAAATTAAATTATTTATGAATCAGTCGGGTTGTTTGTTTACCTTTTTTATGAATCAATCGGGTTGTTTGTTTACCTCTTAACTGGCAAATTAAGAGGCATAGTCCGTTAGCATGTTATTTTGTATCTCTTAATATTTCATATTTCAGAGAGATGGGTTGAAAAAGAAAAAGAGGCGTGCGTTCCTATTTTGCCCTACGTGACTTCCTTCTTCTCTTTTCTATCTCCTACGCCGACCTAGGGATGAGCATATGGACCGGGGAACCGGCCGGAACCGGAACCCGATGGAACCGGTCGGGCCGGGACCGAGACATTATTTTTGTGGATTTTTGGAACCGGGAACCGGTAGGAACCGGAACCGATATAACCGGAACCGGCAAAAACCGGAACCGTATGATGCTATTTTTCAAGGACCGGTTCCAACATTTGAAGACAGGACAAGAACCGGTAGGAACCGGAACCGGTAGAACCGCTCGGCCGGTTCGGTTCTTAATTTTGGCCGAAGCCGGTTCCCGGTTCCGGTCCGGTTCGGGCCGGTTCCGACCGGTTCGGTTCTTTTGCTCATGCCTACGCCGACCCCTTTTTCCATCACAACACACTCCGATTACCTGCAATCTTTTGCCGCCATACTCTCCAACTCCATCAATCGATGCCATCGCTGACCTTCGGATCTCCGGCGCCATCCTCCTATATCTCCGGTGCCAGCCTCCCACACCTACGACGCCATTGTCGCACATCAGCTTTCAGGTATGTATCGTTCTTTATTTTTTTCCTTTGTTCTCTCCCCAAATACTATGAAATCGACGATTTCAGGGTGAAATCAATGTTTTCTTGCTGAAATCAATAATGAATCTGTAATTGTTGCTGACATTTGGTGATTTTTTTGCTGAAATCTCCATTGTCAAATGTGTTGTTCACACTAATTGCTCCATTGTTCTAGTTTACTCAAATTGTTTTCAGGTAGCATATTTTGATTTAGAATGACACTAAATTGACATAAAGATTGATGATTTCAATTTGGAATTGAGGATTTTTAATTACATATCCTTTGAGCAGAGATGGAAAATGCAATATCAGGGCTGTTTTGGTCATTTTTTTTTCCTGAAATACCTTTTCAAATAGTTTTCAGGTAGCATGTTTTGATTTAGAATGACACTAAATTGACATAAAGATTGATGATTTCAATTTGGAATTGAGGAATTTTGATTACATATCCTTTGAGAAGAGATGGAAAATGCAATATGAGGGTTGTTTTGGTCATTTTTTCCTGAACTACCTTTTGTTGATGTATTTATGTTGGAATCTGATGTGGTAATGTATGGACATGAAAATCTGATCTGATGTTTTTTTTTTTCTAAAATCACAGTTCATATCATATGTGCTGATGTGCTAAAAATCTGATGTGCATGTAGAATTTTATTTGGATTTCAATATAGTTTCTAGGATTTGAAAATATTCATGTTTGATTTTGATTTGTGCTCATTTTGATGTATGTTCAATTTGGATTTTATATGATATTTATGTTTTTTTAATAATTATTAAGAAATTGTTTCGGTTTCTATTCAAAGTAATTATAGTGTTATTGTATGAATAATTAACCAACTTACATTCCACATCATGGCATCTATACGAGGAAATCTCAAGCTATATGGAGCAACAAAAAAAATGCAAAATTCCAAAACTACAACTTAAAACGAATTGTACGAAAAGTATGATTGAAAACAAATAATTAATATAACAAGTCTTATTTATCAGATTAAAATTTATCATATATTATACTATACCTGAAAAAAGGCTTTAATTTATTTACAACCTCATCAAGCTCCATATCAGATAGCATGCAAACAAATCATATTTTATTCAAAACTTCAATTATTAGAATTTTAATTAAATTAGTGATAATAAGATACAAAATTTATGGCCTTAGGATAGGTGTCTTTGGTTGGGCGTTCTGCTAGGCCCATCAAAAATTGAGCTACCTGAAGCTATGATTTTTACGTTGGTTATGTAAAGTTTCTATATGTAAATTTGATATTGATTTTGAAACTCCCTGTGTATAAATAAAGGGATGCTCTTATTAAAGAACACTATTTCATTACAATTCTTTCTTCATCTTTCTTTTCTCGCATGTTGGTTATTTTTTCTTTTGATGTACCGAAAATGTTCATTGAAGTTTTTTTTATTGTTCTTGGTGTTTGTTGGAGCTTATTAAAAACCCTTTTCTGGCTTCTGGTGGTTACTAGGTCTTTTCTTTATTCGGATTCCACGCACAAACATCGTGGTGTTTTTTTGTACGCCGTTCTAATTTCAGTTGTGTTTTATTAAATTTCGGCTTGTAGGTTGTAGGTTGTGAATGTTTATGGAAACTTTGATTATGATTTTGTGATTTCATAGGATGTTATGTGAACTGCTTGAGCTGATTTTAATAGAAATATATGAGAGACATTTAGTGATTATTAAATTAATAATGATTTATTTATCTTCAGTCCACAAGGTTCCTAAGGAAGGATTTCATGGGAATGACTCTGAAAATTAGGATGTGGAAGGCTCTTAAGTTGCTCAAGGAATATTGTTTGTAGAAATGCCTAAGAGAAAGTAATATTCTGAATTTGGTTGGTTTTCTCAAGAAAGAATCATAGAATTGTGTACATGATCCACTTATCTTTGTTTTCCCTTTTAAATTGGTTTAGACATTAACATTATTATTTCATAAAACTGCAAAATTGGTCCCTGTGGTATTCAAAAATCTTTGGATAGGGTCCAAAAAGTTTCAAACTTGCATGGAAGGTCCAAAATCAAAACGTATCCGTGATTTAGGTCCAAAAAACTTGAAAAGACGATTATGCCCTTTTATTTTCTTTTTTGTATTTTTTATAATTATTTTAGTCCCATTTTAATTAAAAATAAAGAAAAAAGAAAAAAAATATATCCCTCATCCTACCCACCCCGTTCTCTCTCTCTCTCTCTCTCTCTCTCTCTCTCTCTCTCTCTCTCTCTCTCTCTCTCTCTCTCTCTCTCTCTCTCTCTCTCTCTCTCAGTGACAACTCCTGAACTTCATCTTGTTCATGAACTACTGAGTTGTTTTTGTTAGGTTTCATTATCTTTCAAGAACACTTGATGAATCACATGGTTAGAGTCATACACCATGACAAATTTCATTATCACTATCTGATTCTTCTCTCACAGCTTTCGTCTATGTCCACATCACAAACCCAAACCCTAATTCACTGATTTCCTCCACCGCCACCATTAAATCGACGACATCGCAGCTTCCCTAGCTCCATCTTCAGTGATTAAATTGACAACCATTTTATGATTTTACTTCAACTTCTGGATTTTATTTGGGATTCAACTTCATCAGTAAAAACCAAGGCGATGAATCAACTCAGCCAACACAACTCTATCGATCTGTGGCGGAGAAGAGAAGAGGTCGGCGAAGGTGGAGAAGAAGAAATCGACGAAGGCGAAGGTGGAAGTGGAGGCAGAGACGGGCGAAGATGAAGATTTGTGGTGGGGTAAGTATATCATTGTTCTCGTTTTCTTTACCGTACCCACTGGCAACTGCAATACATAAATCATGCAGAGAGGAAGAAGAAGACCACTTTTCTCGTTTTCTTTACACTCAAACCTGTAAAATCAGATTCAGAGTAAGAGCTGAGCATATCATTTTTTTTTTTCTTTTGGATTCTAACCTGCAACAGCAACTGTGAGAGAAAGAGACCTGAAATTATAAGCATTACTTGTAAGGAGAGGTAGGCTAGATTAGAATGTACAGATCGATCCATCCCAATTGTACAAAGTTGTGATATATCAAATAGCTCGAAAGAGAGAGTTATAGATTTGAATTTGTTGATTGAGAGAGAGAGAGAGAGAGAGAGAGAGAGAGAGAGAGAGAGAGAGAGAGAGAGAGAGAGAGAGATTTTCTTTATTTTTTTAGTTAAAACAATATTAAAATAATTATAAAAAATGCAAAAAATAAAATAAAAGGGCATAATCATCTTTTCAAGTTTTTTTGGACCTAAATCACGGAAACGTTTTGATTTTGAACCTTCCATGCAAGTTGGAAACTTTTTGGACCCTATCCAAAGATTTTTGAATACCACATGGACCAATTTTGCAGGTTTGTCTTTTCTATAATTTGCACAAGGTTTGGATTGATGGACAAATATGCCCCTACTGAATTCCCCTACATCCAACACAAATGACAATTCTTTGTACTGCTTGTATCCTAAGTATCTTCTATTACCAATCACTATTCATTAACAAAAACAATAATCTTCTAAAGTATACCATTTTGCAAATAATAAATTTGTACATTACTATGCTAAAGTACTCGCCTTTATTTTCTTGGCTTTGTGATTAAATGGTCTTCCAATCGGTAACTGTATGGTATCTCTTCCTTTAGCATTTATTTGAAAAATATGACTTGTTTGATCATGATGCAAAATAAAGTTATGATTGAATTCAATGTATCATTCCAAAACAAATCATAAGTTTTGGTACAAAGCTTTTTATTGGTTGTGAAAGTTTTGATACCTAAGCTTTATACATATTAGTACATTTGCAAGAACTATTTTTAATTTCACTTATTTTCATTTGTGCAACCGTAATGCACATTCTTTGCAGGGTTCTATATACGCGTATGAATTAACCAGTTGTAAATCTGTTGATTGTGTAAACAGGTATGTCACTCTCTCTCTTTCTGTTTATGATTCAACTATTTATTTGTGTATCAATTTATCAAAATGCTTCTTTTAGTGAGTATGAATGTGAACAATAAGTTAGAGTTTAATTTACATTGTGGTATCTATCTCCCTTGGTTGTGAGATATCTATACTAGGATAATTTTCTTGACTTCCAAGATGGTGTGGGCCATAGGATTAGTGGAAACTTTCTGTACTTTTTTATTTTCATTTTGCTTCTCCCTTTTAAGATATGATTTATGAAAAATGAGGTTGGGTCTCTAATGAGGTCACTAACATTCTAATTTGTGGAATAGGTTTTTTTTTTTTTTTTGATTTGGTAAATAACCGAAGAAAACACATTTTTAGATTTCATATACATACCCTTAGGTATAACCGACATAATCGTGTATATAAATCATCTTTATGTAGAAAAAATGTGACTTTAAAGGAAAGGGACCTCTCCTGTAGATCACTATCAATAAGGTGAATTGCTTTTGATTCATGATTATGTTTATTTTCATAACTGTGATTAATTAAAGTTATAACTCCCAAGTGGCCAAGTGTATATGTAATTTAAACTTCTTAATGAATCTTTTACTCATGTTTTTTGGATTTTTGTTTTTGCCATGAGAAAGTATATCTTTTTAGTCGTGCAACTATTTCCGAAACTCCACATCAGCAAAAAGGGGGATAAGAAACTCGGAAGAAGAAGAAGGGAGGGTTGGGCCTTAGGCCAACATGCACTCCTTATTATAAGGAGTTTGGAACAAATACTTCTACTTATCAATTAGAAATTTATAAGTTTCTTATAATATTTGTTTTTGTTTTTATGTTAATTTCATGCTTTACAATGATATTCCCTTTTTTATATCAATTTTGTGATAATTGCTAATAATTTGTAAATTAAAAAAAAAAAAAAAGTTATAACTTTTGTCAAACGAAGTTCAAAGTAAATTTATTTAGGTTGATTTTATCTCATGGTTTAAATTAATACATCATATATCACATATATCTTGAACTTGAACCCGAAATATTTATAACAAAAACAAAGTTTGAATTAAATTCGATTAACTTTACTTTACTACATAGTAGGTGGTATATTTATGTTTCTCATCTAAAGTTACATTTATCTTTTAATGGTGTTTCTAACTGATTTATAAAATCATTTAATATCACACCCTTAGAGGTTTTATCTTTTTATCTTTTTAATTTTTTCTGTTTTTAATTTAATTTTATTTAATTGTGTTTTTGTCAATTGCTATTATTTTTATTTTATTGTCTTTTAATGTTTTTTTTTTCAATCATATGTTGTTTCTATGGGTAAATTTGTCATTGTACAATGCATGGTAACAATTTACATAATGATGATATGGAACAAAGTATTAACCGTCCACCAGAAAGTATGATACTATAAAATAAAGTAAAATCGATTTATAGTTTTTACATCGATCAACCCGACCACCAGACGATATAAGTACAAAAAATAATAAATTTAATAGTACAATGCTATACTTGGAACAAATAAAAGTACGATGTTATACAAGAAGAAAATAAAATCAATCTTTTTTTATTATATCGGTTAACCGTCTATCGGACAGGTATAACACTAGTTATTTTATGTTAGCGACTGTTTATTAGCAATTCATAGATTGCTAAAAGGTAGAAATTGGGAGTGTTATAGTAAGTCTTTCTATATTGTATATGTTATTCAATGAAGTTCGCCCCTTCTCTTATAAAATCAATAAATATTTTATGGGTTTGAACTTTTAAATAAAACTGTAACTCACCGTTTAAAAAAGAGAAAATTTGTGAAATAACCAAAAAGAATAAAGAGTATGAGAAAAATGATCAAAAATTTTTGTTTTTCGAAAAATGACATTGACTTCCGCAGAGAGCAGCTCTGTGGAAGTTCTTATCTTCTGAGAAATGGATTTTGCTCTGAGGAAATGACGTGCCATGGAAAAAAAAGACAAAAAAATTTATGGTTCCGTGGAGAGTGCATTGGTTCCGTAGAGATGCTCTCTGCGGATCCGTTCTTCAAAGTCCGAGGAAATGTTCTTCACAAAAAAATTTATGAATAACATTTCCTCAGAGGAGTACCTCTGAAGAATAGATCCGCAGAGAGCATCTCTGCGGAACCATGAAACTTTTTTGTCTTTTTCCCATTACATGTCATGTTCTCATAGCAAAATCTATTCCTTAAAAGATAAGAATTTTCGTAGAGCTCCTCTCTGCTGATGTCATGATCATTTTTCAAAAAAACAAAAAATTTTGATCATTTTTCTCAAGCCCACCCTCTTTTTTGTCATTTTACAAAAACAAGTTTATGCTTCAAGCTTGAGGTAGAAAAGGACTCGTATTATATTTCGGAAAATTTAATGAACGCTACAAGTAATCTGAGTATTTATGTTTAAATCAAAACCATGAATATTTTTCTTGGAAGAGGGTCGGTCAATCTATGCAAAATAAAGAGAAAAACTTAATTTTAGTAAACCTCGGAAGCACGAGCAAGAAGTTGCCGGCATTCCTTAAGGTCTCTGACACGGTTCTTTTTTATCTATCCACTGAATTTTACAATTATGCCCCTTTTTAGATTTACAAAAGAGAGAAAAACCCAAACATTTATTTCCAAACACAGGAGGCTCCTTCTTCCTTCTTGGGGTTTGTTTGCAGAAAATACATTAATCAATTTGAAACTTTGTAAAATAACCCTTTGAAACTTTTTTATTGTTTTGTAAATCAGTTCTTCCATTTAACTCACTCCCCCTGCACCTACCTACCTACAAGTGATGTCATCAATGGTGTTTATGGAGTAAAAGGTTATTTGGTTAAAATCTCACACCAACGCCACCATTATAAATCTCTAAAGCATCTTCGCTAATCAGCTCCGACGAAATCTCTGAACAACACCACCACAACAAAAGCCCAAAATAGATAAAAGACAAGGGTTGAAGGCGAAGGAGCTTTCCCGGGTTTGTTTGTGTGCATCGTCGGCGATTTTTATCATCATATTCACCGTCATCGTCTTTTTCAATGGAACAAGGATGACTAACAATGAAGTCATCAGGGGCAATTTTTTCAATTAACTGTAGATGGATAAAAATAATTGCCCATTCCTTAACGCCAATTTAAGATCTCACGGATGAAATCAAGCTCAATTGCGTGTAGATTTTAAATGTCCAAAACGATCCTCAAAACTGGACTGACCAATTTCCTTCCCAAATTTTCATCCCTCCCCCCAATCCCAAACATCACATCATGCATTACATCCCTCCAATCATGTGCCGATCAGACCAACTTACAGGAAGGAAAGAAACTCCATTCCTACATGCTCATCAATGGCTTCCTCAGCTCCCCACGCGCTATCACCAGCCTCATCAACATGTACTCCAAATGCAACTCCATCTCAGATGCCTTTCTGGTTTTTACTTCCTCGTCTAACTCCCAACTCAACGTTTTTGCTTACAACGCAATCATTGCCGGATTTATCCACAATGAGATGCCAGAACCCGCGTTACAGGTTTATAAAAAAATGCGAGTGGCAGGTGTTTCGATGGATAAATACACGTTCCCTTGTGTGGTCAAGGCATTATCGAGTTGTGGCGATGTTGCTGGTTTGAAGATTGCTCACGGGTTGGTCTTTAAATTCGGGGTGGATCATGATCTGTTTGTGGGCAGTGCTGTAGTCGATGTGTACTTTAAACTTGGGTTAATGGAGGATGCACACAAAGTGTTCGATGAAATGCCTGACAGAGATGTTGTCCTATGGAACGCCATGATTAATAGGTACGCACAAATTGGTGAATACAATAGCGCATTGGAGTGTTTACATAGACTTCGCACAGGAGGGAATGTACCTAGTAGTTTCACTGTAACTGGGATATTATCGGTGCTCACAATGAAAGGGGACCTTGACAATGGGAAGTCCATCCATGGATTTGCAACCAAGATGGGTTACTCTTCAGGCATTGCAGTTTGTAATGCCCTAATCGACATGTATGGAAAATGCAAATCCTTTCTCGATGCTCTTGATATCTTTGAAGGAATGGAGATTAAAGATATATATTCATGGAATTCAATAATCGGTGTTCATCAACAATCCAGTGATCATGAAGAAACACTAAATCTTTTCAGGCGAATGTTACACGATCGTACTTTTTGTCCTGATTTAGTCACTTTCACAACTGTCCTCCCTGCATGCTCTCATTTAGCAGCATTAAGACATGGTAAGCAGATTCATGGGTACATGATAACAAAGAATTCAGGGAAAGAAGATGATACTCGCATCAACAACGCCCTCATGGACATGTATGGAAAATGTGGAAGTATGGAAGAAGCCCAAATGATTTTCAACCACATGGATGGTAAAGATTCGGCTTCTTGGAACATCATAATCAATAGTTATGCAATGCACGGGTTTGGCCACGAGGCATTAGACATGTTTCATAAAATGTGTGAAACAGATTTGAAACCCGACGAGGTGACATTCGTCGGGGTTCTTTCAGCCTGCTGTCATGCAGGCCTACTGAATCAAGGGCGAGAATTTCTCGCCCAAATGGAGCTGAAATACAAGATAGTGCCGACAGTCGAGCACTATACCTGTGTAATCGACATGCTTGGTCGAGCAGGACTGCTCGACCAAGCATACGAACTGCTATCCGCCATGCCCGTCAGACCAAACTCAATCGTCTGGCGAGCATTTCTAGCAGCATGCCACCTCCATGGAGATGCAAAACTTGCAGAAATTGCTGCGAGAAATGTTATTAATCTTGAACCGGAGCATTGTGGGAGCTATGTTTTGATGTCTAATGTGTATGGTACAATGGGTAGATATGAGGAGGTGTCTGATGTGAGATTTAATATGAGACAACAAAATGTGAAGAAAACACCAGGGTGTAGTTGGATTGAGTTTGGAGATGGGGTGCATGTTTTTGGGAGTCGTGATCGAGTCCATTTTGATGAAGAATTAATTTATAGCGAGCTTGGTTCGTTGTATGCGACCATGGGTCTATGCAAGGCGGCTTGAAATTGTGCAAACAAGTCGAACCATTTGTTTTTTTTTTTTTTTCAAATTCGTAGTTTGAAGAATATGCAACGCACTTTACTTTTTACTAGAAATAAAACATGATGAAGTTGATTGAAGCTTTTTATAGAATAGTACATTTGAGATAGGTTTGAATAAAAGAAAGCTTCAATTATGTATGAGTATTGTTACATTTTTCACAGCCTGTAACTAGTATATCCTCCTCCTCCTCCACCTAAACTGGAGGATGGGTAGCCAGCAGCATATGATTGGCCACCAATACCATAAGTTGATGGTGGTTGGTATGATGAATTCCCAATTTGTGAGTAGGAAGACCTCAAACTTGACTCCAACTTTGCAAAGCTGCTGATGCTTGGAATTGATTCCTTATGCCCATTCACACATTCCTGAAAAAAAAAAAAAAAAAGATGACTCATTCCATTAATCCATTCTACCCAACTTGCCATAATACACACAAACACGCATATTTCTACATATACTGATATACATATATATTATGATTTATAGAAAGGAAACCTGAATGAGCTGCTGAGCTGTCTGAACTTGAGATGATGTCCCTTTTATTTCGACTGTAATTTCATCGGGTAAACCTCTACTCTCTTGCACAGTAAGAATGGCACCACTTGTCCTACGAATATATGCAATATTTGTTCCCCCAACTCCAATAATATCTTCAGCATAAGCTAATGGTATTTGCATTGTTTGAGCTATCTGATTTAGTGATTTACATAACCTTATTAATGTAGAAAAAAAGAGAAGAAGGAACCCTAATTTCTTGAAGAGATGATTGCTGACCTGAGTTACAATAGGGCCACCAGTTCGAGCAATTGCAGGAGAATGTGTTGAAGGTAGGCCAGGGTCACGTCCATACAAGGAAAGCCCATGGGAAGAAAGATGTGATTCTCTTTGGGGTTCACGATCAAGAAACAGAGTCTCTCTCCTCATTGGAAGAGAAAAATCACTACCAATTCCAGTAGTTTGCATCATGGGCTTCTCAGCCCATGTTTCCACTTGTTGGCTTTCTTGTGTCACTGCTGCTACATTATTCTGTAAAAGTCTCCATTATTCACATAAACAATGCTGTTATAGTTTCAAGATATAGGTAAGTCAAATGGTGATCTCACTTACAGTCTTCTCAAACAAAGGAAGAACACTACGATCTACCAAAAACCTCCTTAAATGTCCCACCACAGCTTCTAAAGCTTTCAGGACTTTTACAGCTTCTCCCTGAATATCCACGATCCTCTCTTCTGAATTCGCAGATATAGCTGACACTTCATCTGGCAAAAGAACATTTTTTTTTCAGAAATGAAAAAGATTGAATTTCGTTGAGTTGCGAATTTGAAAGAGTGAATTCATTCATTATTCATACCACCAGAGAGCACACGCACTTGACAACCACTGCTCTCCTGGATTGACTTGATTGATGATCCTTGCTTTCCGATCAGACTGATGGCTTGCATTGATGGAACCAATAATCGGATTGAACAAAATGGTACGGATGCTATACTTTCACCTTCGTTCTCTGGAAATCCGTTGATTCGTTTAAATACTCTTATTACAGCATCCATGGCAGGTGAGAGAGGTGCCTCTGTTTCTTCTTTGCCAGAGATTAAGACCTGATGAGGTAACCACAAGTATTACGGCTAACTACGTTTATATCTCGCATACAGAAAGTAAAACTTGCGTAATTATGAACCCTAAATTAGTGTAGGGCTTCTCGAATTTTATAAAGGTGAAAGAACGCTTGAATTAAATGAAAAGATTCGAGATTTACAGGTTGAAACTGAAGAGAAGAATTTGGAAACAACTTACAATGCGATCAGGGGTACCAACAGGGGCGTCGAGTACGCGAATTCGAGCTTTGGTGTCTTCGCACATCTTTTTGATTATATCTCCTTTCCGTCCAATTATACTCCCAACCTTGAGCACCGGCACAATGAGCCGAAAAACGCAGTCCCCAGGCCATCCAGGCCACTTCTTCTCCTCAGCTAAAGCCGAATCAGTAGCCAGGGGATTTTTATCTGCCGGCTCCGTGTCGGTTCCCAGAGCCGCTTCTACGATGGTGGTGGCAGATTCCGTCTCTGATTTTGACGCTCCAGTGACGGTGCCATTGACTGAGGGTATGGTAGAAGCCATTAATGTGCGTTTGAGCAGGCTAGGGTTTTTATGGACGAAGGGTTTGTTTGACGAAGAGGGGATCTGGAAATAAAAGTACTTCGACGCTTAAGTGAGGTCTTACATATGGGATCTGTAACCAAATGTATGCGACTATGCTCCTTTCAGAAGCCAAATTACTTTCTTGCCCCTTCTTATTTTTAGTTATGCCGAAATAATCATATGTATTATTTGCATTAGTAAAATAGGGTAAAAAAAAACTATATTTTCAAAATTTCAGTTTAGCCATCAATTTTTAATAAACTTTGAAAAAACCATAATTTTATAGTAAAACATTATTTTCCTAAAGTTCGGTTTAATCATCAATTTATAAATTGATTAGTTATTTTAGCACAAAATGAAATTTTATGGTTTTTTCAGCACAAATGCAGGTTAGAAAGGTGGTAATAAAACATTTACCTAAAATTGGATAGTTTTTTAGCACATAAAAATTAGATGGTTAAATCAGAAAAAATGATAAAATATAATTGTTTCTTTTATTATTAACCCTTAAGTAAAATCAACAAAATTAGAACATGTACTTTAATTTTACACATCTATTTAATTTTTATATTTGTTACATCAACAATTAATATATGATATTATCATTATTATTTCTGAAGTATACGTCCTAAAATGATAATTTAATAAATATGAACCATAAATTAAAATTTATTTCCAATTATAGACTTTTTAAATCCCTTTAGAGAAATGTTATAAAAAATAGGAATTATCCATATAGTATGCATTTATCTTGAGAAGGCATATCGGGGATGGTGAGCAATGTGAGGAAGGTCTTCGCCCTTTTAGGTGTATGGGTTGTTTCGGAGTCGAGACAATAATAGATTGACTGCAATCTGAGCGGCACCACCCACTCTACCCTACCACCTACAGGTGGGCGTCCATCTATAACACCTCGTTTATTTAATAAATAAATAAATTAATGAATGTATACTAGTGCTAAAATCAATAATTATATATCAAGGGTTGGTCTCGAGGAGTTAACTGTCACAGTTTTAGAAGTCGGGGGTTTAAAGTGTAATTTAGTAAAGATTTTTAGAAGACATGGGGTGTTTGGTAAGTATTGGGACTTATTATGAAAAGATTTATGGAAGTAGGGCTAAGGAGTAAATTCTGGACTTCATTTGAAAATAATTGTAGATGGAGGGGCTATTTGGTAAAATGTTGGACTTCATTTGAAGAGATTTTAGATGGTTGGGGTTAAAAGGGTAACTTATGGTCTCATTTTGAAAGAAAATAGGGAAGGAGGGGCTGATTCTGTTATTATGGAAATAAGTTTGGAGAGGCACCGGGTATTTAAAACATGTAAACCCTAACCCTAATGCATAACCCCAGCTGTCACCTTCACCTCCCACTCCCTTCGGCTCCGCCACCTTATGCCCCATCCTTCCTCCGTAGCCGCATAGCAACCATGTAGATAGAAACTGGTGAAGCCAATCGTCGTACGTAGCATGTAGAGGGGGAAGAACCACATGGTCAGTCGAATGAGCATCGTGGAAGAGCTGATGCCGTTGTTGGAATCGTGGAAACGCCAGAAGCGCTGTCGCTCTCGGACATTCCCTCTCTTCCCCTATTCTGTTTCGTTTTCAGCCATGTCGTCGGTGTTGCTAGAGTTGTCGGACGTCGCCACTCACAGAACCTTCGTTTCATTGCTCCGGTCAACATCTACTACCCCGAAGGAGGTTGCAGTTTGATTTTCAGTTGCTGGGTCGCGAGTATGTGTGAATTGTGAGATTTGTTGTTCGTTGTGTAAGTGAGTCTCGGCCAGAAAATCAAGAGGAAACGCTACCACCACTGTGAGGTGGTGGTTATCATCGTAAAAACCACCGTTAACTACTTTTGTTGTCGCCATCTAGTCCAATCACCACCGCCGTGCACCACCATGTGGGTGGTTGTGTCCATCTTGCAAATAGAAGTGTGTGTGTGTGTGTGGTTGTATTTCCATTGTTAGTGTGTGTTGTGTGTGTTTTGTCTAGCCGGAAAACCAAGAGAGCCACCGCCACCATGTGTCATCGCCGTCCACAACAAGGGTGGTTGTGTATGTGTGTTATGCTAGTTAGTGTGTGTGTGTGTGTGTTTAGTTTTGGATTAAAGCATTGTAATTGTAATTAGCAAAAAGAATAATGAAAAGAATCATAACCACCACCGTGAACCACCATTGACCACCACTACCCGAGGTGGTAATGGGTGGTGTCCGACTAGTGAAACCCTATTGGGCTACTATTGGGTTGGAAACCTTAATTGGGGTTTGCAAAACCCTAATGTCATGAAACCCTAATTTTAGGGATTGATCGGGACCGCATGAGAATTAATTAATAAACTTAAAATATTAATTAATAATTATTGGTAAACTAACCTAAGGCAATATTTGACTTAAGGGATTAAGTCCTTTATGGGTTAAGTAAGAAACACTTAACCCTAATCGTCATTTCATGTGGGAACCCTAATTTCACTTGGGCCTTGAGTTGGGCCTTTCTATTGGACTTTGGTGATTGGATTATTAATGGGCTTTCTAAGAATAAGTAACTGGACTAAATAATTGTATGGGTTTTAGGATAAGGCCCATGTGAGAGTCTTGGATCGAATTTGGAAAAATTGGGTCATAGATGGGCCATAATTGGGCCTTTATGATTATGTGATATTGGGCCATGGGAATACCAAGAGTTTGGACTAGAATAATTGGATGGGCCTTTTGGAAAAACCTTGTAGGGGTTTGGGCCTAATTTGGAAAATTGGGCCATATGTTGAGCTTTAGTCCATTAGTTAATTATTGGGCCTTTGGAGTGTGAGTTGGACCTTGGGCTTGGAACCCAATTATTAATTGGGTGTTGTTTGATGTTGACAGCTCGGGAATCTGTCAACCAACAGCTGAAGTTTTATCCGCGGGATTTCAGCAGTGTGAGGTGAGTTTTCCTCACTATACTCAAGGGTCTAAGGCACCAAGGTCGACCCTTTTGGATTGGTATCCTGATATGTTGTATGCCCGAGTATTGTATGATCCGTTATATCAGTATCCTGGTAGATGGGATGTTATATGATGTTATGATCCGTTAGATCAATATCATGGTAAATAGTATGTTATATGTTGATATGATCTGTTCAGATCGGTATCCTGGTAGATAGGATGTGCTATGTTGTTATGATATGTTAGATTGGTTTGTTTGTCTATAGACTGTTATGTGATTAGCTTATATATGTGCACATGTTTGATTAGTGGTTGAGGCTTATCTGCTTTGTGCGAGAGCTAAAAAACCTGGGCATTCCAACCCGATGGTTGTGGGCTGTGAGTATTCCATCATGATGATGATTGGACTCGTAGTATGTGGGCATTCCAACCTGATGGTTATGGGCTGAGGGTATTCCATCTCGAGGATGATTGGACCTGTTTTATACATATTGGCATTCCAACCAGGGATATTCCATCCGGATGGATGACTGGAACTGGAGGTTGATTAGGCATGGGGTATTCTAACCTGATGGTTGATTGGACCCATAGTATGATGTTTGTGATTATATGTGTATTGTTGTGTATGAGTATTTTGGGGGAACTCACTAAGCTTTGTGCTTACGATTTCAGTTTATTATTTCAGGTACTTCAGATGACTCGACAAGGCGAAGGCGTGACTGTACACATCGTGTTGTTTTAGACTTATGGTTTCTTGGATACTCTGATTTTAAACTATTTTGAAAACATTTTGTAATAATTAATGGCTTTTGGATGTTTGAAAAAGTTTTAAATTGACTTGATTTTTATGGGTGTTACAAGTTAGTATAAGAGCCTTGGTTTGAGTGAATTGGAGGAACACTCGTGTGAATCCAACCTCAAATCAAGGAAAATATTTTCAAAATGATTTTCAAATGGTTTTCAAAATAATAATGGAGGATGCAAGTGTACGATCAGCCGGAGCCAGTAAGTAGACCCCAAAATACCCTACAGTTATTTGATATTGTGAAGTGTTAGAACAACATGCTAGTACTAGGCTAGGGATCTTCAGGAATTGCATGATAGAATTGCGTGATTGTATGATGCCTGATAGGATAGAGTTTTTCCTTATATGAAATTGACATCATTACTATAGTTGCTCAGTGTATGCATCATAAGTTATACATAATTAAGATCTTATATCCTGAGAATATTTGGTTTAGCTTTATTTCCTGTTCCTTGTTTGGTTGTGGGCTTAGAGTAGGACCGAGTATTCGAATGTCTATGGGGTCCAGCGTTATGTATGGCTAGCATATACGAATGTAGCATGGTTGGTGGAAGTTTCATGGGTGGGTTGTGTGAGGCCGGGAGGCCAGTTATGAGATATTTAGCATTCCTCTAGGAGTGAAGATTGAGCGCTCGCTATGATTATGTAAATTGTCAGGGCGTTGTGATGATATTGAGACAAATATGGGTAGGTGTGGAAGGTAGTATGGGCTCGTACTACTAAAAACACAGGACCTATACGCGTAGTAAGGAAGTCACAACCCCTAGGGTTAGGTTGGGAGTTGGTCCCCTGTCATTATATGGATTATTAGAGATCTTTCTGGTATCTTACCAAAATGGTGGTTATGAGACATCTTGAGACTGGATCCAGGTTAGGATCGGGAGTTGGCAGCCAGGATAGGCCAACGTTGTCAGAGGACCGTGTCAGTGAGATCATCCGGTAGGAGGTGATTGGGGTTGTCCGGGGACATTCCAAAGATGTTTGGGTCTATTAAGACCGTCATGGTTGAGTATTTCGACGAGCACTATGCAACCATTGCCAATATGGTTGCCGTAGCAGCTACATCATCTGTAGCGACGATAGGGGGAGGAGTTGGTTGAGCTTTCCAGTACCGGGACTTGTTACTGGGACACATTCTGATGAGCAAAGGGCTATAATTACTTGGGATCGGGGAGATGTTTTGTACTCGTTACATTACGCGGGTTGAGCAGAAGAGGCTAGCACAGGAGTTTCTGGATTTGAGGCTTTGGTGGTTTTGCTTGAGGCCGGAATGCGAGTCATGGGGACTCCGGAAGGGGGTGATGATTATTTTCAGCTGGAGTTTTGCAGCTGGAGTGATGACTCAAGTTACGCTTGAGATTCGTGAGTTTCACATCATTCTCTACCTATACTCTCAAATTAACGTGCCAGTTAACCACACGGGCTCTATCAACAAGTTATAAAGAGAATGTGAAACTTTTATGGATAACATAAGATTCACATTAAATATATTGTGAATTAACCTTGCAAAATCGCATGGTCCCCGACTCAAGTTATGCTTGAGATTCACGTGTTCCATATTACTCTCAACTATATTATAATTTGATGTGTTGGTTAACCACACGAGTTCCACCAACAGAATATAAAGAATATGTGCAATTTTCATGGATAATATAAACTCACATTCTATTAATAAAATGAGATTTTGTTTTATACTTGTATTCAGAATACTTTTAGATTGACCATTATCACTATCAAACCCTTTCGGTAACTCCATTCTCAAAATGCAATAGGGTGGTGAGGGTGTGATGCGGGCCCTAGTGTGGAGGATCGGGCCCTTGCGTTCCTAGAGGCCCACGATCGTGTGACTAAAGGGGCTTCACGGAAATAGCCATAACTTTGGCTACGAATCTCCGTTTCGGGCCTACGACCAGTCAAATCGAAGCTTGGAGCAAGGAGCACGTCTAGATAAGTTCCCGAAGGGGACTTACCCATTTTTGAGTCTAGAAATCGCTTTCTAAATGGAGTTATGAACCATTTTGTTATTTTCCTTAATTTTTGGGTTTTGTTTTTGGGTTTGTATTTGGCCCATGGACTTTTAGGGTTTCATTTTAATTTTTGCTTCTTATTTAACTGTTTTTGATGTAATTTGGACGGTCGATCATCAATTTTATGAACTTTCGATTTTCTCCCAAATTCTGTGTGTTAATCCAGATTTGAAGCCAATCCCACGGTATTCGTAGAATCAACGTGGTTTTGAAGAGATTGTCCTGGCTATTCTTTTAGAATCAACAGGTTCATTCTTGTTTATCTTTGTGTTGTTTTTTGCGTTGCATCAGGGTGGTAAGTGCGAAGAATATTAAAAACCGACCTCATTAGGAATCATAAAGACCTCCTTAAACCCCTACATCAAAACAGGTGAGCCTAGTCATGGTAAGACTTACAATGTCAATACTTAAAACATACGAGGGTGCATGTTGTAACTTTCTTATACATACAATGGACACAGTTCTAATATATATAAATATAAGGGGTTAAATTTAAAACTTTTTGAATTTAGTTGTCTATTATTAGTTCTAAGTAATTGCGATGACGCAATGTAATAATTAATTAAATCATGAGGGTTTAATATTCAAATTTATAAATCCCTTTTATAAATAATATTAAATATTTAAATTCACTATTTAAATAAATAAATATATATTCGAATTCAAATAAACACATTTAAATAATATTTGTCAATTTTCTAGATTTAAAACATTTTCAATTTGGTATTTATCCATATTTGATAAAACCCTAATTTGAACATCTATCTCCATATATCTACGTGTGTTGTATCTCCCATGTATATCATAGCGAAGAAATTCCCATACCAAGCCAAGCTTTTACACTTGTTAAGTTAGAATATAGTTTCCTATGAATCGTTATCTATGTACAATACAAGGGTGACTACAGTGCTTCCACTAGAATTGACATATATATGGTTTATCTATGTTTCTCGAAATTCAAACTCCTTGAACTTTCTCATTGAAGCAAAGATTCCAATTACTCCTACTAGCTTTGACATATATATGGCTTATCATTATTTTTCGAAATTTAAACTCTTTGAACTTTCTCATTGAAATAATCATCCCACTTGCGAGATGTTTATTTCAGTCCATAAATGAACTTATTAATCCTACACATCCTTCACAACCTTTCTTGGTTTGATTATGTGTTTGTTCCTATCCATGCTTTCTACTTGAAGATCCAGTTATACCTAATGGTGAAGGCCACGTGCTTGATCTACCAAGTTTTCACACACATAGACTTAATCTCACTCTCCATTTCCTCTTTCCATGTCGTAGCTTTTTGGGCCTACCATAGCTTCCGATAGCTGGTACTGGTACACTCTAATTGCTCCATAGCAGTGACTCATTTACCTCAATAATATAAACTCTTATATAACTAGGCGTATGACATCCTCTATCATATCTATAAGGAAGAAGTGGAAATATGTCAGTTTCCTTAATAGCTCTTTCAATTCCAAATTGAATTCTTTGTATAACTTTAGGCTCTTCGTTGGTTGACTCTTGAATCTTATCAAGAGTAATGTGACTCCCACTAGCCCTTATGGAAATCAACTGCCTCTCTTGGAAGACTAACCTTCGAGCACCATACACTTTGTTCTTAGAAGGATTGTTAAACAATTATCCAAAATTATTGATGGGTTCTCCAATGAGATAACACATCTCTATTCTAATTTCTAGATTGTTGAGCGCTTTAAGACGAGCATAAGCCTCATAATCATAGACTTCCATATGTGGTAGTGAATACTAAATCCCACTTCACATACCATAGAGTGTTTCATGAACCTACTTAGTTGGTACAAGACCAAAGGAATTCTCGTAACACTATTCATGGTATAATCGATCCATGAATTGTTAGTATGCATAATTCGACTCATCTAGTACAAAATCAATGAATGATTTGTTTCTTTATCCAACTAACACTCCTATTGGAAGTGTTCAGGGCGGAGATAGCTTGCGAAACTCTTTCACAATTACTTAGATGATCGATAAGATTTTGGACTGAGATGCTCACTATGATTGTCTCATCATATTGCCCAATTGATTCTTAACTTCGCTTTATGAGAGATCTAAACACCTAAAAGGTTCTAGACTCACGTTCATACGAAGTTTTTCTCACCATGTATTGTGGTTAATCTGAATGGTCCATTAGTGCAAACTAATTCCAACAAATATTCTCATCACCCAGTGATGTATTCATCATCTATCTTGATAAACAAGATTTGCATTTATCATAAGACTCGGGGTCAAATGATATCCAAGATCTGATCCAACTGGATATTTGGTAATGCATTTTTCATTTATGTGTCCAAGAATATGATTCCATAAATACATTTCACCCAAACCTTTAGATCTATTTGAATAAGTACTTATTATGGTCAATCTGAATGATCTATTAGTTGAACCAACATCAACAAATATTCATAATAGTACATCTTATTCAAATATTCGAATCAACTTTGAACTATTGTTATTATACTAGGTCCATTGATTTCATGACTTTCTTTTAACATGTTAGATTACTCTACATTTAAATAAGTCAGAACTATCTCATGAATCACAGTATAAACAATTCCAACTATAATACCATGAACCAAACATTTGGAAAAGAGTTGTCTTTTGATCCCATGAATAGTAGCAAGGGCTCGGTATTCACGATCAAATTATGTTCTCCATGTTTCAGTCTTCTTACTTCATTTTAGTCACTATACGTTCTTGAAAATGTCACAGTCCTTAGTAAAACACTCAAGGATTGGAACTAATGTTCCAATGGCACTATAGATCCATATATTTGATTGAACACCAAACATGGGAGAGCTAGTTATCTTTTTATCCTTTGGAAAGTAGAAAGGGCTCGTGATCCATGATCAAACTTCTTCATGTTTGTAACGCCTCGTTCTAAAATTAATTATTTATGGATTCCCGAAATCAAGAGTAAGGTTGTTTCAGTCTTTTATGGGCAATGGGTTTTCATTCGAGAAGGTTTCGGACCAGGGTATATTGCTAGAAGCGTAGGGCTTCTCGCCACCTTTCCATGGACATAAAGTTTGTCGGGAACGGATCTAGAATAAAGGAGTTATGATAATTTGAAGATATTGGAAACTATGGACCTTATGGAGAAAAAGTGATGAGAAAGGGGCATGCATGCTTTTGGGACACGCGTGGCTATGCCTAGCGTAAGTTGGGTTATGCCCAGCATAATAGAGTAATTGGTCGCGGGTGCAAGGGTGCGTACGCCCAGCGTACGCTAAAGATCATTAAACCCTAATTTGGGTTGAGCCACTATATATAGAACATAATGGCTTGAACCCTAGCCCCCATATCAACCTCCTTATCATTAGAAAAACCCTAGATAGCCGTCCATCTCCATTATTCAGTGTGTTTGGCCTTGTGGAGCTTAGTTTGGCAAAGGAAAGCTTAGAAGAAGAAATAAGAGGTTGGCAAAGGAGGAAACTTTGTGGCTGGAGCTTGTAGATCTAAGATAGCATCACCTTTTGCAACTATTTGGAGGTATAAAGTTCACAACTTTCCTTGTAGAAACATAAATCTAGTTTTTGTGAGCTTTGGGATCTTTTTAGGTCCAAAGATTTGACCTTTATGGTGTAACTTCGTCCTAAATCCTGGGATTGCCACCCTTAGAGCTAAAAATGTCCCATGAGCAGTAAAGTCTTGATTTTTATGGTTCTATTTAGCCCATGCATGAGATCTAGTCCCCTTTTATGGATGTAGAAGATCACTTTGGAAGTTTGAGTTGGTTTGAGCCATATAAAGTCACCAAGTTAGTGACTTTATGGTTTAAGGCGTAAAATAAGACTTGGATCTGAGTTGGTAGCTTCTGAATCGAGATATTTAACTCTTAATAGAAAAAGGACTTAACATGGGGATTACGTTGAGTGTAATTACAGGTACGCCCATCGTACTCACCTTTTTGCACGTACGCTTAGCGTACATGGGGGGTACGCCCCGCGTAATCTGTCTGTATGGATCATGAGTTTTTGGGAGTGGTTTGGGGCATGTTTGGGTATTTGGGCCTTTGTGGGCCCTCAGAAATCATATTATATGGGTCAAGGAATATAATTTTGGCTTTGGGTGAGGCCCATTAAAGGATTGGGCCCAATGTAGCAAATTGGGCCATTAGTGGGTCACTAGTGGGTTGAGAAGCTTACCTAGTGTTGGGCCTTTCATTTTATGGGGTTTGGGCCTTAGCCATGGACCATATTTGGGTTAAGGGTAAAATGGTCAATTTACCCTTAGAAGGATATTATTTTGGGCTAAGTGTTATTGTGGCGTTGATAGTTCGGGGAGCTAGAGGAGCATCGGTGCGGGGATTATCAGATAGCAGTCAGAAGGGTAGCAGCAGTGTTTTAGCAGTTCAAGGTGAGTTATCCTCACTGTACCAAGGGTCAAAGGCACCAAGACCGGCCCTTTGAATTGTTATTTGAGTAATTACTGATATGATATGTTGGTTTGGTATTCTGCTAGAAAGGATGATTATATGCTAGTATGGTTGATTAGATTGGCATCCTGGTAGACTGGATGTGGTTATGCTTAGTGACCTGTAGCTGGTTGGATTGTCTGTGTGCTGGTAAGAGATTACCTATGAGATGTGTGCATGTTTGAATAGTTGTAGAGGGTATTCCATCCCGGTAGGATGATATGGCCCTATTATGTTGTTTCAGTAGACTGTTATGTGATTATTTGATAAATGCACATGTTTGCTAGTATGTGGGCATTCCAACCTGGTGGTTGTTGGTTAGGAGTATTCCATCCTGGTAGGATGATTGGACTCGTAGTATGATGGCATTCCAACCCGATGGTTGTAGGCCTGGGGTATTCCATCCCGATGGATGATTGGACCCATAGTAGTTATTGTATGTATAAGTGTGTGGGCATTCCAACTCGATGGTTGTGGGCCGAGAGTATTCCATCTCGAGGATGACTGGACTCGTAGTATTTTGGCATTCCAACCCGATGGTTGAGGGCTTGGGGTATTCCAACCCGACGGTTGATTGGACCCATATTATGTTGTTTATTGATGTATGTGTATGGTTATGTGTGTATGGGTGTTTTGGAGGAACTCACTAAGCTTTCGAGCTTACGGTTTCAGTTTATTGTTTCAGGTACATCAGGTATCATGGCAAGGCAAAGGCGTGATCGTACCGCTCATCATAATTCATGATTTTGTGATTTGGTTTTGGGGATACTCTAATGTTTAAAACTGTTTTGAAAACAAGTTGTATTAACTTAATGGTTTTTGAATGGATTGAAATATTTTAAATTGGTTGGAAATTTTTGGTTGTTACAATGTATATTTTGGGAATGTATGCTTTCTTAGTCCTTTCTTCTTCTAGAAATGAATTGCTATCATAAATTGTATCAGAATAAGCCTTCCTATGTCCTTGGCATTTGGGTCTAGATTAGGTATACCAACACCAATCGCCTTTTAACCCATGGGCAATTGAATTTCTTCTTCTTGACACTTCTATTCATGATAGTAAAAATATGAGAGTGTTTTGAATTATGAGTTTTTATGATTGGTCATGTTAGTTTCAAAAGGAAACCTTAATATGCTACACAACTCCTTCATGGTCATTCCAAGCTGTTCATATCAAAATCAGAGTGAACTGATTATATGTACATGTTAGCTAGTCGACTAACCCTAGTCAAATCCTGACTCATTCAATATGCCAGTTTACAACATACATTTGATAATCTCTTTCTAACAATATAGAATGCAATGTTTGAAGTAACCTAGAAAGAGCTTTATCAAAGGCATGATCTTTCTTTTCGTTTATGAGAACTATTCCCAAACTACGAATTTGACAAGATTGATCATCCTCATGGCTAATCCTTTCAAAGGGTTTATAGCAGTAGATTTTAGTGGATAAGGTTATAGACATCATTCAATATCAAATTCCATTATAGTTTGTTTTACTTATCCTTAATTACCCTAAATAAAAATATTTTAGAAGGATAGGATCCATATTTGGCTTGATGATGTGTAAATGGATGTCGTAAACAAATGATAAAGCTATTTAGGTAGGCAAAGCCCCTTTCCAATTTCGATCACTACAAAATTCCTAGATCTTTGAGATTCATTGACTATCAATAACATGTTAATCTCGGATTACGTTCATCTTAAAATCAATGATAGGGTCGCCGCAGATCATTGAACAGATGGTGAATCGACCATACAAAATCACATGGTATCCGACTCAAGTTACGCTTGAGATTCGCGAGTTCCACATCATTAATTCTCTACCTATAATCTCAAATTGACGTGCCAATTAACCACACGAGCTCCATCAACAAGCTATAAAGAGAATGTGAAACTTTTATGGATAACATAAGATTCACATTAAATAGATTGTGAATTAACCTTGCAAAATCGCATGGTCCCCGACTCAAGTTACGATTGAGATTCACGAGTTCCATATTATTCTCAACTATACTCTAGATTGATGTGTCGGTTAACCACACGAGCTCCACCAACAGAATATACAGAATATGTGCAATTTTCATGGATAATATAAACTCACATTCTATTAATAAAACGGGATCTTGTTTTATACTTCTATTTATAATACTTTTAGATTGACCATTAGCACTATCAAACCCTTTCGGTAACTCCATTCTCAAAATGCAATAGGACGGTGAGGGTGCTAAGCGCGAAGCATATTAAAAACTGACCTCATTAGGCATCATAAAGACCTCCTTAAACCCCTACATCAGAATGGGTGAGCATAGTCATGGTAAGACTGACAATGTCAATACTTAAAACATACGAGGATGCATGTTGTAACTTTCTTATACATATAATATACACAATTCTAACATATACATACATACATATATATATATATATATATATATATATATATATATATATATATATATATATATATAAGGGGTTAAATTTAAAATATTATAAATTTAGTTGTCTATTATTAATTCTAATTAATCGCGATGACGCAATGTAATAATTAATAAATAATGAGGGTTTAATATTCAAATTTATAAATCTCTATTATAAATAATATTAAATATTTCAATTCACAATTTAAATAAATAAATAAATATTCAAATTCAAATAAACACATTTAAATAATATTTATCAGTTTTCCAGATTTAAAAGAGTTTAAATTTGGTATTTATCCATATTTGATAAAGCTTCTAATTTGAACAATGGAAGAAAAGTCGAAACCCTAATTATGTCATGCTCACGTCGTGATGTAACAACCCAAATTTTCAAGATAAAATTTTCATTTTTAATTAACCAAACATTTACATAAAGTAAGAAATAATATTAACCACTGTTTTCAAAATTCATGACATTAACATTTTGTTCAAAACATCAGAGTGTCCCATCAAAATAAATATCGGAGAGTGCACGTCGCGCCATCAAGCCTTGTCTTTTCCCTTAGGCTCAGATGTACCTGAAACAAATCAAAAAACTGTAAGCTAATGCTTAGTGAGTTCCCCAGAGCATACCCCACACATAATCCACATAACACATATCATATTAGCTATAAAGCTACATATATATCATAGAAGCCATGCATATAAACATATAAGGATGCCATGGAAACCTTCCAAGGTCTTACATCAAGTGCCACAGGAAACCCCCACATGGTCTTTACTAGCCGCCACTGGAACCCCCACTTGGTCTTGGCTAATTGCCGCGAGAACATCCACACGGTCTTAACTAATCATGGAAATATTATATGAGCTAAACAAATATACATACTAGATAGTCGTGGAAACCCTACAAGGACTTATACTAAATGCCATAGGAACCTCCTTATGGTCTTAATATACTGCCCCGGGAACCCCCCGGGGTCTTTCATACAAATGTCCTAGCGACGTA
Organism: Lactuca saligna; assembly: GCF_052625555.1. NCBI lineage: Eukaryota > Viridiplantae > Streptophyta > Magnoliopsida > Asterales > Asteraceae > Lactuca > Lactuca saligna. The sequence continues at coordinate 98,526,674 of NC_136424.1, read as the reverse complement.
TCACATAACCAACTACCAATCCATATAACATTAAATGGGTCGGCCTTGGTGCCTTCGACCAATTGGTATGGTGAGAAGACTCACCTCTCTCTGTTGAATCCAAAAGTTGCTTTCCTAACAATCTGTAACCACCTGTGTTGAACAATCATATTATTACTCAAGGTTAGGACTAAACCATTATTCAATTGCAAACCCCAAACCCAAGTCCTGTCATATTAGACCAAAGAGTCTTCTTTTGCTAATAGGCCCAAGGTCCCTGTCCAAAATTGTTAATGGGTCGTATGGCCCAATAAGGCCCAACCAAGATATCCATGGCCCAAAATAAATCAGCTGGCCCACTAAATCCAAAACATGATTAGGCCCAATGAATAATTAGGGCCCAAAAAGCATGCAAGCCAAAAATAAGTCCAAGTCCATCTGTTGTGTGTACGCCTTGTGTACTACCCTGGTACGTGCAGCGTACTCAGCCCCTGAGTGGTACACGATGCGTAATCTAGATTACGCCCAACTTACAAACATATTAAGAACCTTTTCCATTAAGTGCTTAATACTCTATGTTTTAATGTCCAATATCAGATCTGAGCTCATTAAGACGTCCTAGGCATAAATTTGGCAACTTTATGCCCTTGCATGCTATATGGGACATAAAAACTTCATTCTTCACATTAGGACTTCATATAAGGCTTCAAACTCATGCATGGAGTCTAGATACTCCCCAAGCTAGCACCTTTATGCACCTAGTGTGCTTACAAAGCTCAGATCTAACCATTTCAACCTTTGGAGTTGCTCAACTCTAAAGAAGTGGTTCAAGAACACAAAAAGGGATCAAACAAAAATCCTAGCTAGATCTAAAAGATGAGAAGATCAAAGCTTTATACCTCCAGAAGCTCTCCAAAGTGAACTAGATGCATATTCTTGAAGCCTAATGTCAATCCAAGCTTGCTTAGCAACTCCCTCTTCTTGAATGGACAGTAAAATGACCACAAATGCACTCCTTAAGCTCAATAAACACACTCTAATGATTTTAGGGTTTCCAAGGACGTTTAAAGGTGAGAGATGTTGATTAGGGTGGAGCTCAAATGAGATAAGGATGCTTATATAGGTCTCAAGTCCGTAAATTAGGGTTTTAGCATCCGTCATGTACGCCCCGCGTACGCTTGGTACGTCCAGCATATGTGTTGGCCCTTCGCGATCATCCATGCATGGTACGCTAAGCGTACTCATGAAGTATGCCCAACGTACTTTAGGGACTTGCTATGCAATAATTAAAATTTCAAGGGCTTCAACGGTAATACCTGGTTTGGAGTGGTACACGTGAGCCCTATGCTCTCACGTTGTGAGCAACGATTAGGTTTTAACTCTTACAAAATTTTCAATTATTCTTCTTTCATTTAATTTCAAACCTGCATTTTCAGAAAATATATATCAAAGGTGAATGTAACCATGAACCAACGACTTTGATACCCATGTTGGGTTTTCTACGCATTAAATACACTCTAAACTAGGTAGTGGAAAAATCAAAACTACGATATACCTAAGTGTACATGAAACCTATGGATCTATGGTTTCATACTAATTATATATACCTTAGAAAACATAAAGCATGAGGAAGAAAACATACCTCTTATATAGCCGTTGATATCCATGCTTGAAATCTTGATCCTCCATGAAGTTGCTTGGAAGAGAGGACCCGAACCAGAATCACTCTAATGATATCACACCTAATGACACCAAAGAGTGGAATAAAAATAACTAGGAGAATGGTGAATTTCACAAACCCTAACACGGTTAGAAATCGTCCCTATGGGAGGAGGAAAAAAGGGTTGGCGAAACTTTAAGCCAAGGTGCCCAAAATAATGAAATTCATAAGGCCCTATTTATAGCCTTGGATCATTTCCAGGGTTTTGTACTCCTACCCATGTGGGATGGAGGCCCAACCACGAAATTCCAATCCTTTCCCATGTGGGATGTAGTGATTTTCATCCAACACTAATTCCATAAGGGTTCTGTAACATTCCTGAATAACCAACTATTGATTAATGAATATTCAACCCTTTAATTAATTAAACTATTAATTAATTCCCTAAATACATTTCTAATTAGTTTCTAATTAATTATTAACCATAATAATTAATAAACCAATTTCTCCTTTATTTAATCTACTCAATTTAGGTCTTGAGGGCAACCCAAAAGGATCCCGTTATTATTAGAAATATTACCAATAATTAATTACCTTAGACAATATTCCAACACGAACTCCCTCACTCCGGGAGTTCAAGGCGTGCGGAGCGCCTGAGTTCTATGGGGCTAAGGACCCCATGGCTAGTTGCCGCTGGATCGCTGACATGGAGAATATTCAACGCACGAGCTTTTTCCCTGAGGCGGCAAATGTGGGATTCATGTCCTGTATGCTTAGGGACCGAGCGCGGGACTGGTGGGAGGAGGTTACTCGTGAGGTAGGGACAAAGGGTGTGACCATAATGACATGGGAGGATTTTGTTCAGAGATTTTATCGGGAGTTTGCATCGGCCATTGAGGTCCAACAGCTAGTGAGGGAGTTCTAGGATCTTCACCAGACTACAAAGACTATGGCGGAGATCACCACCAAGTTCAGGGAGGGGGGATTGCTAGTTCCGCAGTACGTTGCGGATGATGAGATGAGGAAGACGAGATATCATTCTATGTTGAGGGATGATATCCGGGAGTTCGTTAGCTTTTCAGGGTGCAAAACCCTGAACGATATGATTGAGAAGTCCCCTAATGGTCTCCACCTAGATTTCTCGATGTCCTCATTGTCGGTAAGTATGTTACATCTCATCGTCTTCATTCTCCTCTCCTTTTCAACCAATGGATACACGTATTGGAGCTTGAAACCTGCAATCACGAAAACTTATATGATTGAACCCAACTATCGGACATCACATGTCCACCATACTCCACCACAATACCGGTTTCATAAACACACATATAACGGAACCCCTTCCCCTTCGGGAAGTCTGATTAAACTTTGATATATGTGGCACTTCTTCTAGCGAATTTGGTTTGGTTCGTTGAAAGTCTCATCTGTATATAGAAATTGTGTGGAGAAATTAGATGTTCACATTAGATCAAAAGAAGAAGAAATCCGATGTATATGTAACAGAGAAACATAGGTGAGTTTGGGTTTGAAATAAGATGCACTGTGTTTGGGTTTTGTGGATTCCAGATTTGGAACTAGATAGTAGATTCCAGGTGGGGTGATTCAATGGTAAGGAAAAATGGAAGCAAATATCAGGTCGGTGGGTTATGTTCTTCGGCGATGAAAACCACTAAGCATCGTGTTCTACTGCCACACGAGTCAACTGAGACAATCCTAATTTCCTAGGCTTTGTAAGCGATCATCAATTATGTGTGTACGAGAGAGAGAATTTCGGGTATCAAATCATCAATTATGTATTATTTTTTAGTTTTCTATGTGTATGTTATTTAATTTGGAAGAAAATAGGATGATGAAGACGATCAGATAAGAGAGAGAGAGAGAGAGAGGTGAGGTAGAGTGGAATTTTTTTCTAGTTATTTAAATTCTAAAATAAATAAATAAGGAAAAAGGAAATAAAAATTGCAAAATTGACCTTTCAAGTGTACCATGGATCAAATTCATAGGAGATTCATAATTTTGGGATCAAATTCACAGAAAATTCCTGATTTTGAACCTTTCATGCAAGTTGAAAATTCTTTGGACCCTATCTATAGTTTTTTGCAAACCACAGGGATTAATTTTATAGTTTTATAAATGTTGGACAAGTAAGTTTAAACTAAAATACCCCAAAATCAAAACTCTTTCATTTTAGTAACAAACTCGTCAATTTAAAACTTATGTTTATCATCACAATTTTTTTAAAATCAACGACGATAATATAATTCTTCGAGGACTCAACTAAAAAACCATTGATCATTCTTCGATGAGTAAAAAAGGTAGGTGTGTGTATGTATATATATATATATATATATATATATATATATATATATATATATATATATATATATATATATCTTTACTATCTTATAAAAGAAATCTTACTATTTCTAAAAATAGAATGAATATAATAATATTATTTTTTTAAGACGTACAAACGATTAAGCTAATATTACAAACAACCATTAATAAAATAATATTAAATTTTAAATTTGTTTTGACTCCTTATATTTCTCAGCAAAATCCTAATTTCATGGTCATTCAAAATTTAAAACCTTTTCATCCTAATACGCTTCAACAAATATCCTTTAAATGTTGCATTTGCAGCTGATTAAAATATCTCATAGCAGACGTGTGTTTGTTCTCTCCACCTTATAAACCCTGCTATAAATCCCACTGCCATGAAGTATTTCCCTTATAAACCCTAATCGTTTTTCTCCCTCTCTTAGACGAAGACAATGTGTTTTTTTTAAGAAAAAAAGTTTGAAAATATTCCAATTTCTCAAAAAAATTTACCCCAAATGCGAAACTGGGTAAAATTTTCCATTTTGCGAAGACTACAGGGATGCGAAATGAAAATTCTGCACTTTTGTCTTTTTATGACCCCATTTTGCGAAGTTGGACCACTTATATTATTTCTTGAAAAGATCAGGGGCCAAATGCGAAACTCTTATCTTTCTTCCCCAATTCGCATTTATACATTAAAAACTTCGCATTTTCATTCAAATTCTTCGCATCTTGCATCCATCCGTCTTTGAGTTCATTCACATTTCATCGCATTAACTGAGAAATTAATCAGTTGTCTCATATTCACATTTCAGTTGTTTGAGAAACCCAGATACGAACCCAAATGCGAAACCCACTGATTTCAAATGCGAACCAACCAAAAATCATCAACCACGTACTTGTGTCACCAAATGCGAACTGAATATCACCATTAAATTCTCCTCGCATTCTATAGATGCGAACACAATCCAGATCTCCGACTCCAAGCTTGCGAAATCAAAATCAATTAACCTCAAACAACAAATCGTGAACTTCTTATGCGAACTGTTTTGACCCACAAAACCAAATGCGAACTCAATTGATGTCATATGCGAACTGATTTCATAGATGCGAACACAATTGATTTCATATGCGAATCCACATCCATCGATATGAAACCAATACCAGTTACAAGCAATTAGTAGCAACCATCGATCCTCTAATTTTCAATTACTCAGCCTTCGCTTTTCATACAACCCGTCGACCCTGAAAAATCGATAAACACCAAATGTCTCATTTTTAGATCGATTTTCTGATTAAATGTCATATTTGAAGAATGATCATCCTGTTCTTCATCATATTCAACATGTTCTTCATCATATTCAAAGTTAGGAATCAATGTTCCGATTCCATCAAATTTATCATCTCAAATCTTCGTTGTTTATCCCTTAGAATCAAAATCACCAATCACAGTCTTTATTCTTCAGTTATCAACAACCCTTAGAAATCAAACTCGATCTCAACCCCAAAAAGAGTAGCATTGGGTTTGTTCACTGATTTTTCAGGATCTTATATTTCCTCAGTTTTTTTCTATTTAGTTTTTGATTTTTAAATGTTTGTTTTAAAGGATAGTGATGGTGGTGGAGAATGAGACTTATGTTGAAGAATGGAGAAGTTTGGTTTATTTCTCTTTTCAGTTTTACTGTTCTTCTAAAAAATAATGGTTCGTATTCTTTCTTATTTCGTTAAATGAGTTTCAATCGACATCAGTTTTTGTCATTAGGCAGGATCTAATAGCTAATAACAAAAAAAATATTGGAACAATTAATATTTGAGAAACTAATATTCGAAGCAAGAAGTTTTGAATGGATATTAAACGATAGTTTCAAGGGTTCTCTGATTTTGCTAATGGTAATCAACAGAATGCTTACTTATTGTTTTTCCTTATGAGCTTGTAGACTTGTTTGGAAGCTAGTTCCAAGAAGTTGAAGCAGATATACAAGTTGCCATCATTTCCAGGAAGGCATCTAAAGAAGTTGTTTCTCAAATTTCTACTTCTGCTGATAAGAATGAGGAGAAGACAAAGTTAAATGTCGAAATTACCCATGTTAATGAGGAGACTAATCCAACTTCACCATCGTATCCAAATATATCTACTTCAAGTATTATCTACTATATAAGCATTGTGAGTTCAAACATAAAACTAATTTTCAAGTTCATTAATTTGGTGGACTATATTTCTTTCCATGGGCTCAATTTGGCAAGTTGGCATGTACAAAATGTATTTTTTGACCAACAAAGGTTGGGTAAGTTTGTTTTTCCTATTTTAAACAATAGGTTATTACTATATTATTTTCACCCTGAGCCTGTCTATGTTCAATGGATTATGAAAGGTTTTTTGTTTCTAATGTTCACAAGGTTGTGAATTTCTTTTAATGTGAGGTTGTTTGTCTTTTCCCATTTATGTGTTTAGGTGTTTAGCTGTTATTGGATTTTTTTTTCTTATAGTGTATAGCAATGTACTTTGCTCTACTACCTGATGTGCGGTTTTTATAATTTTTCTTTTTGTTAAAAAAAAGATTAATGAAAGAACGTGGGAAATAGCAAATTAGCAGTGTACTTACATAGCTGGACCTTTAGTTTATTCTACTAATTTGTAATCTCCTGCATGTGTTGGATTATCTGTATGAAAGATGGACTACCTTTTGGATACAAGATAGATAGGTGTTTTTTGGGGCCTCAATTTGGCTTTCACATTATCTCATATTTTAATTTTCATCCTTAATTTTGGTATTTTATGCAACTTTATATTTTTAAAAGGCATAACACATTCCCTACCTTCTGAAGTTGATGAATCATTACGTCTAAGATCATGTAAGACAACATTAAAGAAATAAAGACAGGACTATTGGTTGATCTCCAGGTGGTCTAGAAAGACCACACAATTGCTTTTGTAAGAAGTCTTCAATTGCCTGTAAAAGTATTTACATGCCTTTTGTTTCAAGATTAATGTCATTTTAGTTGAGATTAGTGCTTATATTGAAATGTATATAAATTGTCTTTCGTGTTTGGTTTGAATTATATGGAATTGGGTTCAAGCATCTTTGTGATAATAAAGCCAATTAGTAGAGTATTTATTTAAACATTCTTATTATAACAAAATTAACTAAAATTTAAATGAAAAGTTTCACTATAAAACAGGACACGTAAAATAGGAACTCTCAGTTACAAACCTCCTTATCCAAAGATAGGTACATCGAAAAAAAAGCTATTCGTCAAAAAAAAAAAAAACACAATTCAAAACTTCTACAGTTTTTGCTTGCCTTGCATGAGACTAAAAATAGCAACTAAATTATTTTTTAATTATTTAAGCTAAAACAGTAGCAAATATTATTTAACCTAAAACTAAAACCTATTTTGTTTTTAAACTAAAATAGCAAGGTACTTTAACATTTAACATGTAATAGCAACATACTTTCACATTTAAAATATAATAACAACTTATTTGTATTTGTAAGCAAATTAACGTAGTATTATATTTAACTCAAAAATACAATGTATTTTTCTTTTTAAGCTAACTTACCATCTTTAATATTTATCTCGTAATAGCATATCAAAAGAAAACTTATTGCCACCGAAAACAATTCGCCAAACGAAACTATTCATTGAACATAAAGTATTTGATTCCACAACAATACGTGTTCTGTGTAATATGCAATTTGTTTTGAAAGAAAAAAAATTCTGAAAAAAAAAACTATTTACCATCCGCCAACAGAAAACTATCTATCCAAATCTCCGAAACAATCATGTGAATTCGAAATAAAAGTTAAAGCCGCAAAGAACCTAATAACCGAAATGAATTAATGTCCGCCCGCTGCTTTGCGCGGGTTTACAACTAGTATATATATATATATATATATATATATATATATATATATATATATATATATATATATATATATATATATATATATAATAGCAAGATGAAAAACAGCAAACAGAAGACTCTAATCACTGGAAGGAAGCTAGGTTATAATATGGATGGACAACTATTGTACGGACGTTTGAACAATGTTATTCTATTAGAATTAGTAAGAGAATAGATTGTTTACTAATGCGAATATGTTCAACCTCACACAATTATCGTCATTTTCATGCATTCTCACTAATTTTTATTCAATTTTGTTCTCACGCATTGTTTTTCACACATTTTAATTCTTACAGAATATGACTCGATAAACATTCTGACAACATTTTGACAAAATGAGAATAATAATAAAAAGTCTATAATAACCTCATAGACGATTTAATTAGTGAGAATATGTGATAATGACAATAATTATGTAAGATTTAACATATTCGAATTATCAAACAACATATTTTCTTATTCATTATCACGTAATAGCCACACGTCAACACAATAGATGATTAAATTGTAACTTTAAGGTCAATATGATAATTCTAATTTTTGTTCTGGCCCATCCTAGTCTTACCAAATGATACCCAGATAACTAATTCAGTTCTATTTAGTTATGTTCTGTTCAGTTTCATCCAACTTAGTTCCATTCTGTCCTACTGTCACACGTTACCTAATAGAGAACACACACATAAAATTCTAAGTGTTTTTTTCCAACTTAAAGTTACAATCTAATCATTTAAGCCACGCTAATTAAAATTCATTTAATTAATTTTCAAAGTCAAAAAATTCAAATTTTCCTCCCGAATTTTTGGTAACCAATATTTCACTTTCTTAACAATCAAGGTGTGGAGACTAAGGCTATGTTTGACGTACTAGTTGAAAAACTAGCTGATAGCTGAAAAGCTAGCTGTTAAATAAAAAGTTAACTGATAGTTGGAAAGCTAACCGATAAAAAATTATGTTTGATAAAACTAACTGAAAAGTTAGCTGAAATATATAAAATTACATAAAAAGATATTTAAGAGTATTTGTTTCTATAATTAATTAAGGGGTATATTTGAAAAAAATTTAAAAAGCTCCTAAAAAACTAGCTTATAAGCTACTTTTTTATTTGTCAAACACGACAACATAAAAAACTCAAAAAATAAACTAACTTATGAGCTAGCATAAGACGTCAATTACAACCTAAAAATAATATTATATGTTATATTTCCAGCATACCTTAATTTTCAAAGGTAATTTTCAACCTCTGAAAATTTTCTTGTTGAATAATTATCATTTGTTTAATCAGATACCATATTCAAGAGTTAAACATCAAATAAACTCATTAATGACGTTTTACACTTTGAGACCAAAACATCTAATCTCAAATAATATGCATCACATCTACTTTTCTTCATCGTCACATCATCATCATTAACTTTATGACCATCACTCTTCTCAATGTCATATACACAAATTGAAATTTCTCACCACAAGGAGATGGTTTTGAGTCATGAAGGAAAACATCCCACGTTCATCACTAGCCCCGTATGCACCAATATGGCATGCGGGACCTTCCTAAATAACAGTTCTGCTAACGAACATACTTAAAACAACCAAATTGAGAAATCATTATAGAAGAGACATTAGACTTAGTTGCTACCATATGTAGATACCCTTCCACTTCCACACAATTAATTTTCATCTACTCTATTCCATCTAAATAATGTCATCATTAATATAGGCAACAATAATGATAGTAGGATATTTGCAAGTTAACATGATCTTATTATATATACCATATGTACCATATTAAGTAGGTCCACAATAGGTTATACCCAAATATAGATTCAAGGTTTTGATTATTCAGATCTTGAAAATACTCCAACCATCATTAACTTTCTCACAACGCTCATCCACTACAAAGGTACTCACTCTAGGATTATCATTTTGTGAATTCATTATCAATTCAAAGAAATTGGATTCGAAGACAGTAGAAAAGATTGAAAGAATTGTTATTTGGTTCCAATAATACTCTGTACACCAATGTAAAGTAGTCTAGCAACTTGCATGCGAAGGAAGAACAATAAGAAGACAAACGAATCCATAAAAAAAAAGTATTATAATTATGCCTTGTTTGTTTTGATAGTATAACGAAAAAAAGACAAAGTAAAAAAAACTGTAAACTCATCTCTCAAGTCTCAAAAGTCACCCTCTTTTACCTCTCCATTATCACACAACACCATAACTAGTTACTGTAATAAAAGAAGAACAAACTATACAAATGTATTTTTTGAACATAGTCATTCATGATATGGCAAATTTACTTTTTTACCCCAAACAGCAAAAATGCGGCTAAACAGGAATGACATCAAGCTTTGATGAGTCTTCACCTCTCAAAGCAATGCCTTGAAGGTTGACTGGAAGGAGGCATTGACTCCATTGGCATCCAGTTGGGATTGGATCAGATGGTGGAACTATCATCAACACGTTTTCATTTCTCTGAACAATTCCCATCACACTCACTGTGCTTCCTTCTTTTATGTACCTATCATATCAAAGGGTATTTTCGTCTTTTCCTTATTAGGACCTTCTATACTAGTATTTTATATCAGTGAGGATCAAGAAACGAAAGTAGGTTTTGCTTAATATTACCCTTCTTTGAGGCGCATGACACGATCATCGGGAGGGATATTTCTGTCATTCAACCATCTGATGAATTGTGGAGATGAATCTTTGTTTGACTGGTCAACTTCTAAAACAACAGATTCTTCCACATACGGAGTCACACGTGCTCCATAACCAGTCTTTACTAATGCCCTCAATCCAGATTGAAAATCAGATATATAGAAATCCACCACATGCCTCTGCAAAATTATTTATATTATAACCAAGAATTCTCTAAAAACATACAATCTTAATAATATCATTAAGGAATCAGCAATGAAGAAGTCATCTTTATTGCAAAGTCAAAGCATGTCTTCTTTTTGGAAGTTAGTGAGTAATATATATATATATATATATATATATATATATATATATATATATATATATATATATATATATATATATGTATATATAATCCATAGGAGAATATTTGCTTTATGTAAAGCTAATTAATCACACATGCAAATCAAAAAGAAAAAAGATAGACTCTATAATTGATCAATAAATAATCGGTTTTAATCACAACTAACACATGACTCTTATTAGCTTGCAACAAGCATGCAGCTAATAATATTAATAATATAGCCACCTAACAAAAACATATAATAAAAATCATGGTTTTATAAATTATAAAATTATTACCTCCATGGTTCGTAGGCCCCACGTAAAGCGACGATGTGTAGGGTTTGCAGGTTTTGAAGCCCATCCTCTATATTCATGTAAACTTGTGGATGTATAAACACATCTAGGAACCCTTTGAAATGATGACTCTAAAGGCACATTTCCACATGTAACCACCTTCAACAAATCAAGATATAAAAATTAATTAACGTTACATCTATGCTTATGATTATAATTAGGTATTTGTATATAGAATATTCATAACATATTAATAATAACATACCCCAGACACCTTCACAAACTGTCCATTTTTTGCTGTTCTAAGCTCAGCATCTGGATACCTATCAATAAAACTAACCAAAGATTTCCCTCCCCAACACGCACTCCAAGGTGAACTGCAAAAGAAGCAAAAATTTAATGAAAAAAGATAATTTTTTAAGCATAATGAAAGACAAAGATAGTAGTCACCTGGATAAAGATCCACCATCTTTCTTGCTAAGGTGAGTTACAGCTTGGTTTTTAGCCATGGAACCTCTTGACTTAAATGACCCTGTGGAGTCCACCGGACCAGCCACCTTGCGGGGTGCACCGGCGGAGTTAAGTGGTCCGGAAGTGATGAGACCGGTGGTGGGTAGAACTGGCGGGAGTGGGCCAGAATTGTGGCGGGAGCTAGGCATTCCACCACCTTGAGGTCCAGATGACTTCCTTATAGGTTCACCATGTTTATTCAAAGGTCCAGAACTGGTTTTCTTCATGGAAGCTGAACCAGGAGCTGCCCCACCGGAAGACCCCATTCTATTGGCGGCATTGGATGGTGGTTGGTTGGAATGTGAAGAACTGCCGCCACCAAAAGATCCTGTTCTTAGAGGAGCATTAGCTATTGGTCCGGATTTTCTTGGCCTATTGGTAGTGTGTTGACTGTGTTCTACATCAAACATTTTGCCAAGTTCGCCGGATTTTTTTATATCACCGCCAGTGTAAGGGACGGCGGTGGAGGACATGGTGGGTGCCCTCTCTTTTGGTTGTTCAGGCCGCCCAGATACGTATAAACCATTGTTTAGTTGATGCGATGGGAATCTTGAACTCATGTTTTGTGTGAACAAAGAGGATTGTTTTTGTGATATTCTCAGCTTAGAGCAACTGGATCTTGAGCATAATCAAAATCTACAGAGGAATGAAAGGTTATGAGTTTTGTTGAAGTAATTTAAGAAAACGAACTATGGAATCCAGTATAAGATTTCTAATTATCAGAATCAGGTATAGAACAAGTTTAAGTACACATTGGATAGTTACCATGAAAGGAAAAGAGAATTAACTTCTGTATTGATTTGAACCAAATGAACGAAGGAAATCCATGGAGTTAGATTTAGGGCCAGAAAAATGTTACGAGTAGTGATGATCATTAGTAAAATGAATGACAGGAAGCATTATGATTCAATAGGGATTAGTCATGGAAAGTTAAGGAAAATTAGCGGATAAACAAGTCTGAAGTATGAATCGTAAAAACTGAGAATCTAAACGAAATGGAAATATCGTATTACAACAGAAAATTTTATCATTATCGGACTGAAAGAAATTTCTCGTCTATTAAGGCAAAATTCAACTTCATATCAGGATCCAACTTGCAGCAGAAACAAGTAGAGTGAAATCGGAATCAGTTGAAGCTGTGAGATGATTTGATTAAACAAAGTTAAATGATATGTCTAACATGTTACGGATCCAAATCAAAAGCATTGACCCCAAATTTCCCGACTCGTAAACGTTAGAGATCGGAGATGCTGCATCAAACACAAGTTCAAACAAGCAAAAATACAGCAAACTAAGTTCCAAAATAAAAAATTTCGCAAGTGGTTATCGTTCTGCGTCAAAATCAAAGTAAACTGAAATCAGAAACACCGAGTTGAATAAATTAATAAACCCAGAATGTACCTACATTCCCGAATGAAGATCAGAAGCCCTAGACAGAGAGTTTGACAGAATTCTGGAAGGGCAAGTAATCAAAGGGGTTTTCGCGGTGATTGACTGAAAAAATTAGTATTTTCAGCATACCTTGTGACGAAGTATAAACATGGCTGATCATGAGAGAGAGAATATAGAGAAAGAGAGTTTTAAAATGGTATTTGTTTGTTTGCAAAACGGATTTGTAAGGAACCCTCAAGGAAAACTCCAATCAAAATTTCTTCTCTCTAAAATGCTTCAAGGATACATATTGGACTAAATTTTGCCACCGTCTTTCACTTTCCTTTTCACTACTTGGATCTTGAATGATAGACAATAATGGCCCTTTCTTTCTTTCAACTCAAAGTCCATATTTCATCAATAATATATCTCTTATTCACCTAATCAAGACTTATATTATGAAATTAAATATTAAATATTAAATATTATATATATATATATATATATATATATATATATATATATATATATATATGGAAATATGAGAGATGCAAAGACATTTTGTAAAAAAATATATCTTTGTATGCATGTGAGGGTTTTTATAATAATTTATAATTAGATAACAGTAATGATTTATATTCATCTAATTTATTCGACCAATCGAGATAGATTTATCGAATATATGCACATATGAAAGAACAAAGACAATTTGTTAAAAACTATCTATGTATGCATGTCTTTAAGTTCTCTTATAAATGTATTAGGGTTTCTCCTCACTATATTTATGATAAGATTACTTATAGGGCTGTCACATTGGATTGAAAACAAAATCTAGGTGCAAGGAACCCAAAATTACTCACAAGTAGAAAGATCATCAAAACCATATCATAGAGTGTGTTATTCTTTTAAATGTCATGCTAGTTAGCAAGAAGAAATGTAAGAAGATGATCAGTTAAAGTGTATTGTAATGAATCTGACATGATTTTAAGGAATCAGATTTGGTATACACATATAAGGTTGCAAGTGAGAGAACGACGTACATATAGACATACATTATTCCTTATCGATACAAAATATAGTTCAACTTAGGTATTATAGTTCATATGTTGTTGTGTTATGCTATCTAATTTTAGTATATGTGTTATTCATAAGGCCTTCATCCATTTATCTGACAATGGTTAGTTGCTTTTTCCCATCCTGGTTAGTATGTATGTCCATTATTCCGATCTTGGTTAATTCATCTAAGATGAATGCACTTACAACTATAACTTCAATAGCTCTTTTAAATTGACCAATAAAAGAGACAAATCAAGTTTAATGATTTTATCACGTGTCATTTATGTAATCAAGATGAAAGACTGAATTAGACCACACAAGTAAAAAGCTAAATGTCAAACCTTAATGCCCTCACCAATTGTTCTCACTGTCAACATTAAAAGGTAAATCATAATGCTTGTCCCGATTTTTCAACCCAAAAATTTCATTTTTATTTATTCAAATATATAAGAGTATAATTACATTATACTGAAACATGTTGCGAATGCACGTATATACAGTTGAACATTGACCTTCTTACGAATCAATGAAGTACCTAAAAAACATTTATATTCAACTGGGTAAGCACGAAGCTTAGTGAGTTTCCCAAAATATCATATCCCACAATACATATACAATGCATACACATAATGACCTTCAACATAAAGCTGGCCAATAGACTCGAGCAGACTAGCGTTATGCTAAAGGCCAAGTAACAGACCAACTTTATACCAACAAACACACACACACACACACACACACACACACACACATATATATATATATATATATATATATATTACAGATAATAATCCAACAGTACATGCAACTAACATAACTAGCCTGATTGCATATTATAAGGCAAATATATCCCATCATACAGATGATATATATATACTGGAGCACATAATATAGTGAGAAAACTCACATGGACAGTTATTCAAACAATTGACAACTATCTGGGTGATTCTACTGGTGATCAAATTTGGCCGGTAATGCGCCTAACAAGTATTAACCTATAATATTATAACTTATTAACTCCAATGACAACCACGTATTGAAAGCTAGATCTTGCATTAGTCTTTGTGAATACTTAGAGTTCTATCAAATAAGGATCAACCAGATAGGACAGTTTGGATGCATGACCATTGCGGTATATAACCTTTTTGAATCCAATAACCAAGCCAACATGACCATTCTAGACACATTTCTTGTAAGTAGATAAATCAACATTATAAGTGCAATTACCGATAAATCTTATGTATACATTCATAACAACGACTATGATTATAAATATAAGTTACACTTAAAGCATAGTAAGTATAGGCTAACTTACAAAGAGTTTCTAGCGAAAAATATAAAGTCTCGGACAGAACTTCAACCCAAACAATTCTATCTCTTCGACAAATAAAGGCTCGGCTAAAAATTCTATAATCTATGGAAAACTTGGACCAAAGAAGTAGAAATTCCATAGATAGATTTTTGAAGGTGTCTCAAAGAAATGAGGGAGTTTGATCCTATTTATAGGTGATTTTTAGGGGTGCGCACTGCACACTAAAGGCAGTGTATCCCCATCCATTTTGTGCCACATTTCAGCTTCTATGTGGTCCGCGTTGCCACCTTCTAGAAGCACGCACCACACAAAATGCAGATTTTGTAAATTTCATAAGTTATAAGCTTCGTTTTCTAAGTTTTTATATTCATGCGTAGCTATCGATGAGTACTACAACTTTCATTTAGACTTTGTTGGCTAATTCTCACTTTATTTTTAATTTATTATTTTAGAAGGCTTAGACTGTTAAACTCTGTTTAAAATTCATATCTCTTTTATATGACATCCATTCTTGATTGTCTTTATATTAACAGAATTGTATCTATGAGATCTTCAACTCTCGTCTATATTGTTTCAGCTAACAACCGATTGATTTCTATTTCAATTTCTATGTCGCACACTGATGTGCTGAAACTTTTAAAAATTATAACTTCCTCATACAAAGTCGGATTTTGACGTTTTCTACATGCATGCTCTCAGTTTTACGATTACTATGACTTTCGTTTAGATATATTATGCTAATAAGAAACTTATCTAAAATTAAATTTTTACAACGTGCATAACCGCGTCGGTTTAATCGCGAAACTTTGAAGAAGCATAACTTCTTCATACGAAGTCAGATTCGAGCGTTCTATATGTCTACGAAAATTGTATTAACATTTCTTACATGATTATTATGATTACTTTGGCTTAAAAGTAACATATATTTACTTTGAATTATATAAACAACGGTTTATATTGAATTCTATTTGGAATATGAAAATGGGGTGTTACACCAAATCAAACAAAGTGATGTTCAATATTAAACATATATATCATTTGTAGATTCTCACCACCTTACAGCTAGCTTAGGTAATCATAAATAAATAGATCACACGTAAGTTAAGGGTATCACACGTGCCACATCCTAAAAAGTTAGACCATAATATAATAATTATACTTTAAGGGTCAAGTATGATCTTAGGCTAACTATGCTGAAGAGGCTTATGTTACTTTCTAGTGTTAATGATACAAGTACAAGTGAATAAAATATGTACAAGCATTTATGTGCTAGGTACAAATGGTTAAATTTAAGGAGAAGTGTTACCTAAAATGACAAATAAAAAAAGGTAAGAAAGCAACCAAAATATGCAAGTGTTTCAAAATTTCTAAATAATGTTCAAAAGATACAAAAAATGCACTTAAAAGTGCATAGATTTCAAAAAGTTCTACTAAAAATTATGTTGCTATTATGAATCAAAAGAACCAAAATATACCAAAATTGATCACCATAGTGAATTGGTCGCGATTTGGAACTCGTCATGAATTTGCATGGGAATTGTGCAAATCACCACAATAAAAAAACCTGCGAGTCAACATGGGAATGAGTTAGGCATAGGGGTGCAAACGAGCCAAGCTACTCGCGAGCTACTCGGGATCGGATCGTTAAAAACTCGACTCGAAATCGGTTTTAAACGAGCCCAAGCCGAGCTCGAGCTTAAAATTAAGCTCGTTTATTAAACGAGCTCGAGCTCGAGCCTATGTCATTAAGCTTGATTAGGCTCGCGAGCCTAAACGAGCCTTTACATAATATAATTCATTATTATTTATATATATTAAAATAAAAATATATTAGAGGAATTACGGATTTAGGGTATTAGTAAACGAGCTTCTTAACGAGATCGAGCCGAGCTTAAGCTTATTTAGGCACGTCAGATAAAAAACGAGTCGAGCCCGAGCCCGAGCCGAGCTTCGATAATTCGTTACGAGCTCGATCCGAGCTCAGTACAAGAAAGCTCGAATCGAGCCGAGCTCGAGCTCGAGCCTCATATAACTTAAACGAGCCCGAGCCGAGCCTGACCAGGCTCGGGCTCGACTCGGCTCGTTTGCGCCCCTAGTTAGGCATAAGGTCACAAGTTATGTGGATAGTGCAACTTGGAAGTCTTATTGACCACAGTTGACATTTATTGAGCATAAGATTAGATCTGATCATATTTTGTCATTATCATATCCATCAACATGCCTTCAAGTTTTGACGATTTATTTAATGTCTGAAAAATATATAGTCTAAAATTTGCAAGGTCTAACCTCTAAGTTGGAAGATTATCAACATATATGATGTTATAACTCCATATTTCATGTATTTAAGCTTTAAATTGTAACAAGGGTTCATGAAGTGATTAGGTTTTTGTGGTTATATATGAGTTACTTGTATATTACGTGAAATAAAGAGGGCGTTTAGTTTGCATGGTTGTTTTTGGAATGAATGGAATATGTCAAATGAATTGCATGTAATTTACAATGCTTTTTTTTTTTTTTTACATTGAATGAAACATGTTTTTTTGTGTGGTTAGCATATTTGTCAAATGAACCATAAAGTGGTGATATAATATGACCAAAATATTATTTTATTTATTTTTTGTAACTTGTTATTACTTTTAAATTTTAAGAAAATGATAAAACCAAAACTAAATTATATATATATATATATATTTCTTGAATTTGTCATAAATTTATAAAAAAGATCGTTTATAATTCCTCTAAAAGTCCAATTCTTTGAAACACGTAATTTTGTCAACCAAGCATAATTTCGACAATAATTTTCATTATAATTCCTTTAAATTTCTTTTGAACCAAACATTCATTATTTAAATATTCATTGGAAGTCTTAGCATGGAAGGTTTCATGTTAATTGAACCTATTTTCAGGAATACAAAAGTTACGGGTTGACACTAACTTATGATACTTGGTAATTAAACATTTCATGTTAGAATCTAATGTGAATTTGTTGTTATTGACGTATATGTGGTTAAATCCATGCATTTAGACACGATAGTTGATAATCTTAGACAAAGATTGCTTTATGTAGAAAGTTGATATATTTCACAAGGATAATTTATGGTAAAAATATCGATAAATGTAGTTTGTTGAAATTATATAAGTCAATGAAATATAAAATTTTCAATACTTCACTTGCTTGAGATTCTTTATATTGTTTATTTTTAAATTTTTAAATTTTTAAATAAATAAGATACTATCAAAACAACAACACAACCATGTAAATGCAATTTTATATTTTAAAAATATTCGCTAATATAGTTAATCCAAGACAATTTAGTTGAATCAATTGAGAGAGAACAACAAACAATCCAGTTAAGTTTCATTTTTTAAAAACCAACTACGATTTAAGTCGATCTCATTCGTAGATTCGCTTGAGGTATAAATCTTGATGGAAAACCTTATGATAACTTGCGATACTTGGGGCCAATATGTTGAAAGTTATAAGATTAAAAAAAACAATTTAAGAGTTATGCATAATGGAAATTAACATATTAAATTTAGCAAAGGGGAGCAATTTGTTGGTGATTTTAGTGTTATTTAAGTAACTGGAATTAACATGTGAGTTAAGAGGCTTCATAATTTGTACGCTAATATATGTATGGGGTTGTGCGGAGTGCACACATGTATAAGATCGAATTAGAAGTTGGTTCGACGACTATTCGGGGGTCCGGGGTTTCCAAAGGGGCAGCGCCCCTAGTGGGATCCAAGGGGCAGAGCCAGGGGCTCAGGTTCGGGACAGCGCCCCAAAACCTCACTGAATTTTAAATATGGGAACATAGTGGAAAATTCAATTTCGTTAGTTTTAATAACCCTAATCCGGATTATCTTGACTTGCTTCCAAAGCAACTAATGACGAACCAACCCTAATGAAACCCTAATCATTTAATATATAAATGGTCCGTCCTCTTCAAAAGAATGTGATAAGTTTTAGCTCTCATCTTCATCAAACTCTCATAGAATTTTTCTAGCAAATTGACTTACGATTTATGAGCCTAGAATCGTAAGTGTCCACTTGGATTATCCTAGGCTGAATTTCTTGCAACCTAGGCATAGGGTAAAAATATCAGTTCGGAAAGTGTTCTCACGAATCACGATCTAAGTTGGTATCCATATCTCCACTACAAACCCTAATATGTCTTACACGATTCATCCAATAATATAATGGTTGATAAGGCTTGATTCATCAAAAATAAGAGAATAATTCTAAACTTTTCATTTGGACCTGCAAAAAGCCAAAAAAAAAACAAAAAAATTGGCAAAAAAAAAATCCAAAATGCATCAATTGTTTAATATTTTATATTTCTTCGGTTTGTCGTATTTTCTTATTCAAGTACACCTTCAACCCAACTCCACTCCTTGCATCGTCATCATTGTTGAAACAAAATGAAAACCTAAAAAAACTACAAAGCACATAAATTAAATAAAAAATTAAAATAATATAAATTAAACTAATCTGAAAGTTCATTAGGTTTACGATTTCACTTTGCACATGTAACAATCATTTTAAACCCATAGATTACCCTTAGTGTGCTAGCAACCAAGGGCGGACCTTTATAGGGGGAAGGGGATTGTCCCCCCCCCCCCCCTCCCCCTCTTCCTGATTTTTTTTTGTTAGAAATAGCCCCGCTACATTAATTTTATACATATTAAGCCTAAAAATATGAAATTTTGGTTATGCCCCCCCCGTTCACCGATTTTTATACATATTATATTTTCGATCCCAAAATTAAATGTTGAAGCTCCGTCCATGCTAGCAACTTCTCGTTATATTTTGTAGTGAGCATATCCAAATAGGTTACAGTTCACCTAAGTAAATATTTTGAAATGTGGTAATGATGATATTATACTTAGTAACCAATTGTATTGTATATTGTATATTATATACAAGAAACAATAATTTTTTTATACAATTAATTAATTATATGTAAACATATGGGTCAAAGAAATAGTATATAATGATGTTAAATTAATAATATATTTATAAGTGATAAACTTATTATTTACTAATATGAGTAAATAAATAAATAAATAAATTGTTATTTATTAATTTTTAAATAAACCAAATAAATGAAGGGGTTTATTTATTAAATAAATATAATGGTATAATCAATATGAGTTTACTAACTTAATGACTTAAAGAGTTTTGAAAATACCATCCATTAGTGTTTACTATTTAAGAACGACAATCGAAGAATGGAAGGGAAGGATGAGCATCAGCGAGTATGCCACAAGTTTTATGGAGAAAATGAAGTTTGTTCCTTATTTGGTTCCAACAGAACTCTCTAAGGTCAACAAGTTTGCTAATAGATTTCCAGCATACTTTGGCCCGATGGAAAAACAAACAACCACCTTGAAATCCGCCATCTAGGCAGCTAAGAATGTAGAGACCCAGATAAGAGTAAAGGGTCTAGAAAAAGATAAGGCAAGAGAAAAGAGGAAGCTTGAGGGATGCTCAAGATTCGATAGATAAGAAAGGAAGATTCTCGAAGTCTAACCTGGACGACCAAAAGTATAGGGGTAGTGGTGGAACCAAGTGGTGTGAGAAGTGCAAGAAGAAGCACTTCGGAAGATGTGGCGGAGAAGTGACTTGCTATAAGTATGGGAGGACTGGTCATTATTCCAAAGATTGTACATGCGATAGTAAGAAGTGGAACAAATGTGGAGATGATGGACATATTTCGAAGAACTGCCTAAAGAAGTATCGTAATCACCGATAAAGTAAGAAGTTGTAGCTAGACGCACTACATGCTAGAATGTGATTATATCACATTAGAACATGAAGGAAAGTGTCTTCCATTATGGAATCTGACTCAAAAGACTTAAGTCTCAGCATTCCATCATACAATGAGAGGTCATTAGAATATGACCCATCGGTCTGTTACGATAAGTGAATTAAAGAAATCATCTTAAGTTAAGTCTATAAAGAAGGAGCATGTCTTTACAATAAGGATCGAGTTTGTAACATGAAGGTTACGATTGAAAGTCCAACATACTATGAAGAGAGGGTGCAAAATTGAGTATCGTCACCAGTCAAGAATTCCAAGAGTTAGATACTCATTTGAAAGGACATAAGAGTTACGGTTATTACCTATGAGGAGTCATTATACAAGCCTTGTTTTGTTGATGATTCTGGGACGTAATCATCCTAAAGGGGAGATAATTGTAATGCCAATTTAGAGATAATAAACGTTAAAAATGACTTTTTGATAGAAGATTACTTTGGACAAATAATCTAAACAAAAATTATAGTATATGTCACAAGGATTCCATACATATAAAGAACGTTGAAATCCGACTTATAACGAAGAAGTTATGATCCGTCGAAGTTTCACGATTAAACCGACACGGCTCAATGTAAAGGAAAAAAGTGAAGTTTTGATAAATTAATTTTTAGCCTTATCAATCTAAACTAAAGTCATAGTATTCGTTAAACCGAGAGCATGCATATTGAGAACGTCCAAATCTGACTTCACAATAGGAAATTATGATTTTTCGAAGTTTCAGCATAGCAATATACAACTCAGAAATCGAATTTTAGATCGGTCATTTTTTTATCCAAAATAATCTAAATAAGAATTGAAGATCTCATTAATAGGAGTTTAACGATAAAAAGACAGTCAAAAACGAAGTCTGTATTTAGAAGTTATGAATTTTACACGGTCGTTAACAATATAATATTCTCAAACTGCTAAATTTAAAATCGGTTGAGAATTAGCCAAATGATCAAAATAAAAGTTTTAGATCTTGTCAATACCTACATGTGGATATAAAGAACGTCAAAAATAGAGCTCGTATGCAAAAGTTGTGAATTTTTTAAAATTGGTTGTTTTATCTGTGTCCTGCGCCACGTGTCAGCACCAGGTGAAGCCTTGGTGCCTACGCAAGCTCACGGCGTGAGATCCATGTCTCACAATGTGAGAGGCCCCTGGACATTCTATAAATAGAGCCAAAAATCACTCCATTCTTCACAACTTTCAACTTCATTCTCTCCCTACCCCCTAAGGTCCTAAGACCTTTTCTCTAGCACTTCCTAGGTATTAGTAGCGAGCCCCGGAGCACCGGAAGGCCCCGAGAAGAAGAGATTTCGGATCAAAATTTCTAACCATGTAGAGCCTGGTTCCTCGCTAAGCCCTCTGTAAGTGATTTATGCTTACCATACTTTAAGTATAACTTATGTCATTATCGTTATTATAAACCTATACACAAGATTTATCAGTGATTCTAACTCGTTATACTGATTGATCTACTGATAGGAGAGGTGTCTATAATGGTCACGTTGGCTTGGTTGTTGGATTTCAAAAAGGCTATATGTCGAAATGCTCATGCCTCCCAACTGTCCTGCTGTAACACACATAAAATATAGACCAATTTAAAACATTTTCAAAACATTTAAAACCAATAATTATTACAAATTTGTTTCCAAAATAGTCTATATCAGAGTTTTTCCCAGAAATGGTAATAAAACATGAGGTGTTGTACAATCACGCCTTCGCCTTGCCATGATCCCCTGATTTACCTAAAACAATAAACTGAAACTGTAAGCCCGAAGCTTAGTGAGTTCCCCCAAAATACCCATACTCACAACAATACACATATAATCATAAACAATATACTATGGGTCCAGTTAACCATCGGATTAGAATACCCCATGCCCACCACCAACAGGTTGGAATACCAACATACTATGGGTCCAATCATCCTCGGGATGGTATACCCCATGCCCACAATCAACAGGTTGGAATACCCATATACTACGAGTCCAATCATCCTTGGGATGGAATACTCACGGCCTACAACCAACAGATTGGAATGCCCAAGTCTATTGGCTTTCGTACAAAGCAGATAAGTCTCAACCGCCAAACAAACATGTGCACACATATAACAAATAATCACATAACAGTCTATAGACAACAACTTATCTAACTGATCATACCGCATAGCTCGTAATACCATCCTATCTACCAGGATACCGATCTAACACTTCCTACCACATACCACATAATATTACCCTACTCTCTAGGTTACCGATCTAACAGATCATACCACATATCGTATAATATTATCCTACTCTCTAGGATACCGATCTAACATAGCATTATAGCATAACATAACCAGATAACAATCCAAAGGGCTGACCTTGGTGCCTTAGAACCTTGAGTATAGTGAAGATAACTTACCTTGCAACTGTCGACTCGTAAGATAAGCTCAAGCTCTTGGATTACCGTCTTAAACTCCACCACCTATATTCATTCCAAAACCATACTTGTAAATTTCCATTCTCCCAAAATGTCCCCATAAGTCAACTGGTCAACCCTTGTTCAAAGTCAAAGTCAACTGTCAAGGTCAACAATCTATGTTGACCTTAATTCGTCGAGTATCCTTAGCTACTCGCCGAGTTCCATTCATAACTCACCAACTCGCCGAGTCACTAGAGTGACTCGTCGAGTTCCTAAGGATTGCGATTCTAAACTTCCTTGGCGGACTCGTCGAGTTTCCCTTGAAACTCGCCAAGTTCATATATGTCCAAAAGTTGGGAAAACCCCATCCGACTCGTCGAGTTACTCATCCGACTCGCCGATCCCATGACAATCTTCATCGTACTCGCCGAGTCACACATCTGCAAACTCCCTAACTATTGGAACCTTTGAAACTGAAATATGATCCCTGGCTCACGTGTCCACCACAAACGCTAGAAAACCCGCACACCCGTGCTGAATGTAATGTCGAGTCCTAGCAGTTGAACAAAACCTTGATCCAACTTTGGTGCCCTCACCATATACAATTAGGTCTCCCCCACTTAGGGATCGAATTACCACCCGCTATCCCTCGCAATCTATCATGACACCAAATCGACTAAGCCAGTCCATCCCCACAATCACGCATACTTCCCCCATGGGAATTTGAATCAATTTTATCGGAAAGGACACTCTGAAGATTTCCAATTCGCATCCTCGGTAGACCAAAGAAGCAAAAACTCCATGTTCGTTGGCGATAGAGACTCGCAACGGACATTCTAGCTCGCCCACTGGCACACTGAACTCTCTACTAAATGTCTGAGATACAAAAGACCAACTCGCCCCCGAGTCAAATAGAACCAGTGCAGGCAAAGAGTTCACTAAAAATGTACCTAAACACAGGTACAACAGATAAGCATAACACATATATATAATAAATGAGATAAAGGATAAAAACATACTAGCAACCACATCTGGTGCTATCCTGGCCTCCTCGGTCGTAAACTGGAAGGCACGAACCTGAGCCTTCAGAGGCTCTGCCTTAACTGGCCTCCCATTCACAATCCTCAGAGTAGTCGGCGCTGAAGCCTGCGCCGACTTTGCGGCTAGAAGGGGGAATTAGGCCTTCATATGGCCCACCTGCTCACAATGATAACAAAGTTTGACTCCGAAAGTCGGAGTCTATTGTCTTCAATCCCTGGCCAAATGGCGCTGCTTGCCACATCGGTGTCACCCACTCCCTGATCAGTACGTCCCTGAATGAGCCTTTCCGAACTTTCCATAAGTGCGGTCGGGCTGTCCCCCAATCCTGGTATCAGCGGTCTTAGACCGCTTTGGCGCTGACTACGACTGTGTCTGGGCCTGTCGCTGCTCCTTCAACTGCAGCTTGATCTCCAACTCATGCCGCCTCGTGGCCTCCTGTAACTCTAGAAGAGTATCACATCGTTGGGTAGACACAAACTGTCAGATATCGGTCTTGAACATGCTCAGATAATGAGTTATCTGAGCCTACTCAGAAGCAAACTCTGGGCAGAACATTACCCTCTCAGTGAACATATGGGTGATCTCTGTCACCGACTCCCCATCGTGTCTCAAACTCAAAAACTCCCGAGCAAACGTTACCGCTCAACCCGTGGAATGTATCAGGCGCGGAACATATCCCGGAACTGCTCCCAAGTAACCGAAACTCTCTGATCATCAATGTAAGATCCTGTCGCCAACCTCCACCAGTCCTTGGCTCCGAACCTAAGCAAGTTTAGAGTGCACCTGACGCTCTGTTCAGTAGGACATGAGCAAGTAAAGAAACATCCCCCCACTTCGGAAACCCACCTCATAGCCTTTATGGGGTCCTATGTCCCATCAAAAGTAGGGGCTTCGTGTTGTCGAAGTCCCTATAATAGAAGCCCCGACCGGCTCCTACTCCACCTCCTGTCGCTGTTACACTTGATGCAGCTGCAGCGGCAGCCATCTCCGCAAGGGCTGCATATCTGGCATCGAAGTACCCCATCATAGCGGTCTTGATAGACCCAAACAACTCCGAGATCTGACTCCGGACAATATCGACCACCTCCTCACAGATGATCTCCCTTACTCAATCCTCTGTCAACATTGGCCCCTCCTGGCTGATATCCTCAAGTGATGTTGGGTCCTCCTGATCACCCTGACCTGATCTCGATCCGGATCCAGATACAAAACGCCTCGTAATCACCATACTGAAATATATCGGGAAGATATCAAAAAATCCGCATAAATAATTGGGAACCAATTTTCAACTAAACCCTAGGGGTTGTGACTTCCTCGCTACACATATGGGTCATGCGCTTTCAATAGTACGTGCCCATACTACCTTCCACACCTACCCATATTTGTCTCAAGTATCATCACAACACCCTAACACTACATATGGTGGTCGCTCGGCCTCACTCATCCATGAGACTTCCACCAACCCATGCAGCACTAGTGTATGCTAACCATACATAATGCTGGACCCTATAAACTTTCGAATATCATATCCTACACTAAGCCCTAATCAATAAGAACAGAACATAAGGCCAAATCAAACATTCTCAGGCTATAAGATCTTAATTATGCATGACCATAATACATACACAAGGAACTACAGTAATGATATCAATCTTATATAAGGGAAAAGACTAGGCTAGTAGGCATCATATAATCAGACAATTCTTATCTTGAAACTCTTGAGAATCCCTAACCTAGTACTAGCATGTTATTCTAACATATCTAGTAATCAAATAACTGTATGGTATTTTGGGGTTTACTTACTGGCTCTAGCTGATCGTACACCCTGCATCCTCCTTTACTTATTTTGGAAAACCATTTGAAAAATCATTTTGAAAATCTTTCCTTGATTTGAGACAGGATTCACACGAATGCTCCTCCAATTCAATCAAATTGAGGCTCTGATACCAACTTGTAACACCCATAAAATTTAGACCAATTTAAAACGTTTTCAAAACATATAAAACCAATAGTTATTACAAATTTGTTTCCAAAATAGTCTATATCATAGTTTTTCCCAGAAATGGTAATAAATCATAAGGTGTTGTACGATCATGCCTTCGCCTTGTCGCGATCCCCTGAAGTACCTGAAATAATAAACTGAAACTGTAAGCCTGAAGCTTAGTGATTTCCCCTAAAATATCCATACTCACAGCAATACACATATAATCATAAACAACATACTATGGGTCCAGTCACCCATCGGGGTTGAATACCCCATGCCCACAACCAACAGGTTGGAATGCCAACATATTATGGGTCCAATCGTCCTCGGGATGGAATACCCCAGGCCCACAACCAACAGGTTGGAATGCCTAGGTCTATTGGCTTTCGTACAAAGTAGATAAGCCTCAACCGCCAAACAAACAGGTGCACACATATAACAGATAATCACAAAACAATCTATAGACAACAACTGATCTAACTGATCATACCACATAACATGTAATACCACCCTATCTACCAGGATAGCGATCTAACAGATCATACCACATACCACATAATATTACCCTACTCTCTAGGATACCGATCTAACAGATCATATCATATATTGCATAATATTATCCTACTCACTAGGATACCGATCTAACATAGCATTCTAGCATAACATACCCAGATAACAATCCAAAGGGTTGGCCTTGGTGCCGTAGACCCTTGAGTATAGTGATGATAACTCACCTTGCTATTGTTGACTTGTGAGATAAGCTCAAGCTCTCGGATTACCATCCTAAACTCCACCACCTATATTCATTGCAAAACCATACTTGTAAATTTCCAATCTCCCAAAATGTCCCTAGAAGTCAACTGGTCAACCCTTGGTCAAAGTCAACTATCAAGGTCAACAACCCATGTTGACCTCAACTTGTCGAGTACACTCAGCTACTTGCCGAGTTCCATGCATAACTCACCAACTTGCCGAGTCACTAGAGTGACTCTTTGAGTTCCTAAGGATTGCGGCCGTAAACCTCCTTGGCCGACTTGTCGAGTTTCCCTTGCAAATCACCAAGTTCATATATGTCCAACAGTTGGGAAAACCCCATCCGAATCTCTAAGTCACTCATCTGACTCGCCGAGCCCACGACAATCTTCATCGGACTCGCCGAGTCGACCATGCCACTCGTCGAGTCCCTTCAGTCCTTCATCCATACAAATGCTTTTTAATCTATGCAAAGGCTCCATATCGCAGATCCAACTTCCCAAGGCATGCTTATCACGTAAAGTTGCAAACTTTACGTGCATGCAAAGCTCTAAAGCCTTAAAATGACAAAACTAAGATTGCAAAGAAGTCTTGCAATTGAGGGAAGGCTCATACTTGCCAAAGCTTGTAACTTTATGGATCTAGAGACCAAAGGGAGTCCAGATCTGAAGTTGCAACTTCAGATCTTGACTCAAGCACAAGAAACCTTTCCTAAAATCCATCCAAAAGAGATTAAAGATGAAATTAGCCAAGGAAGCAGCCTAATACCTTCAAGGGAGTGCCAACTGAAGTAGATATTTGCTTCCCATGATTTCCTAGCTTCAATCTACTTGTTTCCCCAAGTGTTTCCTCACCAAGATCCCTCTTCCAGGCTTTAACACACCAATGAAACACACACGCACACAATTTAGGGTTTAAGGGTGCCAAGGAGCTGTCAAGGGGAGGCTGGGGGAGGCCAATGATCCTTTAAATAGGGTGCAATACCCCGAAATTTAGGGTTTCATTGGCCATCTCTTACTTGTCGAGTCCTTTCTTGGACTCGACGAGTAGGTCACTAAAACACGTGGACCAACCCACTGCTACTCGATAAGTAAGGCAAACAACTCGTCGAGTAGACCTTGAAATCAAGAAAATTCTTATATAAAATCAATACCTGAGAATCGGGGCGTTACACCTATCTGACTTATCCTTACTATATAGATCTTGAAGTAGACATTGAGTTAATGATGAATCTATACTAATAATTGGTCACAATAGATATAAAATAAAAATTAGTAATAATGTCACTAGGTTTCGTCAAAGGAAAAGACAATTGTTAGAAGCGTAATGTTGTCTGTGACATCCCCAATTTCACAGCCAGAAAAGACCGATTTGTTTATGCTTTGTTTTAAAATCAATGTAATCTTTTAAAGAAAACATTTGTTGAATTTATTCCCCAAACAAATTGTGATAAGAATTTATCAAATCATTTCTTTAAATAAATGTATTTTCATTAAATAACAAAATCTCAGGATGTCATGTTCCGATACAGACCAAAAGCATAAACAGTATAAAATAGACCTTACAACAGTCATTTATAACTACTGATCTATAATCCAAAATCTCTCGTCAAGTCCGCCAAATTATACTATTGTGCCATTATGTAACACCCGGATTCCCATGTATCGTATTTTTATCATTTATTTTTTTGAGGAAAAGAGAGGGACTCGACGAGTTGAGTCGTAGAATCGTCGAGTAGGACCACAAATGTTGACTGGATTAATGAACGGACTCCACAAGTCGGGAAGGGTGGACTCGACAAGTCCGCGTTGTGGATTAAAACCCTAATTCTGGGGGTTTGTGCCCTATTTAAAGGCCTTTATGGCCTCCATTTGCGGCTACTAGTCTAGAGAGAAAGACCCTAGCGATTGTGAGCGAGTTCTGAGAGAGTTTGAGAATTTTTTATCATATTTGGTGTGATTTTTGCAAGGAAAAGGTGCTTACAACATGGGGAGGTCAGTAGGATTGCATTCCAGTAGGTTTCCAGCTTGGATCTTCGAGTTTGAGGTAGCTATTCGATCCTATCCTTCTGTTTTGCTTAAGAGCATTGAATTTAGGGTTTTCTATACCCTTTTATGGCTTGTATAGATGAGTGTAGTGTCCCACTGAGTGCTAAACCCTAGATCTGGACCTCTTGAGGTCCAGAGAGCCTGAACCATGCTACTTTTTGTGGTTCTATGGTGGAAATGGACTTTGGTTGCCATGTTAGAAGAGATTTCACCAAAATAAGCCTAGAGTGCCTTGCATCTGTACCAAGATTTGATCTTTACGTGTTTATTGGTCATGGGGAAGTCTGATCTATAGATTAGAGAAGCAGATCTGACCTCAGGAGGTCAGATGAGTGTTTTCATGGGAGGAACTTGCCGAGCCCATAATGGGACTCGACGAGTCGAGTCCAGTTGCCCCGCGATTCGCGACATGTGATAAACCGTTGAGTGTGGGTTTGACTCAGCGAGTACACGCACGTACTCGCCGAGTCACATGAGTGCACTCGACGACTCGGGTCAAAGTTTGACCGTTGACTCTTGTTGACTTTTAGGGTTTAGTCAGTGTTTGGACTTATGAGTAATTAGAGGGGTAGAATGGTATTTTACCCTTCTTAGAGAAATTATAGATAAGGTTTAACCTAGCCTTTAGAAGTTGTATTAATTAGAGTGACTATTTATGTGATTAGGCGGAGGCTAGTGCAATATTTCAGAGTTTGAGGTTTACCGAGTTACCCGAGGTGAGTCTTCTCACTATACTTTACCTTGAGTGGTACTTAGAGTTATGTGATAGAGTACCTTGTATGCTATTTATGTGATGTGTTGCACAACATTATTTATATGTAATTATATATCAGAGTTTACAGAGTTAGGACCAGAGGGTCCATAGAGTTGGAGCCAGAGGGCTCACAGAGCTATAGCCTCGAGCGGCTATTATGTGTTATATGTGGTATTTTGGGGAACTCACTAAGAATTTATGCTTACAGTGTTTTGTGTTATGTGTTACAGGTACCAATAAGGATCGCGGGAAGGCGCCGACATGACCAGTACATACTTTTGGAGTTTTTATACATTTTGGTCTTGGGATGTGTTTTTATGTATTTGATATATGATACATTGGGATGTGAGATGTTTATGAATTAAAATTATAAATTTTACAAGTGAAAATTTGTTTTGAAGTTTATGTTGTTACACATTACCTGTAATGCAAAGAAAACTGAGTGGGTCAAGCTTGGGAGCCTGGTGAGCATATAAGGTTTTCAACCCACAATGTTATATATATATATATATATATATATATATATATATATATATATATATATTAGAACTCACAAACATATACAATTTCACTATATACATGCAACTCTTATCCCACCCATCGATCCTCACAACGACACGATCTAAACTCTCGTATCTAAAATTTTCCTCTTTACTTGATCCCTACTCATGAATCTAAAACTATCCTCTTCACCCGATCCATACTCACGAATCTAAAACTAACCTTTTCACCTGAGCCATACTCACGGATCTAAAGTTAACCTTTTCCCCTGATCCATACTCCCGAATCTAAAACTACCCGATCCATACTCACGGATCTAAAAGTAACCTCCTTATCTGATCCATACTCCCGGATTAATAATTGTACCTAATCCATACTCCCGGAATAGGGACAATTAACTATACCTTAATCCTGATCTGATCCATACACCCGGATCAATAATTGTGCCCAATCCATACTCCCGGACTAGGGATAATTAACTTAGTCTTAATCCATACTCCCAGACTAATAACAAGTTTTATCACTTTACCTGATCCATACTCCTGGATCTAAAACTAACCTTTTGGTCTAATCCATACTCACGGCTCTAAAACTAGCCTCTTGATCTGATCCCTACTCACAGATCCAAACTAAATCTCTTGATCTGATCTATACTCACGGATCTCATCTACCCATATCCTACCCAACATATTTGTAGTTACAAAATACATATACAGTGTAACTCATTAAAACCTATATAGTTCATCCATTCCACCAACATCTCAAATAAACAACAGTATATACACACATAACACGTATTTCATAGCAAATACTTCATACTTATGTGTTAGAAGAAAGTAACTATACACTCACTCATAACATGGACATAATACATTCAACCAATACTTGTATTAAAATCGTGTTTATGAAAGGGACTATACACTCACTTGATCAAAAGATGATCAGACATCACTACGACTCTAAGAGTAGTACTTCTTCGGTGAGACTAGAAGATCTTCACACATCGGGCTTCTCGCAGGCAGAGCTTCAGTTCGGAAACTCTTTTCTTCTCAGGATCATCGGGCTTCGGGACTTGCTTCGTGTCTTGGGATGATACCGGGGCTTAGGGGGGTTAAAATAGGGCTTAGAGAGGGTATCAGGAGTGGGAGAGAAGAGATTGAGCAACCAAACTCGGCTGCCCCTTGAATTCTATTTATAGGGCCATTTTTCTGGATTCACGTCGTGAATCTCAAATATTCACACCGTGAGTTCAATAGTCATCAGATGCGTCATCGCAACTTGCATCTGTCAGGCTCCAGAAGTCATAAATACTGTGTTCACGTCGTGAACACTGTATTCACGTCGTGAACTCTGATAGTTTTGGGGTTTCGCTCCCTAAACTTCAGAAATTCATAACTTTCGCATACGAACTTCGTTTTCAACGTTCTTTATATCTACGCGTAGGTGAGATTATGTTCTATAACTCTCATTTAGACTTTTTCGGCTAATTTTGACTTTATTTTGAGTATATTTTTATTATATTATTTTTAATAGACCAGGACAGGAAAACTCCGTTAGAAATCCATAACTTCTTCGTCTGACGTCAGTTTCCGTATGTATTTTTACCGTTGGACTACTATTGATGGGATATTCGATTCTCGTTTAGATAGTTTCGGCTAGAAATCACTCAATATCATATTCGAACTTCGGGTTGCATACTGCTAAGCTGAAACTTAGAAAAATCATAACTTCCTTATACGAAGTCAGGTTTGAACGTTCTTTTTATGCACGCTCCCGGTTTAACGTATTCTATGAATTTAATTTAGATCGCTAATGCCAAATATCGCTCTAACGTAAATTCCCCATATACGTCGCGCTGTGTCGTGTCGGTTCTGTCGCGAAACTTTGACAGGTCATAACTTCTTCGTTATAACTCGAATTTCGGCGTTCTTTATATGTACAGAATCCTTGTAACACATACTATAACTTATTGAAGATTAATCTTTTTAAATAATCTTCCATAAAAAATTCATTTTTTGATGCTCATCGTCTCTAAATTGACTAGCCCAATCTATAAGCGTTACATTGTCCAAATTACGAATCATCACTTTAACAAGCGAGTGCATAGTTAATTTTATCTTACACGTAGATATGAAGTATCTGGATAATTACATGCTTATGTTCTTATTATCTATGCCGAGAATATTATGTGTTAGATAAAATATTATGAGTTGATGTTTAACTGATTTAATCATATAAGTATTATATACTTATAAATATAGATTGGGTAGCGACGGGTGATGAGAGATAGGTGATGATAGAAAGGTGATGATAACTAGGTGATGATAAATATGTAATGATAAATAAGGTGATGCGAGATGAGAGAGGATTAAGAGATTCCATAACCTTGACTTGCGATGTTGCAATGTAGTCATCTACCAAAGTATAGATGGCGACTATCGACTAATCTAAACAAGTCATGTGGAAATACCGACACTCTCATAACATGTAAGTTATGAATTACGAGTTCAAGCGTTGTAGTAACTATGTATTCATGCGAAGATAATCTAACCCTTACTGGACATGTATTAGGGGAGTAATCCCCAAATCGGTACTGTCTATGCGATGTAGACGATAATCCTTAGGAAAAGTCCTTATGAACAAACATATAAGGAAATGCGATGTAAGGCGATGAGAGGTAAATACGATTTAGGAGATGACCCTTACGATAAATCTTTAGGGAAGAATAAATAAAGAAAACGAGGATTGGTAATCGGGTTAATTGTTTGACATGAAATATGTGAAGAAACAAATTAACTATATTATTGTGGGTTGAAAACTCTATGTATTCACCAAGCTTCCCAACCTAACATACTCAGTTTATTGTATCACAGGTAGCAATATTAAAGATACATTCTGCTGATGGATTCAATGAGATGTAGATCATTAATGTAAATTAATGTAAGGTCTGTTTATGCTTATGTTTCTGTATTAACGCTGACATACCAATGTTTTAATATAAATAAAATATATTTCTTCATAAATGATTTGATAATATCATTATCATGTTTTTAGGAACAAATTCTGTAATATTATTTTTTTAAAAATGATACTCTTATTTTAAAATATGCATAAATAAAATTTAAAACGATCATGAATTTGAGGAAGTTGCAAAGGCAAAAAATTCCGCCCACTGGATTATGTTTATAGGAATATGGTTGTCCTTGTGACACTTACTGTTATACATGTATGGGCTTGTTGTCTTTATGACTCTTGTTGATAAGATTGTATGCTTAACTGTAGGGGTGAAATAGACCAGATACTTGTTGAAAGAGACCGAAGTTGGTGAAATAGACTTCGTATTGGTTGAAAGATACTGAATGGGGTGAAATAGACCCAATATCGGTTGAAAGATACCGATAGGGGTGAAATAGAAACAATACCGGTTGAAAGATACTGAAGGGGTGAAATAGACCCAGTACTGGTTGAAAGATACTGAAGGGGGTGAAACACACCCAATTATGTTTTGACAACTATGCATGTATGGTATGAGGTATTTTAGGGAACTCATTAAAACTTGTGCTTAAGGTTTTATGTTTATGGTTTCGGGTACTTTTGATTCGAAAGGGAAAGCCTTGGCATGACTGCACCGCATCCACCAAAGTTTTATGCATTGTCAATTTTTAATATTTACTCTGATGTTTAAATAATATATTCACTTTGATCGGTTTTGAAACAACTTGTTTGTATGGTTTATTGTTTTAAAAATAAAAATTTTACTATGAATTTTTGAGACGTTACATAAACAATCCTTTTTTGTGACTAAATAAAAGTAGATGTCACAGTAACAATAAATTTATGTAGTCCTTGGATGAACAATAGTCACTGCAAAAAAAAGTAATGTGTCTAGAAGGAATTTATGGCCACATTGATTGGACAAAATTCTTGATTACAACGACATTTTTGCCACAATTTTCTTAAATCAATGTGACTAAAGACTCAATAAACAATAATTTTTGTGACTAAATAATAACAAATGTCATACTAACAATAAACTCATTGGTCGTTAGATGAACAATAGTCACTAAAAAAAGTTTGTGTCTAGAAAGTGTTTATGATCATGCTAAATTGACCAAATTATTGATTACACCAAGAGACATTGGTACCTAATAGCCCCACTTTTAAGTTACGACCACAATTTTGCGTATGAGACAACCACTATATTTTAATGTAGCCATATATTGCCTAAAATGGCACAACTTTCAGTGACCCTTTGGATGAAAAAAAGTGTGACAATAGACATATTATCACGGTTTTTTTGTGTGACCATTGCTCATTTTTATACTATATGCTTGGACCATTACTAATAATCATAATTGGACTCATCATTTTTGATAGGTTATGTTCAATCATAGAATCCACATACCAATATGAATTTACAAAAAAATTGTACATGCCTTAATCATCAGTGTGTATATATATATATATATATATATATATATATATATATATATATATATATATATATATATATATATATATATATATATATATATATATATATATATATATATATGTTCAGGTTCATTTTTGAGACCATTCTAATTTTGTGAGACCGTGAGACCAAATCTAAAAATAATTTTAAAATGCAAAATAAATGGGAAAATCCAAAAAAAAAAAATTTAAATATTATTTTCGGAACTTGAATTAACTAAAAAAAATAAAAAAATAAAAATCCATTTTTTTAAAAAAATAAGTGAAATATTCTAAATACAATATTACACTGACATATTCTAAAAAATAATTTTAAAATGCAGAATAAATGGAAAAATCTAAAAATTCTTTTTTTAAATATTATTTTTGGAACTTGAATTAACTAAAAAATATATAAAAAAATAAAAATAAATTCCATTTTTTTTTTGAAAAATACGTGAAATATTCTAATAGAATATTACACTGACGTATTCTAAAAAATAATTTTAAAATGCAAAATAAATAGAAAAATCCAAAAATTCTTTTTTTAATTATTATTTTCGGAACTTGAATTAACTAAAAAAAAATAAAAAAACAAAAAAATGTGTCTCACAGTCTCACAAAATTAGATCGTCTCACATGAACCTAACAACACACACACACACACACACACACACATATATATATATATATATATATATATATATATATATATATATATATATATATATAGTTTCATTTGATGATACTTCAAAT
Source organism: Lactuca saligna (assembly GCF_052625555.1). Classification (NCBI taxonomy): domain Eukaryota; kingdom Viridiplantae; phylum Streptophyta; class Magnoliopsida; order Asterales; family Asteraceae; genus Lactuca; species Lactuca saligna. Next base: position 98,490,773 of record NC_136424.1, on the reverse strand, counting down.
AATATTAACGATATCGACTGACTTTAACTATCGTAAAACCTATTTTATATACATTTTTTCCACACATAACGTGTTGCACCTTCTATTAACATAGTCATGCAAGCCGAACTAATTATCATGTACATACCTGGTCAAATTAAACCTTGTTTGATGTTTAATGAAAAAACTGTAAGATTGGTTCTTGTGGTATCTAAAAAGTTTTGGATTGAGTCCAAAAACTTTCCTACTTGAATGAAAGGTCCAAAATCAAAACATTTTCATGATTTTGGTCCAAAAAAACTTAAAAAGACGATTATGTCCTTTTATTATTTTTTTTTTGTATTTTTATAATTATTATAATGTTTTTTAATTAAAAAATAAAGAAAAAAGAAAAAAATTATCCTCCACTCCATCAACCGTTCTCCTTCCCTCCTCCCCCCCCCCTCTCTCTCTCTCTCTCTCTCTCTCTCCTCCTTGGTATGAATCGATTTAGCTACTAAGAATCGATGGATTATTTGCCATCGTTTGAGTTGTCTTCTTTCATGAACTGATTTCCAATGAGAATCGATTCTTCAAAATTGATAGTTCATTACAATAGATTGCTTGCTAAGTAAATAGAATCTATTGTAATTGATATTGGTTGTTGAAAATCGAAATTTGGTGAAAATTGATACTTGCTATGTAGAAAAAAACCATCTGAGAAGCATCTTCATCTTTAAGGAATTGGAACCGACACGGATGAAACCTCATCAAGAATCCCATTGTTGGTGTTCATTTGATAAGAAAAGAAGAGTTCACCCCAGTGGTCGCCTTACAATTATTTTTGGGTTTTCTATCTTCATCTCGATTGGTCTCTCAGAGATAGATGGTTGTTGTTTATTTGGAAATCTATGAAGAAGGCGAGGGATAAAAATGGAATTTAGATTGAAATTTTATTGGTTCTAGGTCTTGATTCGTGTATAACAGAGAAACAGGGTATGATTTTCATATGAATCTGCAAATGGATTGATTTTAAGATTTTCCTAATTAATCCGTTTCGATTTTTTTGGCATCAGCTATGTAAGAGCTATAAATGACCAAATTTTTATCTGAAATTCTTTGTGTTGATGAATGAGTATTTGTTTATCGATTCTTGTGAGTTTTGAAATGGGAAGGTAATGTAGATTAGTGGGATGGAGTTTTCGAATGTATGAATTTTCATTTGTGTTACTGTTCGTGGTTATGAAATGGGTGATGATGTATTTGTTTTTCTAATTTCTAGTTGTCCAATAAAGATGAATATTGTTATATTTTGTTAGTTTGCATAAGAGAGATACAAGGGAATGTGGGTTTTGTTTTTAGAGTTGTAGCTTTTTTTTTCTATTTGATCAGTGGTTGTGAAGAACATGATGAACATGATTATGAGCTTTTTTATTAGTTTGATTCTGGTTTAAATTTGAAAGGTCTCTCATCCTCACACATCTGGAACGGATGTGAGTTTTGCAGGTTGAAGTGAAGAGAATGGATGGAAACAATAATGGCAGTGGTGGGAAGGAGAGAGAGAGAGAGAGAGAGAGAGAGAGAGAGAGAGAGAGGAAGAGAGAGAGGAAGAGAGAGAGAGAGAGGGAGAGAGAGAGAGTCAAAGAGATGAAGAAAGTCAAAAAGAGAGATGGGAAGGGTTAAGGGTGGGGAATGGGTGGGTATGTATGTGTGTGTGTGTGTATATATATATATATATATATATATATATATATATATATATATATATATATACGAGTAGGATCAATTGAGAACACCAAAAAGGTTGAGAACGCGAGAACACATCTGATCCATATAAATATTCAAATCTAAGGCTATTATCAAACGGGTAATTTATGTTAATTCTAAAACTATTTGTAGTAAAGTGTAACTTTTAAAATGGCATAAGGGTATAACAGTAAATGAAATTTAGGTCAGTCCTATAATATCTCAATCCCACTCTTATTTCCTATTACGTATCCCTCTTCATCTCTCTATTTCTCTCTCTCTCTCTCTCTCTCTCTCTCTCTCTCTCTTTCTTTCTCTCTCTCTCTCCCCTAGGTTTGAATCAGTTCACCGCCTCCATCATCTGCACCTTCAATTTTCCTAGCCACAAGGGTCGCTGGAGAATCGACACCCTTCCTTCCCCTCTTTACTATATCCTTCTTCCTTTTCCTGTTTAGACCGAGCAACAATGACAGTCACCATGGAACCGACGATTGTTTCCTATAATATCTCAATCCCACTCTTATTTCCTATTACGTATCCCTCTTCATCTCTCTATTTCTCTCTCTCTCTCTCTGTCTCTTTCTCTTTCTCTTTCTCTCTCTCTCTCTCTCTCTCCCTCCCTCTCTCTCTCCCCTAGGGTTGAATCAGTTCACCGCCTCCATCATCTGCACCTTCGATTTTCGTAGCCACAAGGGTCGCTGGAGAATCGACACCTTCCTTCCCCTCTTTCCTGTCCTTCTTCCTTCTCCTGTTTAGACCGAGCAACAATGGCAGTCACCATGGAACCGACGATTGTTGCTGCTCTCAGCGGTTAGGTTGCTGCCAGCGATGAGGTCAAGGGAGTCAAGGAGGGATCACTGGAAATTGATTGATGCCCTCCTCACGACGTGCTAGCCTCAACTAATCCCCGGTCGATTTTGATCGGTTTCTCCTATTCGATTGTGCTCTTTTTCTCAATCTGTTGAAGAAGGCATGTCCTCTTTTTGTACAATTAAAGATTGTGGCAAAGTAAGTCCCTTCAATTGTAACTTAAAATTAGAAGTAGAGTTGGTACACAAATTTTTTTCTTGGATAGCTTCCATTTCAGACGTAAACAATGAAAACAGGAGGGTGGAAGGACAAAGATTACATGTCCTAATTGATACACAGTAAACACACAAATTTGGTTCCTTTTTTTACTTAGTTATCTTAATTGTTTTTTACTATCCATTGCTCCAACAATTTATTTTTATTTTCTAGATGTTATGTATGATTACAAATGCTTTAGTTGACTTTGAAAATTGATTCTTATAATATTTTGTTCATTTATGATTACAAAGATTTTTTATATCAGATTAGAAATTTGTGTTATTCATTTACGATTAGTACTTAATTTTGATTTTTACTATATACGATTACAGTTATGCATTATTCATTTGTGCTTGTGATATATCAGATTTGTTTATCTCTATACTATGCTTTATTCATGTTTTATTATATTTGTATCGTGACTTTTTTATATATGGTTGAAACCATGATTTATTTATTTATGATTATAAGTGTTTTTAGATTCTTTTTATATATCATAGTTCTTTATTCATTTAGGATTGCAAATGTATTGGACTTATTTATCTTCTTAGTGTATTGTATTTATTTTATGATTATATTTGTTATATATGCATTTCAAATATGAAAAATCAAGGCTGGTTTTTCACTTGTCTAAAATTATGATATGTATTCAAGGAAGGTGAATTTGAATAGTTATGACCCTTACAAAATGTTGCTTGCGAATTTTTGTTGTAAAAAAATAGAACAAGTTAATACAAGAGCATCGTATTTCAAGTGAAAAGATTCATCACAAGAAAAAAGAAACCCACGTGGCAGCGAAAAAAGAAACAAATATGTATTTATGAGTAGAATTAAATTTAATTTTATTCGTTTAAGAATAAAACTTGATGAATATTAGATGTATGTATTTTTGAATAAAAATAATGTGACTTTACTCATTTATGAATGTTACTAGATTAATATATTTCTATTGATTGTTTTTAGATAAATATGTTATATATTAAATCATTTTTTTTGTTTCTTTTTTAATCATTCATGATTAATATGGTATCATATAAATTCTGGAAAAAAAAAAGTATTTTTTAATGAACACCTTTATTCCCTGATGAATATGTATACATGTTCGTATTAAATGATGAACTCATTAATATTTTTGATAGATTGGTAATAAAAAAAACGTTTTTTAATCAGGGTAAAAACGTTTTTCTAAATAATATTATTGATTAAAAATAGATTAAATACATTTCTAGTATTTAGGTAAAAAAAACTAATTAATTAAATAACATCCCATGATTTTAGAAGTTATTAATTATCCATATTTAATTACATTGTAAAATTCCTTTTTTACCTTTATGAAATTATTGGTCTAAGATTTGTTCTTACGTTCTTAACCTTTTAAATGTTCTAATTTGATCATTTCCATATATATATATATATATATATATATATATATATATATATATATATATATATATATATATATATATATATATATATATATATATATATATATATATATATATATATATATATATATATAATTGTAAATGTATTAATATAGATTTTAAAAATAGAAAAAAGAAATAAAAATGGTAAAATAGTCTTTTCAAATTCTTCAAGGACTAAAAACACAGAAAAACCTTAATTTTGGACATTTTATGCAAATGGGAAAGTTTTTCGACCCGTCTAAATTTTTTTTAAATACCACATTGACCACTCTTACAGTTTTATTGTGTTTAAGACAATTTTACAACAAATATATATATATATATATATATATATATATATATATATATATATATATATATATATATATATATATATATATATATATATATATATATATATATGGCTGACATCCGTTAAGAACTCATAGTTTTTCGAGACTTGAGAACTAAAGTTGGAGCGTTATATCAAAATTAATTTATTAAAAGCATGATCGTCATCTTACCAATCTTATTTTTGTTATTGGAAATAGTAATAAGAAGTTATAAAAATTAACAAAATTAATCAAATTTCAGATTTTTTTTAAAAGAAGTTTCGATTTAAAAAAATAGAGATTTTTTAATTTTCTTCAAAAAAACATGAATTTTTCAAAAAAAATTGAAGTTATTTTTTTAAAACATGAACTTTTTCAAAAAAAAAATGCAATTTAAAAAAAATGCATTTCTTCCAAAAAAAACAACTTCAAAAAAACTGTAATTTTTTCAAAAAAAAAAAAAAAAACTGCATTTTAAAACAAAAATATGCAATTTTTTTAAAAAAACTATAATTTTATAAAACGTAAAATTTTAAAAATTAATAAATTAATAAATTAAAAAACTAAAAAACTCAAATTTTTGTAACAAAAAAAAAAACATCATTTTATATGCATATATGCATATTTTTTCAAATGCATATATGGATATTTTTTATACTAGAATTTTCGTAACTAAATCATAAAAAATCTCATTTGTATTAATTATTCTATAAACATAATACAAGAACTATTTTATTCGATACAAAATTAAATATAACAAAAAAACTACAAAGATTCACAATATTATCATTTCTTCATATCAAAATTTCCATATTTTCTTCAAATTATCACTTTTCATCTCTTCAATATTTTTTCCACAAATTCTTCAAAATCTATAAGAAAATTTAAAAAAATGATTAATGTAAGAACACTCATAAAAATGCACATGTATATATCATGTAAGATTCACATGAGATTATATCATGTAAGATTCACATTTGATTATATAATGTGATATTCATATGTGAGTGTATTTTTTAAGATTCAAATGTGAAATTCACAAAAAAAATTTAAAAAGTAATTAACAAAGAACACTCACATAAAATGCATGTGTGCATATAGATGTAATTTATATGTGATTCAGTTGTGATTTACATGTGAATCACATGTAATTCATTTGTGATTTACATTTGAATCACATGTAACTGATATATCGTTCACTTGCGATTTACATGTGAATTACACATGTGATTAATATGTGAATTGCATGTAAATTACATATAATTCATATGTGATTCACTTGTAAATCACATGTAATACATATATGATTCACTTGTAATTTACATGTGAATCACAAATGAATCATATGTGAATTACATGTGAACCACATAATTCATATTTGAATGACATGTTATTTACATGTAATTCATATGTGATTCACTTGTGATTTACATGTGAATCACATGTAATTCATAAGTGATTCACTTGTGATTTACATGTGAATCAGGAGTATGTGAATTACATGTGAATCACTTGTAATTCATATGTGATTTACATGTAAATCACATGTATTTCATATGTGAATCACATGTAATGCATATGTGATTCACTTGTGATCTACAAGTGAATCACATGTAATTTATATATGAATTACATGTGAATCACATGTAATTCATATGTGATTCACTTGTAATTCATATGTTATTCACTTGTGATTTACATGTGAATCACATGTAAGGCATATGTGATTCACTTGTGATTTACATATGAATCACATGTAATTCATAAGTGATTCACTTGTGATTTACATGTGAATCACAAGTATGTAAATCATATGTAAATTATTTGTAATTCATATGTGATTCACTTGTGATTTACATGTGAATCACATGTAATTGATATGTGAATCACAAGTAATTTATATGTGATGCACTTGTGATTTACAAGTGAATCACGTGTAATTTATATGTGAATTACATGTGAATCACATGTAATTCACTTGTAATTCATATGTGATTCACTTGTGATTTACATGTGAATCACATATGATTCATATGTGAATCACATGTAATTTATATGTGATTTACATGTGAATCACATGTAATTCATATGTGAATTACATATGAATCACATGTAATTCATATGTCATTCACTTGTGATTGTTTTATTTATACCATTTGCATCACAAAAATCTTTACCACGTAAAACTAAAGATCACAGGTTAGGATCAGCAACAATAAGTCCATTTTCTACTTCATTTACAAGACTAATGGCATCCAGACCATTCAACCTGAAAAAGGTTAAAACATTATCTAATAAGAGTTAGTACTTAACAGATTTAAGTTCTTCATAATATCACACAAAATTCATAACCAAATTATAATAAAAACTAATTAACCAGACCACACCAATAAAAACATATATCTGTCCACTATTAGAACCAGATTAACCTATACTTTTATATGAATCAAATATGCATTAGTATATTTATGATTCACATTAAATTCATCACTGCCAACACATAAATGATAAAGATCCATTTAGAAAAATAGGACCAAGTGCACTGTTAACCCAATATATGAATGAAACAAACAATACATATATATGAAGGCTGCTTGCATCAATGGAGGTAATTAAAGAGAAGATTATAAAATTAGTTAACATGTGGTTGACAACCTTCCATTAAATATGTTTGAAGCTTTGATATCTTAATGAAATATGTATATGTGACATTCACAATGGAGGTTATGCAAACCTTATAGATTGATTTCGTTTCAGAATGTGATTTATCTCCTGCTTTAAACTGATAATTGACTCCATTAACTTCAATATGGCTCTTTCCCTTACTTTTATTAACACCATTCCTTTTCATCATACTCCTCATTTTTCGTATATATCCCATTTATTTACTGAATAATATGTGTTTGATAACAACACGTAATCTCCACTATCAAGATTTGATATTGTTTCAACTGCAAATTCACCCAACTTAAGATTTCTATGACTTCTACAAGAACTAATAAATTCCCTCCATATAACAACATCAAGGTCCATTGGCATCTCTTGAATCACTTCATAAGCTTCTTCTAGAAGCCCAACTCGCCCAAATAGATCAACCATTTATCCATAATGTTCAAGTTGTGGTTTAATCTTGTATTTTGTTCTCATTAGGTCAAAATACTCACGCTCCTGTTGAGTCAGCCCACGATGGCTACATGCAGTCTAGATTCCAATGAAAATAATTTGATCAGTTAAAAAAATTTCAACTTCCATCTTTGAGAAAGTTTAAAGTGCATTGATCATGGCATTCCAAACAGAAACATGATGTTGTTTTACACTTTCAAAAATTGCTTTTGATGTTTCAATTCTACCACATTTTGGGTACATGTCTATAAGTGCACAACTCAGAATAAAATTGAGTTCGATTCTTTTTTCGGTTGGCAAACCAATGGATTTTCAACCACTAGGGTTACTGCCTGCAATGCGCTTGAAATTACTTCCTGGAAGTGTAATTCAACAAGACAAAGGTTGGATGGGGAAAACCAACACATTGTAAGCCACTAGGGTTACTGCTAGCAAAGTACCGCCACAACTCCACCTTGCTTCACAAAGCTTCTTTCTTCTTGTTTCTCCTAATTACACACTGACGACTAGACAACAATATGTTAAAAACTAGGTACACTCAATCACTTATCACTCTACTTTAGAACCGCGACAGATCTTGCTCTGATGCATCTATGCTACTAGATTCGATTTTAATGCGTGCGAGTTTGATTTTAATGGAAATTTTTTATGCAGGACGTGACAATGTAAATTACATCGATCCACCGCCGAATGAATGAGGGCTTTGGTGATCTACGACTACAATCGAAGATGAACATAAAAAAAGTCAATCTTCTGGTTGGTGGATTCAGCTTTGATGATCGGGAATATAAGTATATAAGATTGGAGTCATCGTTGATGGAAGGATGAGAGAGGAGATCGATGCAGAGGTAATAGAATGTGAGGATAGTACGCTAGAGAGAGAGATAGATAGATAGACAGACAGATAGATAGATAAAGAGATATATAGGACGTATGTGTTAAAATTGAATATCAATATTTCAAAGTGTTAGAAGCAACATCCAAAGACAAATTATATGATTCTAACTTTGGATTGATTTGTGTTTCAATATCATAAATTTCAGAACCTCGTGCCACCTGATGAATCATTGTCATAAAGCATCAAAGTAAGCCCTCTAATTCACTTTCAGAATCAAGGTAACTCATTGGTTTTCTAGTTCCTGTTGATGTTATTTCCATTTGTTAATTCATAACCAGCACTTCATTTACGATCCTTTGGTACTTATCTAGGTGCACACTAAACAACTTATATATGTGTTTGGGTGCCAAGTAATTGCTGTAGCATTTTCTCATATTTTTCATGTTTTTCCTTGATGCTTGCAGTGTATACTGTTGTTGTTGTACTCTCCTAGTTTTGTTTTTTGATACAATCATACAAACCCATGGATACTCTTTCTTTTGCATTAGATTTTTTCTTCCAAACATATGCACTTATTAACCCTTGTAAGAAAATGCCCAATTTCATTTGGTATTTAACTTTTATCTAAATTTAGTTTTGTTAATTGTTGATTTCATTTGGTATTTGACTAATTGTGGCTAATTTGATCTATAAATCAGATTTACAAGTTATGTTCACTGGTCAATGATGAACAAAAATTTTGTATTCTTTAAGAATGAAAGACTGAAACTAGCGTATGATAAATTTATTCTTTAAGAATGAAATATTGAAAATAGCAATTTCTTTAAGAATGAATGGCTGAAAAAAAAGATTGATGGTTCAAGAATGTTGCATGCAGTACTCGCCGGTCAAAGATGCACATAAGTGATACAAAATGATGAACAGTGAAGAAGAATTCAGGGTTTGTATATTTTAGTTTGACATTTTGACAAAATATTCTTAGAGAATATAGTATATAATATATTTTTTTGTATATATTTATGAAGAATATTGTATATTAAACAAAGAATGTAATATATATTACAAACAAATTCTTAAATAATGTAGGATAGAATGTTGTGTATATTCGTTGAAATTTGTATATATTCTTGTGTGTTATAAAATACCTTCGTATTCTTTTATAATGTTAATTATAATAAGATATCTTGAATGAAGTTGTATTCTTTAAGAATTAAAAAAAAATATGGAGAATGAACTGGAAACTAGATTTGAATGTGTTCACATTGTATAATAAAAATTTTGATATGTTAATTGTATAATATGTATGTGTGTATTCTTTAAAAATATTTTACTTTTGGTGGAAATTGTTTTTATTAAAAATATATATAGTGATACTATTTAATAATCTTTGATTATCAACAAATTCTTTGAAATTAACCTGCATTCTTTAAGAATATACTCGTATTCTTCGATATGTTCTTCTATCATCGGCCTTCTTCTTTATTTATTTGTAGAATTCTTTGACTTTTCAATATGATTCATATATTATCATTTCTTAAATATCCAGATAATTAGAGTTGATTTTGATAACAAAATATTGTTTTCGAATAAGATAACTATGTTCTCCTTAATTTTCTCAATTTCCTTATTGGAATGAATAAAAATGTAAATTATGCATTTATAATAATTATTATTATTTTTCTTTTATTAAAAGGAAATGTTTATATGTATTGTGTTCCATTATAACTATGATACGTCACATAATCTTCTCCATTTACAAATCTAATTTAATGGTCAATAATTTGTCATACATTCACACAATAAATATATTTCACATTTAATCCTAACCCTATATATATATATATATATATATATATATATATATATATATATATATATATATATACACACACACACATGTAAATGTATTAATATAGATTTAAAAAATAGAAATAAGAAATAAAAATGGTAAAATAGTCTTTTCAAATTCTTCAATGACTAAAAACACGAAAAAACCTTAATTTTGGACATTCTATGCAAATGGGAAAGTTTTTCGACCCGTCTAAATGTTTTTTTAATACCACATTGACCAATCTTATAGTTTTTTCGTGTTTAAAACAATTTTACAACAAAAATATATATTTAAAACATTTGTAATATATGCGGGAATCACTTATCACTCTACTTTAGAACCGTGATAGAGCTAGCTCTGATGCATCTATACTACTAGATTCGATTTTAATGCGTGCGAGTTCGATTTTAATGGAAATTGTTTCTGCAGGACGTGACGATGTAAATTGCATCCGAATGAATTAGGGCTTTGGTGATCTATGACTGCAATTGAGGATGAACATAAACAAAGTCGATCTTCTTGTTGGTGGATTCAACTTTGATGATCGGGAATATAAGTATATAAGATTGGAGTCGTCGTTGATGGAAGGACGAGAGAGGAGATCGATGCAGAGGTAATAGAATGTGAGGATAATACGCTAGAAAGAGAGAGAGAGAGAGAGAGAGAGAGAGAGAGAGAGAGAGTAATTTACGAAATTTCTATAAATAGGTAATTCATATTTTATTGATTTTTTCTAATGTTATTGTTTTATACCATATTTATCCCCAAAGTGTATTGAGAAAAACCTAAACTGCCATTAAGTTAAGTTAGAATTACAATCATGCCACTATTGATCCAAACCTTTTATTTTTTTTATATAACGTTCAAAATTTAGTTCTTAGGTTATCGGGAGACTATGAGTTCTCAAAGGTTCCATCACACACACACACACACACACACACACACACATATATATATATATATATATATATATATATATATATATATATATATATATATATAGGGTAAGGTTCAATAGAGAACCATAATTAACCAAGGAACCAATAAACCAATCTTTTTTTCAACTTTTAGAACTTATTTGCTATAAAAAAAAAACTAAAAATACATAAATTCATAACTTTTTATCATATTTCAAATTATATCAAATTCAATTTTTTTTACATCAAATTCGCAATGTGAATTTTTTAAAATTCAACGTGAATCCGGATTCACACGGTGAATCCGAAAAATATTTTTCACATTCACAATGTTAATATATATGAATTTAGATATTATAAGTGGTTATATATATATATATATATATATATATATATATATATATATATATATATATATATATATATTATAACTACTTAATAAAGTAATAAAACAATAATAAATACGTTTTTTATTATTGAAGTATTGTAAAATATTATAAGATATTTACGAAAATACCACATATTCATAGATTATTATACAAACTGAAAAAAAAAAATCCAATTCGCAAAAAGAAGTTGTTATGGACATTCCATCATACTCTAAGATATTACTCTAATATATTTTAGGTTATACATCATTATTATAAACCAATCATTTTCATTAATTAAATATTTTATTACATTGTTTTCCTAAAATATATTATTTTATTTTTATTTTCTTTAATTCTCTAACTCTCTTATTATTATTATTATTATTATTATTATTATTATTATTATTATTATTATTCTAACACTTATTTTACTATATTTTACTATAAATATTTATTAATTTAAGTTGAACTATTCTGTAATATTAATATAAAAAATTAAAAATCATTCACTTAACTCACGAGATAATTTTTTATAGAGGAAATATAAATGTTCCCTAAATCTAAAATATGGAATTAATATCAGAAAAATAAAGCTATTAAACTCCAACCTCAAACTATAACAAAATTTATAAAAATAAAAGTTTTATATGAAAAGAGAGGGTGGCTAAGTTAAAAAGAAAAAGGAAAAAGAAAAAAAAAGTAAAATTAATTATGAAATTTATCTTATATTATTATTGATACAAAAAATACGATATATCTTGTTTTAAATTAATAAAACTAAACAAATCATATTTATGAAAAATATATATTACACTTTAATAAATAAAAAATAAATAGTTTTGTTATTCCGATTAAAAAAGGTCAAACTGCAAAATATCAAATAAGGCTAAATAGTAAGATAATTACTTTTTAAAATCAATTGTAAAAAAAAAAAAAAAAATCTTTTATCCTTTACAATTAAGTTTTTGGGAAAATAATAATCATAATAATAACACCGTTATACTCCCACTAATCATTATAAGTTAGGCCCTCTTTGTTTACTTCTTAATTGCAAAATTAAGAGGTAATGTCTTAAATATTTAGATTCAGATCGTTTGTTTGCATCTTATTTTTTACCTCTTAAAGTTGTAAATGCCTCTTAATTTTTTAGATATTAAACAAAATCTAAATTTTAAAAAAAGAACGCGTTTCCTATTGTGCCCTAAGGATCGACTTTCACCAAAACATAGTGCCTCCTCTTTTCCTCCATCTTCCTTGCGTTCTTCTTCCTTTCACCAGTGCCTGCGACGACGCCGTTGCACCCAACACCGCCGCCTCCTCCTTCGACGCCTACAACAGCGTCTCCTTCGACTCCGACAATCCAGGTTCGTTCTTCTTCTTTCTTTCCCCACGAAACTTGATTTTTTTTTTCTGTTTTTATGAATGGATTAGTCAATGAGTCGATTTTTTTTCTCCTCAAACTCACGCCTCCTCTGATTCTTTCTTTTCATCGACGCACACAAGCAACTCCACTCCATCTGCTGTGTTCCCCCCAAAACTCGATTTTTTTCTGTTTTCTTTTACCACCAAGAGGATAGTGTCTGAACTTGTTGTAGCACCTGGTTTCCGGTATGTGAATTTTATTTGAGTATTGCCCTATTTTAGCCTTGGACTCGGCGAGTCACAAGGTCCGACTCGCCGAGTAGGGACGAGACACAGGACACGTTTAAGTTGGCGACTCGGCGAGTCCATATCCTGGACTCGGCGAGTCACCGCTGTTGGATGAAACCCTAAGTTTCAGGGGTTTGCTCCCTATTTAAACCTCATATCTGCCCCTTGCCAGCCCCCATTCACCCCCAGAGCTCCCAACCCTCGTCCTAAGCTTGTTTCTTGTGTAGTTGAGGCTCTTGTGTGCATTCTTGAAGGTTTTGAGGCAAGAAGGGGAAGGAGATCAAGAGAAAGGAGAGCCATCCAAGCATCATTGTGTTTTTCAGCTGTATCATTGAGGTATATCTCGTTTTTCCCCTGTTTCTATGCTTAAGATTTCATTTAAGACACTCTTGAGCAATTCCTCAAGCTTGTTTGTGCTTAATGTTTCGTAATAAGTGGATTGGCCTTTAGATCTAGGCAAGATTGAGCTCCAGGAGCTCAGATCTGTTAGCTTTATGGCCCCATGTGGCTTGTTCATCCTAAATCTACCCTTTTGAGGCATTTTGAACCCTAAAATCCATATTAGTGAGTATCCACACGTAAAGTTGGAAACTTTACGTGTGATTTGTGTCCTAGAAGTCCAGATCTATGAATGGCATGGACTGAAATCGAGTAAATCGGTGTATTTGGTGGATGCATGGCGACGACTCGGCGAGTATGGTCGCGAGTCACCGAATTGGTCCCTTCATGATGTATCGAGTTGAGCCGTGAGTCACAGGGGGTGACTCGGTGAGTTGGGAGCTGAACTCACCCATGTTAGGACTCGGCGAGTCCAAGGCAATCTTCATAGATCAAGAACAGACTCGGCGAGTTGTTCATACAACTCGGCGAGTCTTAGCATAAGTGTTCTTCGGATGAAGATGAACTCGACGAGTTGTTCATACAACTCGGCGAGTAGGATGAAGAGGTTGAACGTCAGTCTAGAAGATGAACTCGTCGAGTCATAGCCTAACTCGACGAGTAGAAGCAAGGACTCCGGACAATCGTCTGATAGGGACTCGACGAGTTGGAGAGCCAACTCGGCGAGTCGGGTTAATTGAAAGTTGACTCTAACATTGACTTAGAGCTAGACCAGGGGTAAAATGGTCATTTTACCTAAAGGACAGTTAGCAGTGTTTGATTGAGTATGTTGTGGGAATTGCAGCCGGAGGACTCCCGGAGCAGCATCAGTCAGTTAGTTCCCGATCAGTTCAGCAGCTACTTCGAGGTGAGTTACCTTCCAGTAGTGGTGGGTCTAAGGCCACAATGCCGGCCCACCAGTAGGAGACGTATGATAGATGATTGTCTTTGTGATATCATCTAGGTTTGCTATTACCTGTTATGTTATATGCTCTCATGATACGTTATATGCGATAGTAGTAGAGTTCGGTTGTTAGGACCGCAGGGTAGTCAGACACCCCAGAATCATCTGACTGTATGTGATGGTATGCTTGTATGTTGGCCTGTTATGTTATGCGATAGAGGTAGTGGGAGGGGACCAGCCCCCCGAGGATCGGTTGTTAGGACCGATGGGTAGTCAGCACCCCAGAATGGCTTGACATGGGTAGTCAGCACCCCAGAATGGCTTGACACGGGTAAGACGGCACCCCAGAATGGCCGTATGGGTAGGTCGGCACCCCAGAATGGCCGTACCGGGTAGTCAGGCACCCCAGAATAGCCTGGCAGTATTTATGTTATGAGTTTGTATGGTATGTGGTACGTTGGGGGAACTCACTAAGCTTTGTGCTTACGTTTACAGTTTTATTTTCAGGTACCTCTGCACCGAAGGGGAAGGAGCCGGCGCGGTAGCGGCACGTCATACACACACTCTTCGGTTTCCGCATTTACGAGATTTACTGGGATTGTACTCTGATATTTGATGGGATGTATGGTTTGACTTTTAAAACGTGGATTGCGATGTGTTATGGAGTAATCAAACAATGTTTTTATTTGTTAATGTTCTCTAAAGTAATATTTTAAAATGAAATTTTTGAACATGAAAATTTGGGTCGTTACAAGTTGGTATCAGAGCCCTGGTTTGAGGGATTCGGACACGCCTTCGGGAGTGTCTGAACTCAAATCGAGGGATTGAAAGATTTTCCAAAAGAAATTGTTCTTTAAAACCCGGAAAAGAGTCATAAGAAAGAGCGAAGTGTGTGACGTGCGCGACCGGCCGAGCTCAAGTAAGTATTCCCCATAGTACCCATACAAGTTTATGTTATGTTTATCAGCTTACGTAGAACCGCATGCTAGAATAGGGCTAAGGATCTAGGAGTGATGCCTTATGTGCCTGATTATGTGTTACAGCTTTATGAATATTACATGCTAGAATTGAGTAGACAGCAGTAGGATAGCCTGTTTAGGTTATGCCTGATAGTATGAGCTTAGCATCCTATGTTAAAGTGCCGTTTCTTGTTATAAGAATAGTTTTGGCTTGAGTCTGTTTCCCCTTATCCGAATGTTGCTTGCTTCATGCTTGGTGGGGTTCTGAGTAATGGGAGTTAGCCACTAGGTAAACACGTCACACCACATGTGATCAGGGTTGAATAATCCCAAAGTATTGGAACTGGCCCTATTGCGCAGCTCTCGTTTGAGTCCAACCGTTGTAGGGACGGATCTTTTACTTGAAGGATTATCTAATCCTCATCACATGTGATGGTGTTTGGGTGGTGGCTAACTGGCACTATGAGGAGACCCACAGCAGCTGAGGACCAGTCGTGTTGAACTTGAGTTTTCCCTAGGGCAAGCCTAGGATGAGAATAACAGAGAGTAGCAGTAGTAAAGGGGATCTAGTGGAGTCGAGGAATTCCTCGGAGAAGGTACGGATAGATGTGGAAGGTAGTATGGGCCCGTACTACTGAAAGCATAGGATCCGTACCCGAGCCGAGGAAGGCCAAGACGAGACCAAGGAACCTGTAAGTAGTTGAGATCCCTCAGAAAGTAGCAGTATCACTAATGATTATTATGATGAATTGCAGAATGGTGGTACTTCGACCGAGACCGACAGATGGCGGGTCAGGAGAGGGGTCAGGTTCGGGATCAGGCACCGAGCCGATTGACGAGAGGCTACGTGAGTTCATCACGTCGGAGATTACCAGGGGCATCCTTGAGTCGACCCCCATCCTCTTTGGGTCGATCAAGGAAGGGATCATAGAGTTGATGGAGGATCGCCTACGGGCATTCAGGAGCGATTTAGCTTCTAGCCAGTCAGGATCTCGCACACTGTCCTTCAAGGACTTCAGGGGCAGTGGTGCGCCGGATTTCCATGGGGTGAAGGACCC
Organism: Lactuca saligna; assembly: GCF_052625555.1. Lineage (NCBI taxonomy): Eukaryota > Viridiplantae > Streptophyta > Magnoliopsida > Asterales > Asteraceae > Lactuca > Lactuca saligna. The sequence continues at coordinate 98,474,234 of NC_136424.1, read as the reverse complement.
CATTGTCGCCAGGCGGTGGATTGCGGATATCGAGTCCGCCCAGTTGACTAGCTTCTGCCCCGAGGGGTCGAAGGTGAGGTACGCAGCAGGGTGTTTACGGGACCGAGCCCGGGATTGGTGGGAGTCAGTGGGTGACTCGTTGGGAGCCTCGGCTATCGAGGCAATGACCTAGTCGGACTTTGTGGCTAGGTTCAGGGCAGAGTTTGCACCGGCGGTCGAGCTTCAGCAGCTGGCCAGGGAGTTTCTAGACATGAGGCAGACGACAGAGACCGTGGCGGAGATCACCGCCAAGTTTCGGGAGAGGGATTTATTGGTGCCCCAGTATGCCGGTGACGAGGACATGAGGAGGACTCGTTACCATGATATGCTACGAGCTGACATCTAGGAGCATGTTAGTTTTTCGGCTTGCCCCACCCTGGACTCCATGATTGCCAGGGCTAGGGAGAGAGAGATAGATTTGGAGCACATCCGGAAACGGAAACTTGAGGACGGTCAGGCAGCAGGGGCTTCGGGGAAGAAGCCCAAGGGATCAGATGGGAGGCCGAAAGGCCAGTCGGGACCGAGCCGCTGCAGGAGGTGCGGCAGGCCGCACGAGGGGGCGTGCAGGATGGGATCGTCTGGCTGCTACAAGTGCGGCAAGTTTGGGCATATCAGCAGGGATTGCACTGCTCCTGCGACAGTTATTCAGACATCGGAGTTGCTGTGTTTCCATTGCAACCAGAGGGGCCACAAGAAGGCCAATTGCCCCCAGTTGTCGGTTGCAGCGCCAGTAAAGGCGCCGGCTCCAGCGACCCTGCGGATCACGGATGGTCGGTAGGGCAAGGCAGAGGCTCCAGTGGTGAGGAGTCGGGCATTTCAGTTGACTGCCGAGGAGGCACGCGCCGCGCCCAATGTGGTGACGGGTATGATTCTTTCCTTCTATCTTTTATTTTATGTTGTTATGATATTGATATGTGCTCCGTGTGTATACATGTGTATTAGGATCGTTCCATGTGAACGGCATCCCGGTTCAGGTATTGTTCGACTCGGGTGCATCCCGATCGTTCGTTTCTCTTGCTCTTAGCAAGAGATTTCATGAGACTTCAGGCGAGTTAGATTGCCCGTTAGAGGTAGAGATTGCTGACGATCGATCGGTGCGAGTATCGATGGTGTTTCGAGATTGTGTTCTGTGACTGTTTGAGGAGCGTTACCTGGTAGACTTGGTTCCCATTCCATTGCGTGGGAACAAGGTGATTATTGGTATGGATTGGTTGAGCCCTAATGGGGCAGTGATAGATTGCGCGCAGCAGCTAGTGCGAGTCAGGACCCCAAGCGGGGGAGAGTTAGTGATTCATGGAGAGCGGTCGCAGTGTGGACCCACTGTATGTTCAGCAGCGAGGGCTAGGCGCTACCTTCAGCAGGGATGCGCGGGTTATGTCGCGTATGTGATGGATACCCGAGAGGCGGGTAAGGCGACCGTGAGCGAGGTCCTGGTGGTTCGAGATTTTGCTGATGTTTTCCCGGAGGAACTACCTGGGATACCTCCGGAGCGGCAGGTGGAGTTCAGGATTGACCTCATTCCCGGTGCGGCTCCGATAGCCAAAGCACCATATCGGTTGGCTCCTCCCGAGATGCAGGAGTTGTCTACGCAGCTACAGGAGCTGCTGGACAAGGGATTTATTCGGCCGAGCAGTTCACCCTGGGGAGCCCCGATTCTGTTTGTAAGAAAGAAGGACGGGTCGCATCGGATGTGTATAGATTATCGGGAGCTGAACAAGGTAACGGTGAAGAACCGATACCCGCTTCCGAGGATTGACGACCTATTTGACCAGCTTCAGGGAGCATCTTGGTTCTCCAAGATTGACTTACGTTCGGGTTATCATCAGATGAGGGTCAGGGAGGAGGATATGCAGAAGACTGCGTTTCGGACGCGCTATGGTCATTACGAGTTCGTGGTGATGCCGTTTGGGCTCACCAATGCTCCTGCCGCGTTCATGGACCTCATGAACCGCGTGTGTAGACCGATGCTGGATCGGTCTGTGATAGTCTTTATCGATGATATCTTGGTCTATTCCAAGACTCGGGAGGAACACGAGGAGCATCTGAGGGAGGTATTGGAGACCCTGAGGAGGGAGAGCTTTTATGCCAAGTTCTCCAAGTGTGAGTTTTGGTTGTGCGAGGTGCAATTCCTTGGACACCTCGTCAACCAGAACGGGATTCTGGTTGATCCGGCCAAGGTCGAGGCCGTGATGAGATGGGAGGTCCCGAAGTCTCCATCTGAGATTCGGAGCTTCCTGGGATTGGCAGGCTACTATCGGAGGTTTATCCAAGATTTCTCCAAGATAGCCGTACCCCTGACGCGACTGACGAAGAAAGCCGTGGTCTTTCGGTGGGGACCCGAGCAGCAGGCTGCGTTTGAGATGCTGAGACAGAAATTGTGTGAGGCGTCGATCCTAGCCCTGCCTGAGGGCGTTGAGGATTTTGTGGTTTACTGCGATGCATCCATTTTGGGGTTGGGCGCAGTTCTGATGCAGAGAGGGCATGTCATTGCCTACGCTTCACGGCAGCTCAAGCCTCACGAGGCAAATTACCCGACGCACGATTTGGAGTTGGGGGCGGTGGTCTTTGCCCTCAAGATTTGGCGACATTACCTCTACGGGGTTCGGTGTACCATCTACACGGACCACAAGAGTTTGAGGTACCTCATGGACCAGCCGAATCTGAATATGAGGCAGCGGCGGTGGTTGGACGTGGTGAAGGATTATGATTGCGAGATCCTTTACCACCCGGGGAAGGCCAATGTGGTGGCCGATGCGCTTAGCCGCAAGACGGTGCCGATCAGGGATGTTTGTTTGAGGATGACTGTGGTGACTCCCCTGTTGGAGCAGATTCGGGAGGCTCAACAGGAAGCTATCAAGGAGGAGCATCGGAAGAGCGAGCGTGTGGTGGGTCAGGTTTCCTCCTTTGATTATGATGGCAGAGGACTTTTAACATTACACCGTAGGGTGTGGGTGCCGTATCACGGTGGCGTGCGTCAGATTTTGATGGAGGAGGCGCACAAGTCCCGATTTTCTATTCATCCCGGGGCGACGAAGATGTATAGGGATCTTCGTCTGGATTATTGGTGGCCTTGCATGAAGCGGGATGTGGCATGGTACGTCGAGCGGTGTTTGACCTGCAGGAAGGTCAAGGCCGAACATCAGAGACCGCATGGCAAGATGCAGCCGTTGGACATTCCACTGTGGAAATGAGAAGATATCACGATGGATTTTATCACAAAGCTTCCCAGGACCGCACGTGGAGTGGATTCGATTTGGGTCATCGTGGATAGATTGACCAAGAGTGCTCACTTTATTCCAATTCAGGAGAGCATATCGGCCGAAAAATTGGCCGACATCTATATCAGGGAGATTGTGGCACGGCATGGGGTGCCAGTATCGGTGATCTCGGACAGGGATGTGCGTTTTACTTCCAGATTTTGGAAGAAATTCCATGACGAGTTGGGCACTCGTCTGCATTTTAGCACCGCCTTTCACCCGCAGACAGATGGTCAGAGTGAGCGGACCATCCAGACTTTGGAGGACATGTTGCGGGCGTGTGTGTTGGATTTCGGTGGTAGCTGGGATACCTATCTTCCCTTGGCTGAGTTCTCCTACAACAACAGCTATCACGCGAGCATTGACCGACCACCGTTCGAGATGTTGTATGGGCGGAAGTGCAGAACCCCGATATGTTGGGGGGAGGTTGGCCAGAGAGTCATGGGAAGCACCGAGGTGGTGCTAGAGACGACCGAGAGGATCCAGCAGGTTCGGAGCAGACTTCAGACTGCACAGAGTCGGCAGAAAAGCTACGCCGATAGACGTCGATCCGACTTGGAGTTCCAAGTCGGGGATATGGTCCTCCTGAAAGTGTCGCCTTGGAAAGGTGTCATTCGATTCAGGAAGCGGGGCAAGTTGGGCCCAAGGTTCATCGGGCCGTTCAGGGTTGCAGCCCGGGTGGGCAAGGTGGCGTATAGGTTGGACCTGCCAGCCGAGCTCAGTCAGATCCACAACACCTTTCATGTTCGCAGCTGTGGAAGTGCCTGGTGGATGATTCAGCAGTAGTACCATTGGAGGATATTCAGGTTGACGACAGCTTGAATTACATTGAGCGCCCAGTCGCAATACTTGACAGAAAGACAAAGATGTTGAGAAACAAGAGGGTAGAACTAGTAAAGGTGTAATGGCAGCACCGCAAGGGTTCGGAATGGACTTGGGAACCGATGGACGAGATGATGGAGCATTACCCCGAGCTGTTTCAGGACCGGGCAGCAGACTTCGAGGACGAAGTCTAAAATAAGTGGGGGAGATTTGTAGCACCTGGTTTCCGGTATGTGAATTTTATTTGAGTATTGCCCTATTTTAGCCTTGGACTCGGCGAGTCCATATCCTGGACTCGGTGAGTCACCGCTGTTGGATGAAACCCTAAGTTTCAGGGGTTTGCTCCCTATTTAAACCTCATATCTGCCCCTTGCCAGCCCCCATTCACCCCCAGAGCTCCCAACCCTCGTCCTAAGCTTGTTTCTTGTGTAGTTGAGGCTCTTGTGTGCATTCTTGAAGGTTTTGAGGCAAGAAGGGGAAGGAGATCAAGAGAAAGGAGAGCCATCCAAGCATCATTGTGTTTTTCAGCTGTATCATTGAGGTATATCTCGTTTTTCCCCTGTTTCTATGCTTAAGATTTCATTTAAGACACTCTTGAGCAATTCCTCAAGCTTGTTTGTGCTTAATGTTTCGTAATAAGTGGATTGGCCTTTAGATCTAGGCAAGATTGAGCTCCAGGAGCTCAGATCTGTTAGCTTTATGGCCCCATGTGGCTTGTTCATCCTAGATCTACCCTTTTGAGGCATTTTGAACCCTAAAATCCATATTAGTGAGTATCCACACGTAAAGTTGGAAACTTTACGTGTGATTTGTGTCCTAGAAGTCCAGATCTATGAATGGCATGGACTGAAATCGAGTAAATCGGTGTATTTGGTGGATGCATGGCGACGACTCGGCGAGTCTGGTCGCGAGTCACCGAATTGGTCCCTTCATGATGTATCGAGTTGAGCCGTGAGTCACAGGGGGTGACTCGGTGAGTTGGGAGCTGAACTCACCCATGTTAGGACTCGACGAGTCAATGCCCTGACTCGGCGAGTCCAAGGCAATCTTCATAGATCAAGAACAGACTCGGCGAGTTGTTCATACAACTCGGCGAGTCTTAGCATAAGTGTTCTTCGGATGAAGATGAACTCGACGAGTTGTTCATACAACTCGGCGAGTAGGATGAAGAGGTTGAACGTCAGTCTAGAAGATGAACTCGTCGAGTCATAGCCTAACTCGACGAGTAGAAGCAGGGACTCCGGACAATCGTCTGATAGGGACTCGACGAGTTAGAGAGCCAACTCGGCGAGTCGGGTCAATTGAAAGTTGACTCTAACATTGACTTAGAGCTAGACCAGGGGTAAAATGGTTATTTTACCTAAAGGACAGTTATCAGTGTTTGATTGAGTATGTTGTGGGAATTGCAGCCGGAGGACTCCGGGAGCAGCATCAGTCAGTTAGTTCCCGATCAGTTCAGCAGCTACTTCGAGGTGAGTTACCTTCCAGTAGTGGTGGGTCTAAGGCCACAATGCCGGCCCACCAGTAGGAGACGTATGATAGATGATTGTCTTTGTGATATCATCTAGGTTTGCTATTACCTGTTATGTTATATGCTCTCATGATACGTTATATGCGATAGTAGTAGAGTTCGGTTGTTAGGACCGCAGGGTAGTCAGACACCCCAGAATCATCTGACTGTATGTGATGGTATGCTTGTATGTTGGCCTGTTATGTTATGCGATAGAGGTAGTGGGAGGGGACCAGCCCCCCCGAGGATCGGTTGTTAGGACCGATGGGTAGTCAGCACCCCAGAATGGCTTGACATGGGTAGTCAGCACCCCAGAATGGCTTGACACGGGTAAGACGGCACCCCAGAATGGCCGTATGGGTAGGTCGGCACCCCAGAATGGCCGTACCGGGTAGTCAGGCACCCCAGAATAGCCTGGCAGTATTTATGTTATGAGTTTGTATGGTATGTGGTACGTTGGGGGAACTCACTAAGCTTTGTGCTTACGTTTACAGTTTTGTTTTCAGGTACCTCTGCACCGAAGGGGAAGGAGCCGGCGCGGTAGCGGCACGTCATACACACACTCTTCGGTTTCCGCATTTACGAGATTTACTGGGATTGTACTCTGATATTTGATGGGATGTATGGTTTGACTTTTAAAACGTGGATTGCGATGTGTTATGGAGTAATCAAACAATGTTTTTATTTGTTAATGTTCTCTAAAGTAATATTTTAAAATGAAATTTTTGAACATGAAAATTTGGGTCGTTACACTTGTTCTATGTGTTTTTAATATGCTCGACCAAAATCCCTTAGCCAGTTTAATTAGAGAATACGAGCGAATTATATAATGTGTGTGATAGGCTGATAGCAGATTAATGGAGTTATTTCAAACCCTTAGCACCTAAAAGCCTCAAGGGTTTTTTAAGAAGGGTATCCTCTAGACCATCTATTACTCACTTTTTCATGATCATTTGTATTTTTGTGTCTGTAATATCCAAAAATGTTACTTTGTAAGTGCTAGGGCCTAGGGAATCTTAGATTATGAATGTTATCAGGGGATAATCATTTGATGATGTCTAATGGCTTTACTCACATTGGGTGGGCTTTGTCTCTCTATGCTTATGTTGATACTTATGAATCAAATACAAGTTGAAGTTTAACATTGTTCAAGTTGTTATGTTTCAGTTAAAATGTTGTTCATAAATTTGTAAACACCATATTGGAGGTGACTTTCACTCCATTATTTGCTATATCTTGAATGTTTTGCTTCTAACAGATTTGGATTGGGTTTTAAGTGTTGATGTGTGTATAAAATGTTTAATATGGGTGATTCTTGAAATCTGATCTGTTTGAAAATTTGATGCTGAAATTTTGATACTTGAAACAATTATGAACTTGGATTCTGAAAATTTTGTTACAAACTTTGATTATTAACTTGAGTACTTGTTGCAAATGGGCAATTTCTTACTTAAATTGATGATTTCTATTGATTTGTGCTTAAAAGTTTTGGTTAATTTTTTGTTGATAAAAGAGTGATAAATTCGATGGTCGTTTCTTAAGTGTGCAGGAAGTAGAAAGTCTTTGGTTCACTAGTTGCACCATGGATTGAAAAAAGTACTTTTATTTGGCTATCATATGATGTTTATGTTTCCATGGATTGAAAGAAGTCAATTTGGAAGAATTTTTGTTTAATTTAGTTATATTGTATGATTTTTATGTTACAATGGATTGTAAGAAGTGAATTTAAAAGAATTTATGTTTAATTTGGTTATATTGTATGATTTTTATGTTACAATGGATTGAAAGAAGTGAATTTGAAAGAATTTATGTTTAATTTGGTTATATTGTATGATCAATTGATTTATGTTAAATTTGGATTTTATATGGTGTTTATATTTTTTTCTTATAATTATTTAAGAAATTGATTAGGTTATTTTATAAACAGATACTTGAGTTCAATAAAAAATAAAACAGAAGGGTAAAATGGTCATTTGTATAATTCAGCACAACAATTCAGATGTTCCAACCAAACAACATGTTAAACATTTAGCTCTTATAATTTCAGATCCTCTTAAAAATTCAGATCTCTTAAAAATTAAGATCATACCAAACAGCCCCTTAGTACTATATCATCACCACTATGTACCACTAAACATATGAGATATTCACCATTACCACTCCACTCCACTCCACATTATTTTTTATTTTTAATTAAAAAATACAATAAAAATACAACTTTAAAATTAAAAAAAAAACATAGAATTTTTTAACTAGATATTCATTCAAATAAAGAAACATTACATTAATATTAAAAACTACATTACTTAAACAACCTAGAATTAAAAAAATGACAAGCAAACAAAAAAAAATTAATATTCGTTCATATTAAGTCGGTACAAATACTCTGCGATTTTTTTGGGAAGATTAAAACTCGTTTTGCTATTATGAATTTCAAAAACTCGTGTTAAAAATTCAGTCGTTACGGGTACGAACTCTTCAATCGGAATGACAACGTCATCCGGATCATATGTGCAAATCGCTCGACCTTAATCTTCAATAATTATATCATGCATTATATGTGCAAATCGCTCGACCTTAATCTTCAATAATTATATCATGCATTATAATAAATATTTCGACCATTCGTTTAATTCTATCTTTATTCCGGAGTTGTCTAGCGTATTTCATTACATGGCATGGCTGCTTGAGGTTTCAAAATGCCTTCTCGATATCCTTTCTCGCTGATTCATGCCTTTTTGTGAATAACTTTGTCTTTTCATTTTGAGGAACTGAGTATGCCTTTATAAATGTAGAATAATCGGGGTATATCCCATCGTAAAGATAGTAACCGTATATGTACGAATGCTCGTTCACCTGAATGACATATCATGTGCTTTGTCGATCCATGTATTTTTATTTTAGAGAATGAGAGTGTAATATTTTATGAAATGTGAGTGTAAAATTTGATGTATTGTGTTCATATATGTATCGAGTTATAAAAATAAATAAATAAATAAAATAAAAAATTTAAAAACTTGAAAATTAGACCGTTAAACAGTCGAATTGGGCAAAGGTTTCTGATTGGTCGTTTACCCTTGTCATAGCCATCACGAAACGCAACGACCACTATCCATGATGACATAATGGGACGGGTTTTGCACGATCGTAGTCCGTGGCCATGTATACCACAGACACATTCGTGCTTTGTATACTGTTTGGTCTAATAAGATACAAAAGGCCCCACATATAGTAGGTGAGAAGTGGGGACTAAGGGGAAATATGGCTGACAGTATGACACTATTTATTGGATACTAGGTGTGAGACTCATGTATTACATGAGTTAAATAAAAAAATTAAGGGAAAATGACTTATGAAGGTAATTAACTGTAACATTTGTATTCATTTGGTCACTTTTTTTTTTGTATCTCATTTACCATTGAACTTGTTGTAGGTGTACATAGAAACCATTGAAACTGGTTATTGAAGGTTTTCGACAATTTCTTATCTCAGGCGACTCTCCGATCGTCTTTTTCGGTGAGCCTCCAGTAAAAATGAGTTTTTCCGGCGGACTTTTCTCAACTGTCATCCAAGCGGCACCCACCGCCAGTGCTGTAGCTTAGCTTTCTCCACCATCCCCTCTCCTCCTCCTATCGATTTGCTGGCAGAAAAACAAAGAAGGGACGAGGCAGCAAGGATCCGTCGTTGCCACCTCCTCCTGCCATCACCGGCACCCACCTGCCACCTCCCTTTTGATGCCGATAAACCACCATCACCACCTACTGCTGCTGTAAGTCATCCAGTCGAGACCCAGTGATCCATCGGAAAACTTATTTTTGTCGGAGGCTCGCCGGAGAAGACGACCGGAGAGTCGTCGGAGATAAGAAATTATCGGGAACCTTTGATAGTCGGTTTCAATGGTTTCTGTGAATACCTACAACAAGTTTAATGGTAAATCAAATACAAAAAAAAAAAAAAAAGTAAAGTGACCAAAGGAATACAAAGACAATAGTTAATTACCCACATAAGTCATTTTCCTAAAAATTAAATAGACAAAACTTCAAAAATGGTCCTTGTGGTTTTTGAAAATATCAAGTTTAGTCCCTAAGTTCAAAAAACCTCACAGATGGTCCCTGTGGTTTCAAAACTTTTAACATTTGGTCCTTCCGGCTAACTTCGTTACCATTTAGCCGTTAAGTCAGGGGCATTTTTGGCATTTCACTACACAGGGACCATTTATGAAGATTTGCCTTATTTCTTAAAAAAAGAAAATATATATATAATTATTTAATATTAGAGGGTCTCTCTCTCTCTCACTCTCACTCTCTCTCTCTCTCCACCAAACATTCCATGGTATTAAAAGCTTGATCTATACATAGATCTGGATTTGAAGATTGAAGCTTCAGTGCACTTGAAGAACTAAAGTGATACATGAAAATCAACTGTTATCTGGACGTGAATATAAATATGAAGCGTCGATGCGTTTGAAGGTCTCAAGTGATGTCTGAATCACAACTCAATCCCTAATGGAGGGAGACAGAGGAAGCATCAATTTCGGAATCCACAAAAAACAAACACACACTAAATCATCTAAACATTCATCCAAATCATATGTGCATCTTTCACCCAATCAATTGAAAAACAAATATACATACACTAAATCCACATCTCCTGTTGGGTTTTTTCCTTAAATTCAAAAGCATTTTTCAATCGAACCACCTGTCAACTAAACCATTGCCTCCGCTCGACCAGAGAATCAAAACCTTTGGAAATCAATTTTGATTTTGTTTCGAAATCAAAGTTCAATGATTTGAAGTCATATGAGAAGAACCCAGTAAGGAATCATGTTGATTAATCTCTTCGGAGGTTAGTTTGAATGAACTCACTATTATGATGTTTCTTTGTTGTTGAATGTGTTTGAGGACAAGAACGACGGAGATGACGGTTGTCGGACTGGAACTTGGGTTCGATTGACTGAGAAATACAAACGAGGCTTGATTTGAACTTTGATATCGTTTGATTTTTTTTGGCTAGAAGCTTAATGGCTTTGTGTTCTGCGACTGTAATTCCTTTCGCTGGAAGAGTGTTGTCGTCGAGAGTTAAGCACTTGAAGATGAAATCAAAGAGGCGAGAAGTGTGTATGTTTCTTCATCATATCTGAATTAGGGAATAAGTGGATGGGGGTATACCAGTGGAAAAAAGACAAAGACTGTGGATTTCCTTAAAAAAATCACCATGATTCAACACTGTAGATGATGGACCAAGAGAGAGAGAGAGAGAGAGAGAGAGAGAGGTGGGACCCTTTAATATTAAATTATTATTATTATTATTATTTAAATAAGGCAAAACTTCATAAATGGTCCCTGTGTTAGTGAAAAGACATAAATGCTCTTCACTTAACGGTCAAAAGGTAACGGAGTTAGTGAAAATGACTATTTGTTAAAAGTTTTGAAACCACATGGACCATCTGTGAGGTTTTTTAAACTTAGGGACTAAACTTGATATTTTTAGAAATCACAGGGACCATTTTTGAAGTTTTGTCAATTAAATATCAAAATATAAACATTAAGTATTTTTTAAAGTTAATTTTAAAATAAGGAATGAAAAACCATATTTATTGCAATTTATGATCATATTTATTATATTATATGTTACTTATATAGCTATATGGATTATGTGACTTTTTAATTTTAAAAATTTTAAAAAAATAGAAATTGACATGTGGATATTATTTATTTCAAAAATACCATACAATGATAGGTGTCAAAACTTATGAGAGATTGATATGTGTCAAAATAGATTTTCATTTATTAGAGTAGATTGTTTTATAGTTTTCATAGTCTAAATTTAGATTGGTGTGAGTGTTTATTATAAATAGTGTGGAGTGTAGAAATAAAAAGTCTTCACAAAAATAACTCCTAAATCTAGAACTTGTTGTTTGGAATTCGAGAACCAACGGGTAACACCCATTTATTGGTCATCATGTTTAAATAGAACTCGGAAAAAGGTACACTCCTCATCCTCGAATATTGTTTTAGATTTTTTTCAATGATTTTGACGAAACTAAGTATCAATTTGTAGTCGGAGGACATTATGGTGAACCGAATTAGTTCTGAAGTTTTAATTTCTACAATTTTAATTAAAAAAAACAATGTCCAAAATGAAAACCATTGTCCAAAATCCAAAAAACATTTTTTGAAATTGGGTTGATTTTTTATATTAAAATAAGTATTTCTCATGTCTTTTGTAATATTTAGGTTATACAAGTTGTATTTGGTTTTATAATTACATTAAATTATTATGAAAATGTTGCTTGAAATGGAAACCCAACCCAAAATCCAAAGAATATATAGGTTGTTGTTTTTTGGTATTTCATGTGTTTCGTAGTTAGGTATGATGTCGTTGTGTAGGTAAGTATTATTTACATATAACTTCGAGTGATTTGTATACACCAAAAAATGTTGAATCATTAAGGAAACACAATCAAAACCTCAACCACCAAAGTCAAATGCAAAATTGAAGGGTCAGAGATGGTTTTGAAATTGAAATTGAAAGTATATAGAACTCCTAAGGATAAACCTTGGTCAAAGTCTTGAAATAGCTATTATTTTTAGTTGAGTGTGTTGTTTAATGTGTAGAGCTCCATGGACTACATATTACCTACCAAGTAGTTAAAACCAAAACTATATTAAAAATAGTTACTTTCTTGCATTAAAATTGGACTCTTATGATTATTGATGGTATATTTTTTGTTTTTTCACAGTCACAATACTCTACCGTATCAACTATGTTACAATCGATGTTAGAAGTTGAAGTGGTACACGTGGATGTCAGACAATGTAATATTGTTGACAACACTACATTGGACTTCATTTCTTAGTTTAAACATAGTGAAGACTTCTTACGCAACATAAAGATCCTATTATTGGGGGAAATTTACAGAAAAGTCTCAAACTTTTAGGAAAAGTTTCAATGAAGTACTAAAAGTTTTTTTTTTTAACAAAAACGTTCTTATTATTTAACATTTTGCCCAAATTAACGAAAAATTAATTTTTTATATTTGAATATCAAATGACAGATTATATGATTTTCTTAAAATAATGAGACTTTTCTGTTAAGAAAAAAACTTTTAAGACTTTATTGAAACTTTTTCCAAAAGTTTGAAACTTTTCTATAAATTTCCCTATTATTAGCTTCAAAAGTTGATGATGTCAACAATCAATGGTTTATCATAAGAATGCTCTTGGTGACAACGTGTAAAGATATAGACGAATTTATCAAGTTAATATCAGGACTCGAATACATTCATATGCCGACTCGATCACTAGATGAATGGATTTTATAGACCAACAATGTCATAAACATCACTGAAAATTACATCAACAAGGTTGATGTTTTCACAAGTCATTCGTTGAATTATGTAACATGTTTTATTTTCGATAAGTTTATGTAATGTATTTTGAACAATATGTAATTTCTTTTCATTTTCATTCCTCGTATCAAAATTATACAAGGACCTTACAAACGTATTACAATTACATCAACTAATCAGGGATAAGGCTCTTACATGATTAGCCTTGAAGAACATCAAAACAACCAAAACACTAAAACCCATGAAAGCCAAAAAAGAAAAATAAAAAGTAAAATAAAATAAATCATCTTACACAATTGCTAGTTAGTTGTTCATCATATCACTCAAGAGTCAAGATACATAGTCTTGATTTTTAGCTGTAAGATATGGGCAACCAAAGCAACGCCTACATTAGTTTTTATCACTCAAATAAATTGAAAAGTTAACTTGGATACCATAGTCGCATCCACGAAAAGGTTGATTTCTTTATCTTGCATATATAAATTTTAAAGCTTGAGCTACTTGAACAAAAATGTAACATCATTATTCTTCTTAATACGAGATCAAGTTTATTTGTCCTAAATGACTTTTTATGTAAAAGAAACTCTATCTGAAATTCGATGTCTGTAATTCGATATGTATAGTATGTAATCCAGAATTTACTTTTTGTTAGGTAAATAAGTATACTCGTTGAACAGAATAATCATTTTTTTAAATGTCTCAAGAATTAGTTATAACAACACACATTTCAAATAATTAAAAAAAAAAAAAAAAAATCTTTAATGTTAGAACTTAGAAGTCATTATTTATATAATTGTTGTTATTAAAGAGCCCTATACAAATACAAAATTATAATTGAATGATGAAAATGGAGGCACAATTTTTAATCATGATTCACCAAAGTCAGAAACAACAGAGTGGTCCTTCCAAAGGAGAAATGCCAGGGGCCTCAGTATTGTCTCTTCCTTTGTTTCCATCCTCTCATACTTCTCTGCAAAACAAACACACAGAAGAAAACTCACATACATATTTTACGTATGCATCTGCATATACGTACACGCACTCACATACATATTTTACAGAGAGATCATCTGCAAGGAGAGAGGAACCGGATCTCTGCCATTTTTGCAGGCTCTCTTCTCCATCCTCGTGTCGTGACTTCTAACATACAAAAACGCACACTACAGTCTCTGATCTCCTTACTGCATAATCTGGGTAATCCCAATTCATGATTAGGGTTCTGTGCCTTCAATCTTCTTGATACACGTACACCTACGAAACACACACGTATATATATGCATCGTATATATATATATATATTATTATATATATCTGTGCTCACTTTCCTCATTTAGCTAATTGCCTAGCCCTGCTACAAAATCTCTGTTCTTCATAGTTCCCTACGCCTATGGGAGTCTTCTTCACCCTACTCGATAACTTCAAGGTTGGAGCTTTTAAATAGGTTTCCCACATAGGCTTTTTAAAGTTTCTTTTCTTGTAACCTAATATTCTAGATTTTATTTCTTTTGGCATTTTTCCCAAAAGGAGCCTACTTTAAGCACTTTTTAGGGTTTAAGGGTTTTCTACTCTCTTTTCTATTGCTATTTCAAGTTTTTATCGATTCAATTTCTGTTCCAATCGATTGCAACATTTTTTAAAGAATCCCGATCTGGGTTTTTGGTATTTCTTCGATTTGTTCTCAATTTTTGTTTGATTTGGGGTTTTTTTTTTCTTCAGTTGTATCCTCTGTTCTTGTTTCTTTCCGATAAAGTGATTGAATTCATCTGGAACCCAGAAACCATATCCCTGAATTTTGGGTTTTCGATGTATATTTCTTCATTTATTTGAATGTGTAGATGAATTTTGGGGTCAATTGAGTTCTTGAAAGCTCAAAAATGTCATCGTGTTTAGGTTCAAGAGCTTGTGGGTTTGATATTGATCAAATGATTAAATGGCCACGTACTAGTACTACTTCCAGTAAAACAATTTCGAATTCTTCGTCCCCATCTTCAACCTTATCGGAATCAAGCAATTCTCCGATTGCAATTTCCACTCGAAAGCCACGAGCACCTCGAAAACGACCAAATCAAACTTACAATGAAGCAGCTGCTCTGCTGTTCATGGCATGTCCCAATATTTTCAACACCAAACACCTCACAAAACGAACCAATAACTTACCCACGTTCTCCAAACAACATTGTGACCTGTTCAACGAGCTACCTGAATTAATCTTGCCATATCCGGCGATTGAAAACTCCGGGATCCTACTCCGGCAACGAAATGCTGAGAAGCCCTGTTTGTTCGTCGAGCCCAAGTTTCAGAGTACAGGGGAACTCGAAATCGAATCGAATTGTGTTTCTTTGGAATTGAGCGATGAGGGTCTTGATGATTTTGATACTCAGTCTCTTCTTGATGAGGAAATTGAACAGGGGATTGATAGTATCATGGGGGATTCGAATTTGGTTTTAGTAAACGATGAATCAAATGATATTGTTTCAACTGATGCCAACACTAGCCATGGCTACCCAATGGGGATGGGATTCGGGGCTAGAAACGGAGTGAAAGCGTTGAGAAACGGAGATGAAGGAAACTGGTGGAGGATTCCGATGGTGGACATGGTGGATATTACACCGGCGCCATCGGTGAAATGTGAAAAATCTCCCGTGGGAAAGAAGAAGAAAAAGAAGAAAGTGGAGGAATTAATGAAGTCCGAAAATGGGGATTTTGGTTCCAGAAAGCAGCGGTTGCTACTGAAATTGAATTACGATGCCGTTTTGAATGCTTGGTCGGACAGAGAGTCGCCGGTGCCGGAGGAAATTTCGCAGCCGGCGTCTCTGGGAGACGATGTACATGTAAGTAGTCTGTTTCTACCAAAAACCAAATAAATAGTTAAAAGTACTTTTTAATGAAATAAAAATTACAAGAATATTAGCTATTTACGTTTTAATCATTTTAAATGTTTGATTTATATTTTATATGGGTCTTACTAATTTTCTAAAAAATATGTTCTATTGAAATGTATTAAAATAATAACCAAAAATAGTTTCAAAATGAACTTTGCACTTGCACATGGGTTGTTTTGACAAAGAAAAAGGCTCACATAAATGACATAAATAAATATCTTATTTTGAAAATGAACTCATTATTGTGGTCTTTTTTTGAAAAAAAAAATGGTAGGTGCATTTGTGATTTGACTCCAAAAAAAACTTTTTGTTTATTGTACTAATTCAGCATCCATAATTGAGTTATTCGTTTTTATAATAAAACAATTAATGGTTAAATTAAATATTTATAATCCTCAATATTTGGAAAAAGCGTGTGATATTTTCATTAGATTATTTGTTGTTTGGGATATAATCGGATTAAGAATCAATATTATAATCATAAAAAAATTAAAAGAAGAACTTTAAAGACCATGTCTTGTGATGATGGAAATTATAGCATGTAGACTATAATTTAGGTTAGATAACATTATTTGATTACTTTATGAAAGTGTGAAATATGTGTGTTTAAATCACAACATAACTTATGCATTAATTTTTTTTTTGGTGTATTAAGATTTCTATTTCCATTACCAAGTTGGCAAGTTTATATTGGTGATAAATAATGAAAAGTGAAAACCGAGGTGCATCATAAATTTTGTAATTGACAATAATTTGATGATATAAAGTTAAGAATAAATTAAAAATAAAAATGCTAATAAGGTGGTTATTATTGTCAATTATTTAGAGAAAAAACCTTTTTAGTTTTCGCTAGATTACTTTTTAATATATATATGATATATGATCAAAGTCTTTTTATTTACCGGTTAACATTTGTTTTTAGAAACAAACTATTGAAATGTAATATAATCGACAACAAGCCAAATAAATTCTCTAAAAAGATAACGAACTTTAAATTTTTTGTATTTTATCTACTTTACCACTTAAAAAAATTCGTATTTCAATTTTATGATTTTGTACTAAATTTTAAATTTTAATATGAACATATTCCAAACTTTAAATTTTGTTATGAATATGATACAATGAAATCGGATTAAAATAAGAGATTTTTACGAATTATTTTTATAATTTTTTAAAGTCTTTTCTAAACATTGTTCACAATTTTTTTTTGACATTTCTTATAGTATTTTTAAAACTTTTAAAAAAATGTAAAATTCTACAAATTTTCTTTTTAATTTTTTATAATTCTAACTTCTTTTTTACAACTTTTTAAAAATTATTTATGAATTTTATAGAGCTTTGTAATACTTTTTTATAAAAGAAAATATTATAAATTTGTCTTCCAATTTTACAATACAACCTGTTAAACATGTTTTACAATTTTTTTAAATTTCTTTAAACATTCATACAACTTTCATTCAACTTTTTTATGAAAAAATTTAAAAGAGTTGTAAAAAAAGTTAGAATTTAGAAAGGATTTTAAAAATGTCGTAATTTTTTATTAAAAAAAAGTTGAAAAAATAATTTATAAAGGGCTTTAAAAAAAGTCACAAAAGGGTTGTTAATAGTTAATTTACATATTTTCCTTTTGGGGCGAATTTGTTTAAATAAATAAATAAATAAAATTATAAATTTAAAAAAAAAAAAAATTGGTCTTATATAATAACAAAGTTTAAAATTTGGATTAAATTCGTAAAGCATAATATCTCTTAAATTTGTAGGCAATTTACATTTTTTTCAAAACAATATTTCCTTTCATTATTATTTACTATTTTAATGCTTAAAAACGGTATGATGCTCGATCAACAAACATTTGCCTCACCCTTTAATTATGTGTAGATTATATTTATAGAATTTCAAACACTTGACAGGTAAGTTCCTAAAAATTTTATATATGATTAATTCATTTAAATTATTTAAGTTAGAGTGTTCATAATATTTGAAACTACAAAACTAACTAACCATAATAACTTTTAGGTTAATCGAGTCATTTTTTTTTAAAAACCTTTTTATGATTTGGTTAACAGAAATGGTAAAAAAAAAATTATTTTATTTATTTATTTATTATTTTTTTTTTAAGATTCACATTTTTAGACCACCAAGTTAAGTGAAAAACTTAAACTTCTATTTTTTATTTTTAAAGAAATTATTTAAGTTCAAAATTTAAAACCTTTTTTTTGGAACGCAACTTTTATTAAACGAAACCTTAACAAGACGTCAGGTTAGCAAAAACAAAAACAATGAAAATCACAAGCAGTTAAAAGGGCAATAATACCATTTTGTCCAGTTACAATCATCAAGTTTACTTTTATGTTTCACTCGTCCATAAACCAAGTAATTATTTGTTTTTTGTTTTTGCTAGTTTTTTAAATAGAGATAATTACAAATATAAGCAAACGTTAATTACTTTATAGAAAGTAGCAAAAAAATCCAAATTATAAAATAATCATCAAAATCACTGATGAATTAAGTTTATCTGTGATTCTACCAAACTATCTGTGAACATACAAGTCACTAAAGCACATCTGTGCTTTAACGGATGTGCTTTAGTGATTTATAAGTTCGCATATAATTTTTTTTTCTTGATATAAATATATAGGGGATAAAAGTGATTAAAATCGTTTATTTATTTATTTATTTTTTAATTTTTATTTTTTAAATTTTGACCAGGAAATTGATATTGTTTGATTACGAAACAACATATTATATATAGCGTCTTGCAAAAAATTATCACTTTTGTTGTTATTTATTTAGACAATTTGTTTAAAACCTCTCTAATAGAATGAATATTTGGTTTACGTATTGTCGGAGTTGTTCATCAAAATGTTCATAATGCTTCCATAGAGAGAGTTCACCAACGAAAAGTGTGAAAATGAAAAAAAAAATTATGTTTTTATACCTGCGAAAAAGGTGAAATCGCAAATGGAAGGTGAAATCACAGATGGACTAATCTATCTGCAAATGTACAGGTCGCTATACGTTCGCAGATAGCTTTGTCAAATTGCATATGTGCTTAATCCATCTGTGATTTTGAGTACTATTTTTAAAATTTGGGTGTTTTTTTTTTCTATAAAGTAATTAACAGTTTTGACTATATTCATAATTTTCTCTTTTAAATAATGTCAAAAAATTATTAATTACTTTACAAACTACATAACGACTATATTATTTATTTATATTATTTTATTTGTTGTTTCTCATTTTGATTTACAAAAGACTTTTCACCTAGTAGTAAAGAGTGTTCATTTTAAATTAAAAGTCATAAGTTCAAGTTTCTTAGGAGACATAGTTGATATTTAGGAGTAGGTTTAGACAGTTTGCCGTTAAAAAAATGAGCATTAGGACTAAAGATTATTTTTATTTGAGAAATTGGATATGGTATTAGTTAATCTCTAAATACGCTTATTATTTAGTTAATTATTAACTGATTGTCGGTTAAACAAATAAAACATTTTGGTTAATCAAAACCTAGTTAAACAATTTTCGTTTTAAGATTTTAAGTTCACATTTACCTATCGATAGTTGTGGTTAAACACCTTCCTCATTGTTACTTAAGGTTGTAAAATTCGTTACTCGATACTTGTTCGGCCGACTACCGAATAGCGAGTACTCGAATTCGGTACTTCATTTAGAAATATTTTTAGCGAAATTATATATATCAAAATTATAAGTTATAATCAAAAGTTGATTGAAACATATAACACAATTAGATACATGTGAATATATAAAAATGGAAAAACGCATAATGGTCTCATTTCGTGAATAATTGTTAAACATTTAAGATATATATATATATATATATATATATATATATATATATACATGTAGTAATAATCACATGTGTGTATGTTAAATAATAAATCATTAAGTATATTATACATATTAATCATTGAGTTGATCGGGTTTTACAACACAACTCAGTTTAATAAGGATCCGATCGGGGAGTACTGAAGATTCTGCAACTCGCATCGGTAAAGGGCCGAGTAGTGAGTACTCGGAGAAGTAATTGGACAACTCGGCAAGTTTTACAACACTGTTGTTACTTAGTTTCATCTTATTGTTATTCAGTTTTATTAACTATTCTTGAACACCCTAATTTGAATACTCATATATATATATATATATATATATATATATATATATATATATATATATATATATATATATATATGACCTTAAAATGTTAACTAGTGGTTATCATGAAGGCAAACATTTTCTCATATAAGCAGTGGCTTAAAAAGTCATGGGACTTAATAAGAAAAAATAATTTCAGCAACTTATCTAAAAAATTATTTAAGTAAATAGGTATTTTTGTATGAAAGCCTATATCATTGTTTGCCATTTCATGTGAATCGACATGAGCAACCATTTCACCTGTCCATATTTTCTACTTTTGGAGTGTTTTACCAACTTTATGGATATAGCCATGTTAAATGGTACGACTTTTTTTTTTTTTTTTTGTGAAAAATAAAATAAAAAAGTAGATAAAAAATTACCGACTAAAACGCCAAAATGTTGTATAAATTATATGAAAATCTTAATAAGTGGGTTGTATGAAAATATAATTGATGGTGTTTTATGTGTTGGTTGTGAATTGTGATAGGCAAGAGGGGCTCATATTGATTTATTCTCAGAAAACGGTGGGTGGAGGGAATCCAGTGCAACGCGCTCCACGGACAAAAATCATATAAAAAAGATTAGGTACCAGCTCAAAAATCTCACCACTGATAGACGGCCCAGATGCAAGGTTTCATATTCTTTCATTTCAACGAATTTACCACAACATTATAAAAAAAATGGAGGATTATCAATATTTTGAAAACGGACTTTTTAGTTGAACCGATTCGATAGATTTAATCGTTTTGATTGTCGGTACAACTGGTTTGTATAATTTTTATATTTTTTATTATTTTTCTACATACATATAAACATTCATAAGTCTAAACTTAAAAAATACATAAAAATACAATTTAAAATCAATCCAAATATATTAAAAACATATAATCGTAAGTTTTAGTATTTTATATCAACTCACATATATCAAAAATAAAATATAATATAATATAGAAATAAAACATAATTTTAGATAAATACAAACACATTAAAAAAAACTTTATAACATTTATCATATATTTTTATTCAAAAAAAAATCTAAATAGATGTGATAAAAACCAAAGTTTGTTATGAAAATGATTCATTTCCATATGTTTTTATTTAATTTAATCAATTTAATTTAACTGGTTCAACTAGATTTTTATAAAAACCGACTGGTTTATTCCAGTTTCGAAATAAACATAAAACCGATGATAGTTGAACTGTTTCATTCTCCGGTTCTCGGTTCAACCGGTTTTTAAAACATTAAGTATTATAAACAAAAGAATTTCATCTATATTTTTATAATTTTGCATATTTATATTTTCATAGAGTTTTAAATTACAGATATATACTTATAAAACCTATAAACTCATATATATATATATATATATATATATACCAAACTACTTAATTTAATCATATTTAATATATTAAAACAACAATTTCTTTTATATTGATTTTTGTTATTAAAAAAATAATTAATTTATAATATTACAATGTCACTCTTCTTCCATATTGTTATTTTCAACATATTTATTTTATGAGTCCTTACAAAATAATAACACACACAAATTAATTTTTAAATTTAATTGAGAGAAAGAAAAAAATGATGTGAATAATCATACGTTTTCAAATTGATTATAAGAGATGAAATAAGTATTTTAGTAACTTAATTATAATTAAATTTAAAGATATTAGTTTTAATTTATAAATATATTAAATATGAATTAAATGTTTGAATATATATAGGTGAGTTTATTGATTTTATAAAATATACATAAACATATAAACGTATTATAATAGTTTATAAAGATATAAACAAAACTATCCGTTATAAAAACATCTTGTAAAATTCTTTTAAGCTATGCCACAGACAGACAAAAAAATATATTAAACTAGGTCAAAGATAATGGTAGCTCTTTTGTAATTATATTTTTTTATTATTAAATCATCTTATTATTATATTAACTTCATATTTTATAATTATGCTTATATATTAATATGAGTTAATATATTTTAAAATTATAAATTAGTAAATGTATTTTTATACTTTTTAACTAATTAAAAAATATTTATTTAAAGACTATACTTTATAAAATTATAACTAGATATATCTTTGCGATGAAATTATACCTATAGAAGGGACTGGATGGTTTTTAGGTCTTTGCCTCTTTGGTATCAGATGAGTAACTTTTATTCGGCATGTCAAAATCAGTAAATAATTTGTTGACAAACTTTTATTATACTGCAATTTATGTATAGCGGTGGTTTTAAGTGATTCTTACATAAAATGATAACACATTAAAATATACACTGAAAATATAGTTTTTAAGATACAATAAAAAATTTGATAAAAAAAATAAAATAAATAAATAGCTACATTGTTTTGAGCCTGACAGCTGTGATGTGATTAGGACAAAATATTTAATAAATAAAAGTTATAATATTTTAAATATATATTTTAAAAAGGTTATGATCATGTTAGTTGTATGTTGTTAAGATTTCGCTTTATTATGTATACACTTTTTATTATATTGTCTTATTTTCTCAATCATTGATTTAGTTGTTATATTTGTTTTCTTTAGTAGTATTATTGCAAATTTTATTATATTTTTTGAAGTTATCATTTATCTTTTTGCAGGGACGATTTGTGACAAAGCCAGGTTCTCTTACTTGCGACGAGGAAACATAAGAATCATTGAACCCCTTCATCTTATGTTATTGTTTCATTTAGTCAATTTCTTTTTCTTCTCTACCTTTCAAACTCTTTATTTAATTTTTTTTTTCTTTTCCAAAGAAAAATGTAACCACAAGATGTACATACGTAAGAAAAGGGAATTAAAATATTCCAAATAGTTCTTGCATAGTTCTTCAAAACTGTTTTGTCATAAATCTATCATTTAATATATTATATATAACATAATGAAAATCGTTTATTAATAAATAAATATTTAAGATGTATGGTAAAATTTTGTGGATTAAATCAATAAATATATATAAATGAGTTAAACTGAATTGTATTCAACTGAAGTGAAATTGATACGAAACGCATTCAAATGTTTGCAAGTTGTAACCGTTTTCTAAGGTTGTTTGATAGAAACTAAAGATAAGATTTTTGAACAAATTTATTGAATTAGAATAAATATTATTTTATTAATATCATTTTCAACTTCTGACGAAAACAACTTAAAAACATAACAAAGAAAAATATATTAACCAAACTCGGAATTTATCTAAGGGTTATTGTCATAAAAAAAAGACAACCAACTTTCAAAAATGTTTAAAAAATATTATATTATAAAGTGATGGATAATTAGTTAGTTTTTAAAAATACCTTGTCAACGGGGTATACTCGGTTTCACCTATTTTCTTCCTTAAAAGAGCCACATCAGATGGTTGATGTGGTTAAATGAATCCCAATAGTATATTGAGTAGGAAATCATCCAATAAAAATGAAAAATGATTCGTACACAATAGTTTTTATCTGTACATAATATTTTATTTTTAATAGGGTTGTACAATACAATATTTTAAAGTACAAATTGTTGTGTATGGAAAAATTTTGTTGTGTACAAATTAGCTCCTAATAAAAATGGTAAAAATCATTGTCTATCATTTGTTTTGTGCGATGGGTAAAAATTCTTGGGAACAAAGACGTACCGGAACTAAAGGGGAACGTAGTAACCGAGGGTAAGATTATTTATTTATTTATTATTATTATTATTATTATTTATTTATTTATTATTATTTTTTTTTGAATCGGTAAGACCGGAGGGTATGAGTGAGGAGTTTCCCTCATTTTTTGTGGGCCACATTATCATTTCCCTCACTTTCCTTTCCCTCACCTAAAACCCGATGAATGAGTGGGAAGCTTCCCTCACTATTTTGTTTTTTTTTTTAATAAAATTAATTGATTTTAATGATAATTGGAATATAAAAATATAGTGTCTATTTTGTAATTTTCGAAAACTATTTTTGTGAAGAGAATTCAAAGCTAGGTGTATTCTACCATAAGACCAAAACATAGGGGCCAAATATGTAATTTCTAGAAACTTCTCATATTCTTCCTTCTTCCTTGTTAAAACCTGCAAACTCAAATGAGAAAAAAAAAAAAACAAATTCTAGCCACTAACAAGAAGAGAGAGTGTGTGCGCGAACCCTTCCTCCCACCTCCTCCTCGAAGTATTTTCTATCAATTCCCAAAAAAGAGTTTTAGCTTTTAGGGTTGAGGGTTGTAACGCCCGCATTTCTAGGCTAGACATTAACGTTGATGTAATAGTCTAGATTGACATTTGTAACGCTTTTTGAAGTAATAATGATGAAATATTTGAGTATTAAGTGAATTATGTGTTTATTTGCTTAATTATTATAATTTAATGAATTAAGAATAAAGTAGTGGTTGAAACAAGGATTCCAGAGACATAAAGAGTGTCGAAATCCGAGTTATAACGAACAAGTTATGACCTGTCAAAGTTTCACGACAGAATTGACACGACGCCAAGTGACGTAAAATATGAATTTAAGATAGAGCGATATCTAGCCTTAGTGATTTAAATTAAAATCGTAGATTATGTTAAACCGAGAGCGTGAATAAAAAGAATGCCCAAATCTAACTTCGTATGAGGAAGTTATGATTTTCCGAAGTTTCGACTTCACAGTATGCAGCCTAAATACTCGAATATGAGATTGAGTGATTTTTAGCCGAAAAAATCTAAACGAGAATCGAAGATCTCATCGATAGTAGTCCAACGGTAAAAATATAGACGAAAATGGACGACGGATAAAGAAGTTATGCATTTCTAATGGAGTTTTCCTATCCCGACCTACTAAAAATAATATAAAAGTAATATATTTATAATATATTAAAAATAAAGTCAAAATTAGCCAATGGAGTCTAAACGATAGTTGTAGAGCATAATCTCACCTACGTGTCGATATAAAGAACGTCGAAAACGGAGTTCGTATGTGGAAGTTATGAATTTTTGAAGTTCGGGGCGCGAAACCCCAAAACTGTCAGAGGCCACAACATGGTATATTTTCTGACGCCTCCTGGAGTATGCCAGACCCAACTTGCGATAACGCATACAGTGACAATCAAGCCCACGACGTGGAAACACTATCCATGACGTAGAAAATGAAAATTTTGCCCTATAAATAGATTTGAAGGGGCAGCCGGACAATGTTGCTAATTCACCCTTCTCTTACCCATATTACCTCGATTTACGTGCAAAGAAGTACCCCGAAGCCCCGGTATCATCCCGAGACCCGAAGAAAGTCCCGAAGCTCGAAGATCCCAAGAAGAAAAGAGTTTCCGAGCCGAAGCTCTGCCCGCGAGAAGTCCGGTGTGTGAAGATATCCTGGATCCATCGAAGAATTTCCACTTGAAGAGCTAAAGTGTTGTCCAAGCATCGTCTTAACAAGTGAGTGTGTAGTCACTTTCTTCTAACACATAAATACAAAGTATTTGCTTTGAAATACGTGTTATGTATATATATATATATATATATATATATATATATATATATATATATGTATATTGTTGTTTATTTGAAGTAAGTGTTTAATCCTTTTCTTCTAGCACACTGATACAAAGTATTCTATATAAAATACGTGTTATGTGTTTATACATTATTTGTTGATTTTGAAATAAGTGTTGAATAAATGTTTTATACAAAATTTAAACTGTATATGTATTTTATCTACATCAATGTTGGGTTAGAACATGGGTAGGTAGTTATCGTGTGATAAAATGATGAGAGGTCTCCTCATTGTTGTTTCTAAACCAGTCATCTAGCAGAGTTTAGATGACGACCACATACTTTTCTAAACAGTCTTGTGGAACGCTAGCAGGCTCGCCACCTGTAGGTGTTAATGAACTTGGGTGTGCATTCGCTATACTCCATCCCCTTCATGGTTGCCTTATTTGACTTATATTGCTGAGGAACCCCCGAAGCATATGTTGTCGCCCCGATGAAATATTCTTAGACTAGGTCCCTTGTGTTAGTTGTTTTAGGGACGTAAAGTGAGAATAACGAGAATGGGTAATTAGGTTATTTGTTGGTTGATGAAATTAAATTAATTATTTATTGTGGGTTGAAAACCCTATATGCTCACCAAGCCTGACCCACTTAGTTTTCTTTATATTACAGGTAGTGGCGCCAGAGCATAAGTTGGATGATTTGTTAGGATATTTTGGATTATAGACTTGTTGTTTTATATAACTGTTGTAAGGTCTGTATTGAAATGTTTATGCTTTTGGTATGTTTATCAGAACATGACATCCCGAGTTTTGTTATATAATGAAAATATATTTCTTTAAGAAATGCTTTGGTAAATCTTATTTTATCATATTTCGTTTTGGGAACAAATTCCGCAACTCTCTTAATCAAAGGATTACTCTGAAATTATTTTAAAAGCATAAAATAAACCGGTCTTTTCTGACCGTGATTTCAAGGATGTCACAAGGGTATTGGCATATAATGACGATTATGCAAGATTTCTTGATCATGCTTACAATACAGGTAGAATTAATCTTTACATTGACGAACTGCAAGATGATTTAACTTTTTTCGTGGGGGGAAGATTGATTGAGTGTTGGTGAGGATGAGGACTCGATTTTTTTTCTAACAATATATCATTGGATCTTGAAGTAGAAGATGAAGTTCTCAGTTTCAATAATACCAAAGGGGGTCATTTTTTGAGAAAATTATGGGGTGACGATGAAGTACAATCTAAAAATAAGGCAGTGTGTTAGCCTCACACTCGAGAAACCAACTGAGGCGATAGAGCATTCCAACCCGACCCAGATTGGGCTGAATTGGGTCAGTTTAGCCAAGGCAGATTCCAGCACCTAAAGTCTTGTCGTTTTCTCAAAACCCATGTTTTACATATTCTATGTTTGTGTTTTGCTTTTCCAACTAATTTTATTCCATTTTATTTTCGTTTATTTGACTTTTTCAATAGCAGTTATCCTATTTCCCTAAATGTAAGTTATGTGGGTAGTTATTGTTTTAGTTGGGTATCCTCTTTTAGTTCTCTGATTTTGTTTCTCGAGAATTTGTCTATTGCTATCCTAATCCATGGCAGGTTTAGGAGGTGATCTTTGGAGGCTAATTTGGATTCGCATGGTGTATCTATATCGGGGATTCAAGTTGGAGTTGTGCCCAACGAAACTCTCGAGTGGTGAAACTATATATCTAAGGGTACGTTGCATCGATTGGAATGCTAAATATCGATTTTTTACGATCCATCTAATAATTGTTGTCTAGCATTTGGTATCAGAGATTATGGAAACCCGAAGTAATATCGAATGGAAGAAGATATTGGAGACTATGGACGTTGAAAAGAGGGATGTAACACAACAGATGAAGGTGTTGCAAGATCAGGTTCAAGAGTTACTTCGTTCCAATGAACTGACGAACAAATGGTGAAAGTACCAATTCCGGTGAGCCGGTTAATAGAGAAGGAACTAACGATGGGCATCCTAATGACATTAAGGTTGACATACCTGAATATGATGGCAAGCTACATCTATATGAGTTTTTAGAGTGGATCTTAACTGTAGAAGTGGTATTCAATTACAAACAAACTGTCGAGGACAACAAGGTCGGATCTTATATGGGCTAGTATAAAAATATAAAATTTTGAAATCCCCCCCCCCCCCAATGAAATATTGAAGCTCCGCCACTGAAGGACAACAAAGAAACTAAGCAAGTATGATGCGACATGGTGGTCAAATGTTTTGCCTGAAATGTGAGCGAAGGGGGAAGGAAAAGATCCGAACTTGGTCAAAGATGAAAGAAAAGATGAAGCAGAAGTTCCTCCCATCTTATTATATTCAGGCTACTTTCTCACAATTACATTCTTTGAATACGGAACTGGTATGGCTAAAGATTACTCTAGAGAATTTGAATACCTTCTCATTAAATGTGATATCCCTGAAGATGATCCTCAAACTCTTGTGCACTATTTGGGTGGTCTGGAATCACAAATGGCAGATGTTGTGGAGTTACATACGTACCAAACCCTAGCTGAGCTCACTTTATTGGCCCACAAAGCTGATTCTCGGCAACGAACAAAAGGAAAATAGGAGTTCACTCGGTCTAATTTTAGGTCCAATTCATATCCAAAGCCCACTACCAGACCCAAGCCCGCTGCCCCTTTAAATCCCAAACCACCAAATACGACCAAAACAAACACCGATTTCCCAAAAGCACCTAGGAGATGTTTTCGATGCTAAGGATTAGGGCACATCACATATGAGTGCCCAAACAATCGAGTCATCACCCTTGCTAACTTCGAAATCGTCAATGGTTATGAACTTAATAGTGAAGTCATAAATTAGCATCTGATAAATGTAGATACAGAGGAGGAAATCATGGGTCCAGATGAGGGTGAGTGTCTATAGAGCCTTAAACATAACACCAACTCAAGAAGAAACTCTTCAACGCGAGGCTATTTTTCATACACGCTGCACCATTGCTCAACCAGTATGTATTGTAATAATTGATGGCGGTAGTTGTACAAATGTTGCGTCATAGACCTTGGTTGACAAATTAAGCCTACAAACATAACCACATCCTTCTCCTTATGTGATTCGGTGGTTAAACCATGGGAAAGCGTGTTTCTCACCGGGTTCTTTTATCACCGAGCATTGAAAGGTCCTACACAGACAAAATTTTATGTGATGTCATCCCAATGGATTCTAGTCACGTTCTTCTTGGTTGTCCATGGCAATTTGATCACCGAGTGACACATGATGGTTACCAAAATACTTATTCTTTCATCTACAATCAGCCCAATAAATCACTACCTTTAAGCACACTGCTCAAGGTCGATCAACATGAATACCGTTCTATCACATAATTTATGTTGGTGGGTTTTGATGAAGACGATAATAAACCGCCAATCTAACCACACCCACTTATTATGTGACATCCCCAAAATCACGGCCAGAAAAGACCGGTTTTGTTTATACTTTATTTCAAAATCAGAGTTATCTTTTAATAAAAGGGTTGCGGAATTTGTCCCAAAACATTAATATGATAAAGGTTTATCAAAAGCATTTCCATAGAAATGTATTTCATTAAAAGACTCGGGATGTCATGTTCGTACAGATCAAAAGTATAAACTGTACAATAAAATCCTTACTACATTATTTAATATCTACAGGCCTATATCCGTAATCCCTCGTCCAAAACATCACACCTATGCTCATGCGCCACTACCTGTAATACATAAAACTGAGTGGGTCAGGCTTGGGAGCCTGGTGAGCACATAGGGTTTTCAACCCACAATAAATAAGTTTATTAATTTCATCAATCAACAATAACCCGATTACCCGTTCCCGTTATCCTCACTTTACGTCCCTAAACACCTATCATAAGGGACCTAGCCTAAGGATCATCATCGGGGCGGACAATACTGCTAAGGGGATTCCTCAGCAATAAATGTCCTTAAGGCAACCATGTGGGGGATGGAGTACATCTGGTGAGCACACAGTTCAAATAAACACACATTTCAAATAAACACCTACAGGTTGCGAGCCTGCTAGTGTTCCACTGGACTATCTAGAATAGTTCGTGGTCGTCATCTATACTCCGCTAGATGACTGGATCATCAATAACATCTATAACGAGGCCTCTCATTATTTTATTTTGTCACACAGCAACTATTACATCTACCCATGTTTTACCCAACACATTTTTTAGATATAAAATACATATACAGTTTAAATCTTTGAAAACATGTATAAAACGTTCATCCAGCATAGATAGCAAGTATTCAGATAATATGCACACATAGCACGTAATTTATATTAAATACTTCATATCTATGTGTAAGTTGAAAGTAACTATGCACTCACCTGAAAGGTGGTGACTCAGCACTCGGACAGCGCTTCGATACTCTCACAACGATTTTCCTTCGATAAAACCTAGTACCGATGCCACTAGGGTTTAGTCTAATGATAACCGTGATAAATTAATTGTATGACTATTATTATTATTATTATTATATATAAGCGTTAATAACACTCAATATAACTCATAATAATAGCCCAAATAATTATTTTAAGGACCTAATAACATTCCTATATTAAAACATAAGCTAAACTAAAGATAGGATAGGTACAGCTCACTTACAGCGGGTTTTTCTCGAAAACCGGGCTTCGCTGGAGCAGCGTTCCCGAGCCGAAAGGCTCTTTTCTCGGGACTCCGGGAACCTCGGGGCTTCCTTCGGGTGCTAGGGGGTTTACCTAGGCTTTTAGGGGGTTAGGGAGCTTAGAGAGAGAGTTTAGAGAGAGAAAGAAGAGGGGTGAGGGGTGAGGAAATGAGGGAACCCAGCACCTCTATTTATAGGGGTGGAATCTGATGGACTCGCCGAGTAGGGGGGACCTACTCGCCGAGTTGGTCCATGTGGTGGCCTTCTGGTGGTGCCACGTCACCCCCTATCGCGTATCAGCCCTCAAACTTAGAAAAATCATAACTTTCGCATATGAGCTCCGTTTTCGAAGTTCTTTATATCCACGCGTAGGTAAAATCAAGATCTATAACTTTCGTTTAGACTCCGTCGGCTAATTCTCGACCGATATCAAATTTAACAGTAGGAGGCGTTTAGATTGTTAAATGACCGCGAAGAGTTCATAACTCCTTCATACGGACTTCGTTTTCGTCTGTCTTTTTACCATTGAGTTCCTATTAATGAGATTTTCAACTCTCATTTTGGTCACGTAAGCCAAAAACCGCTCGAACTAAAATTCGAGTTTCAGGCCGTGCACTGCTAAGCCGAATCTTAGAAAAATCATAACTTCTTCATACGAACTCAGATTTGGGCGTTCTTTTTATCGATGTTCTTAGTTTAACATATTCTACGACTTCTGTTTAGATTGCTAAGGCTAAAAAGTCTTCTATCGTAAATTCACTATTTACGTCTCCCGGTGCCGTGTCGGTTTTGCCGTAAAAACTTCGGCGGGCCATAACTTCTTCGTTATAGCTCGGATTTCGGCATTCTTTATATGTACGAAAACCTTGAGACATATTCTACAACTTTATGTGGAGATAACAGGATTATCTCACACTTTAATATTGACGCTCATTTTTATTCTTTATTAATTATACATTTATAATTAAATAATAAACTTATAAACACACATAATTCACATAATACTCAAATATTTCATATTTATTACTTCAAAAAGAGTTACAATAGTTGACCCAGACTATTACA
Source organism: Lactuca saligna (assembly GCF_052625555.1). Taxonomy (NCBI): domain Eukaryota; kingdom Viridiplantae; phylum Streptophyta; class Magnoliopsida; order Asterales; family Asteraceae; genus Lactuca; species Lactuca saligna. Next base: position 98,443,013 of record NC_136424.1, on the reverse strand, counting down.
TTGACAAAAATGCTTAGCTCTGAAAACCCGGGCATTACAATTCTCTCCCCCATAGGATGATTCCGTCCCGGAATCATGCATCAGCAAACAGATGTGGATAGCGACTCATCATGTCATCCTCTGTTTCCCAAGTGAGATTCGGCCCATTCGAATGTTTCCATCAGACTAGCACTAAGTCGACCATCTTGCGTCGTAACTTCTTAATCTTACGGTCAACAATTGCCTCAGGCTCTTCGATCAGCCTTTTATTCTCATCCATCCTTAATTCCGAGATTGGAATTATGTCGGGAACATCTCCCATGAATTTCCTCAAATAACACACATGGAAGGTGTTATGAATACCATTGAGTTCTTCAGGCAATTCTAGGTTGTAAGCTTGGTTCCCAATCCTCTGAAGAACTTTGAACGGCCCAATAAACCTTGGACTCAACTTTCCTCGTTTCCCAAATCGTATAAGTCCCTTCCACGGTGAGAATTTAAGTAAAACGGAATCCCCAACTTCGAAGGTTATCGGTCGTCTTTTCTTGTCAGCATAGCTCTTTTGACGATCCTGAGCTGGTAACATTCTTTCCCTAATCACCTTCAATTTCTCAGCAGTCTCATGGACTATCTCGGGGCCCATAAACTGCTTCTCTCCGGCTTCAAGCCAACAAGATGGTGTACGACACTTCTGTCCATACAAGGCTTGATAAGGTGCCATCTTGATGCTCGAGTGAAAACTATTGTTGTAGGAAAATTCTACTAGAGGTAAGTGCTCGTCCCAATTCCCTTGGAATTCGAGGGTACATGCTCTCAGCATATCTTCCAATGTCTGAATCGTTCTTTCACTCTGACCATCAGTTTGCGGATGGTAAGCAGTACTCAAACACAACTTTGTACCCAACTCCTCTTGTAGACTCCTCCAAAACCGTGATGTGAAACGACTATCACGATCTGATACAATCGAAAGAGGGACACCGTGAAGTCTTACAATTTCCTTCACGTAAGCATTTGCGAGCTTATCCATAGACCGCTTCTCGTTGGCTGCTATGAAGTGTGCACTCTTGGTGAAACGATCCACGACTACCCAAATCATGTCGTGTCCGTTCTTCGTTCTGGGCAGTTTAGTCACAAAATCCATGGTGATGTCTTCCCATTTACCCATGGGTACAGGTAAAGGTTCTAAACTCCCATATGGTTTCTGATGTTGTGCCTTAACCCTCGCGCATGTTACGCACTCGGCCACATACTTCGCAACATCGAGCTTCATCGTCGGCCACCAGTAGTAGGGTTTTAGGTCCCTAAACATTTTAGTGCTACCGGGATGAATCTAGTACATGGTCTTGTGTGCTTCTTCCATTAGAAGATCTCTTATTCCTCCCGTCTTAGGTACCCATATTCGATCTTGGAATACCTTCAGTCCTCGACTGTTTGTACCGAACACTAACGTTTTTCCCAAACGTTCTTCCTTTCGGTCATTCTTTTCTAAGGCTTCTTCTTGAGCTTTCCTGATACTTTCCACAATCGTCGAGACGAATTCAATTCTTAACGCTCTTGGCCTTTTCCTTTCAAGATTGACTTTCCGACTGAGAGCATCAGCAACAATATTTGCTTTACCTGGGTGGTAAAGTATCTCACAGTCGTAGTCCTTGAGAAGTTCTAGCCATCGTCGTTGCCTCATGTTCAACTCCTTCTGATTAAAGAGATACTGGAGACTCTTATGATCAGTGAAGAGCTTGCACTTCGTGCCATAGAGGTAATGCCTCCATATCTTTAAGGCAAATACTACCGCTGCCAACTCTAGATCATGAGTGGGGTAGTTCTTTTCGTGCTCTTTCAATTGTCGAGATGCGTATGCTATCACCTTTTCTCTTTGGGTCAGAACACAACCCAACCCGACTCCAGATGCATCACTATAAACTGCGAAATCTTCAACTCCATCGGGTAGAGAAAGTATCGGTGCTTCACATAACTTCTTCTTTAGCTTCTCGAACGCCTCATCGTGTTTCTCACTCCATGTATACGTAGCTCCTTTATGGGTCAAAGCTGTTAATGGAGCAGCTATCGAAGAAAAGCCTTGGATAAATCGTCGGTAATATCCGGCTAATCCTAGAAAGCTTCGAACCTCCGTGGGACTCTTCGGACGTTCCCACTTCATTACAACCTCGATCTTGGCGGGGTCAACCATTATTCCTTCTTGGTTAACAACATGACCCAAGAATTGGACTTCCCGTATCCAAAAGTCGCATTTGGAGAACTTTGCAAAAAGCTTCTCCTTCTTTAACACCTCCAACACTTCTCGTAGATGCTTGCCATGCTCCTCCTGGTTTTTCGAGTAAATGAGAATGTCATCGATGAACACTATCACAGATTTATCGAGGAATGGTTTACAAACCCTATTCATCAAATCCATGAATGCTGCGGGAGCATTGGTTAGTCCGAATGACATAACCAAGAACTCGTAGTGTCCATATCTTGTTCTGAATGCAGTCTTCTCAATATCCTGCTCTCTCACCTTCAGCTGATGATATCCTGACCTAAGATCGATCTTTGAGAAGTAGCTCGAACCTTGCAGCTGATCGAATAGGTCATCAATCCTCGGCAATGGATACTTGTTCTTCACCGTTGCCTTATTCAGCTCTCGGTAGTCTATGCACATCCTCATGCTTCCGTCCTTCTTCTTCACGAATAACACCGGAGCTCCCCAGGGTGATGAACTAGGTCGAATGAAACCGCTGTCCAACCGCTCCTGAAGTTGCGTCATGAGCTCCTTCATCTCCGTCGGTGCTAATCGGTAAGGTGCCTTTGCTATCGGTGTTGTTCCTGGTAACAAGTCTATACGAAACTCCACTTGTCTATCAGGTGGTAATCCGGGAAGATCTTCTGGAAAGACTTCCGGATAATCGCACACAACCGGTATATTTTGCACCTCTTTCTTTTCTTTCTTAGCATCGATTACGAATGCCAAGTACGATGCACATCCCTTGGACAAACATTTCCTGGCTTTCACAGGGAGATGATTCCAGAATTCACTCTGCGTTTGTCCCCGTACACCATAAATGATTCCTTTCCGGGTGGGTTTATCCTAACTACCTTCTTTCGGCATAATATCTCGGCATTGTTGGTGCTAAGCCAATCCATACCCAAAACGATGTCGAAACCGTTTAACTCTATGGGTAATAGTTCCTCATGGAATTCGTTTCCGTTTAGGTCAATGACGATGTTCCTAATACGATTACTAACAGGTACGAATTTGCCACTGGCAACTTCTACAATTAGGGCATTATCTAGTTTTTCTACAGGCAATGCTAATCTTCCACCAAATTTATGCGACACAAAGGAGTAATTGGCTCCGGAATCAAATAATATATTTGCAGGCAAACCATTTACAAGAAAGGTACCTGAAGCGACGTCTGCTGCCTCCTTCGCAGCCTCGAGCGTCATCTGAATGGCTCTCTCCTTTGGCTTTGGTGGTATGTTGGGCCTTCCCGCATCTTTCTTCTTTGGGCAATCCTTACCAATATGCCCTTCTTCACGACACTCGTAGCACACCTTCTTGTTTGTGGTGCACTCATTGGCATAGTGCCCCGTTTTCCCACACTTGTAGCAGGTTACTTCATCGCCACATTTTCCCGAGTGCTTCTTCTTGCACTTCTCGCACCATTTAAATTCGTTTCCTCCCCCGAATTTTTTTGAACCGAACTTGCTCTTCTTTCTGTTGGGTTTAGCAGACCCTTCAAATTTCCTCTTCTCGCCAACCTCGATTTTGCTGGCAGCTCTTCCCTTAATCATGTCCTCCACAGACTTGGCAGCCCAGATAACTGCCTCCAAAGTAGGTGCCTGACGTACTGGCACCGCGTACTCCCATGGAAGTCCCTTTGCGTACTTATCAATTTTCGTCAGCTCATCCGGAACAAGACGCAAGGCAAACTCCATCTTTTCTGTGAAGTTGTTTGTGTATTCATCGATTGACATGCTTCCCTTCTTCAGGGTTAGAAACTGGTTCTCTAACTCTAGCAGGTTTTGAGCTGAGCAGTATTTTCGTTTGAATTGCACCAGAAATTCTGCCCATGTCAGTTGCAGGGGCTTGTTGGGGCTTAAAGTCTTCCCCAAGGTATTCCACCAACGTACAGCGCCTCCTCAAAACTGCCGTACTGCAAACGTGGTCTGTAGCTTTCGTCTGCAACCGCACGTCATGAAAGCTAACTCCATCTCCGAGATCCAATCCATGACCCCGATTGGATCTTCTTTTCCCGTGAAAGTCGATGGCTTGCAAGTCAGAAAATCCTTGTACTTGCATCCATTCCTCTCGACTTCGCCACCTTGGTTGTTTTGTTGAACTATTGGTGGGTTGGCTTGACCAACGGTTCCACTGTAGTCTCCTTCCTCAGTCTGCCCTTCGTTCAACTCGGGCTGTTCGATCTGAATAGTTGCTTCCTCTCGATTTTGTTGGAGCAAGAGTCTGGTTTCCTCCATTTGACGATCCAAAATCGCCTGGATCATCGCTTGCACTCCGGCCATTGTTATTGGCTCAGCAGCGGCTACCACAACGGGTATCTGCTCAATTACTGGGGGTTGGTTTCTGTTCCCATTTGCATTCACGTTTCCGCTTCGGGTCCTTGCCATCTTGATCTATACACCGAATAAGGTGAATTTAGATCCTTATTTAGGAGAGACGTTTTAAATCGTCCTTATCACTCCGAAACGTTTACATGCTAGTTCTAATATCGTAGTCGTACGTTTAGAATCCTAAACACATAAGGTTTCCAGATCCCGTCGGCAACAGACCATAGATCCAAACAAAATAACAGCGTAACATGCATAAAGCATTTAGCACATAAAAGCATTTTAGGCATAATTCCTAAAATAAGCTAGTGCTCACACCTCACAATCATCGCTTAGCATTCTAAGTTTAAGTCTAGAAATCCTACAAATTCCTAGTTCGCTTTAACTAATGCTCTGATACCAACTGTGACACCCCCAAAATCACGGCCAGAAAAGACCGGTTTTGTTTATACTTTATTTCAAAATCAGAGTTATCTTTTAATAAAAGGGTTGCGGAATTTGTCCCAAAACATTAATATGATAAAGGTTTATCAAAAGCATTTCCATAGAAATGTATTTCATTAAAAGACTCGGGATGTCATGTTCGTACAAATCAAAAGTATAAACAGTACAATAAAAGCCTTACTACATTATTTAATATCTATAGGCCTATATCCGTAATCCCTCGTCCAAAACATCACACCTATGCTCATGCGCCACTACCTGTAATACATAAAACTGAGTGGGTCAGGCTTGGGAGCCTGGTGAGCACATAGGGTTTTCAACCCACAATAAATAAGTTTATTAATTTCATCAATCAAAAATAACCCGATTACCCGTTCCCGTTATCCTCACTTTACGTCCCTAAACACCTATCATAAGGGACTTAGCCTAAGGATCATCATCGGGGCGGACAGTACTGCTAAGGGGATTCCTCAGCAATAAATGTCCTTAAGGCAACCATGTGGGGGATGGAGTACATCTGGTGAGCACACAGTTCAAATAAACACACAGTTCAAATAAACACCTACAGGTTGCGAGCCTGCTAGTGTTCCACTGGACTGTCTAGAATAGTCCGTGGTCGTCATCTATACTCCGCTAGATGACTGGATCATCAATAACATCTATAACGAGGCCTCTCATTATTTTATTTTGTCACACAACAACTATTACATCTACCCATGTTTTACCCAACACATTTTGTAGATATAAAATACATATACAGTTTAAATCTTTGAAAACATGTATAAAACGTTCATCCAGCATAGATAGCAAGTATTCAGATAATATGCACACATAGCACGTAATTTATATTAAATACTTCATATCTATGTGTAAGTTGAAAGTAACTATGCACTCACCTGAAAGGTGGTGACTCAGCACTCGGACAGCGCTTCGATACTCTCACAACGATTTTCCTTCGATAAAACCTAGTACCGATGCCACTAGGGTTTAGTCTAATGATAACCGTGATAAATTAATTGTATGACTATTATTATTATTATTATATAAGCGTTAATAACACTCAATATAACTCATAATAATAGCCCAAATAATTATTTTAAGGACCTAATAACATTCCTATATTAAAACATAAGCTAAACTAAAGATAGGTACAACGGGTTTTTCTCGAAAACCGGGCTTCGCTGGAGCAGCATTCCCGAGCCGAAAGGCTCTTTTCTCAGGACTCTGGGAGCCTCGGGGATTCCTTCGGGTGCTAGGGGGTTTACCTAGGCTTTTAGGGGGGTTAGGGAGCTTAGAGAGAGAGTTTAGAGAGAGAAAGAAGAGGGGTGAGGGGTGAGGAAATGAGGGAACCCGACACCTCTATTTATAGGGGTGGAATCTGATGGAATCGCCGAGTAGGGGGGACCTACTCGCCGAGTTGGTCCATGTGATGGCCTTCTGGTGGTGCCACGTGTCTAATTCTGGTGGTGCCACGTCACCCCCTATCGCGTATCAACCCTCAAACTTAGAAAAATCATAACTTTCGCATATGAGCTCTGTTTTTGAAGTTCTTTATATCTACGCGTAGGTAAAATCAAGATCTACAACTTTCGTTTAGACTCCGTCGGCTAATTCTCGACCGATCTCAAATTTAACAGTAGGAGGCGTTTAGACTGTTAAATGACCGCGAAGAGTTCATAACTCCTTCATACGGACTCCGTTTTCGTCTGTCTTTTTACTGTTGAGTTCCTATTAATGAGATCTTCAACTCTCATTTTGGTCACGTAAGCCAAAAACCGCTCGAACTAAAATTCGAGTTTCAGGTCGTGCACTGCTAAGCTGAATCTTAGAAAAATCATAACTTCTTCATACGAACTCAGATTTGGGCTTTCTTTTTATCGATGTTCTTAGTTTAACATATTCTAAGACTTTTGTTTAGATTTCTAAGGCTAAAAAGTCTTCTATCGTAAATTCACTATTTACGTCTCCCGGTGCCGTGTCGGTTTTGCCGTAAAAACTTCGGCGGGCCATAACTTCTTCGTTATAGCTCGAATTTCGGCATTCTTTATATGTACGGAAACCTTGAGACATATTCTACAACTTTATGTAGAGATATCGGGATTATCTCACACTTTAATTTTGACGCTCATTTTTATTCTTTATTAATTATACATTTATAATTAAATAATAAACACATAAACACACATTATTCACATAGTACTCAAATATTTCATATTTATTACTTCAAAAAGAGTTACAATAGTTGACCCAGACTATTACATTGACAAAAATGCTTAGCCCTGAAAACCCGGACGTTACATATTAAACCATTATTACAGTCTTATGCTCAAGTTTTTCCAACTGAAATTGCCTCCGGATTGCCTTCCATGAGAACCATCCAACATAAGATTGATTTAGTTCCTGGATCTGTCTTACCAAACAAACAGGCTTACCGCACCTACCCACAGGAGACCAATGAGATCAGAAAACAACTTAATGCTTTATTACAGAAAGGTCTTATTCGTGAATCACTCAGTCCATGTGCAGTGCCGACGATACTCGTACCAAAGAAGAATGGTGAATGGCAGATGTGTATGGATAGTCAATCAATAAATAAGTATTAAACTTTAATATTATAATAGTATAATGGTAAGACTAACTTGTCTCTTATATATATATATATATATATATATATATATATATATATATATATATATATATGTGTGTGTGTGTGTGTGTATATATCTATATATATATATATATATATATATATATATATAAGTATTAAACTTTAATATTATAATAATATAAGGGTTAAATTTAAACTTTTAAAATTCTTGGGTTTGGAATTAAAGTTTCATAAATGAGACTCTTTAAGTTCCAAAACTTGAGGGCAAGTTTTGTAAGTTGCCAAAACTTTTTGATTTCCATAACTTATGGATTTTAAAGTTCCATGAATGAGACCTTTCAAATTCTAAACTTGAGGACAAGTTATGAAACCTCTCATGATCTCTTGAATTCTATAACTTACAATGGTTAATAGTTTCATAAATAAAGACTTTTCATATTCCATAACTTGAGGACAAGTTATGGAACTTTTCAAGAAACACATAGATCAAATTAAACTAATCCAATTATCATATAACTAGGGGAATTCCCGCGCGTTGCGCAGAAACATATATATAGTTGAAGTCTTTACAAATATATATTTTCTTTTTAAATATAACAATAAAATTGTTGTTAAGTTTGATATAATAATTTTTATACTAAATTTTTACAATATATTGATTATTTTGAATTATATGATAATATATACATCTATTATAACTTCATAATCTCAATCGTTTGAATGACTTCTACCCTTGAGTTACATATGGTTAAATGTTGTTTATAGTTGTTGTTATTATTAATTAATTTTTTTAATTTTATTTGCGTAATGTTTTAATTTCTATCATTATAATTATTTAAAACATCAAACATTACTTTTTGATTTTAAAAGTAACAATATAATCATTTATATAGAGTTATTTTTAACTATTGTTATTGTAAATTATTTTAAGCTACTTATTTGGAAACTTTAACGATTATAAAAATTCAATTAGGAAATATTTTAGTCAAATTGAGATTGCAATTTTTTTTTTTTTGAATTTCTCACTATAATTTATAACTATTAACTATTTACAAAATATTATTTGGTTTTTTTAGTGGAACTGAAATTTATATTTAAGTTGACATTGTAATACGCAGAAACACCTATATAGTTGAAGTATATATAAATATATGTTTTTTTTAAAATATAACAATAATGTTGTTAAATTTGATATAAAAATTCGTATACTAAATTGATATAATATATAAATTATTTTGAATTATATGACAATATACACATCTATTATAGCTATATAATCTCAATCGTTTGAATGATTTCTACCAATGAGTTACACATGAGTAAAATTAAGTATAATTTATGGTTTAATATTATATATAGTTGTTATTATTGTTACCTAATTTTTTAAAATTTATTTGCTTAATGTTTTAATCACTATCATTACAATTATTTAAAACATAAAATATTATTTTTTGATTTTAAAGGTAACAATATAATATTTTATATAGAGTTATTTTTAACTATTGTTATTATAATTTATTTTAACCTACTTATTTGGAAATTTTTAACGATTATAAAAATATCATTACAAAATATTTTAGTTAATTTTAGATTACAATTTAGTTTTACATTTATCACTATAATTTATTAATTTTAACTATTTACAAAATATTCTTTAGTTTTTTAAGTGGAACTGAAATTTATATTTAAGTTGATATTTATATTTATGTTCACAATTTAAGTATTTTGTCCAAATTATTCAAAAGTTGTAGCTTTAAACTGATAATGGTTTAAATTTAACATCATATTAAATATAATAAATTAAGTATAATATGTTAAAAGTTAAAGACATAACTTTATAAGTAGAAACTAAATATTATTTTAAAATTGAAATTTAGTTTATTTAACTTTATTAACCAACTTATAATCATTATTAGAAAGACACGACCATTTATCACTTTTAACTATTTAGAAAATATTCTTTGGGTTGTTTAAGTTAAACTAAAAGTTATATTTAAGTTGACCATGTAATGTTATATTTAAATTATTAATTTAAGTATTTTATACAAATTGTTCCAAAATTGTATCTTTAAAGTGATAATGGTTTACAACTAACTATATATTAAAACTATTAAATTAAGTATAATATGTTATAAGTTAAAAAACATAACTTTATTAGAAGAAGTAAATATATTATTTTAATATTGAAATATAGTTTATATATGATTACATTTTAGGTTTCATATTTATGTAACCTAATTAACCAAATTATAATTATTATTAGAAAGAAATTGAAAAGTCATGAGAGTTTCAAATGAATGTGGTGAAAGGAAAAATAGATAGCAGTTTCAAATGAATGTGGTGCAAGGAAAAATGCTTCCTTTATAATTATATAATGATTCATCATTTACCAATTTGACCTAGTTTATATTCAAGATAATTTCAAAATTTTCCAATAATTAGTTTTTCACAAAATTAAATAATTATCTTAAAATTTGACAAACTTCATGTTTTTGGATGGGGATAAACATTACCATGTTAGTAAAATCAAATTTTCATGAACCAAAACAGTTTGTGGTAATGATCCTAATCCAACACAGGCAAAAAACTCGAAAATTCTGCCATCTGATGAACCAACTTGTCAAGCCAGGCTTTGGACTCGTCGAGTTCATTAGGCAGTGGCTATAAAAGACATTTTTCCAACTTTGAAAATCAAACATTTGCATCAATTTAATAGAAAACACCCATGGCTCTAATACCACTGATGGGTTTTATGTACTCAAACATTCCTATGGTGCACATACAACCCTAATGCTTTGGATCTACATTTTCTCTAATTATACATGCAACATTGTTTTCCAAAGCATAAAGCCTAAACTATCATGCAAGGTAACATTTAAATCATAAAAAATAGTTAGAAGATTACGTTGTGTAGTAGCTTGCTTGTCTTTGACCTTTAGGAGCCTAGCACCTCAAGTGTGATGCCTCAAATGTCTTATAACATACCAAGAACAAGAGAATGGATTTGAGATAGAGGTTTGGGAGATCAAAATCGGCTAGCTACAACTCTAATGTGCATTTGGGGGCCGATTTTAGGGTGTTAAGGACTTCTTTTATAGCTTAGGATTACAACCATGCAAACCCTAATGACTCTTCATATTTCTTAGTTTTTTGGGCTAAACCTTCTTGGACTTTCACATAGGTTTAGTACAACTCTAATCAACATGATTCATGAGCCCAACTAGAAGTAATATTGATTTACCTAATCAGTCCTTGTAACTTTAATAAGTTTCTTTTGATCACTAAATTAATACCAAATTAATTCTTGATCAATACTAATTTAATGATGTGATTTCTCAATTAATATATTATACTTATAATATATTAATAACTCACAATAAAATCTTCCTCAAATATCCATCATATCAAATTGTTCCAGAGTATTACAACCCAAATGAACCATGCTATTATCGGGTCAAGTACATACCAATTATAGTTATGAGCTTAGACACCTAATCCAACAGAAACACCATCCTATATCAAGGACCCAAGAACTTGAAATACAAGTGTTATTGATTTTAATATAGTACATACTAGAAGAGCTAGATGCCTTGTCCTTAGCTTTTTTTTTTTTACATCTTGGAGGTACTTGGGGAAGCTTCTTCTCCAATGGCCCTTTTTGGACACAATGAAAGCACGCAACCACTTTTAGGTATGCAACACGAGGATAATCGAAGTTGGGCTTTCCTTTTGACCCACTGGGATCTCCATGTAGGCTTTCGCTTTCCATTTAGTTGGGAATAGGTTTTTTTTCTTCTTATCCTTTCCTTATTGGATGGCCATGACTGGGGAGGCAACAACACTATTGGAATGAGACTTCTTCATTCTTGCTTTAGCTATTTGCTATCGATTATGAAGCTCAATCAACATGGTATCTGTATTGTTCAAATGATAAGTTAAAAGGAATTGATCATACCTACTGGAAAAGGAGTTTAGCACCATATCAAAGGTAAGCTCCTTATCAAAGTTCATGTTGAGCTTTTCCAATCTTTTTACATGCCTTTGTATTTTCTACACATGAGCGCACACTGACTCTCGAATTTCATCTCCTCGTCCGACACATACTGCGGAACGAGAATAGCCCTTTCCCTGAACATGTCGGTGATCTCATTCACCGTTTAAGTCGTCTGCTGGAGATCCTGGAACTCCCTAGCAAGTTGTTGCGCCTCAATCACAGGTGCAAACTCGACCCTGAACCTGGTCGTAAAGTCACTCCAGGTCATAATGTTAAGGGCAACATCACCAATAACATGCCCAACCTCCCCCATCAGTCACGTGCCCTGTCCTTCAGAAGACAGGAAGCAAGTCAGACCTTATCCCCCTCGGGACATCTATTGGTACGGAAGGTGTTGGCGACATCCGCCTACCACCTGCTACTAGCATTGGGGTCCCGATCCCTATGATAGTCTGGAGCTCGGCAAGCTCAGAACTCCCAGAAGGTCATTGTACGTACCCCTAGCATCATCGCCATCTCAGTACAGAAAGTACTTAACCGCTCGTCAAGAATCTCCAGGATACCCTCCTTGACCATGCCGAAGATTACAGTAGTTTGGTCAAGAATACTACGCGTAATCTCAGATGAGGTGAACTCCCTCATCTGGTCATCTAACTGCCTGGCTCCAGAGCCCGAGCGTGATCCCTCACTAGCACCTGAACTACCGACTGGTCTAGTGTGTAGTGTCACCATACTGAAAAAACACACCATAAAAACATCAAAATACTCATCATATCTCGAGGGATCACATATACTACAAGTTCCTTGGATTCATTTTAGCCTACCTTGATTCGAGTACGGATCCTCTACTTTTAGTAGCACAGGCACATACTACCTTCCACATCTATTCGTACTTTCCTCAAGAACTGCCTTGACTCCACCAAGTCCCTTCTAGTATTACTGCTTCATGCTCTAATCTCATCCTAGGCTTTCCCTAGGGTAATCACCAACTCATTCTCTGCCATCAACTGCATAAAAAGTCCCTGCTATCTCCCCCTAACTAGCTCGCAAATACCATCACATATCACTAATACTAGATAATTCTTCGAATGAGAGGTCATACCCTACAATGGTTGGATTTAAACAAGAGATGAAAAATAAGGCTAAACTGAACGTTATGAAATTATTTTGTCCTCGCAATATTTAACTTAGCGTATTCGTTTACTAGTTAGTAAAAGATAACTAGAACTCCTAAAAGCACAAAGTAAGTAACATTCGGGCATTGAGTAACTGTAATCAAGCATATCCTAATCAGGCCATCATATCACTGACTAATCAGTACTAGCATGCAGTTCATAAAGCTCATACACATATAACAGGCACATAAGGCATCCTTCCTAGATCCTTAGCTTTAATCTTGCATGCAGTTCTCATAGACATATCATAACATAAACTTATATGGGTAATTTAGGAGTACTTACTTGAGCTTGGCTGGTTGCATGCTCCACACCCTTTTTTCTCTTTTCAAAATCCTTTTTTGTAAAAATGGTTTTCTTTTTGAAAGTCTTTATACCAAGTCCTCAGTTTGATTCTAGACACTCCCGAGCGTGTACCCATATTACTCAAACCAAGGCTTTCATATCAACTTGAAACAACCCAAAAATATAGTCTAAAAATTTCATTTTAAGTCATTAATAAAAACCATAAGTATCATCCATCATATAAAAATCATAAGTCGTGTATCTCAAAAATATCATAACATCTGTCAATATATCAAAATCGTATGTCAAACACAAGAGTAAATCATCCCAGGCTAAAACATTATGGCGTGTGTTATGTAGTCATCTCAAGCTCATCCCCTTACTAGCGGAAGTACCTGAAATCAAAACAGAAAACTATAAACATGAAGCTTAGTGAGTATCCCCAAACTACCACATAACATACACATAATCACATAAACACATTACACATAACTTGGGCCTAGCCCACTACATCGGGCCCCGCCCGACATCTGATCGAAGTCCGACATTGGGCCTCGACCGACATCAAACCCCGCCCGACATTGAGCAAAGCTCGATATACATAAGCATATCAACAAATACATATAACATAAACACATAACACAAGCATGTAAACATTCATCGGGCCCCGTCCAGCATCGGACCGAAAGTCAGACGCATATAAACATTCCTCGAGCTTGCCCCGACATCGGACTGAAATCTAGAAACATACAAATAGACATATGCAAGAATCACGAAGACATCAAGCATACAAACATTTCTCGGGCTTGACCTGACATCGGACCGAAGTTCAGAAACTTATAAACCTACATCGGGCACAGCCAGACATCGGACCTTAGTCTAACATATGCTAACATACATAAACAGGCTGATATTGGTTCCTTCGACCCATTCCTACTGGAGGAAAACTCACCTCGAATGTCGGGTGAAATAGCTGAACGTCTCTACTCCTACAACTGGCTCTACTTACGCCCTATACAGAAACTACCCCTTAGATACCAATCTATACACAAGACCCTTTCACGGGTCAACCTTGGTTAAAGTCAACATCGAGGTCAAAGTCAACGTCCAATCAAAGTCAAATACAACATCCAAGTTGACTCAGCTCGTCAAGTAATCCCTATGACTCATTGAGTGTCCATGCTCAACATAATCGTGATAAAACGAGTCAACTCGTCAAGTCCCTCCTAGACTCGTCGAGCTATGCCCTTTACAGAGTCGGGACTATCGTTCTAACTCGCCGAGTTCATCCCGAACTCATCGAGTTTTTCCATCTACGGGGTTGGGACATTTCGAATCAACTTGTCGAGTTCCTCTATGGACTCAACAAGTTCTTTAGTTTTTTAAGCCAACTCAATGGGTTTAGCTCATGTTCTTCAGATCTGAGCTTCATACTTTGCATATACTCTGGAAATGCCCTTTTAAGGGTAAAGTTTTTACCTGTTATTGTCCTTACATAATTGGTTCAGCTCAAACCCTAATTCTTTAAGACTTAGATCTTGGTCCCAACACCATGTATAATCTAAACCAAGGCATATAAATTGAGATCTGGACTCTAGACATTCCAAAACACATAAAGCTTCCACTTTTTTCTCAATGCATGACCTTTTGGAGCTTAAAAGACCAAAATAACATCCTAAAGCTTGCATGGGGTTTTAATGGCCATAAAGATTGCACCTTTATGCTATGAGAGCCCTTCTAGGTTCTAGATCAGAAGGTATACTCTCTTGGGACATCCATCTCCCAAAGATTAAGTTTCTTGGACCAAAAACCCAATAAAAATATATTAAAGCAATCTAAGAAGTTACTAATCGAGACTTGCTTACCAGAAAATGATGATAATGAAATGGAGTCTCTGGATCTACTAGTTTCTCCTTGAATCCTCAAGCTTCTCCTTCATTCACAAGCTTCAACACATACAAGGTTTCATTCAAAAATGGCTCACGAGCTCATAATTGCATTAGGGTTTTTGAATCTAGGGTTTGGGACTTGGAGGTTGGAAACGAGGCCAGCATGTGGGGATTAAGATGCTTAAATAGGGTGCAAAACCCTGAAATTAGGGTTTCATTCTGGCAGCCCTACTCTTCGAGTAGGTTACTTAAAACCGAAGTCACTCCTGGTCTCTACTCGACGAGTTTGGGGCTCCCAACTCGTCAAGTTGCTCTACAAAAATGAATAAATTATACTTAAAATGCGTACCGGGAATCCAGACGTTAAATATTAGATGTCTTAGATTTTACGTGTTGGGAGAGTGATATGGAGGGAAGGATGTGGGGGAGAAGAAAGGGGACACAGAGAAGGAGAAGGGGATGGGGATGGAGAGATGAAGAGAAAGAGAGAGGAAGATAAAGAAAGCTTGTTAGAGTTTAATGCCTTCTGAGTATTTTTCATAGTCCACTGCTATTTTTGAAGAGTTGCAAGTGTGTATTGATATATACAAAGCATAATGTGATTGTAGCTTATATATTTTATTGTTAATTATGGTTGCTGCTTTATTATCCGTTTTTATCCAAAGAAGACCGGGTGTCATCTTTACTCTATAAAATACATTGTAATACTTTGAGATGTTAAATCTATCTCAAATGGATTGCTTTAACACCATCAATGTATATTAGAAAATTGTTTTGATTGTATCTATATGTCTCTAATATTAAAGTATTTACATACATTAAAATGTGATAGCTGCTTATTAATTGTACATATAAACTATTGTTTACATACATATCTTGTATGGAGCAACCACATTACTCTTAAATATTATAACACCATATTGTGTAACATATTCATATATTTAATAAAAAAAACAAAGTAATTATATCTTTTAACCGTAAGAGCATACTAGTTATTTGAAAATTGAATATAGGTTGTCAAAATGAAAATAATCGCCACCGTTGCAACACACGTGCATTATATATATATATATATATATATATATATATATATATATATATATATATATATATATATATATATAAAAGACTGTTATGCACGTTACAGTTAGATTTTAAGCTAGTTTGGTTTTTGAAAAAATTTAGGTTGTTATGATTGTAAAAAAATAGTTACTCAAACCAGCGTTACAACAAACTTATTATGTTTTTTTGTTAAACTCTTCTAAACATATCATTTACTTATTATAGAAACAAAAATAAAAAGATTAAACTCTATTTTATGTTATTTTACATATATGAAGGAGTTTATAGTTAGTTTAACAAGTATTAATTTTTTACCATCTAATAACTAGTCTTTTTGGTATGAGAGAAAATAATTTAAATACATTATTAGTTTATGAAAAATATAGGATGTATGAATACAACATTCATTCTATTGGTTGTCTATATATTTTGTTTTTTTTGTTATTGCTCGAGACCCAAAACAATCCTAAATTGTAGGACATCTACAATACATTAGGTGTGTTTGGTACAGTGCATTTGAGAGCTTCTAATTTCTAGCGTTTGACAAAACGCCCCGTTTTGAACAGAAAGCCTCGTTCGGCACTACAAGCTTCCAACGTTTAGTTTAAACAAAACGCTTCAAATTCAAATTCTACTTCATGTAGCGTTTAACAAAATGCTACAAGCTACCCGCCACCCGCTACAAGCCACTAGCTACCAGCTAATTTGCCGAACACGACCATTGAAATTTATAAACTTAAATGAGTTGTCATATAACAATTTTATATTCTATACAATTGTATAATTTTTTTCCTACATTGCACTAAACTTTATAAGTTTGATGGAACATTGTCAAAATTAATTTATAATGTTTATTAATTTTTTTTTTGCTGAACTCCAAATCAATTAGATGACAATATAAACTTTATATAAACTTTGTAGATGCTTTCATATTATATTATGTATATTTATTTGAGACAATTGATTAGATATCAAATAAATAAAAAATGGTCAATATCCGTAACCACATCCTCCCTACACTTAAAGGATCTAATGCATGTTGTTGAAAACCAAATAAACATTTTCTATTTTTATCAACTACGATACAAAAAAAGAGAAAGAGGACGAGAAAAAACAAGAACAAGAACCCATATTCAACATCCTCATTTTTCTTTTCTCAAATTCTTAATAAATATATTATAACATTTTGATTTTGGTTTAAATTTCCATAGAATATATATACAAAGATTAGGGTTTTGATGGGTACATTCGAAAGCTGGAGAAGAGCCTATGGAGCTCTCAAAGATTCCACCACCGTTGGCCTTGCAAAAGTCGGCAGCGATTTCAAGGTTCTTCGATTCTTCCATTTAAACCACCCTTTTTTAATCCAAGTATAATTCTTTTTCTCAATTTTCAACTTTCAATGGAAGGAACTTGATATCGCCATTGTCAAAGCTACCAATCATGACGAATGCCCTCCAAAAGACCTACACGTTAAAAGTAAGCTTTTTATTTCTTTCCTTCTAATTCTCAGTTTTCTTCAGGAATTTTTTAAATTAAATATTCTTTTGTTCTGCATGCATGTTAGGGATTATCGTTTCAACATCTTCTGCTGCACCACGAGCAGACGTCGGATATTGCATTCATACACTTTCCAGGAGATTGATGAAAACAAAGAACTGGATTGTAATGTCTTCTTTTTCTTTAATCTCATCTTGTCCCCGTTTCATGTTTCAAAGCAACCCCATTTTCGATTTTCCGCTCATTTCATTTGCAGGTTGCAATGAAGACATTAATGGTGTTTCACAGGATTTTACGGGAGGGTGATCCTAGTTTTAGAGAAGAGTTGCTAATTCATTCTCGTCGGCGACACATTTTCCAAATTCAAGATTTCAGAGATGATTCAAGCCAGCTTGGTAAACGATCTATAAAGATATTAGCTTTATCCATTCTATCTATATTTTATTTAATCGTCTTATAATCATTGCGTTTTCTGACACGTTTCAATTCCCGAAAAGCTTGGGATTGTTCTTCATGGATTCGAACGTATGCCACGTTTCTTGAAGAACGATTAGAGTGTTACAGAATCGTGGGATTCGACATTGAAACCGAGCGTTTAGCAACAACTCCAGGAATCAACAAGGTTTGTCGGCATTTGTTACGTTCCCAAAAACCTCTACAAAATGGGCTTAACTAACCTCGAGGAATATTTATGAATTACCACAGGCATATAGTAGAACGCGACTCATGAACATTGACGAATTACTCGAACAGCTACCTGCAATGCAACAACTTCTCTATCGTCTCTTCTCTTGCCAGGTGAATGATCTGATGATAAACGTTAAAAAAATGCGATCAAAATTCGAATAATGATACTTTTTTTCTAATTATATAAAGAAATTACCCAATTTTCCTTTTCTTTTTTGTAGCCCGAAGGAGCAGCTTATCATAATCATCTAATACCACATGCATTAGCTCTTGTAATCAAAGAAAGCTTGAAAATCTACTGTGTAATCAATGACGGCATAATCAGACTCGTCGAATTGGTACCATTTTCTTTATTAGTGTTGATCGTTTGATTGAGTTTATATATCCATTAATTTATTGGCAATTAATTAATTAACAATCTTTAATATCAACCAGTTCTTCGACCTGGGGAAGGACGAAGCTATTGCCGCTATAAACATTTACAAGAGATCTGTAAAACAGGTTGAACGTCTTTATTTCTTTCCCTAATTCTTCTATATTTGATTGTTGAAAAATATTTCCATGAATCAGACAGACCAACTTGGGGAGTTCTACAATTTGGGTAAACATATGCGTCTTTCAATGAACATCCAGTTTCCAACATTGACTCAGGTTCGATTTTTGTAAATAGGATATTTGTAAACTATGAACCCGATTCTGATTACATGTTTTAAAATTTTCAGCCTCCACCTTCGTTTCTTGTTACAATGGAGGAATATGTGAAAGGAATTTCTTCGAATGGTTCGGATTCGGATAAGAAACTGGTGAGGCTTATTTATCGTGATCTTTTCGGTTAACATATATTCAAATAAATCGAGAATGAATTCTATTTGTTTCTTTATTTGATATAAAACTGAAGGAGCATGATCAAGATGTCGCAGAAGAAACCATGGAACCTGCAACTCAAGAAATTGAAAACGCAGAGGTACTGCAAGTTCTAGAACCAGAACTGAAGCATGTACAGAAGGTAGAAGAGGAAGTTCTACCACTCATAGTCATTGACGATGATGATCCTCCAGTGAGTACTCTACTCAGGTTCTCAATTTGAAATGACCCATAAGTTATTCTCGCACTAATGTCTACATTTGCTGTAGGGTTTGGATGAAGCAAATCCAGTAAAGGTAGAAATAGAGGATAACGACGTGTCGAGATTGGCTCTTGCGATTGTTCAACCTAGTATACCATCAGATCTAACATGTTCTAAAACCGAAAACACCTCAAGCTGGGATCTTGCACTCGTGCCCTCAACAAGTAATTACCCTAATAACACCAGTCCCATATCACATACCAAAATGGTTAGTGATCGATGGTTTCTCTTTCATTTGTCATTGGTTCAAGACTCATATATAGTCATATGATTTCACTCACAGGGTGGTGGTTTCGATAAGATGCTATTGTACAGTTTGTATGAAGACGACATAGCTAAGAAGCAAATGCAAACAGGTTGTAACCTGGGTTATCAATATGGCACGCAACACGAATCATTTCAATACCACCATCGTCTTCCACAACAAGATCAGATGATGGTAGTGATGCAACAACAACAACAATATAACATGAACCAGGTGTCATACCAACAACAATATCATCAACAACGACAACATAATAACGTCTTTGTTCCATATAATCATCAACAATCGCAACCGTCGAATCAGTCTGCACAACAATCGATGCCTAATCAGAGACCCAACCCATTTGGAGATGGACTCGACTGTCCACAGGGGAATAGTGCATTGATATAGACTCGAACATGTTTAATGTCCATCGATCCATGCATGTTTTATCATCACTACCAAAATGCGACTATATGTATATATGCATGGCAAATGAGTCTCGTCGTCGTAATCTTAAAATGTAACTATATGTAGATATGTAGTATATTACTTTTGTTGGTTAATTAATTATGTATCTTTTAATTTATTTCATATCCCTATTTATATTGTATCTGATAAGGTATTAACTAGAGTTTCATTCTTGTCCCAATGTTATGATGAATTGAACTATTTGAATTAAATGACAATGATACTCCTCCCATCAATGTCCTTTTATAAGCTTCTTCATTTCAACAATGGGAAAATAATAAGAACAAGAGATATTTGGAATTCAGCAATTGGTTGTCATTGGAGCTAGCTATAATTGTTATGGTATTATTTCTTTTCTATGTGTACATTTGTTAGGATCAACACCGATGATTTGATGACTGTGAAAGTATTCCTCTTACGAGCTGACTGAATCAACATTGGTCCAAATTAACATTTTATGTCAAAAATAGAAAGAAGAATTTTGAACAAACTGGCCAACCCTCAATGTGTAAACAATTCATAAATGCGTGTTGAACGACCCATTTTCCTTGAGTCTATCCTTTGCTTTTATTGCAATAATTAGCTTAATTTGTATATGGAATGAATCTACGTACAATGAATCTTTTTGAATGATATTTGTAGGAATATATGAACTAAAATTGAAGGAAATTGATGGAAAATGCATGAAAAGCGAAGTAACATAACATGAGGAAATGTCTAGATAAAAAGAATCGGACTAGGAAGCTTTCAAGGGTAGAAGTGGAAAATAATTTCTTGTACCACATAGCATCCTAGGACTATGACCCTCAAATAAACGGGTTTAAGTTGAGTTTTTCTAACCCATGTTTATTATAGGTATCGTGATACTGAAAAAAGATAAAAGAAAATTGTTAAATAAACAAGAGAGTAAAGACTAATAAAATATGTGATATTTAGACTTCTTTCATGGATTAAAGAACCTAAATCTGACCAACACACTTCTATAATTGTATTGGTTACGCGGGTTGTATCTGAATTTGACTTGTTCTGGTCAAGGTTAAACAAGACGACACAAATATTTATATGGGTCGTATCCGGGTTAAGCTTTCTGACCTGCCAACCCCGCACACAACGTGATTGCCACCACTATGAGGGTGAACATATCGGTTTTTCAAATCAAACTGGTTCAAGTTTCGACAATATTGGTATCAACATGATTGACAAAATAATACCGGTTTAAATCGGCTTAATTAAAATTAGTATGGGTTAAACCCGTTTAAAAAATGTTTTTGTTGACTTTGTCAAACTTGTTATCATAATTCGAGATTGTTTAGTCTACTTATATTTTTTTAAGATATTTATCAAAGCATTAACCATGATAGCAATGATGAAAACCCGTTTTTGTAAAACCTACATAAGGTATCTTGTATGAACAACAATTTGAAGTATTTTAAAAAAATAATGAATTGAACAACAATTTGAAAGAATGAAGAATGTGAACAAGTTTTTATACTATATGAAAATCGATTTTTTAAATGTGAAAACTGAATTTTGGAATCGGTTTCTAATATTCTATCAAGTCAAACCGAATTAGTTTCACCTGGATCGGTTTCTAATAACGAAGGATAAGGTAAAGGTTAAATTGAAACTTGGGCCTTAATTTATGGGATTAACCCTTATATAGATTCTTATATCAATCGCTTCTCAACGAAATCATTTTTATGCGTCTTTTTCCACACAATTACGCTCAGTAGTATATATCGAATCCATGGCTCGTTTCCTCTCGCAAACCCTAATTCGAACTGTATCACCATCTTCGAATTCCTTGCAAACATTCAAATTAGGGATATCGCAGCGGAGTCGATTCTCCAGCCGGTCGGGAAAAGCCCAAATGATTGAAATCGACCTTGAATCGGAAGGAGATGTAGAGGTTCTAGGGTTAAGAAAACTTGATGATGTTATCCACAATCTCATCGTGAGGCAATCGGCTCCGGATTGGCTCCCTTTCATTCCCGGTTCATCATACTGGGTGCCTCCTCGTCGCCACCGACCGGAATCTCACGACCTCTTCGAAGTCCTGAATCAAATTACCAATCCATTGACCGAGGACGAATCTATGTCCCTTAGTACGTCGCGTGGTTGGCCTTCATCAGCTTATTTCATTGAAGGTATCGTCTTTTTATTTGCTTTGCGTTTGGTTTGTTTTCAAGCCTCAACTTTGTTCGAGTATAGATGAACCAAAAAAAATGACGGATTGGATTGTGTAGAATGTAGATTTGTTAGTTACGAAAATACACGTTAGAATTAATATGAAGAAAAGATTTTTGTGATAAAGTAGTGAGGGCATTGACCTCGTGATTCCACAAATCATACATAGCAGTTGAAGATTGAACGTACTTTAATGAAATGTCGAATCTTTGGTGCAAGTTCTATCAGTTTTATCGCTATTTGAATGATCAAAAGTCTGAAATTGTGTTAGGACTTAGGAGTGTGCTAGGTGTCAATCATAAGTTAAAAAACATTCAGCCTTAGGATCGGAAACGAATATAAAACAAAAAATTGAACATAGAAGGAATCAACTATTCATCTCCATATCGGGTAAGACATTATATAATTGTAATATTGTATGTTGAATATGCGTACTAAATCACAGTTTATAAGACACTTACCTTATCTCCTTTTCATTTCCAAACATTCACACATCCACATGAATTAGGAAGACTACACTAAGGGTGTGTTTGGTTCGTGGGTTCTGTAGAATCCAATGGAATTGGAATTTGAGATTCAATTCCATCGAAATCCCTTAGATTCCATGATTTGTTAAAAGACTAAATTATTTCACAAGTCTGTAGGGGTTTTAGAAGGAATCCAGCTCCTTTTATTTCCTACCAATTCCCTTGAAAAGGGTTCTAATAATGTTTTTAGAGGAACAACAATTGTTTAAAATTCCTGGAGTTTGAGGAACTTAAATACAAAGCGAATTGAATTGAATTCCTTACATGTATATGTTTCTGTTGGCATGTAAACAAATGATATATGATTGAATTGCTTATTGATCTCTTTATTTGCTTGTAAATTCCTGTTCATTTTGTTGATACCTATATGAATATTAGTTACAAACTTATAAAAATATATAAACTGCCCTTTGATCAATTTCAGCTTTTCCTCTTTCTGTTATGATCACTCGGAGTTACATTTGTGTGATTCCAACCTCCCACATATTTCTATTCCAATAACCCTTTTACTTTGTAAAAGACCAAAATACCCTTAGGTAAACACCCTGTTTAAGTTTGTGACATGTGATATGTAACTGCAGGTACTTCCCCTACGCATCCTGTGGAGGTGAAAATTCAAAACAATCAGGAGAATAGTATGCCAATGCCTATGTCTGGGCCCACAGAAGAGGAAGGATGAACAATGAACTCTCACATCACAATTCACAGCTACAACAAGTGAAAACATTAAATTATTTACAATTTGATTTCATGATTGTTAAGTTACGAGTTTTAATGGTTTCACTAGCTTCGTACTGTAGACTGTAGATATATATATGTATTTTATTTTTATATAGAAAGGTAGAAGCCAAGCCATCTTGTTTGTTTGTACAGAATTTCGTGCTTGTTTTCATGTCGAATCCCCTAATTAGTATGAGGTTACTTAATGTATTAATAATTTAATCTGTTGGAGTTTTCTTCTATTTATTCTGCAAACTGAAAAAGGGCCCTTTTTCATAAGATGCAAGCTTTGCTTATTTGCTTGCGTCAATGTAATTTTAACTTTTTTTTTTTTTTTTTTTTTTTACATACAATCTATTCTATAATTTAATTCTATCCCCTGAAGTATAGTAATGGTTGTGATTTAAACCAAACTTACACTTTACACCATCGTCTTTTGATAATTGTCATATCAATCTTCCCTCTCTCCTCACAGCTATTGCTTAAACGGCTAGAAAAATATTATTTTTCCTATTTTAATGCTTATGTAAACCACTCAATGACTTTAAAAACCAGGGATGTTTATAAGTTTGTCAATACAATTTGAGTCGGACTATATGATTCGGATATTTTGGATTGGTTTTCAACAAAAACAAATTATTATTTTGGATTTCAGGTTGGTTTTTGTTTATAAAATATGAACCGAAATTTCCAAAAATATTGAATTACAGTTTATTGTTTTTATTTTTAATATATATGTAATTATTAATGAATTCAATAATTTTTTTTTCTAATAGATACAAAAAGTTTGACCTAATAAAAAACTTTAATATGTATTTTCACCCAAAAGTTTTTTTATCGATTAAATAATAAACTATAATATAATGTGTAGTAGTTGTTTATAAATTTTAAACCACAACCAAATAATTAATTTTTGTTTCTTCTATAAAGTTGGCTAATATTCTGATTATATGTGGTTTTAAAATTTTCTGTTTTTGAAAATTAAATTATAAAAACTGATCCAACCGAATTGTAATTTGGTCGGATTGGATCGAATTTGAATTTAATTTGGACTACGAATCTATATTTTGAAAATCAAAATTAATTTAAATTCACTTGATTGGATTGGATCAAACCGATCCATCCAAACGACCACCCCTATCAAAAACCATATATTTTCTCCAATTTCATTACAACTCTTTCTAGTTATATTCCAATTATCTTCAATTCAATGGATTCATCATCAAGTTCTAATTAGTATGTATAACAAATATGTTGTGGAAAGAAATAATATTTTCTCATCTTCACCCGAAGAAGAAACTAACTACCTCATTTGGCAACACTTTCTAGAGCCGAAAAAAGTGTTTCTTATACTAAAGTTCAAGCGTGCCTAGCAATCCGAGAACTCATGTTATGCGAGACCGTGAAGATGTCAAACACATATGATTCGATATTACTTTGCTAACAGTGCGATCTTTGGGGACGAGCAATTTCGAAAAGGATTATGGATGTGCACACACTTATTCCAGTGTATTGAAGAAGATACGGAAAACAAATATCCATGTTTTTTAAACAACGTGGGAGCAAGGTTCCGAGAAGTCCAACTCATTACAAAAATCACATATGCAACACAACAACTTGCATACAAAAGCACGACAAATACGTTGGATGCATACTCGAATATTTCATAAAGAACTTCACGTGAAAGCATCCAACACTTATGATATGATATTATTAAGTTGTATGGAGAAATATTTTTGCAAACCAACAACCAACGGCATTCAACTTTTTTATGTTGCACATGAATCCATACATGGATTTCCTAGAATGCTTGGCAGCATTGACCGTATACATTGAAATTTAAAAATTATCCAATGACATTATGAGGTCAATACATGTGAGATGATCATGAGTATCCAATGATGATACTTGAATCAGTAAGCACTTAAGATTTATGGTTTTGATATGTATACTATGGTGTTGTCACTTCCAACAATGACCTAAATGTAGCCAACCAATCGTAACTATTCCACAATTTTTTTTTGGAAAGCACACAAATATTCATTTCATTTGAACGGAAAATAATACAATCATGTTTATTATCTTGCAAATAAGATATACCCAAGTTAGCCAATTTATGAAATCATTTTCAAATGTAGACATTCACACACACATACATACACAAAAAAACGGTAATATATTGAGACTTTTGCGAAAATTACATTATTTTTAATCAATAACAAAAACATTAGCATCTTTCTGAATATTACCCTGAATTAATGTATGTTATTTTTAACAATAGTAATTATACGAATCGTCCATCATAGAGGTGTTAAAACACATATTTAATCTTTATTTCAAAAATTAACTCGGATCATCATTTTGATTTTTTTTTTTTCACTTAGGGAAGCGAACATAAAATAACTATTTTAACTTTAATTTCTTTTTTATTTTTCTATTAATTATTTATCATTTTTTAGATTAAAAAATAAAGAAAAAAAATCTCACCCCTTCCCACTTTCCCCAGTTTTCTTCTTTGTCCCTCATCCACACCTACCGCCAACAAACACCCAATAACACTCCTCCTCCTTTTTCTAGCAATACCAACCTCGTTCTTTCTCTCTTTTCGGGTTACCATCCAGGGAGTTGCAGATCCACGCATGTCTGTATTCTCTCTTCTCCATTCGCCATATGTGCACCATCATCGCAAATCTGCTCTAACACCTTTTCATCTCTTCTACAACTATGTTGGCGACCACACATCTCCTCCTGATTGTAGCTACATCTCCTCACCTTCTCTCTCTTTTATTTTCAATGCACCCTTTTGTAAATCAGACCTATAACTGCATCGGAAATGTACAACCCAACATGTGACGATGATGGCTCTATCTCCGGCAACCCACACAACCTCGAAATGCTAGCCGGCAATTAAATCTCGAAACCCTAGTGCACAAGTGGCGGTGATGAGATCCTGTAACGTCCCAAAAATTTAAGACCAAAAATTTCTTTTTAATTATAATAAAAACCATCACTCAAAACATGTTCATAAAACCTTGATGAAATCAAAGTATATTAAAATCATCCAAATACATCAGAGTCGAATAAAAAGCGGAATGATCATGGTGTGTGTGTGATGCGATCACCCCAAGCTCTTCCCCTTAGATCCGGAAATACATGAAACATAACTGAAAACCGATGTCCTGTCCGACATCGAGCCCCGCTCGGAACAGATCTGTCAGTAAATAATGGGCCCCACCCGATATACATACAAACACATAAACACATGCAAGAATCACAAAGATAAATAACATACAATATAATCATCAGGCCCCACCGATATACATATCAGATATCATACATGCAAGAGTCATGCAGACAACAAGCATCCTAATTGTAATAACCCATAGGCCAGCATTGGAGCCTTCAACCCGCCAAACAAATGAGGAAACTCACCTCAAGCTGTTGAATATCTCAAATAAAAGCTCAAACTGCTGATCTAGAAATTCCCCTAGCTAACCAATCAAATAAAATCCGATTAATAATTGGTCAACAACCCATAGCCAGAATCCTCTTCTAATTGTCAACACTCAAGGTAAAAGTCCATTTTACCCTTTCCTTGTTTGGCCCAAAACCGAGTCCCAAACTAATAACACCAAAACACCCAGTATTGCCCAACTTCCTAAATTGGCCCAAAACCCATCATCAGCCTATATCCAAGAAGGCCCAAGGTCAGAAGGCTAATGGTCCAATAGGGCTAAAAACTCCTCTAGTCCAAAAGTGGGCCAAACCAAGAAAGTCAACAAAAGCCAATGGCAGTTGAGTACGCCTGTCGTACTCAAGCTTACGCCCCGCGTACATCGAGAATCCCAAGTACGCGCTGCGTACGAGTTGGGTACGACCAACGTAATACTTAACCTTGCATGATCAGGGACTGAGCATCGTACAAGTAGCGTACACATACATACATGCATTGTACATGTCCATTAAGTACTTTTCCATCAAGTGCTTAATACTTGCACTCAAAAGACCAAGTTTCAGATCCAAGTCTTATTAAACGTCTTAATCCATAAAGTCATGAGCTTAGAGCCTTTGCATGGCTCAAAAGGACCGAAACCTCACTTTAAGCATTCTACTCTCATCGTAATGACCTAAACACATGCATGGTTAATCCACAACCATCAAGATGCTAACTTTATGGACTAAGTACCTCAGAAACATAAAGAGAAGGAACTCCCAACTCCCGGAGTAGAAAGAATCCACTAGATCTCATAATATGACCAAAAAGGGACCAAAACTTCATAAAGACTATATCTAAGTAAACAAGGAGTAAGTTCTAAGATTTATACCTCAATAAAGCTGGAAATAATTTGAGAAATCTGGATCTACAAGTTCCCTTTGATCAAAGCTCCTTCTTCCAAGCTCTTCTTCTTCAACTGTTACTAGCACGCACTCAATAGGTTAAATCTATTTAAGGAAGGCTATGGTTTCGAGATGGCACTCTAAGGGCATTGGTGGATGAGAAATAAGAGAATAAGGGGTCATAATGTTGTTTTAATAAGGTCTAAACCCTAAAATTTAGGGTTTGTCCCCTGCATGCGTACGCCCAACATACAAGGAGTATGCTTGGTGTACTCCAACTTTTCGAAAGTTGGCAAGACTGACCCCTAGGGACCAAATCTGCAAAACATTTAAACACCAAGGGTCAAAATGAAAAGTACCTTGAATCGAGTGCTACAAATCTCCCCCACTTGAATCAGACTTCATCCTCGAGTTCCACTCTTGCAAATAATTCAGTGTAATGCTCCCTCATCTCAACCTCGGTCTCCCACGTCCGTTATGAACCCTTGCGGTGCTGACAATACAGCTTCACCAACTTAACAACCTTGTTCCTCAAGGTTTTCATCTTCCGATCAAGGCTCGTCACCGATCTCTCGATATAATTCAGGTGATTATCCACTAATGGAACCACCACATAATCATCAACCAAACACTTCTGCAAATGAGAGACGTGAAACATGTTATAATTTGACTAAGCTCCTCGGAAAGATCCATACAATAAGCAACCAGGCCCATCTTCCTGAATCAGATGACACCCTTCCAAGGTGACACATTCAGGAGAACCATATCCCCAACCCGGAAAACCAGGTCAGATCGGCGATTGACGACATAACTCTTCTGCTGACTCTAGGTCTTATCAAAAGTCATACTCCTAATGGTGAACAAAACAATGATCCATTAGCATACAAACCAGCACCTTACTGGTATAACTCCAAAACCCCCAGGACTTTACTTGACCTCCACACATGTAGGGCCATCCTGAACATAACCACTAGGACCCCTGTACTGCAATCTAAACTGAAAAACATCCTTTTTGGTCTTGAACTATCCCACTGAACCCTTAGACAGACAGATTCTTTAACCATATATTGATGGCGAAAAGATCTTTCATATACAAAGATGATTCTCAACTCAAGTCCCACCCATTTTCCAACCTGATGCATGACCCACAACTCAAAATCCAAAGCTTTACACTTACATTGTATCCGAAATATTTTGATTCCACGACAACCTTCCATTAAACTGAGATATACAATCCCCAATCTACCACTGGAACTGAGATATATGAATACCAATCGCTGACCACAGAGTTGCCATACTCTAAACGTAATCCAATACCTTTCCCCAACCAATCTCCACCGGGTCTCACCCATACTATCATAACCATACGAGCCTAGCTCGTAGGTCCCACCCAGACTACATAATTGAACGGGTCTCACCCAATCGAGTGTTGTATCAGCGTAACCTCGTCTCGATTCCAATGATCCTCATACCAACTAAGAGTAATCTCATGATGATATTCTCCGCCTCAAAATGGCATGCACTGATCATTCCTTAGTCCTGCGACCACTCCTACAATGTCCTACCTCATTCTGGTGAATGCTACATCACAGACTTACAACACTTTCATGACACCCTATCATCCTTTTGTAAATGGCACTTTTAGTCCCTTGGATGAAACGTTTCGCAATTTTAGCGGTATGTTTGGCGTACGTAAGGTTACACGCATCGTACTCATGTAGAGTGAGGATTGTGGGTGGCCAGCTAGTACGCTAGGCGTACGTGCGATACGTTGGGCGTACTAGCCCAGACTCCAAAACCCAAATTTCTTAGTTGATCCCTATATAAAGAACATTAAGTCCTCTTTTGGTTACCCTTATCTCCAAACCTTCCCTAAACCTTAATCCCAAGTTTGAGTGTTTGTGTAAGCCTTGCAAGTTCATTTGGGTATTTTGGGTGCATTTAGTTGAAGAAGGAAGTTATAGAAGAAGAATAGTATAACATCCCGACTCTCAGGTATTATATTTATATATTTTTTTTATTTTTGGGATTTAATGAGTGAATCGACAAGTTGTATGTCCGACTCGTCGAGTAGAGTTGGATTGAGCACTTGGGTTTAATGATCGACTCGACAAGTCAGAGAGCCGACTCACCGAGTTGGCACTATGAGATGAAACACTAAATATTCGGGGTTGGGACCTATTTAAAGGAACTTATGTCCTCATTTCCACCTCACCAGCTACCCAACTCCCATGTGTGAAATCCTAATCGGCCATTTGAGCTAAGAGAGAGTGATAGAGGTAATATTTGAGTGTTTTAGTGAATCATTGGAAGAGAAGAAGTGCGATTCAAGCAAGGAACGAGGAAAGGCTGTGAGATCCAGTATTCATTCAATTGGAGCTTCTATTGAAAGGTAAAAGTGTAACATCCCAAAATCATGACCACAAATTTCGTTTTAAAATCATCAATCAACCATAATCAAGTCATACATAAATCCTTATATGAAATCAAGTAGCATTTCAAACATATTTATTTTATTATAGTTAAAACATCGCAGGCTAAAACTTCTTGGTGTGTGTCATGCGATCATCTCGAGCTCTTTCCTCTGCTACTGGTAGTACCTGAAACCAAAACTGAAAACCATAAGCACAAAGCTTAGTGAGTTCCCCCAACCTACCACGTACCCTACAAAATCACATACTGCAAACACTGGGCCTAGTCCACTACATCGGGACCAGCCTGGCATCAGACAAATCCAACATCAGGCCCTGCCTGGCATCGAACCCCGCTCGGTATACATATCTGTTTCTACCAGGCCTCGCCTGTCGTCGGTCCCCACCCACTACTCACATACAACAATAACATATAAACATGCTAACACAAACTACTATACTATAATTGCTAGTCTCAAGGCCTCACCTATCTTGGGCCTCGCCCCTATTATGCTACTAATGAGATATGGAACCCTGTCCACACTCAGCTAGTGATGAGATACAGGCCCACGCCCACACTCATCCCCCTACCAGGCGCATACAAGTATCACAAAGACAACGAGTATAACTACACATACACACTGCCTCGGGTAACACCCGACATCGAACCGTAACTCAGAAACATACATATAAACCTTCCTCGGGCCTCGCCCGACATCGGATCTAAATCCGATATTCACTAACATACATAAACGGGCTAACATTGGTGCCTTAGACCCGTTCCTACTGGAGAAAACTCACCTCGCAAAGCTGACTGTAGAATCCTGCGAATACCCCTCGCTGCTAGCTGGCCGATCCCCGAACTGTTGATCCCTTGACTCCACGAGCTATCAATACCAAAATATCACTTAGTCCAACTCAATAACCCTTCATAGGGTAGAATGACCATTCTACCCTTATGCCAACCTGATCCATAACTAAGGCCCAATACTAGGTAAGCTTCCTACGCCCACTAGTAGGGATGTCAACGGGGGCAAACGGGACGGGGATTGCATCCCCCGCCCCCGCCCGCAAAATTTTCCCGTTCCCCCGCCCCCGCCCCCGAATTCCCCTTCTGACCCCCACCCCCACCCCCGTTCCCCCGCCCCCGATTGATTTTGGGCTAACTTATTTGGGCTAAAATAAGTTCTTGTTTGGGCTAAAAGAAACTATTTTTTTGGATAACAAATAGATATTTATAACATAACTTTACATGTTACAAACAACTTAAAAACATGTTTTTGTTGAATTTTTGTAAGTAAAAATCATTTCGTTGTTTATTATACTAATATAATTAACATATGTCAATTTATATAATTTATTAACGGGGCCCGCACGGGGGTTTCGGGACGGGACTACCAACCCCCGTCCCCGCCCCCGAAATTAAAACGGGGGGTAACCTTGCCCCCGCCCCCGCCCCCGTCCCCGATTTTTTTCAACAAATGCCCCCATACGGGACGGGACCCCCGCGGGATCGGGATCCCACGGGACTTTTTGACATCCCTACCCACTAGTGGCCCACTAATGGCCTAATTTTCTAAATCGGGCCCAATTCCTCTAATGGGTCTTATCCTAAGCCCAAACATTTCCTTGGCCCATATTATCTAACTTTTGAGGGCCCACTAAGGTCCAAGAACCCAAGGCATGGCCCAAACCGAGGCCCAAAGATGCAAAGCCCAAACTGACAGATTACGCGGGGAGTACATTCCCGTACGCTAAGCGTATTAGTCTTTGGTGTGTACGTTGGGCGTACCTGCGTGTACGCTCAGCATATTCCCCCTTTTAAGTCACTTTCCCATTAAGTGCTTAATACTCTGCTCCAGAAGCTACTAATACAGATCCAAGTCCTTTTCCATGTCTTAATCCATAAATTCGACTACTTGGTGGCTTGCAACCCACCAAAAGTGCCCAAACTTGAAATGTAACAACATACTTCCATGGAAATGGATAGATCTCATGCATAAATCCATTAAGACATTCAAGATGGAGACTTTACTACTTATGGGACCCTTTTAGCTCTAAGGGTGGCAACCCTAAGCTCAAACACGAGTTTTCATCATAAAGGTCCATTCTTTGGACTAAAAGAGTCCATAAACTCTTCCTAAAAGAGATCTAAGAGAGAAATCATCAAGCTTAGAACTTTATACATTGAAAGAGTTTAGAAAGAGGCAAAAGTCCCAGATCTACAACTCCTCCTCTGATCTATCACCTTGCTTTGCTCCTTCCTTGCTTGAAAAATGGTTTTATAACACCAAAATGCTCACTAATGGCCACCAAAGCTTCAAGAACACTCAATGGAGGATTAGGGTTTCATGGTAGCTGTCCAAGGGTGAAATGGAGTCTGACCTTTAAGGCTTATCATTCATTTTTATAGTGGCATGCCCTAAAAGTTAGGGTTTCTGGACACTGGGCGTACATCATGTATGCTTGGCGTACACCTAAAACACCCGCGACTTTATAACCCTATACGTTGGGCGTACCCCAGCCTTATGTTGGGCATACTAACATGCTCACCACCTTACATGCATGGTCCTTTTTTTGCCATCTTTCTCCCTTAAGGACCAATGTTGCCAATAACTTCAAAGTGCTATAACTCCTTCGTTCTAAGTCTGTTTCCGACGAACTTTATATCCACGAAAAGGTGGCGAGAAGAACTACGATTCTAGCAACACACCCTGGCTCCAAAACTATCGAATAAAAACTTCAAAACCCATAAAAGACCAAAATGCCCATAGCCTGGGCCTCTGAAATCCATAAACAAACATTTTCAGAACTGGGTGTTACAAAAAGTCATCACCTTGCTCATCATGTTGTTTAGATCTTGTTAATGAGAAACTTTTGGGGCTTTTCCATATTCCCTTGAGATTTTGTATGATGTGTTCTTGCCAAGCATTGAGACATCAGATCTGTACCTTGTGAGATCCATAGAGTCCATAGATCAAATATGCCATGCATGAATATAAAGATCAAAGCTTTACATGACATTTAAACCTTGGGAGGCTAGATCTAGAGTTTAGAGTGGTAGATCTGCCTTAAAACGTATGAATGAGAATTTGACTTAAGGGAATCGACATGTCAATGAGCTGACACGACAAGTCGGCTAGGGTTTTTCCACAATGAGTCTAGACATGGGTAACTCGGCGAGTTGATGAGACAGCTCGACGAGTTAATTTGGGTTTCCATGATGTTCTGAAGGAACAAGGGGGACTCTGTGAGTCACATAAATACACTCATCGAGTCAGGTCAACATGGACAATTGACTCGGTTGTTGACTTCTGTTTACTTTAGGGTTTGGTCAAGACAGGGATTATGGGGACCAGGGAGGGTTAAAGTGGTCTTTTACCAATTCCAAGAGTTTGAGAGAGAAAATAAACTAGTTTATTTCTAGTCATGATTTAAGTGTTAATTAGAGGTTATTATCTTATGTGTTAGGTGGAGGCTAGTTCGAGATTCGTGTACGAGATTATTACTTGCTTGCTTACGAGGTGAGTCTTCTCATTATACTTACCTGAGTGGTAATACCGAGTGACCGAAGGGTCTTATTTGAGCTATCTACCGGAAGGTCCTATGTGCTTATATTGAGTTATGTGATATTATGAATTTTTGTATTTGTGATATATGCTATGTTATTCTGTGTTTTACTGAGATCGGACCGGAGGGTCCAAACCGAGTTGTGAGACTGGAGGGTCTTCACTGAGATATAGGACTGGAGGGTCCAACCCGAGCTGTGAGACCGGAGGATCCACACTGAGTTATAGCCATGAGAGGCTTATTATTTATGCATGTGGTATTTTGGGGAACTCACTAAGCTTTGTGCTTACCGTGTTGTGTGATATGTGTTTTAGGTACTTTGAGGATCGTGGGAAGGCACTGGCTTGATTGTACACACCTATTTGATATTATGTTGATGATTATGGGATAGTGCCATCTTATATGGATTTGTGTTGACACTTGAGACAATTATGTTTTTGAGTAATATATTATGAGTTTTTATGCATTTTAAAAATGAAAATTTTGGTTTAAAAATTTATGTTGTTACAAGTTGGTATCAAAGCCTTGGTTTATGGGATTTGGGTGTACCTTCGGGTATGTCTGAACTCAAACTGAGGATTTAAGAAAAATTTCAAAAGAAATGATTTTTTCTAAAATAAGAAAGAGTTTTTAAGAGAAAACGAGTTGGAGCAGTGTGTACAACCAGCCAGAGCCCGAATGGTGGTTTCCCAAAATATCCTTACTTATCTGTGTTATGGGATATATATGAGATACCAGTGATGCATGTTAGAGGATAGGCCAAGTAATTCATATTTAGGGATAGAGTTTCCTGAATTGTGATGCCTTAGCCTAGGAGTCATTGCTATATGTTAGGTGCTTCGAGTATGTGTTGAGTAAGAGTATCTAGCAGGAATCACTTAGAGAGAGAGAGTTCAAAGTCGAGAGATAATCTAGGAGAGATACCTAGATGAGCATATGAGATATCTACTGAGTGAGTAGTCTGTTATTCGTGAGAGTTAGAGTACTTGTGAATTGGGATCCTAGGAGGAGGACTTGTGGTGACTAAAGGTTGGTGTGGAAAGTAGTATTGGGCTCGTACTGCTGAAAGCACTGGATCTGTCTTCAACTCAAGTAAGAATCCTTAGGATGCTAAGTAACAAGTAGGGATTGGTGACTGAGTGTGAGTATGCTCGAGCGAGTCTCTGATGATTTTTCGTGTTGTGTTTTAGAGACATCATGGTGGGTACATGCCACAACCTCGGGAGCAGTGGGACTAGTGATATGGAGATTCGCATGATCATCCATGATGAGGTGGCCACAACCATTCGAGAGGCGATACAGAAGATGTTTGGGTCAATTAAGACCACCCTGATTGAGATGTTTGATGAGCGATATGTTGCCGTTACTGAGGCTGCTGTTGTTGCAACCACTGCGGCTGTTGCCGCTGCTAGGCCACAGCGAGGTGACTCGTTGTTGTTCTGGGAGTTCAGCAACACGAAGCCACCAAAGTTTGATGGGACATAGGATCCGATTGTTTCTATGAGATGGATCATTGACATTGAGAGATGATTTTATACGTGTTCATGTCTAGAGCATCTAAGAGTCCGGTTAGCACTGAACTAGCTTTGCTTGGGAACGAAGGACTGGTGGAAGTTTTTGATGATTGATTAAACCCCTGCAGACCAGGTTGCAGTGACTTGGGAGAGGTTCACCAAGTTGTTTCAAGATGAGTATGTTCCCCAGGTGGAGAGGGAATGTCTAGCACAGGAGTTTCTATCTCTCAAACAGAAGACATAGTCGGTGACTAAGGTTACCAGGATGTTCCTTGAGAGGGCGATGTTCTGCCCTGAGCACGTGCCCACGGAGTAAGAACGTGTGAGTCGGTATTTGAGCATCTTGAGGAGGGATATTTGGGAGTTTGTGGAGAAATCATCTTATCGGACATTGGTTAAGTTGCAGACCAATGCCAGGAGGAGGGAGATTGAGTTGGAGATTCAGACCAGAGAGGAGGGACAACAGCAAGGGAGAGATAAGAGACTGACACAGTCGCAACCGGCGACTAAGCGGGCTAAGCCTGCTGACTCGAGAGATGGGGGCCAGAAGGGCCGCACTTGTAGCAAGTGCAGAAAGACCCACGAGGGATCTTGTCGGGCAGGGATTTGCTATAAATGCGGAAAGGAGGGGCACATGGCAAGGGACTACCCTTAGGGACTTTCTGTTTACTTTCACTACAACAAGACAAGCCATCGGAAGGCTGAGTGTCCCCGGCTTACCCATGAATCAGCCCAGACTACCAGTCCTGCTGCTTTATCTGTTACTAATGGCCGGCCAGGGAAGCTCAAGCCTTCGAGGGCTCGTGGGAGAGCATTTTAGCTGACAGCGAAAGATGTCCACACCGCGCATGATGTTGTTGCTGGTACGTATCTCCTTATTTATGTTGTTTTGAGATTTATTTATACTTAAATTGTGCTATGTATAAGTACTTTTCTTGTGAGTTCTGCACCTGCTTTAGTGTATTCTGAGGGTGTGTACTTGAGATTTTTTGTGTTGAGTTCCCGATAAACCTGGTACCGATCGCAATGGGTGATGTTTGTGTTATAGTGTGCATGGACTGGTTGAGTCAGTTTGGAGATGTGATCAACTGTGAGCGTCAGTTAGTGACTATACGAGACCCTAGTTGGGGAGTGATTACGGTGTATGGCGAGGGTACTAGATCTGGATCAACTTTTTGCTTTGTTGCCAGAGCGAGACAGAGTCTACAGCAGGGTTGCATGGGATTTTTGGCGTATGTGATGGATATGCGGGTTGCCACAGAGAGGCTGAGTTCTATCGCCGAGGTTCAGATAGTGTGCGAGTTTCCAAATATTTTTCCCGAGGAGTTGCTGGGAGTGCCTCCCGAGAGGCAGGTGGAGTTCCGGATTGATTTGGTTATGGGAGCGGCACCTATTGCCAAGGCACCTTATCGCCTTGCGCCGTCGGAGATGAAGGAGTTTTCCTCACGGATCCAGGAGCTGTTAGGGAGGGGTTTTATCAGGCTGAGTAGCTCATCGTGGGGAGCACCGATCCTTTTTGTCAAGAAATAGGATGTTTCACACCGGATGTGCATCGATTACCGGGAGTTGAACCAGCTGACGGTTAAGAACCGTTATCCACTACCGAGGATCAACGATTTATTCGATTAGTTGCAGGGGCGTCTTGGCTTTCCAAGATCGATTTGAGATCTGGATATCATCAGATGAGAGGCTGCGAGGAGGATATCCAGAAGACGACCTTTAGGTCTCGTTATGGGCACTACGAGTTTGTGGTGATGCCTTTCAGACTCACCAACGCACAGTCAGTGTTCATGGACCTTATAAACGGGGTGTGCAGGCCTATGTTGGACCGATCTGTGATCGTGGTCATCGATGATATTCTGGTGTATTCGTGATCCAGAGAGAAGCATGAGGAACATCTTAGAAAGATCCTTGGAGTACTGAGGACGGAGAGGCTTTACGCCAAATTCTCCAAGTGTGATTTCTGGTTACGAGAGGTCCAGTTCCTGGGACACCTCGATAATCAAAATGGAATATTGGTCTACCCGTCCATCATTGAGGCAGTTATGAGGTGGGAGGTGCCGAGATCCCTTTCCGAGATCAGGAGGTTTCTGGGTTTGACCTGCTACTATCGGAGGTTTATCAGAAACTTCTTCAAGATTGTCGTTCCTCTCACCTGGTTGACCCGGAAGGGTGATACTTTTACTTAGGGGCCAGAGCAGGAAGCCTCATTTGAGACCCTTCACCAAAGACTGTGCGAAGCTCCGGTGTTAGCCCTACCCGATGGAGTGGAGGACTTTGTGGTTTATTGTGATGCAACTATATACGGGATGGCTGCGGTGTTGATGTGGAGGGGGCACATGATAGCATATGCATCAAGGCAGCTAAAGCCACATGAGACGAGGTATCCCATCCATGACCTGGAGCTGGGAGCAGTGGTGTTCGCCCTCAAGATCTACCGCCACTACCTATATGGAGTCCGATGTACCATATATATGGACCGCAAAAGCGCGAAGTACCTCATGGATCAACCCAATCTGAATATGAGGTAGAGGAGGTGGTTGGATGTAGTAAAGGACTATGACTAAAAGATCTTATATCATCCGGGCAAGGCTAATGTAGTAGCCGACACCCTGAGTTGTAGATGAACGAGTGCTCCAATCCTAGATGTGTGCATGACGATGACAGTGATGACTCCAGTCTTAGATATCATTCGAGAGGCCTAGGTGGAGGTCATGAGACCGGAGAACCGCAAGTGGGAGCGGGTAATTGGGCAGGTTTCTGAGTTTGAGATGGATAGTCGTGAGCTTATGACTTTCTGAGGGAGGATCCGGGTTCCCTATACAGGTGGAGCTTGTCGTGTAGTGATGGAGGGGGAACATAGATTGAGATTCTCAATCCACCCAGGGGCCACTAAGATGTATTTGGACTTGAAGAGAGACTACTGGTGGCCCTATATGAAGAGGGACGTGGCATGGGTAGTAGAGAGGTGCTTGATTTGTCGTCGGGTTAAGGTGGAGCACTAGTGTCCACATGGTCCATTACAACCTCTAGAGATACCCCGGTAGAAGTGAGAACAAATTTTGATGGATTTTATCACCAAACTATCGAGGACCGCACGTGGGGTTGACGCGATATAGGTGATTGTAGACCGGTTGACGAAGAGTGTTCACTTCCTCGCCATCAGTGAGAGCTCTTTTGCAGAGAAACTGACCGAGATTTACCTGAGATAGGTGGTAGAACGGCATGGAGTGTTGACCTCGATAGTGTTAGATCGGGATGTGCGTTTTACTTCTAGGTTTTGGAAGAAATTTAATGAGGAGTTGGGTACCCGGTTGCATTTCAATATTGCTTACCACCCGAAGACAGACGGGCAGAGCGAGTGGATGATTCAGACGCTCGGGGACATACCACGTGCATGTGTTATGGAATTCGGAGGAAGTCGGGACACCTATATTCCCTTGGCTGAGTTTTCTTACAACAATAGCCACCATTCCAGTATTGGCATGCCTCCCTTCAAGCTTTTATATGGGAGGAGGTGTCAGGATCCCATCTATTGGGGAGAGGTAGGGCAATGAGTGATGGGTGGCACTAAGATAGTGCTAAAGATGACCGAGCAGATTCAGCAGGTCGGACAGAGATTACTGACAACCCATAGTCTCCAGAAGAGTTATTCAGATCGGAGACGATCCGAGATAGAGTTCCAGGTTGGAGATTTTGTCCTCCTGAAGGTATCCCCATGGAAAGGGGTGATCCGATTCAGGAAACGGGGCAAGTTGGGGCCCATATACATCGGTCCTTTTAGAGTGACCGCCAGAGTAGGTAGGGTAGCTTACCAGTTGGAGTTTTTCGGCAAAACCGGCACTACATCGGGAGACATAAATAGTGAATTTATGATAGATGACTTTTTAGACTTAGTGATCTAAACAAAAGTTGTAGAATATGTTAAACTGAGAGCATCCATAAAAAGAACGCCCAAATCTGACTTCGTATGAGGAAGTTATGATTTTTCTAAGATTTAGCATAACATTGCACAACCCGGAAATTCAGATTTTATATTGGTCGATTTTCAGTAAAAATAATCTAAACAAGAAATGAAGATATCATTAATATTAGTTAAACGATAAAAAGACAGTTGAACATGGAGCTCGTATGCGAAAGATATGGACGAAGCTTAGTCTCTACTCTTCGAGCGCGACGAATTCGATACAGTTTTGTAAATTCGAGATAGACTGAGAATTATCCAATGGTGTCTAAGTGAAAGTTGCAGTACTCATAAATACTAAAACGTGGATATAAATAACGTCAAAAACGAAGCTCGTATGCGAAAGATATGGACAAAGCTTAGTCTCTACTTTTCGAGCGCAGCGAATTTGAATATTGTTTTGTAAATCTGAGATACAATGAGAATTAGATGAAGAGGTCTAAATGAAAGTTGTAGTACTTGTAAATACCAACACGTGGATATAAATAACATAGAAAACAGAGCTCGTACGCGGAAGATATGGACGAAGCTTAGGGGCTACTCTACGATAAAATCCATATAAATAAAGGATGAATCCTTCATATTTTCTTCACACCATAACCTTTATTTCTATCTCTAACTTCTCTCTAGCCTCCCTAAAACCCTACCAAGTCTAGAGAAGCTCCCTGGAATGAGAAGGAAGCCTCGGAGCGCTCGACGACTCTGAGAAGAAAAGCTTTCGACTCGGAAACGTTGCTACAGCGAAGCCCATTTTTTTAATAAAAACCCGCTGTTTTGTCAAAGGAAAATTGTGTTAAGAGTAAGGACGTGTTGTCTGAGTGACGAGTCACCACCTTTTCAGGTGTTGATATGAAGTCACATTACACTGAGAGATTAAGGAGATATAAATCACTAGTGATAATGAATGTAAGTTATGTTTATGGTTATGTTTCTGTATTGACGATGACATCCTAAATGTTTAAAAATGAATAATAATACTTTTCTTCGGAAATAACTTGATAACGTATTTATCATGTTTTACTAGGAACAAATTCCGCAACATTTTTATTAAAAGATGTACTCTAATTTTTATAAAGCATAAACAAAATCGGTCTTTTTTGGCCGTGAAAATGGGGATGTCACATTAAAGGAACTTATGTCCTCATTTCCGCCTCACCAACTACCGAACTCCCCTGTGTGAAACCCTAATCGGCCATTTGAGCAAAGAGAGATTTCTAGAGGTAATATTTGAGTGTTTTGGTGAATCATTAGAAAAGAAGAAGCGAGATTCAAGAAAGGAATGAGGAAAGGCTGTTAGATCTAGAATTCATTCACTTGAAGCTTCTATTGAAAGGTAAATGTCATCACCTTGTTTTTCATGCTGTTTAGATCTTGTTGATGAGGAAATTTTGGGGCTTTTTCCATATTTCCTTAAGATTTTGTATGATGTGTACTTGCCAAGCATTAAGACATCAGATTTGGACCTTGTGAGGTCTATAGAGTCCATGGAGAAAATATGCCATGCATGAATATAAAGATCGAAGCTTTACGTGACATTCGAACCTTGGGAGGCTAGATCTAGAGTTTGGAGTGGTAGATCTGACTTAAAACGTTTGAATGAGAATTTAACTTAAGGGACTCGACGAGTCAATGAGCTGACTCGATGAGTTGGCTAAGGTTTTTCCCTGATGAGTCTGG
Organism: Lactuca saligna; assembly: GCF_052625555.1. Lineage (NCBI taxonomy): Eukaryota > Viridiplantae > Streptophyta > Magnoliopsida > Asterales > Asteraceae > Lactuca > Lactuca saligna. The sequence goes on along the minus strand of NC_136424.1, from coordinate 98,402,075 downwards.
ACATGGTAACTCGACGAGTTAATGAGACAACTTGACGAGTTAAGTTGGGTTTTTGTGATGTTCTGAAGGAACAAGGGGGACTCTGTAAGTCACATAGATGCACTCATCGAGTCAGGTCAACATGGACAGTTGACTCGGGTGTTGACTTATGTTGACTTTAGGATTTGGTCAAGGAAGGGATTATGGGGACCATGGAGGGGTAAAATGGTCTTTTACCCATTCCAAGAGTTTGAGAGAGAAAATAACCTAGCTTATTTTGAGTCGTGATTTAATTTTTAGTTAGAGGTTATTATCTTATGTGTTAGGCGGAGGCTAGTTTGAGATTCGTGTACGAGATTACTTGCTTGCTTATGAGGTGAGTCTCCTCACTATACTTACCTGAGTGGTAATACCGAGTGACTAGAGGGTATTATTTGAGCTATCGACCGGAGGGTCATATGTGCTTATATTGAGTTGTGTGATATTATGCATTTCTGTATTTGTGATATATGTTATGCTATTTTGTGTTTTATTGAGATCGGAACGGAGGGTCCAAACCGAGTTGTGAGACTGGAGGGTCTTCACTGAGATATAGGACTGGAGGGTCCAACCCAAGTTGTGAGACCAGAGGGCAGTGGTGAGTCTAGAACGTAGAACAACAGGGTTCACTATTTAAATGAAACCGATAAAAAAACAAAGATAGGTTTTGAAAATCTTGATTTATGCATATTTGTTTTTTTTCCAAAGCATTAAGGTGGTTCATTTAAAATATTTAAGGTAGTTCACAATATATATTTTAATATAATCCTTTATAAAAATAAAAAAAATAGGTGGGTCGAATGACCCACCTTTGATGTATGTAGCCTCACCACTGCCAGAGGGTCCTCACTGCGACACAAGACCGGAGGGTCCACACTAAGTTATAGCCATGAGAGGCTTATTATTTGTGTATGTGGTATTTTGGGGAACTCACTAAACTTTATACTTACCGTGTTGTGTAATATGTGTTTTAGGTACTTCTCAGGATCACGGGAAGGCACCGATTTGATTGTATACACCTATTTGAGATTATGTGGATGATTCTGGGATAGTGACATCTTATATGCATTTGTGTTGACACTTGAGACAATTATGTTTTTGAGAAATATATTATGAGTTTTTATGTGTTTTAAAAATGAAAATTTTGGTTTGAAAATTTACGTTATTACAAATGGGGTGTTAGCAAGCTTCTAGATCCAGAAAACTGATGGGTTTTGGGCATAACAATAATTCTTATGTGTGCATGCAACCCTAATTCTTTGGATCTAGGTTTTCTCTAATTGAACATGCAAACTCGAACACAAAAGGAGAAACCCTAGGAAGTACCTACAATTTTCAAAATCTATATAAAATTAGGGGTTTGATACATACCTTTGATTGTTATATTGTAATAACAATAATTCCCTTGTAGATCTTAAAGCTTGAGAATTTATGTCACAAATGTAACACCTCTAATGGCTCACAAACACACAATGCAAGAGATTGATATGAGAGAGGAAGAAGAGAGCAAATTTTTAGTTCTTGCTTCTTTTAAAGAGTGGCTAAAATTCCAAGGGTTTAGAACCGTCTATATAGAGCACCAAGGATGCAATAGATAACCTTAATCTCAATTATGGTAATTATCCACCTGCTTTGATTATCCATATATGATAGATATTCTAGAAATTCTAGAATAATATTATGCATACATATCAATTTCGTCTACAACCTTCCCTAGGAAGGTTCTTGACTCTTTTGCTCAACTATTACTTTTTTAATTAATTCATTTAATCCTAAAATCAATTCCAAATTAATTTCTGATTAAATATTAATTAATAATATGATTATTAATTAATATATTATTTCTATAACATATTAATTAATCATACATTCCAATTTATTAAACAAATTAATAAATTCTTCCTCTTTGTCAATTAATCATTCTGTCTAGTTGCAAGTGTGAAGGCAACCCTAAATGACTATGCCACTATTAATTCAATTACATACCAATTATAGTTATGAGATTAGACACCTAATCCAACAGTCCCCACTTAGATAAGTCTAACAACTATAGTGGTAATTATGACTTCAAAATCTGATAAGCAATCTTAGCTCTTAAAGCTTTTGTTGAACTCTGACCTAGTCAATTGTGTGTCCTAAGATAAAAGATCATATAATCCTCCGTTTTGAAAGATATCATGTGAACAAATGACACAGAACAAAATCATTCTCATTATCCAACAGTTTGTTTCCCAATTTCTGATTTGTAACGACGAAGAACTTAATCGAACACATCAATTCAGTCCTAACCAGGCTCGACAAATAAGTCAACACCAAATCATCGAAGGGCCCAAGATATCGATTTCCCCCCTTAGGGAAAAAGGAACATATAAACTTTGACTCATATTCTTGTACTATTTACTCATCAAATCATGCACAACAATACGTTTTATAATGCCAAGTTACTGATGCATTTACGCATTATAAATTCACAACCATCTCGTAAACAACAAGTCATATATCTTAGTTTAAAGATTATAAGATATTATCATCTTAGAATTACTCGTGATAAATTCCATGAAGTAGTTCACAAAGCGTGGATTCAACCCAATACTTAAATCCCCACTTCAAAAGTACTCATGAATGTTGCAGCAAACCATTACTATGTCTAAACACTTAGACAATTTACAATCCAATTCATGACAGTCTTAATTCACTACCTACTTCCAAAGTATGATCGACTGTGGATATTTGAATAATCTAATTATTCGGAAAGTAAAACATGAAAAGGAAACACAATGATAAACAATTGACAAAAGATAGTAAACAATACTTATAAATAAATATCTACTTATTTAATCATGAAATGTCAATTACATTTATTTGTTACACGTTTCTGAATAACTATCTAATCACTAAAACTAATACCATCATTCAGACCAATGCTCCTTGCATGTTGAACATGTTTAATCCTACTAATACCCTTTGTTAGGGGATCGACATGATTCTCTTCTGATGATACCCTCTTAAAAACGGGGCTTACTTCTTATACACGATGTCTGATAAAGTGATATTTTCCGTCGATATGTCCTGATATACTATGATCTCTCGGTTCTTAGGTCAAGGCAACTGCTCCTTCATTATTTCATAAAATTTCCATTGGCTCCTTAATGGCTGGTACAACTCCAAGATCTCCAATGAAGTTCTTCAACCATATAGCCTCTTTTTATGCTTTGCTTGCGGCAATGTACTCTGATTCACAAGTAGAATCAGGCACGGTCTCTTGCTTGGAACTTTTCCAAGTTACTAATCCTTCGTTAAGGGTAAATACCCAACCCGAATGAGAACGGAAGTTGTATCTGTCCGTCTGAAAGTTGGTGTCACTATACCCAATAACTCTTAAGTCATCACTGCCGTCAAGCACAAGGACCTAGTTCTTAGTCCTTCGCGAATACTTAAGGATGTTCTTAACCGCTATCCAATGAGCTTTACATGGATTTACCTGATATCGACTAACCATGCTCAAAGAAAAAGCCACGTTAGGGCAGGTAGATGTCATAGCATACATGATTGATCCAACGGTAGAAGCATATAAAACTCTAGTCATTTTTTCTATCTCTGCATCAATATTCGGACTCTGAGTCTTACTTAACTTGGTATTACTTTGGATAGGTAACTCCCCTTTATTTGAATTCTACATGCTAAAACACTTTATCACCTTATGCAAATATGTACTTTAACTAAGTCCAATTAGTCTTCTACTCCTATTTATGAAAATCCTTATTCCGTGAATATAAGGAGCCTCTCCCAAATCCTTCATAGTGAAACACTTTCCAATCCAGGACTTAACTTCCTGCAAGGTTGGAATGTCATTTCCTATAAGTAGTATGTCATCAACATACAATACCAGGAAGGTAAATATACTCCCACTAGCTTTGACATATACACAAGATTGATCCTCACTTCTAGAGAAACTAAACTCTTTGACTTTCTCATCAAGACAAAGATTCCATCTACGAAAAGCTTGTTTCAATCCATAGATTAATTTCTCAAGCTTACACACTCTATTGGGGTATTTAACATCCAAAAAACCCTCTGGCTGACTCATGTAAACATCTTCAACCAACTTTCCATTAAGGAAAGTGATTTTGACATCCATTTGCCAAATTTCATAGTCATGAAATGTAGCTATGGTTAACATAACCCTAATAGATTTAATCTTAGCCACCAGTGAGAAGGTCTCATTATAGTCGATCCCTAGGGTTTGAGTAAATCCCTTTGCATTCAGTCGAGCCTTGAAGGTGTGCACCTTTCCATCCATATCGGTCTTCTTCCTGAAGATCCATTTGCACACAACTATCTTACGACCTGGTACATTGTTAACCAAGTTCCAAACTTGCTTTCCATACATGGACTTGATCTCGCTGTCCATTGAATCTTTCCATTTCGCAAACTCAGGTCCTGCAATGGCTTCCTTTTAGTTAGAAGGCTCGTCCAAATTTACCAGTGTACTATCACTGATAAATGTATCACCATCTGTAGTTATATGGAAACCATAAAACTCTGGTGTCATTCTAACTCTAGTGGAACGTCTAAGAGGTAATGACTCGTCAATAGGTTCAATAGGAATTTCTTCCTTGGGTTGAGTACTAGTGTTAGAGGTTCGTTCATCGTTTGGCTCTTGAATTTCTTCAAGATGAAATGCACTCCCATTGTCCTCTTTGCATATGAGCTTTATCTCTCTCTCTCTCTCTCTCTCTCGACTCCTTTTCTTGCTATGAAGACCATGTTCTCACTATGTCTATAGAACAAGTATCCAAAAGACTTTTCTGGGTAAACGATGAAAATACATCGCTTACTTCGAGGTTCAAGTTTGTAGTGAGCCTCTCGTCTAACGAAAGCTTCACAACCCCAAACCTTTATATATGCCAATGAGGGAACCTTCATTGTCCACATCTCGTGAGATGTTTTGGCAACCTTCTTTGTTGAAACAAGATTGAGAATGTCGGTGGCAATCTCTAAGGTATACCCCCGAAATGAGATTGATAGTGAAGTTCGACTCATCATGGAACGAACCATGTCCAAAAAGGTTCGATTACGCCTCTCAGCCACACCATTAAGTTGTGGTGTCGTAGAGGTGTCAATTGTGAAACAAATCCATATTCCTTAAGGTTTTCGTGGAACTCGATACTAAGATACTCACCACCTCTATTGGATCTAAGCATCTTGATCTTCCTGCCCAATTGATTCTCAAATTCATGTTTGATTTCTTTGAACTTTTCAAAGGTTTCTAACTTATGCTTGATTAAGTAGATATATCCACATCTGCTATAATTATAGGTAAAAGTCACATAAAATCAATTTGCATCCCTTGTGGTGGATCTGAAGGGCCCACATACATCTGTATGTATAAGATCGAACAATCCCTCACCTCTTTCACAAGTGTAACACCGTAAATTTTCAAACAAAATTTTCATTTTGAAAATCACATAGTTCTCGTAACACATTTCATAAAAATCTCATTTATTTAATTTACAACACAACTCCAATATTTTTTGATTAATAATCCAGGATCCTCGAAATATAACTCTTTCTCTGGTGTGTACAATAAAGCTGACGCCTTCCCGTGATCCTAAGAAAAACCTGAAACACATATCACATAATACGGTAAGCACGAAGCTTAGTGAGTTCCCCAAAATACCACACACACAGCTCGTTAGCTATTCGAGGCTATATCACTGTAAGACCCTCCAGTGAATGTGTCTCAGTGGGACCCTCCAGTCCCACGGTTCGTCGGACACTCTGGTCCGGTCTGTAAAGCTCCGCATAGCATAAATCAAAAAGACATAATGCACAACATACAACATAAAACTGGATAACATAATACTCAATTTAAGCACATAAGACCCTCTGGTCACACATAAGTACCACACTAGGTAAAGTATAGTGAGAAGACTCACTTCGGATGACGAACAACTCCTATACACGTTGCTGCTACGTACTGGTCACTAACTGTGTGCCAAACTCACAATTATCCGAATTAGGAACTAAGTCCAAAATCTTACTCATTAGGTCTAAACGTAGTCCACTAACCAGCCTATCAATGACCTAAAACCCATTAGGCCCACCAAGGCCCAATAATAGATGGGCTCTCCTAAGGCCTAATTCTCAATCTAAATGGCAAGCCCAACTCTAGGGCCCAAAGAACAATATAATATTTCTCTACTCAAAGTCATGAATAAACAACCCTAAATATCCCGACCCAATAATAAATTCAACCCAAAAGCTCTCAGAGAGGTTACGCGGAGCGTACCTCCCTTGGTACGCTCAGCGTACACTAGCATGTACGAATTTGATCGAGAACACCAACCCAGTATGTGGGGTGTACTGGAATTACGCTGGGCATATGCCCAATTTTTCTTAGTCCATTCTCTTGGTCTTAACCCATTAATACCTTAGCTCATTTCTCAGATCTGGACTCCCTAATAGCCCTTACTCCATAAAGTTAGTGACTTTAAGCCTTTGCGTGGCTGATAAGGTCACAAAGACACAAAATTCTTACTCTCTTAACTCAAAATGCTCATATATCATGCATGGGTTGATTCTTACATTCAAGACCTCATTTTTATGGATCCTCTCCACTAGAAACACTTAAAAGGATATTAAGCTCTAGAGTGCAACAAATCATAAAGTGTCAAGCTTTGGGACAAAAAAAACCCTAAAATGGACCATATCATGCACGAAACAAAAAGGATGGGAAAGCTTTGAGCTTTATACCTTCAAATGATGCTCCTGTTGGATTAGTGTCTATGCCCGTAACTATATTTGGTATGTACTTGACCCGGTTGTGCATGGTCCTTTTGGGTTGCCTTCACCTAAGCAACTTGACAAGGCTATTTAGGAGAGAGAGAGAGAGAGAAGATATTATGATTTATTAATATATTATAAGAATAATATATTAAAGGAGAAATCATATTACTTGATTAATATTAATCATAAATTAATTAGGAATTAATTTGGTGACTAAAAGAGATTAATTGAATAAAGGGGCTTAAATTGTCAAATGTATGATAGTTGAGTTTTGGGCTAGGAAACCTAGTGGATTAAAGCGGGAACGAAATTATGATGATATCCATCATATTTTCATCCATAGTCCCTATTCCAGAAGGTTCTATGGGCTGCTTGGTGATTAAGTTGTCCATTAGGGTTTTACCTGAAACCCTAGTAGCCTACAATATAATAGAGACCCTTGCTTGCAATTTTCGTCCACTTGATTTTAAGAGAAATCCTAGGGCTGATTTTAGCATCCTCCCTCCTCTCTCATAATTGCCTTCTTGCTTGTGTGGTGTTTGTAAGCCATTAGAGGAGTTACACTTGTGACTCTAAGCTCAAGACCAAGAAGAATCAAAGGATTTCAAGCCAATTGAAAGAGGTAATCACTTAGATCTATTCTTATAGTGTTAATTTCGAATTATTCATGCTAGATCTAGGGTTACAAGTCTTGGATGAATTGCATGTACAATAGAGAAGTGTAGATCCAAGCTTTAGGGTTTTGCATGAGCACATAGGATGTTGTTGTGTGTAAATCCCATCAGTGGTATCATAGACTTAACCGGTTTTAATTGTATTTGATGCTTGTATATTTGTTCATGGCAGAAAATAATTATTTTTTCAAAAATACGCGCTCACATCTTGAGCGCAGTATCTGGCTGGAAATTTGTTTTATGATCTGATTTTGTGTATAGATAATTACCAAAACTGTTTTGAATAATAAAATCCGATTTTTTATTGCTTCCATGTAATTATACTTACCAAAATAAAAGATAACTTCAAATTATTTAAATAATAAATTCCTTATAAGATAATATTTGGTCATTTAAATTATTTGGTAATTATCTTGTGAATAAAATTAGACTAGATCAAATATAGATAATCACCAAATTAATTGTTTGATTTATATTATTTGTTATTTGATCCTTTGTGTTTTGAAAAGTTCAAAACTTATCGTCAAGTTTGAAATTTAAATTTTTTATTAAAATTTTAATTTTGAATTATTTAAATTTCAAACCCTTAGAATTTTACAAGTTTAAAATTCAACCCTATACTATTATATTATTACAAGATTAAATAATATATATGTATAACTTAAAGTGCTAGTCTTACCGTTAGTAGGCCTCATTAACGAAGCCGGTCTATAAGGGGGTATAAGGTTATGGCCTATAAAATGGTCGTTTAATGGGTATCCACTCTTACCCACCGCTTCCTTGATTGGTGGAGGGTCGTTAGCCGAACGGGTAGGATAGGACAATCATCTCCTCGTTAAAAGTATAATAAATGATACAAAGTAACTACAATGTTTTTTTACAAATTCCCAGTCTTAGTTACTTTAGGGTAAAATGTGAAAATGATGCTACTCCATGGAATTACACTTTGTTCCCTTGTCAAACGTTAGTGGAGTGTGTGTGGTTAACCGGCACACTAATTTGGGATTGACATTGCTTGCGAAGGGTGGCTTGATATTTGTCATATATCAATGGAACATGTGTGGTTTACCGGCACATTGATTAGGTGATAGAGACATTGAGTGCACCATGTTGATTTGCATGGTTATTCACACCTTGTTTGTGATCCTCAGTATCCTAGTCACAAACTTGAAGGGCATATCAAGATTTAAACATGTCATTGAAAAGTTCAATGAATCTCAAAAGAATCTATGAGTTTTCAAATACATTTAAAACTTAATTTCTTTTTCGTTTTTCATGGTGGAAATTAGTGAATCGTCATTCACTTAACTTCAAATTATTTACATTTAGATTACGACATCCCTATTCTAAGTTGTGAATAATGTTGTTTGATCCTAGCCCTAATTTTCCATTTGGGTGTTTAATTGGGGATTCATTTCTAATCAAACTTTGTTCCTTTCTATTTCAGATGTCTGATAACAACAACAACAACGCTTCTAGGTCATTCTCGCTGATGAACCTATGTCAAAAGGTGACATTTGATGGGTCGAATTTTAATGAGTGGATGAGATACATTCGAATGATCACTCGCTACAAGGACAAAGAATATGTCCTCGATGAGCAACTTGAAAAGATCAACCCAGATGTTGCCACTCCTGAAGAGTTGGCCGCCTTTGAGGCCCACGGGCTTGATGCTACAAAAGTTCATTGCATCATGCTAGCCACCATGAACCTCGAACTCCAAAAGTCCTATGAGGACATGTATCCATATGAAATGCATCAAGATTTGCTGGACAGGTACCACCAAAGTGCGATACAAGAGCGCTATGAGATCATTACTAACATGATCACCGCTAAGATGGGGAGTGGAGAATCCCTAACCTCTCATTTGCAGAAAATGCAGAGGAATGTTGATCATCTTCTCAAACTTGATGTTAAGTTTGAGGATGATTTGCCTATTGACATCATCCTCCACTCCTTGCCTTCCTGCTAAAACTAGTTCAAAATGACCTACCACATGAGTAAGGAAGATGTCTCCTTGAGTAAGCTTCAAGGACTGCTGAGAGCAACCTCAAGGATAAATCTATTGCATCAGCCCCTACTGTGGCTGCTTCTGTGTTGGCAATTGGTCAAGGGAAGGGAAAGAAAAGGAAGGCTCCTTCAAAGAGCTACCAAAAGGGAAAGCCCCATGATGGTTCATCCTCTAGTGGGACCAAAGCAGGTTCTGCTAAACCCTCCTCTGACCTTAAGGAAGCAAAGTGTTTCTATTGCCACAAGAAGGGCCACTAGAAACGAAGTTGCCTTAAATATCGTTAGGACATTAAGGATGGGAAGATAAAGCCCATTTTTGCAGGTATGTATTTTATTAAATCTAACAAATCATCACTTGCTACTTCATGGGTTCTTGATACAGGATGTGGTTTCCACATTTGTTCTTATTTGCAGGGCCTAAGAAGAAGTATGGAGGTGGAGCATGGGAAGATAAAGTTGATTATGGGAAACAGAAGATCGTCGCCTGTGACTAGAATTGGAGTTTATTCTTTAGTGTTGAGTAACGGTTTAGGATTAGATTTAAATAATTGTTGCTATTCGCCAGATATCGCAAAGAACATCATTTCTTTTCATGGATTATATAGACAGGGTTTTAGATATTCATTTGATAATAGTAATGGTTCTATTAATGTTTATTTGAATGGTGTTTTTTTATTTCAATGCATTTCCTTGTAATGGAATATATGAATATGTTTTGGTTGCATACAACTTAGGAAATGATGTGTTGAATATTGATTCGTCTAATAGTGTAGACAAAGCATGCTTGTGGCATTGTCTCCTTATCCATGTCAACAAGAAACGCATAGCCCAACTCCAAAAGGATGGAGTGTTGGAGTCATTCGACCTTAGGGACGATGACGTGTGTGAATCTTGTTTTCTTGGGAATATGACCAAGTCACCCTTTACTAGAACTTGTGATAGGGGTGAGGGTCTATTGGATCTCATACACATCGATGTGTGTGGGCCCTTTAGATTCTCCATAAGGGATGTTTTCCGTTTCTATGTGACTTTTACGGATGATTATAGCAGATATGGATATATCTACTTAATTAAGCATAAGTCTAAAACCTTTGAAAAGTTCAAAGAAATTAAGAATGAAGTGGAGAATCAGCTGGGCATGAAAATCAAGATGCTTCGGTCAGACCGAGGAGGAGAGTACCTAAGTCTTGAGTTTCACGACTATCTAAAGGAATGCAGAATTGTTTCGCAACTGACACCTCTGAGAACGCCACAATTGAATGGTGTGGCTGAGAGACGTAATCAGACCTTGTTAGACATGGTTCGTTCTATGATGAGTCAGGCTTCATTACCAATAGCTTTCTGGGGGTATGCCTTAGAGACTGCCTATCATATCCTTTACCTAGTTCCCACCAAGAAGGTTGTTAAAACACCTCACGAGATGTGGACAAGGAAAGCTCCCTCATTGGCACATATCAAGGTTTGGGGTTGCGATGCTTTCGTAATATGAGAGACTCACGACAAGCTCGAACCTCATAGTGAGAAGTGTTATTTCATCGGCTATCCATGGAAGTCTTTTGGCTATCTCTTCTATAGACCGAGTGACAATGTTGTTTTCGTTGCGAGAAGAGGGGTTTTCCGAGAAAGAGAACTCATAAGCCAAGAGGACAGTGGGAGGCAAATTGATCTTGAAGAGATTCAAGAGCAGAGTGATGAAGGAACTTATAACACTGGCATTGAACCTGAGGAGGAAAATCCTGTTGAACCAATTGACGAGTCCTTACCTCTTAGACGTTCCAGTAGGGTTAGTGTTCAACCCCAGTAGTATGGTTTTCATATTAATACTGAAGGGGATACATTTATTAGTTATGAAACACTAATAAATTTGGATGAACCTAGCAGCTACAACGAAGCCATGGCAGGCCTGGACTATGCTAAATAGAAAGGGGCAATGGACAACGAGATTCGGTCCATGTATGACAACCAAGTTTGGAATTTGGTTGACAACGTGCCGAGTCGTAAGATAGTCGGGTGCAAGTAGATCTTCAAGAAGAAGACATGCATGGATGGGAATGCGCACAGTTATAAAGCACGATTGGTTGCGAAGGGCTTTACTCAAACTACTGGAGTTGACTATGATGAGACCTTCTCACCAGTTGCAAAGATAAGGTCTATTAGGGTAATGCTCGCAATAGTTGCGTTTCATGATTACGAAATTTGGCAGATGGACCTGAAAACTGCTTTTCTTAATGGAAAGTTGGCTGAGGTTGTTTACATGAATTAGCCAGAGGGTTTTGTCAATGTGAAGCATCCAAATAGAGTGTGTAAGCTTGAGAAATCCATTTATGGATTGAAGCAAGCGTCTCGCAGATGGAATCTTCGTTTTGACAAGAAGGTCAAAGAGTTTGGCTTTCTACGAAGCGAAGATGAGTCATGTGTATATGTCAAGGCCAGTGGTAATATAGTGAGCTTCCTCGTATTGTATGTCGATGACATACTACTCATAGGAAACGACTACCCAACCTTGCAGGAGGTCAAGTCCTAGCTTGGGAAGTTTTTCGCTATGAAGGACCTCGGAGAGGCTGCATATATTCAATTCTGGGAATAAGGATAATGAGAAACAGAAGTAAGAGACTGATAGGACTTAATCAGGATACATACTTGGATATGCTGCTAAAGCGTTTTAGTATGGAAAATTCCATGAAAGGGGAGTTGCCAATCCAAAGCAATACCAAGTTGAGTAAGACTCAAAGCCCAAGTACAGAGGCAGAGATAGCTGATATGAGCCGATTACTTTACGCTTCTGTGGTTGGCTAGATTATGTACGCTATGACTTGTACTCGCCCTGATGTGGCCTTCACTTTGAGCATGGTCAGTAGATATCAGGGAAACCCTGGTAGAGCTCATTGGACTGTAGTTAATAATATTCTTAAGTACCTTCGGAGGACCTAGGAATGGTTTCTAGTCCTTGGTAAGAGTGATGACTTAAGAATACAAGTGTACAATGATGCTAGTTTCCATACGGATCGGGATAATTACCGTTCTCAGTCAGGTTGGGTCTTTACCCTGAACGGAGGAGCAGTGACTTGGAAAAGTTCCAAGCAAGAGATTGTGGCTGATTCAACATGTGAATCAGAGTACATTGCAGCAAGTGAAGTGTTAAAAGAGGCAATATGGTTGAAGAACTTCATTGGAGACCTTGGAGTTGTGTCATCCATAAAGGAGCCCATGGTTGATAATGAAGGAGCGGTTGCCTTAACTAAGGAACCAAAGGATAACGCTAGATCCATGCATATCGATAGAAAATACCATTTCATTAGACATTGGGTAGAAGAGAGACTCCTCATAGTGAAGAGGGTATCGTCAGAAGATAACCCAACAGATCCCCTTACAAAGGGACTGAGCAGGGTTAAGCACTTGCAGCACGCTAGGAGCATTGGGCTAAAGGACGACATGAGTTTAGATTAGATAGATAGGAAATGTGTAATAGATAATTTGTGCTTGACATTTGATATTTAAGGGTGTTTTATTTAAGAGTAAAGTTACTATATTGTGTTGGTTATTTATCTATTGTTTCAGTTTTGCATGTTTTGACTTCCTGAATAATAAGATTATTAAAATAATCCACAGTCGTTCATATGTTGGAAGTAGATATGAAAGAAAACTGTCATGAATTTGTTTGTAGATTGTCTAAAAGGTTTTAGACATAGCAATAGTTTGTTGCAAAGTTCATGAGTGCTTATGAATTGTGATTTGAGCATTGGAATAAACCCGCGTTTGCTAGCATCACTTCATGGAATTTTATCTCGAGTGATCGCAAAGCGATAATATCTTATAGTCTTAAAACTTAGAGATATGGTTATTGTTTGTTGGTTAATTATGCATTGATGATGTGTAAATGCATTAGTAACTTGATGTTATAAAACATATTGTTCTGCATGATTCAATTAGTAAATAGTAAAAGCATATGAGTCGAAGTTAATCTGTTCCTTTTTTTCTAAGAGGATAAATGTGATACCTAGGCCACTCGATGATTTGGTTTGACTTATGTATCGGGCCAGATCAGAACAAAGTGGATGTGTTCAACTAAGTTCTATGTCAAACGAATCAGAGATCGAGAAAAAACGTGCTGAACAATAAGTATTGTAAGCATGATATCTAGAACAGAGGATTATACGATCCCTTATCTGAAGGACAAGTTACTGATCAGAGTTGACTGCAGCGTATAAGAGCTATGATTGCTAATCGGATCCTGAAGTCATATGTGAGATATAGTTACTAGACTTACCTAAGTGGGAGACTATTGGATTAGTGTCTAAGCCCGTAACTATATTTGGTATGTACTTGACCGGGTTGTGCATGGTCATTTTGGGTTGCCTTCACCCAAGCAACTTGACAAGGTTATTTAGGAGAGAAAGAAGATATTATGATTTATTAATATATTATAAGAATAATATATTAAAGGAGAAATCATATTATTTGATTAATATTAGTCATAAATTAATTAGGAATTAATTTGGTGACTAAAAGAGATTAATTGAATAAAGGGGCTTAAACTGTCAAATGTATGATAGTTGAGTTTTGGGCTAAGAAACCTAATGGATTAAATGGGAACGAAATTATGATGGGATCCATCATATTTTCGTCCATAGGCCCTATTCCAGAAGGTTCCATGGGTTGCTTGGTGATTAAGTTGTCCATTAGGGTTTTACCTGAAACCCTAGCAGCCTACAGTATAAATAGAGACCCTTGCTTGCAATTTTTGGCCACCTGATTCCAAGAGAAACCCTAGGGCCGATTTTAGCATCCTCCCTCCTCTCTCATAATTGCCTTCTTTCTTGTGTGGTGTTTGTAAGCCATTTGAGGAGTTACACTTATGACTTTAAGCTCAAGACCAAGAAGAATCAAAGGATTTCAAGCCAATTGAAAGAGGTAATCACTTAGATCTATTCTTATAGTGTTAATTTCGAATTATGCATGCTAGATCTAGGGTTATAAGTCTTGGATGAATTGCATGTATAATAGAGAAGCGTAGATCCAAGCTTTAGGGTTTTGCATGAGCACATAGGATGTTGTTGTGTGTAAATCCCATCAGCTCCAACTACAGAAAAGCTTAGATCCAAAGCCTGGACTCCAACTCTATTCTCTTCCATGCTCCTTCTTCACTCCAATAATCCCACAATAACACTTAAAAGCTCACCAAGGTCACACACAAGCTCAAGAAAAAGGATTAGGGTCTGAGAGGGTTTATTGGCTAAGGATGGTGGCCAGGAATGAGGCCATCTCATTCTTTATATAGGGACACTCCTCTCAAATAGGGTTTTCCTTCTGTGCCTAGTACGGCCAACGTACTAGGTGGCTCCGCTTAAAAGTCGCGCTCATGAGTACGCTAAGCGTACACACGTCTACGCCATGCATACTCCGCTGCCACCTTTTTCAAATAAAGGATATATCCTACCTTAACTTCAAACTTCCATGCTTCCTCGATATAACTCCATTTACATTGAATCTCATATCCTTAGAGAGGTGTTGAGATGCTCTATGTTACTAGCAACTCATCGCAACCCCGAGACTTCCTCATACCCGGGTTGAAGCCCACAAACCCTAACCATTGACAACTCGAAACAGGATGTTACAATTCTCCCCCGCTTGAATTAGATTTCTTCCTCGAAATCACTCCTTATCATCACAAAGATCGAACCCAAAACTCACGAAGTACCACTGAAAGGGCCTCAAATCATTCAACAATCTCCTCCAAAGAAACCTGGACCCAACGGGAACTCCCGACCCTGAAGAAATAATAAACCTTTCTGCCCCTAGAATACTCGGTCTAAATCCCCAGAACTCGAAAGCTTTAGTGGTCTGTCTCCCTGTCAGACCACCCATGCAAATATCATCATGTTAACCACTCATCGGATAACAGACTCTAAGAACACTCTACCAATTCAGATTCTCAAATCGATCCCAGTCTAACTCAGGAGGAATGGAAAGGTCATATCTCACTATGGACCCACCGCCTGAACAACTATCATAACTCTTCTGAAGAACTGATCCTCAAAACTCTATCCACATGCACGAGAAAACGGTCAAGAGAGCTCGAACGATCCTCCGATACTCTTAAACATAAGTCCCAGCTTCTCTTAATTGTCCCTTCCAACACTGAGCATTAAGTCATCTTCGACCCAACTAGTGGAACCTCCAAAGGTGACCCACTGCACGCCCAAAAATGACCTACAGATTTTAAACTCTCAATAACTATCTCAGCTCATAGTGACACACAAATCATGAAGTTCGCTTTACCGCAAGCGAATGCTACAACTCATCTGAAATCGCTTCACCTCCGACCTCTATCGTCTACCACCTACTTATTCCCTGCATCTCGCGATACTTCTCATACCAACGAAACTGACCCACTCCAGCCTAAGATATCATATGGAGGTCAATATCCCCCCCCCCCTCCAAAAAGAAACCAATCCATGAATCCAAAACCTCATCTCGCCTATTCAATACGTGAATGGATCCAGACTCAAGCTCGAGAGTCTGATCCAATAGCGGAATTGGAACCACTCATTTCTAACTTGGTGCTCAACTCATGACCCAAAATTCATGGATTTATGCACACGTCGTCTCCTCAATTCCTTCCAATTATGATAATCCCTCCTCGTCCTAGGGATATAACGATTCCCAACTAACATAGAGACCCTCATCTCACCACTTGTTCGGCAACCAGGCTCCCGAAGACTCAAGTGGTATGGCTACCCTAGCCTAAGAAGTCCTCCACATCATACTCTGTCTAGTGAACACTACAGCTCCTCGTTGAACAATATTCACCCTTATCGACTACTGAGCACTACGGTCTCTCCTGTAGTTTGTGAAGTTATAATCAGATTTTGTGAGTGTGCTTGGGGTTACACTTCAGATCTGGAACCATTGAGGGTTTCCATGGCATAAAGGTGCCAACATTATGGCCATGGGAGACCCATGCATCATATAAACCTCTTTTTATGGCTTTTTGAGCCAAAAACCCCATGCATGGACATCAAGATTGGAACTTTACGTATAAAATATACCCTAGGAGGTTAGATCTATGGTTTTGATGCATTAAGACCCTTTATAATTGACTGAATAGTTTTATACAAAGAGGGACTTAATGATTCGCTTGGGTGACTCAGCGAGTCGAGTCGCATTTTTCCCCGAATGTCTTCTGGAAATGGTCTTTAGTTGAGTGGAAGGAACACTCAATGTAACGCCCGTAGATCCGGACTAGTTAATTTAGACATAATAGGGGTCGAAAATGACTTTTCGACAAAAGATTATTTATAAAAAATAATCATAACCAAGTTATAGAATATGTATCAAGGGTTCCGTACATATAAATGAACTTCAGCAGCTATGGATTTAGTGCATTGGCAGCTATGGAATTAGAGCCTGTCTTATAAAACCTGGAAGTAACGGACTTCGAAATGAACGAATGTAGGATAGATGACTCTTAGGGTAGAACCTTAAGAGTAAGGAAGATAATGGGGATGGGTAATTGGGTTGATTGTTTGATGTTTAAACATAATACTTTTATTATTATGGCTTGAAAACCCTATGTACTCACCAGGTTTCCCAACCTGACCCACTCAGTTTATTTATATCACATATGTTGATAAGAAGTCACATTACATTGAGAGATTAAGGAGATATAAATCACTAGTGATAATGAATGTAATTTATGTTTATGTTTATGTTTATGTATTGACGATAACATCCCAAATGTTTTAAAATTAATAAAAATACTTTTCTTCGGAAATGATTTGATAACGTATTTATCATGTTTCACTGGGAACAAATTCCGCAACATTTTTATTAAAAGAGGTACTCTGATTTTTATAAAGCATAAATAAAAATCAGTCTTTTCTGGCTGTGAAAATGGGGATGTCACAGTTGGTATCAGAGCATTAGTTTAAGCGAACTAGGAATATGGATTTATTTCTATACTTAAACTTAGAATGCTAAGCAATGATTGTGAGGAGTGTGTCTAATAAAATTTAGGTAATAAACCTAAATAGACACAAGCACTAGCTTAATTTGGGAAGATGGCTAAAATGCTTTTTGTGCTAAATGATTTGTGATGCTTTATGCTATTGTTTGATCAGATCTATGGTCTGTTACCGACCGGATCTGAAAATTTTATGTGTTGAGATTTCTAAACGTTTAATTACGGTGTTAGAACTGGCATGTAACTTTTCAGAGTAATAAGGAGGAATATGCGTCTAAATCTTCCTCTATATATATTCTAGTCTTGATACACCGAACGCCTGCTTTGGTGTGCAGAACATCATGTTGAAGACTCGCAGTGAATTGAGTGAATGGAGGAAATGAGAAAACCTATGATACCGAATGGTACCTATCGGAAGATATCGTAAGAGTGATATCATGCCATTAGAATGCGTCTAATAAACAATACGTCTATTACTGGAGAAGTACATGTTCGATTAGCAGAAAGAATTTTTTTTGGTATAATCCATGAAGTTATCCCATCTTCGTAGGTTTCCATCACCAACCGAGTGAAGCAGAATTGATGATTGAAGATACGCATGGAAGCATCTCTAGTAGAGTCTAGGGAAAATTATATGATTGTTTGGACACAATTGTATGTGTTAAAATTGTTTATGTGATAATGACTTGAAGAACTGCGAGATAATACATGGGACGAGTATGAGTAGGTGTGAAAGGTAGTAGAGGCCTATACTACCGAAAGCACCCAGGACTCAAACTTGGATCAGGGAAAGTCAAAAGGTTACCAAGAAACTAGTACTTGATTTCACTTTATTCAAGTATGTCATT
The DNA here is from genome assembly GCF_052625555.1 of Lactuca saligna. Lineage (NCBI taxonomy): Eukaryota > Viridiplantae > Streptophyta > Magnoliopsida > Asterales > Asteraceae > Lactuca > Lactuca saligna. The sequence continues at coordinate 98,383,773 of NC_136424.1, read as the reverse complement.
ACCATTGTTTCGGTAAAGATTAAGTAGATAATTGTTATTTCGACCCTAGCGGTCATACCAAGTTTAGTTCGACTACGATGAATATGTTACGTAGTTCCGAGAAACAAGTTTGATGTAGCACCTGACTTAAGCCGAAAGAATTAATCAAAGCGATCAGTAGAGGTATCGCGACGGTTGCTTGTAGCTAGAAATGTTATCTTTTAACATGAGATTAGAAAATGAAGGAAAGTATAGTCTGTTCTGGAAGACTCTAAGAGACCTAAGTCTAAGTGTTGTAAAATATGATGATAGGTTATTAGAATATGACACATCGTTCCATTTTAGTAATAAAAGAGCTTATCTTAAGTTCATATCCAATGAGGATCGAGATTGTGACTTGAAGGTCATAATTTGAAGTCTAACATGAGATAGAGATCGGGTCCAAGATCGGACACCGCCTGTAGTCAGGAAGTCTTAGAGTTAGATACTGGTTCGAAGAAACATCAAAGTTATGGTTATTACTTAGGATGAGGAGATAGTGTATGGAGTCGTCATCTGAGCCTTATTTCGTTGATGATTTCGGGATGTAATCAACCTAAGGGGGAGATAATTGTAACGCCCGTAGATCCGGGCTAGTCAATTTAGAGATAATAGGGGTCGAAAATGACTTTTCAACAAAAGATTATTTAGAATAAATAATCCTAACCAAGATGTAGAATATGTCTAAAGGGTTTCGTATATAAAGGAGGCCACAATCCGAGTTATAACGAAGAAGCTATGGCCCGTCGAAGTTTTACAGCAAAACTGGCACTAAACCGGAAGACGTAAATAGTGAATTTTTGATAAAGGACTTTTTAGCCTTAGTGATCTAAACAAAATTTGTAGTATACGTTAAACCGAGAACATACAAAAAAAGAACGCCCAAACCTGACTTCATATGATGAAGTTATGAATTTTCTAAGATTTGACATAACACTGCACGACCCGAAACTCGAATTTTAGTTTGAGCGGTTTTTGGCCTACACGACCTACATGAGAATTGAATACCTCATTACTAGGAACTCAACAATAAGAAGACAAACAAAAACGGAGTTTGTATGTAGAAGTTATGAATTTTACGCGGACATTTAACAGTATAATCTCCTCCTACTGTTACATTTAAGATCGGTCGAGAATTAGCTGACGAAGTCTAAATGAAAGTTGTACATATTGTTTTTACCTACGCGTGGATATAAATAACTTCAAATCCGGAGCCCTTATGCGAGAGTTATTATTTTTTCTAAGTCGGGAGGGTGTTGTGCGAGTGTGGGTGACATGGCGCGATCACAATCGTTGCTTCCTCCCCAAGGCTAGCCACCAGATGGTGACACCTGGCCTAGAACTCGACGAGTTGGAGGCCAACTCGATGAGTTTTGGTGATTTCCAGCCTGTAAATAGAGTGTCCGGGCACCCTTATTTCTCACACCTTCCAACTTCACTTTCTTTCTCTACTTTCTCTCTCTAGCCTCCCTTAAGCCCCCTAAAGTCTAGGTAAACCGCCTAGCACCCAAAGGAAGCCCCGAGGCTCCCGGAGCCCCAAGAAAAAGAGCCTTTTGGCTTAGGAACGCTGGTCCAGCGAATCCTGGTTTTCGAGAAAACCCGTTGTAAGTGAGCAACGTCTAACATATCTTTAGTATAGCTTATGTTGTAATGATACTAGGTTTTGTCAAAGGAAAATTGTGTTAAGAGTAACGAAGTGCTGTCCGAGTGCCGAGTCACCATCTTGTAAAGTGAGTGCATATTTACTTTCATGTTACACATAAATATGATGTATTTTATATAAATAACATGCTACGTGTGCATACTATCTGAATACTTGTTGTCTATGTTGGATGAATGATTTTATACATGTTCTAAAATGATTTAAAATGTATATGTATTTTATATCTACAAATATGTTGGGTATGACATGGGTAGATGAATAATGAGAGATAAAAGATGATGTGAGTAAACATTGATAGCTATAGACTTAGTTCCTAATAAATCACATCGACAGCTATGGACTTAGTGCATATTAGACAAACACTGGTAGCTATGGACTTAGTACCTATTAGGTAAACATGGGTGGCTACGAACTTAGTACCTGTTAGGTGTTGGTAGCTATAGAATCAATACTTGGTAGCTATGCACTTAGTGCCCGTTAGATAAACATTGGTAGCTATGGACTTAGTACCTACACTGGTAGCTATGGATTTAGTACCTGATAAATGAACTTCAATAGCTATCGATTTAGTGCATTGGCAGCTACGGAATTAGTGCCTGTCTTATAAACCCTGGAAGTAAGGGACTTCGAAATGAAGGAATGCAGGATAGATGACTCTTAGGGTAGTACCTTAAGAGTAAGGAAGATAATGGGGATGGGTAATTGGGTTGATTGCTTGATGTTTAAACATAATAATTATACTATTATGGGTTGAAAACCCTATGTACTCACCAGGTTTCCCAACTTGACCCACTCAGTTTATTTATATCATGGGTGTTGATAGGAAGTCACATTACACTAACAGATTAAGGAGATATAAATCACTAGTGATAATGAATGTAAGTTCTGTTTATGCTTATTTTTCTGTATTGACGATGACATCCAAAATATTTTAAAGTGAATAAAAATACTTTTATTCGGAAATGCTTTGATGACGTATTTATCATTCTTTACTGGGAACAAATTCCACAACATTTTTATTAAAGGAGGTACTCTGATTTTTATAAAGCATAAACAAAAATAGTCTTTTCTGGCTGTGAAAATGGGGATGTCACTGAAAGACCACAACTTTCGTATTTATGAAAGATCCAAACTTTCATACTATTCCAAAATTTTTCTTAAGTTACTTCCTCAAAACATGCTACATGCATATTTATAAAACAATATTTTATAATGATAAAGTGATTACAAAAGATTGGATAAAAACCGACTAAGTTTTATCACATTTCATGTCTACCCAGGAATCTACTATTCATATACATACATGAACATTAAAATACAGAGAAATAGTATTAACTATTCTAAATCTTTCAACAGTATAAAACTATATTGGATACTCATCACCTGCAATTGTTAAAAATTGAAAGGGATAAGCGATAACGCTTAGTGAATTCAATAAATAGATACAATATAATCTTATGCCTTATATATACCAATATGACAGAAGCAAAAGGGAACAAGAACACCAATAGCATATGCGTATCATATGTCAGGCTTTTAATATCAACTCAAGATTTGATTCAAAGATTTACGATCAATGAGACATAACGATTTCAATACTTTATATTCATCAACAAAGCTTTGGCCCAAATGGCACAAAAGACATATAATTTCTGATTAACATTTTGTTAGATTTCAAGCTTATAGCCATGTCTAACCATTTGCCAATACCATAGAATAGAGTTCATTTTCTTACGGAGTCATGCTCTACATGGTCAGAGGCTACTACCATTCGTATCTAACCTTCTGCCAATGCCATAGAATAGAATTCATTCTCTTACGAAACATGTTCTACACGGCCAGAGGCTACATACCAGTACCACCGTGAATCTAAGTCCTTTCACTGATCACATGGTCAAAGGTAAAACTTTGCTATTACAAATAGCGAATAAAATAACTAACACAGGAAAATAACTCAGAATAATAACGCTGAAAAGCACATAGCACATATAACACATAACATACAATTGTTCCTATATATTGAAGTCACCTTAAATTAACCAGGGGTTAAAATAGTAATTTGGATAGCACTTCGGCTTTAAATATGACTCTCTACGTTGAAAACCGGAAGCTTAATTGAAAACCGGGCTCTGCGAAGGTAGGGCTTCAAAACCGAAAAGATAAAATCTTTGGGATTCTCGGGGTCTCAGGGCGTGTTTTAGGCTTTGGAATCAGTACCGGAGCTTCGGGGGAAGTCGGAATATAAGAAATATAAGTTTAGGGGTAAAAAGTGGCAATTTTCCAAAATTACCCGAGAGATCTCGCAGGCTGCTATTTATAAGGCCGAGGTTCGGTGGGTGCACTGGAAGAAGGGACACGTGGATGCTGGAGTGAAGGCCACGAAGCGAGAGGAGGGGAGTTGGCGCGCATGCGAGGCTCGGACAGGAAGCGAGGTGCGTCGGAAGATCAATGGACTGCGGTTCGGTCCACTCGGATGGTGACACGAGGTGGAATCGGCTGCAAGGCGCACGTCGGATGCGTATTGGACCGATGCTCTGGGTGAACTGAATTGCGACGCGTGTCGGACATGAGGCGAAATCTCGCGAGGCCGGCACTATTCATGCGAATTTTCTCGGAAAATGTGCCCCAAACGTCTAAAACCCATAACTTTCGCATACGAGCTCCGTTTTTGACGTTCTTTATATGCACGCGTAGCTAAAATTATGATCTACAACTTTCATTTATACTTCATTGGCTAATTTTGACTTTATTTTTAATATTTTTATTTTTAACAGACCGGGACAGGAAAATCCGTTAAAAATTCATAACTTCTTCATCCGACATCCGTTTTCGTCAGACTTTTTACCGTTGTACTACAAATGACGAGACCTTCGATTCTCGTTTAGGATGTATCGGCCAAATATCGCTCGATCTAAAATTTGAGTTTTTAGGTGTCTACTGTTAATCCGAAATTTAGAAAAATTATAACTTCTTCATACGAAGTCAGATTTTGGCGTTCTTTTTATCGAATTTCTCGGCTTAACGAATACTACGACTTTCATTTAGATAACTAAGGCTAAAAAGTAGTTTATCAAGAACTCACTTTTTACGTCATTCGGTGTCGTGCCGGTTTTGTCGCGGATCTTCGATTGGTCATAACTTCTTCGTTATAACTCGGATTTCGACGAGGTTTTTGCCTAAATGTTTCTAATGAGATTATCTACAATTTTCGATAATAAAATTTTACTTATTTCAAATTTTATATTTTCACTAAGTTTTCATTATTTGACTATTAATTGGAATCTCATAAGACTTCTAATATTTTATGAGTGATTCTAAACATAGTTTTATTTCATTTCTAGTAAAACTAGTTGTTAGAACTCAACACTCAATTTTATTCACTTTTAATAATAACAATACACAATTTCAGAACGTGTATGTTACAAATACCTCCTCCTTTTGAGGATTTCGTCCCCGAAATCATAACGATTAAAACAATTAGGGATACTTCACTCTTATTTCATTCTTATTTTTCCCAAGTATAATTTTAGCCTCAATGGTGTTTCCACTTGAGAAGCACCAACTTCACTTCTTTATTACGTAGATTAGTCATTCTTTCATTTACGATCTCTTCTACTTAACTTATTATCCAGTTTCACCTTGGATAATAGAACCATTTCATCATATATGCTTAACCTTTACACAGATAGCTCACATGAAACACTTCATGAATATCTGTCAAATCTTCAGGCAATTCCAAGTAGTAAACTTGCTTACTAACTGTTCTTTCTTCCAAAGTAGAATAATGTATTTTTATGAAATACCTTCAGTATTACTAAATCATCCACCCAGAATTCTATGGGTCGTCTCCTCTTTTCTGCATAGGACATGTGTCGATCCTGGGCCGCTTTCATTCTTTCTCGGCAAAATTTCAGATCCTCCAAAGATCTTCTGTCCTACGTCACACCAACATATTTGAGTATGACATTTATGCTCATATAGTACTTTATATACCTTCAGTATATTTTCTACTATTTGGATTTCTCTCTTCTTCTGATCATCTATCTGGGGATGATAAATTATGCTGAGAATAATTCACGATCCCAATTCTCGTTGCATACTCGATAAAAAATGAAGCGAGTATCATAATTGGAACTAATCATTAGTGACATACTAGGTCTCGTCAAAATTTCGTCTAAATATACTTGTGTGTATTTCTCCATTGAAATCGTTTCACATATGACGAGAAAATAGGCACTCTTAATCAGCCAGTCGATAATTATCCAAATGCTATAACTCACAGTTTTCTTCTCCTCTTTCAAGGTATTAACTGTATAAGTCGGATATGTAGAATATCTCCTCGATATAATATATGAGTATTAAGAAAGAAATTTATAATTTTCACTATAGACATAAATACAATTCTCTTTTTTGATAGGGATGCTCACCATTTCTTCATAGCACAAGAGTTCTGCGTGATTCTTTAACGATCGATCTATGTCGAGAATAATATCAAAGTTAGGAATTAGGTTAGCAGGAAGATTATAACTTTCAATTCCTATAACACTAACTCTATAGGCTTTATCAGCAAGTAATGATATATTTCCTATGTTATCTATATGAAATGATTGGATAATTGCGTAACAAGCAATTTGAAAAGAATGTGTGAATTTATAAGGCACGAAAGAATCTGAGCATTGAAATCAAATAAGATGTGAGCAGATCTAGAGTTTACGACAAAATTACTAGTCACAACATTCGAGTCTTAACTTACTTCCTTTGTGGTAATCTAAAATGTACGATATTTAAATTTTGATTTGCCAGAGGATTGTCAAATTCTTCAAACTTCTTAGTTACTAGCGGTGTTCAAACTTACACCCGCTCTTCATTCTCTATTGAACATTCGATCCTAATCTTTGAGTTAAAACTCAATTCTCCTAAGGTTTTTACTTTTGCTATAACAACAACTCGAATGATCATATTCTAATGACCTTTGATTTTATCTCGCACAAGACACATAGCGAACCAAACTCTTGTATTAGAATCAGATCGAATAAATCGAGCTGATAGAATAGAGAAAACAAAAGGAGTTTGATCAACACGTGGATGCTTTAGAATAGAAAGAATAGCACCACGTATCTCTAATTCATGCTTTCAGATATAAGCATATTTTAGCTTTTGGCAGCTCCTCCTTTTTAGTTGGAGTACTCTTTGATTGTTGAACGGAAACATGACACCCCTCCATTTGACTAGTAAGAGTAGGGAGGAAACATTTCTTGTGGCTTGTAACACCACATAGCAAGTCACATATCGGGCTAATGATTGCTCAATTATTTAATGAAGATTGTTATATTTCTATCGACTACCTCGACCATTTACTTCTTCTGTATTCCTACTGAAGTTTCGTCACTATATAACACATGGTTCTCTAAACCAATCAACTCCTTTCGCGGATTTATACTAATCGGACTCAATTCTTTATGATATTAAAAGTTGAACAATACTTATCTTCTTAGTCATTACCGAATCGAAGGTAACGAAACACATGAATAAAATGGAATCATTTACTAGCTTCTTGGTAACCTTGTGACTTTTTCCTGATCCAAGTGTGAGTCCTGTGCTTCTAGTAGTATAGGCCTCTACTACTATTCACAACTACTCATACTTGTCCCAAGTATTGTCTCGCAGTTCCCAAGTCACTATTCAAAAGTTTTCACAAAGCAACTTATCACACATAAATGTGTTCAAACAAATACATACAACAGTTTCTCCTAGACTCAACTAGGGTTTTCACGTTTCTATCAAACATATATTGGATTACCTATACTCGCCTTCTAGGATTCTTCTCATGCATATGCTCGATTTAATATATCCTAATCCTTTTCCATAGGTCAATAGAAATTTTACTTCCATTTCTTCATATAAATTCTTTCTCGAGTAGTGTCTACTCTACAAGACACACTATTCCAAAATTTACTCTACCAGCATGGAGACAAACGGTCTTCTACTACTTACATCATCTTCTAACTCATGCAAACCATCATGCACATTTGTTCATTTCATTATTCTTCCTTGAAATCGTTATTCTTGTATCTGAGTAAGTCTAAGTCTACTTCATAGGAGTCTATCCTAAAAAGTTTGCATTATAGCTGCATCTCAGCAAGCTCTACTAGCTTCAACTTGGTTCTCTGTCATTCCTGACTACAACATCTCTTCTCATACGATACTATGGGTGTATTTCTTCTTCAATTAAGCATTCTACTTTACTTAGACTAGTAAGTTGCTTAACCATTTACCACTAAATGACTCAATTCACCATCCCAATCTTGTATGTTAAAGTCGGCTTAACACACAATGGAACTTCTATAAGGATGGGATAGAAGTCAATCATCACTTAGTATTATTAAATACTAAGCCTGAACATCTTTTATAGGGTTACTACTCGAACTGCATACTACATCACAAAGTCTTGGCCTATTGAGTCTGAAAACTTCATTAACCTTTCTTTTGATCTTCATTTAATTCTTCTAAATCTTGCACAACATTAATTGTGATACTGCCAAAGTACTGATCACCATCATTGGTTCTTTTGACTCTATTAAACAATCACTTCTTCAATTTGTACAACGGTAGAACAACTTCGTGGATTTGCACCCACACATTTATCTTGCCCAAACGTGTTTCAAACACACATCTTTCTTCCAAAGATGTTATTATATATCAAACATACTTTAAATGTATATTACCACTCTATTGGTATTAATACACTTATTACGATAACAATTCATATTTATTATTTTACGATATCTCGCGATCGTTTATTTATAAACTTATTGATGTCAACTATCATAAGTCTCTTTATCACTTCGAAAAATTCTATTACGAAAATTCTTAGAATTCTGAACATAAAATTTTCTAAACCAAGGTCGGCAACAGACCTTAAGCTTTCTCAAATAATAGCAATTATAGATAAGCACCTTAAGGCATGCTATATTCATTTATCATTTAGCACATATTAGAATATAAGGCATATCTCCTCTTAATATTCTAGTGCTTGACTCAATTAGGTATTCAACCTAAAATATACCAGATACATATCGTATCATCTTTACTTAACAATTCTTGTTTAAGCTTAGAAATTCTCAACATTCCTAGTTCACTTAAACTAATTTTCTTAAAATTCAGAAGTAACTTAATATCTTAGAATACTAGGGTTTATCACTACCCAGTCTCCCATTTAAATACTTCCTATGGTTTGTATCCATATACTTATTATGAATCAGCTCATATATTGAACTTCCAACAGTTTAAGTCTAAATACCAATCCATGATATTTAGTTCACTTAAACCATTGCTCTGATACCATGATTGAAAGACCGCAACTTTTGTATTTATGAAAGATCCAAACTTTCATACTATTCCAAAATTTTTCTTAAGTTACTTCCTCAAAACATGCTACATGCATATTTATAAAACAATATTTTATAATGATAAAGTGATTACAAAATATTGGATACAAACCGACTAAGTTTTATTACATTTCATGTCTACCCAGGAATCTACTATTCATATACATACATGAACATTAAAATACAGAGAAATAGTATTAACTATTCTAAATCTTTCAGCAGTAGAAAACTATATTGGATACTTATCACCTGCAATTGTTAAACATTGAGAGGGATAAACGATAATGCTTAGTGAATTCAATAAATAGATACAATACAATCTTATACCTTATATATACGAATATGACAGAAGCAAAAGGGAACAAGAACAACAATAGCATATGCGTATCATATGTCAGGCTTTCAATATCAACTCAAGATTTTATTCAAAGATTTACGATTAATGAGACATAACGATTTCAATACTTTATATGCATCAATAAAGCTTTGGCCCAAATGGCACAAAAGACATATAATTTCTGATTAACATTTTGGTAGATTTCAAGCTTATAGTCATGTTTAACCATTTGCCAATACCATAGAATAGAGTTCATTCTCTTACAGAGTCATGCTCTACATAGTCAGAGGCTACATACCATTCCTATCTAACCTTCTTTCAATGTCATAGAATAGAATTCATTCTCTTACGAGACATGTTCTACATGGCCAGAGGCTACATACCAGTACCACCGTGAATCTAAGTCCTTTCACTGATCACATGGTCAAAGGTAAAACTTTGCTATTAAACATAGCGAATAAAATAACTAAAACGGAAAATAACTCAGAATAATAACGCTGAAAAGCACATAACACATATAACACATAACATACAATTGTTCCTATATATTGAAGTCACCTTAAATTAACCAGGGGTTAAAATAGTAATTTGGACAACACTTCAGCTTTAAATATGACTCTCTACGTTGAAAACCGGGAGCTTAATTGAAAACCGGGCTCTGCGAAGGTAGGGCTTCAAAACCAAAAAGATAAAATTTTCGGGATTTTCGGGGGTCTCGGAGTGTGTTTCAAGCTTTGGAATCAGTACCGGAGCTTCGGGGGAAGTCGGAATAGAAGAAATATAAGTTTAGGGGTAAAAAGTGGCAGTTTTCCAAAATTACCCGAGAGATCTCGGAAGCTGCTATTTATAAGGCCGAGGTTCGAAGGATGCACTGGCAGAAGGGACACGTGGCTGCTGGAGCGAAGGCCACGAAGCGAGAGGAGGGGAGCTAGCGCATGCGAGGCTCGGACAGGAAGCGAGGCGCGTCGGAAGATCATTGGACCGCGGTTCGGTCCACTCGGATGGCGACACGAGGCAGAATCTGCTACGAGGCGCACGTCGGATGCGTATTGGACTGATGCTCTGGGCAAACCAAACTGCGACGCGTTTCGGACACGAGGCGAAATCTCGCGAGGCTGGCACTATTCATGCAAATTTTCTCGGAAAATGTGCCCCAAACTTCTAAAATCCATAACTTTCGCATACGAGCTCCGTTTTTTAGTTCTTTATATGCATGCGTAGCTAAAATTATGATCTACAGCTTTCGTTTAGACTTCATCGGCTAATTTTGACTTTATTTTTAATATTATTATTTTTAACAGATAGGGACAGGAAAATCCGTTAAAAATTCATAACTTCTTCATCCGACATCCGTTTTCGTCAGACTTTTTACCGTTGTAATACAAATGGTAAGACCTTCAATTCTCATTTAGGATGTATCGGCCAAATATCACTCAATCTAAAATTCGAGTTTTTAGCTGCCTACTGTTAATCTGAAATTTAGAAAAATTATAACTTCCTCATACGAAGTCAGCTTTTGGCGTTCTTTTTATCGAATTTCTCGGTTTAACGAATACTACGACTTTCATTTAGATCACTAAGGCTAAAAAGTAGTTTATCAAAAACTCACTTTTTACGTCATTCGGTGTCGTGTCGGTTTTATCGCGGATCTTCGATTGGTCATAACTTCTTCGTTATAACTCAGATTTCGATGAGGTTTTCGCCTAAATGTTTCTAATGAGATTATCTACAATTTTCGATAATAAAATTTTACTTATTTAAAATTTTGTATTTTCACTAAATTTTCATTATTTGAATATTAATTGGAATCTCATAAGACTTCTAATATTTTATGAGTGATTCTAAACATAGTTTTAGTTCATTTGTAGTAAAAACTAGCTCTTAGAACTCAACACTCAATTTTATTCACTTTTAATAATAACAATACACAATTTCAGAATGTGTATGTTACAGTCACATTCAGCCTGTCAGGGGTTTGTTATGGACTTGAAGATCAAAGGACTCGACGAGTACAAAGAGGAACTCGGCGAGTTCCAAGTGATGTCCCAACCATATGAAGACAGAATCGACGAGTTCGAGGATGAACTTGGCGAGTCATAGACTGAACACCTTCATACGGATGAAGATGAGTTCGATGAGCTCGACGAGTTCAAGGACGAACTTGGCGATTCGGTTGAAGATAGTCCTATGTGTTGTTGAAGGCGAACTCGTCGAGCTCTTTCTAGACTGGACGAGTAGGGACGGGATCGTGGGATTTTGTGGACGTGGGGACTTAACGAGTTGATGGACCAACTCAATGAGTCTGGTCAACCTGATGTTGACTTTGACCCGGGTTTTTGACTTTGACCTTGACTTGGACATGAGTGACCCTTGTAAGGGTTATGAGTATGAATTGATAACTTAGAAAAGTTTTCGTGTAGGGATTGAGGAGTCGATTTTCACACCGAGGACAATGTAAACACTACACGACATTGAGGTGATTTACCTTCTAGCAGATTCGGTTGTTGAGGTGGGTCTAAGGCACCAAGGTCAACCCATTAGTAGTTGATTATATGTGATAGTGGTAGTAGGGTGGGAATAGTCCCCCGATTCGGTTGTTGGAACCAAGGGTAGGTCGGACACCCCAGATATGTCAGACAACATGTTTATGATATGTTATTATGTGATAGTAGTAGGGGTGAAATAGTCCCTGTGACCGGGTGAGATAGACCAGAGGGTAGGCAAGCATCCCAGAACGGCCTGACATGGGTAGGTCAACACCCTAGAATGGCTTGACATGGGTAAGTCAGCACCCCGGAATGGCTTGTATGGTATGTGGTATGATGGGGGGACTCGCTAAGCTTCGTGCTTATAGCTTTTAGTTTTGGTTTCAGGTACCTCTTCAGCTAAGGTGAAGGAGCTGGCATGGTAGCAGTGCATCGCACAAACATGATTTCCGCTTTGAGAACCATGGGAGTGTACTCTGACATTTTACTATTTGATGTTACGGTTTTTGAGACTTGTGACTTGTGATTTGATGTTTTGAAATGATAGCAATGGTGTTATCAGTAAGTAATTTTTTATAAGTAATATAATTAAACAAAAAAAATTCGGTCTTGATTTTGGGATGTTACAGTATCAATGGAATTGTCTTGTAACAATCTCCAATAGAGAAAATTGTAATTTCATTGGCAAAATCTTGGTGAATTTGGCTCCATGATATTAAGAAATGATCGTTGCATAAAACGTTAGAATCTAGCATATTCTAATAGTGGCAAGAATTTGGTATTCTTACACTAGTGATAAGAATTCGGAATTGTGAAATGAGCATCATTGGAAATGTTTTCAATTGATCTATTTCACAAAGTAAGGACCATAGGTAAACATAGTGTGCATGCTTGGAGCATGGGACAACTGTTGTTATAATCCAAGTAATAAGTTGATTACCTGAAACATTATACAATGAATAATGAGTAATTAATATGGTGATTAAATAAAGGTGTTTTGTTTATACTTAAAAGTTTTGGGGCCATATAGGATTAGTATTATTCTTGTGTTTCACTTCGCATATTTTGACTTCCCGAATAGTAAGATTATTCAAACCATCCACAATCGCTCATACTTTGGAAGTAGGTATGAAAGAAGATTGTCATGAATTGGCTTGTAGATTGTCTAAAGTGTATTAGACATAGAAAAAGTCTACTCCAACGTTCATGGGTACTTATGAAATAAGATTTGAGTATTGGATTAAACCCACGCTCACTTGAATCGCTTCGTGGATTTTATCACGAGTGATTAGTTAGACGATAATATCTTATATTCTTCAAACGGAGATATATAGTTGCAGTTTATGAGTCGGTTGCTCATTGATAATATGTAAACGCACCAGTAACTTGGTGTTATAAAACATATTGTTGTTTGTGATTTGATGAGTAAATAGAGCAAGCATATGAGTCGAAGTTTATCCAATCCTTTTACCCAAAGTGGGATAAAAACGATATATGTGGGCCCCTTGATGATTTAGTGATGACACCCTAAGCACTTGGCGAAGTCGGGACTAAGTTAATGTCTTCAATTGTAGCCTGTTGTAAGTCGTCATAAATCAAAAATCGAGAAACAACACATAGACTGAGAGAATGATTATAATCCATGTATCATGTCTATACGATATCTAGAATGGAGGAATATATGATCCCTTATCTAAAGGACGCGTTACTGATAAGATCAAAGTTGACAACGGTTTTTTAAGGCTACGACTGTTGATTAGGTTCTGAAGTCGTACTTGCAAAATAGTTATTAAACTTATCCAAGTGGGAGACTGTTGGATTAGGTGTCTAAGCCCATAACTATTTTAGTATGTACTTGACCCGATTATGAGCATGATCCTTTTGGGTTGCCTTCACCATAGCAACTAACAGGATGAATTAAGTAGAAATAGGATTAATTATGATTTATTAATATATTATGTGAATAATATATTAAAAGAGAAATCATATTTTTAATTAATATTGATCAATAATTAATTTAGAATTGATTTTGTGGTCAAAAGAGATTAGTTAAATTAAGGGGACTGATACTGTAATTGATCAAGAATTAATTTAGATTTAATATCGTACAAGGGGCCTTCTGGAAGGATCTTTGGGATGCTTAAGGACTAAGCACCTGTATTAGGGTTTCCAAGTTGAAAAGCCCTAGTATCCTCAACTATATAAGGACCCCTAAGGCTCCCAAAAACGGGGCTAAGCATTTCTAAGAGTATCTTAGACGTTTTTGGTGCCTCTCCTCTCTCTCCTATAATCCTTGTTACTAATGGTGTTTGGGACTCCATTAAAGGTGCAACACTTAGGGAAATAGGCTTTTAGAAGTCAAGACCAAGAAGGTTTGTGATTGTTATTGCTACATGATAATCAAGGTAATATTCCTAACCCTATTCATATGTGATTTTCATATTTCTATGATAGTCAATTATGGTTTATTGCTTTGGTATTCAATGTTGTATGTTTACTTAGAAAAATCTAGATCAAAGCAATTAGGCTTGTATGTACACCATAGGATTGATGTTATGCATATAATCCATCATATTCCAACCCGATGGTTAATAGGACCCGACATGTTTGTTATGATATATAGTGAGACTGGAGTGCTTTGTGCATCAATCAATAGATCGGTAGTATTCTAACCCGATGGTTGATTGGACCCGATATGTTTTGGTATTCCAACCCGATGGTTGATTGGACCAAACATGCTTATGGTACGAGGGTATTCTATCCCGAGGATGACTAGGACCATCGTAGGTATGCCTAGTATTTCAGCCCAAGGCTGATTGGGCTAGGCATGAGTGTTTGTGCATGTGATTTGTTTGTGTGGTGATATTTTGGGGGAACTCGCTAAGCTTCGTGCTTACAGTTGCAATTTATTGTTTCAGGTGCTTCAGATGATTGTGACAAGGCAAATGCGTGACGGTACACATCTTTGGTTTTACGACTGATTGGATCTTGGGAGACTTTGATTTTAAATTATGTTCTGGAAACAATGATTTTGTAAACACTTTTTTTAGTAAATGAGTTGTTTTGAAAAGTTTAAAGTTGTAATTTTTTGGATGTTACACAAATAATGATACTTTTTTCCATCTCCGAAAAGGTCCATTATTCAATGAAGGTCCACTTCGCAGTTTAATATGTTTATTATTATTTGTAGGTGATGAAGAGTTTTGTTTACGATATCTTACAGAAGATATTATGAATCACGAAGTTAGAAAGCAAGGGAAATGGTACACATAATGCGATTGAGTCACAAGTTTGAAGGGAAATGGTACACATAATGCGATTGAGTCACAAGTTTGAAGACATTTAACTTTATTTTATATCATTCTGTGTTGTTTTCTATCATTAAATTCGTGTTTGTTGTGTTTAAAGTTACTTTTTGCGAGAACTTATGGATGACATTACAGAAATGGTTTTTTTGTTAAATTTTGTCGTGTTGTCGTGTTTTTCGTGTTTTTATTTTTATTTTTTCATGTTCGTGTTAACGAAAACTAACACAAGATCGTGTCATGTCATGTTTGTATTGAGTAAAATTAATTCGTGTCGTGTCGTGTTAACTAAAAACACAAAATGATGACACGATTTTCCATCCATACTAAAATTTCACATGTCCACGTCACCTATATAATTTTAGTTCTTATTATTTTAATATAACGTTTATATAAAATTAAATTTACTTTCATAAAAGTAATAATAATTAAAACATAAAATGTTTAAAGCAAATTAGAAAACTTAAAAATTACCTCTAAAACAAATATTATTTGCTAATAATAAAAAGCTTTTCAAAAACTTTTTTACATGATAATAGCCAATGTTCTAAATAACGTAAGACGTGACTTGGCGGCAATGTCAAGCCTTAAGTTTTCTCGAGCCTTGGCGAATCATGATGTTTGTAAGGCGTGACTTAAGGCGTCAATTTTCTGTATAAGTAATATTTTTATATGTATTTTCAATTATTATTCATTTTTATAAACATATATGACTTAAGATGACGTTTTGGCAAAGCTTGACGGTAGGTGGAAGCCTTGGAGTCATGACGTGCCATGACAAGCTTTTTAGGACCTTACTAATAGCTTTCCAAAAATTTGAGAAGTCCACGTCATCCATATACTTTTCAGTTCTTATTATTTTAATGCCATTTATATGAAATTAAATTTACATTTTTTATAAAAATAATAAACTAAACATAAAAATTTAAAGAAAATTAGAAAATTAAAATAAAAATGAGACAAAATTGTAATAATTAAACATTACATAAATAAAGTATCTAGTAGTCGTTAACCTAATCATCATAGTTTGAATTGTCATTGTTTCAGTTATTGCATTTGGTATATTTATTTCGTCAAATCATAATGAAGTTTGTGGTGCTCTCCTTTATTTTGTATCTCTGACATTGTTGTGAAATATTGTGGGCTCCTAGATACAATCTGTGCTGACGGATTAAGTGCATCGTTTCGATCAGTTCAATCATTTTATTCTATTATCATGTATATAAAATGACATCATACGTACCTTACTCAAATTTTCCAGTTCTGGTGGTCATGTCGGGTATTTTATTATATGGCATTTCCCCTTTAGGATTCCAAAAGCTCTTCCCAAATCTTTCTTTGCCGCTTCTTGTGCTATTTTGAATGATATTCTTTTTTTAACTTGTGGATATAAGAATGATTTGATATAAGCGTACTTTAGGTATATCTCATCACTAATGTTATAATCATACTTGTATTCAGTTCCATTCACAAAAAACATAAACCCAAGTGTTTTACCCTACGAAAATATGTTGAATATCAACAATGCATCAATAACTTTCAGGTCATTGTCTGACCACGACAAACCAAAGTATGCATGTCAAAACCAAAGATCTTGTGACAAAAGTGCTTCTAGAATTGTCGTCGAATATCAATGATTATGGTATGTGTATTGACTCTATCATTCATTTGAGACAATTTCTTTTCTCAAGCCAAACACAATGCTTCCAAGCATTCATGGGGAACCGTGTTTATCTTTATGTGACTTATATATTTGACATCAATTCTTGTTGGATGTTGCAAATATATCTCACTATAAAACCCTATCATGTATTTACGAAACAAAAACTTTCTCGTGATGTTTTCTTATAACCTTCAAATATTTGTATGTTGTGTTCATTGTGATGTCGAATGTCGAAAGCCGAAGTACGGTCATACATTTTTGAAATGTTGTAAACCTCCATCTACCTCACCTATTTATCTCAATTGAAAGAGCTAGTGACTATTTGATAAAGAGCTAGTTATACATAGAACTAAAATTCTACTCCATCACTAACAATGTTTGAGTGCCTCGTAACAATACAAGTCATTATCAACAAAGTAACCATGTACTATTACAATCCCTATTTATTTATTTTCTAGTCTTAAAGTAATCCAAATGCATTCAACATAGAACCGCCACTTATATAAATGTGTGAAAAACATATCTTCTAATTCCAAAGATAAAGATGAAAGTTTTGCTTATTTCAATTGTGTTTGTGTAAAAATGAATAAAGGTTATGTGAGAGTTTTGAAAATGACAGATGATTATATAGGAAATGAAGAGATTATTATTATTTGTTAGATGTTTATAAAATCATTATATTTTTTCATTTCTCATCCATGAACATTTGTGGATAAGTCCAGACCCAACCTCATCAGGCATGATCGAGGGTGGTGTTTCACAACCACCTTATCTTTATGCTATAAGCGTGATATGTATATCGAATGAACTTATATATTGTGTACCGAAAATAAAGTAAATATATTTTGTAAAAAAGTAGGATAACTTTTAAAAGGTGAACAATAAATTCAAAGAATCAACATTTGATAATGAGGAAGATCCATTCCAAGATTTGCAAATGCAATAAAGACGAAATACGTCCAAAAAGGGGTGCTCATAAAGTTTTTTTTTTCGTCTATTAAATGGATATTTGTTTATTGAGACTGTATGTTTTAATTAATGTAAGCAAATGAAATTATTTTTTTACTGATTTATGGAGCAGTGTTTTAATTTATTATTAATTTACAACATATATATTTAATCAATTAATCCGTTGCTATTTATGTACATATAATTTGTTAAAGGGTTTTTTTTTTTTTTTTTTTTTTTTTTTTTTTTTGAATTTTGGAAGGTGCTTGAATAACTTGTATAAAAACCATTTAGATAAGTCGATAGAAAAAACAAATTATGATTATATATATATATATATATATATATATATATATATATATATATATATATATATATATATATATATATATATATATATAAACTAAATATACCTTACAACAGGATATAAACTTAAAATTAATTAACTAATCCTAATATACTACGTTGTTTTGTATCATATTTTCATTTCTAATCGTTCAAAGATACTTAATTTTCAACTCATAACTTGATTTCCCTTTTCTTTATTTTAATTTTGCATTTATGAATCTCTCACATCATTTTCATTTTCAACTCATATATATATATATATATATATATATATATATATATATATATATATATATATATATATATATATATATATATATATATACCAATAGTTGTTTAATATAAAAACATAACGTAGGAGAAAGATAAATGCGAACATCATAAATGTTTCGAAATAAATCAAGTTATGTGTTAAAGTCTAAGAGTTTTGTACGATTACAAAAACAAATATGATACAAAATAATGTAATATGATGTGATTAGGTATCTAAGCTTATGTCATGTTGTAAGTTATATTTATTTTTCCATATATTTTGCATTTTAAAATTATTTTTTAGAATATGTCAGTAATATCTATTAGAATATTTCACGTATTTTTCAAAAAAAAAAAAAACGAGATTTTTTTTATTTATTTATTTTTTAGTTAATTCAAGTTCCGAAAATAATATTAATTTTTTTTTTAGATTTTTCCATTTATTTTGCATTTTAAAACTATTTTCGATTTGGTCTCACGATCTAACAAAATTATATATATATATATATATATATATATATATATATATATA
The DNA here is from genome assembly GCF_052625555.1 of Lactuca saligna. Classification (NCBI taxonomy): domain Eukaryota; kingdom Viridiplantae; phylum Streptophyta; class Magnoliopsida; order Asterales; family Asteraceae; genus Lactuca; species Lactuca saligna. The sequence goes on along the minus strand of NC_136424.1, from coordinate 98,364,833 downwards.
TATATATATATATATATATATATATATATATATATAGGTGTGTGTTTAAACTTTTTTTTTTCCGAAAATCACGGTTAAAATTTTTTGTTTTTATTGGAAAACTCCATCTACTTTCACATATTTTAAATCCATTAATCTTTTATACGATTAATTATCTTAATTAATAGGAACACTTAAAAGTTAAATACTTTTAAACCATTTTTATTACTTTTGTCGTTTGACCTAATGTAAGAACCAAATGCATTAAAAATCATTTTAGTTTGACCTGATGCATCGTGTTTATATTACAAACACGTACATCAAATGAATTGTTGTTTAAACTCTCGAATAAGGGTAAATTAAATTACTACGATATTACTTTTATATATCTACTTGTATTAAACTAAAACATATAACTAACGCACCATTACATCAAGGTTTTATGTGGTGGGTGTTTGTATATACAAAGATCGTGATTACTGGTTTTACGCATTGATTACAACGATTAATTTGATACAAAATATAAAATGCATCGTTTTTAGAAGTAATATATTCATTTATAAAATATGTAAAACATCTCATACAAATTATAACCTTCTTTTTCTAAAAAAAGAAATCGTAAAAATCAAACAACCTAGTTATCTATTAACCCAATCAAAAGTAAATTGATGTCGATTGATAAGGACCTTGCAAGGATTTATGTACCCTTATGTCTAAATTGACTGCATATGATTGAATTTCATATATATATATATATATATATATATATATATATATATATATATATATATATATATATATATATATATATATATATATATATATATATATATATATATATATATATATATTATTTTGTTCTAACTATCTATTTTGTGCATCTAGGATTGATTGTGGATCAATAATTTTAATTATTTTAATAAAGTAATTAATGCATATTACATGTTGAAGATATAATGAGTATTAATTAAATGTTCAACATATATATATATATATATATATATATATATATATATATATATATATATTCAAATGTTTCTACTATGTATTGTATGCATATATTGTGTGCATGTACGATTGGTTGAACCAATCATTTAAGTTATTTACAGAAAGTAATTAATATATTAAATGTTGAACAATTAATTAATACACATTATATCTTCAACATTTAATGTGTATTAATTATTTTATTAAAATAATTAAAATGATTGATGCACGATCAAACAATGTATATCTACACAATAAGTATTAATAAATACTTATACACAATAATATATATATATATATATATATATATATATATATATTGTTAGGTTATAACGTAGATGACATCTATTGTGTGGACGTAAAGATAATTCTGGACCAAACATTTTGGAGTAATATACATTTTTTATGCAATTAATTAGTCAAATTCATAAATTTAGAAAACTTATCCAAATTAAATTAATTATATTAATTATTATTTATAATACTTGAAGAACACTTGTATATTTTTGTAGCACCTAGTTCTTGGTACGTATTCTTTTATTAATATTTTGCATTTTGGTCTTGGACTCGGCGAGTTGAAGGACCAACTCGCCGAGTAGAAGCGAAGTGAGACGCGGGGCTTAAGTAGTGGACTCGACGAGTTGGGTCCCGAACTTGGCGAGTAGGCCCTGTCTGGACAAAAACCCTAACTCGAGGGTTTGCACCCTATTTAAACACCTTAACTCGGCCTCCTTCGTCCCATTTGCTCCCAGAAGACCCCCATAGCAAACCCTAGCTGTTATAAGTAATCTAAGGCATTTGGATTGATTTTGGTGCTTTTGTGACCCAAGGAAGGTAGGAAAAGCTTGAAGGATCAAGAGGTGGCTAGAAGGATCCGATTTTGAGCATCATTTGCAGTCTACAGAAGGTATAAAGTCTATACATTGTTTGTTCTTTTGATAGATCCCATTTTTTGGAGTTTTAGGGCTTTTCTAAGCCATTTTGGTCACCAACCATGATTGCAAGCATGGTTAGGGGTTGATGTTTCAGATCTAGGCCCTTAGAGGGGTTACAAGGCAGAAATGAGTGGTTCTTGCACTCAAAGAAGGCCCCATGCATTGTAAGAGATTGTTTGAGGACCTTTTGAGCTTAAAGTCTCATGCAAGCACGTAAAGGTTGTAACTTTGTGTGCTAGATCGATTGTAGAAGCATAGATCTATCTTTTGATCAAGGGTTGTACATCAGAAATCGAAGATTTAGTGAGAGGATGTGACCAACTCGACGAGTCCATTCTTGGACTCGGCGAGTCCAAGGTTCCTGTCCCATATCAGTTGAGGGTCATAAGGACCCATTTGAGTGTGGAAAGGTTTTAAGGGGGTCTCGGGGAGTGACCCAACGTTCTGGACTAAGCCATTGCTCTGGAAGTTCATGGGACTCGGCGAGTGCACGAGCAAACTCAGCGAGTCCAAGGAAAACTACTTAAGGATGAAGATGAACTCGACGAGTTGGTCATACAACTCGGCGAGTCAAGGACAAGACCTGTGTATCAGTTGAAGATGAACTCGACGAGTTGTTCATAGAACTCGGCGAGTCGGATGAGGATTCAATCGATGTTCATTTAGAAGGAAAACTCGTCGAGTCATCGCCTAACTCGACAAGTAGAGACAGGTATAAGGACAAATGGAATGATAGGGACTCGGCGAGTCAGGTCGAGCCAACTCGACGAGTCAGGTCAACTAGAAGTTGACTTTGACTTTTGATTTGGTCAGGGGTAAAATGGTCATTTTACCCTAAGAACAGTTAGCATTGTATGACTAAGTGTTTTGTTGGAATTATAGCCGGAGGATTTCCAGAGCAGCAACGGCAGCAGTCAAAGGCTTCCCGCACAGATTAGAAGCTACTACGAGGTGAGTTACCTTCCAGTAGCGGTGGGTCTATGGCCACAATGTCGGCCCACCAGTAGGAGTTGTATGATTAGATGATTGTCTTTTTGATATCATCTAGGTTTGCTACTACCTGATATGTTATATGCTGGCATGATATGTTATATGTGATAGTAGTAGAGTTTGGTTGTTAGGACCGAATGGTAGGTCAGACACCCATATATGTCTGATAATATGTGTTGATATGTTTATATGTTAGCATGATATGTTATATGTGATAGCGGTAGTAGGAGGGGAATAGTCCCTAAGTTCGGTTATTAGGACCGAAGGGTAGTTCGGACACCCCCGATATGTCTGATAGTATGTTTATATTATGATATATGTGATAGTAGCAGTAAGGGGTGGAATAGTCCCCGAGGGTCGGTTGTTAGGACCAACGGGTAGGTCAGCACCCCAAAATGGCTTGACATGGGTAGGACGACACCCCAGAATGGCTGCATGGGTAGGACGAAACCCAATAATGGCCGTATGGGTAGGTCGACACCCCAGAATGGTCGTACCGGGTAGGTCGGGCACCCAAGAATTGCCCAGTAGTATGTATGCTATGCGATTGTATGGTATGTGGTACGATGGGGGAACTCACTAAGCTTCGTGCTTATAGTTTATAGTTTTGGTTTCAGGTACCTCTTCAGCAAAGGGAAAGGAGCTGGCGCGGTAGCGGCACATCATACACACACTCTTTGTTTTTCGCATTATGAGTGATTCTGGGATTTGTACTTTGACATTGTTATGTTTTTACAATTTGGTTTTCAGATACGAGACATGCTTTTATTAAATGATATGATCAGTTGATACTTTGATACAAATGTTGTGCAAATCACTTAATCAAAAATGAATTTTGTGGTCGTGAAAATTGGGTCGTTACAATTTTTCATGTCCCCTCCAAGAACATAATTTCAAATTGAAGAGCATTCTTAAAGAATATTTATAAATATTCTTTCAAACAAAACACAATTCTAAAAGAATTACAAAAACAACCGAGTAATTTTTTTTTCTAAATTTGAAACAATTCTTAAAAGAAAACTATTTATTTGATAGATGACAATATAATAATGAATAATTACAGCAACATCAAAATAAAGAATGAAGAATCAAAATCATTCTTATTGGAAAACTATATCAAAAGAATTAGAATTTTTAAAGAATATGCAATATTGTTACATAATGTGATGTATTTTTTTAAAAGAATGGAAGGTATTCTAAAAGAATGTATAACATATCCTTGACGTATGCCTCTAGAAAATGTAAAATGTATAGCATAATAAACTTGATCTTCTTTACTAGGCTATAGAATTGAGTTTAATAACATCTATTTGAAATAAAAAATAATTGTTACAAGAATTCCTGCAAAATGAAAAGACAAAGTATGTTAGAAAGTTTTTGCATTGATTCTCCATGTGGATGTCCATCTTTCAAATTTAGATATTTTCCAGATGACAGTTTGTGAAGGAATATTATCAACTAATCTTTAAAGATTTTATTTTTCAAGAACTACCATATCTAGTAATAATAAGACATACGAGTTTAAGTTTACAAGCTAAACATGTCAACCATACATACTCTTGTTGGATTAGATATATTTTACTGTTGGTAGCATCAGGAAACCGTATTTTACTATGGTAACATCAAGGAATTGTACTTTTCATTACACATGCTACACAATTATTGCCTTAAAAACATATCGTCAATTTGATAAGTTCAAGCAGAATGTCTCTATGTAGAGTAGAAACATGATGAAAAAAACCACAAAAACTACATCAATGTATGTGGAATTATAGCTCCAATACAAGAAAACCACCGATTTAACTTATGATCTGCCATTTAATAGATTAAAAAAAATGAAGACAATAAGGATAATTTCAATAAGAAAAGACGAACAAAATCACCAATTTCAACAAGAAAATGAGATAAAAAATACATTTCAAAATAAAAATTAAACACGATCCGAACAATTTAGTAAAGAGATGAATAAAATTACCAATTTCAGCAGGAAAAGAGAGAAAAAAACACTTGCAGTAAATAAAAAAAATATTACTGAGTTTTATTAAGAACAGGTGACAGGGAAGGAAAATGCAACAACAATAAAATCTAATAGCAACAAAATACCTTCGTATTTTCTCCGAAACAAAATATCCCCATCAAGGGTTTGGTGACGACTCCTTGAAAAAAAAGTGACGGAAGATGGTTGCGGTTGTGCTGATTTTATCGGTGAGATCTTTAATGAACCGATGATGGTGAGAACCGATGGTGCGATGGTAGGGTTGTGGGGAAGGGCTTTCAATCTGATGAAGTTTGGTGGGGCTGCGATGGAGAATTTAAGAACGCAAGAACAGGTCGATGTTATCTTGACGAGGGTAGGGTTTTAAATCATTAAACTAATTACCTAAATAAAATGGGTTTATGATTTAATTATTTATTTACCAAAATTAATATTATAAAATGATGGGTCCACACTAATCCCTACATCCACATATGAACCTACCTCTCTCTCTCTCTCTCTCTATATATATATATATATATATATATATATATATATATATATATATATATATATATATATATAAATAAGTGAATATGTGGCTGTCATATAATGAACCATCAAAATTGACTTCATTTTTGATTAAAAAACACAATTTATGTCATTGTTAGTTTCTTCCTATTGCTTTGAGCTCATATTATTTTTTATTTCATAATTTATCTCCAACATCTATGTATTTTGAATGTGTTGTTTATATTAAACCTCTAATAGGCTTCACAACTTTCTTTGATACCTACCATATATATATACTTGCATGGCTTTTTTATGATGTGTTATGAGAAGAAGTTTATTCGGTTTTTTATGAAGAGTTTTAATCTTTCACTATAGTTTTATATATTAAATTTGAATATGACGATTTATAGGTAGTTGATAATGTATTTTTATACATAGTTTGTGGTGCAAAAATTAAATATTTTAAAACTCCATAAAAATATGTACAAAGCCTATCATCTAATCTAATAGAGAATAAAAGAAAGATTGTAGATAGATTTGATTGCATTTTGTTAAAATTACGTAGTTTTTGATGATTCTATACCTAATATTAGATACATAACAACCACATATTCCCTAAGCCAATATAATAATAATAATAATAATAATAATAATAATAATAATAATAATAATTCATAAAACAAAACCAAAGTTATTAACTTCAAATAATTATTAGTGGCAAAATAATTATTAGTGGCAGATTAGATTAAAAGCTCTATCAATATGTGTATATTTTCGAACATTTTAAAATATTAATTTTGCTTTTGATACTTTGAGTTTTCTTGCGCCATAAGCCGAACTATTTAATAGAATTAAGTCATTCACAAAACAAAACCAAAGTTATTAACTTCAAATAATTATTAGTGGTAGATTAAAAGCTTATCAATATGTGTATATTTTCGAACATTTTAAAATAATAATTTTGCTTTTGATACATTGAGTTTCCTTGCGCCAGAAGTCGTGAAACTATTTAATAGAGTTTAAACGGATCATGTATAGTAACGTTATGACTCCTAAATCTATAAATGTTGTTTTTAAAAGAATTAGTTTTGCCATCCAAAAAGAGGTTGCGACACAGATTGTTGCTCGTTTAACCGCAATGTCTATGTAAAGTTTTCTAATGAATTTGATTATGAAAATTTAAGTTTAAACAACAACAACAATAATAATAATAATAATAATAATAATAATAATAATAATAATAATAAGCTAAATGGAATTGGAGGGGAATTGGGTTGCTATCACGGAATGCAAACATAACTACGTTCACATGCTCTTGTTTTAGCTAGCGACAATTGCGGTGTGTGCCCACACACATGTGCCCATAAAATAATTATAAGCACTTTATCATAACATAAAAATTACATGATCAAGTATTTCTATATATTTTGTAAATTTATCTTATATAAAACGAATAAAACCATTTATTAAAATTAAAGAATTATTCATGCACGAATTGCATACGAATATATCTACCATAGTCTAATACACCAATAATAATACATATATACACATCAATATAACTTTCTTTTGCATATCTTTGATCTACACTATCGTTCATTTTTGAGGCATTAGTGTATTTTACACGGAGATATTTTTCTGTAATACTTTAATCAATATGTTGTTTGATACAATTAATGCATCTGACAGTGATTTTAATAGTGAGTGACAATCCAGATGATGTTGATTAATTGATTTATAAAGTGGCAAACACATTTTGTAAAGTGTCATTTTCATTTTATTTATGCAAATGACAAATGATTTAAATACAACCTAAAGGTGTACGTAACATTGGATGATTTGTTCACATGTAGACCATAAGTTGTGCATATTTGTGTTTATATTTATATGTTGTATTATTTTTAGCTCTGCATGTATTTTAGCCCATCTTATATTTGTTTATGTGTCCCTATATTCCGAGTCCTATCTCCTTTGTATGTGTATCTATACGGTTTGAGTTTAATAAGATTTCATATGGAAAAGTACACTCTATCTTTACTCCTCTTCACTGTATTCTCCTCGTTTATTCTCGATTTTCTCTTTGACTATGTCAATCTCCATGGCCTAAACCCTAATTGTCTTTACACTCTTCTTCACACCTCCATGGCTGCTGTGAAGGATATTGACAAACATTCCAAGCAACAACTCAAGGCATTTTTCAAAAAATGGCAATGTGGTTTCAAAATTAGTTCTCTTTGGATTTGGAACCAAAAACCCGTACCATTACCAGAACCAAACCGATACTGTACCTACCTATTTAGTTCAGTTCGGTTATTTATCCCCTAAAACGATGAATTTCAGTTTCGATTTTTCGGTTCCAAACCAGTTCAGTTCAAATTTTGAACCAATGCATCCTTATGTATATGTATCCATACATAATATAGAAATTGGGTCTTGTATGACTACAATATGCTTCGTGGTGTGTACAACCCATACGCTACCGTTGAATAAAACATAGAAACTAAACTACAAAAATTTATGCAAAAAAAATTTGCGTTAAAAGTACTAAATTCCTGTTTTTAAGTTAATAAATAGAGTAATAAATTATCTTTTAAAAATGCCCTAATAATTCCTCTATCACAAGCTTGACTGTGTTTGGCTTTCTTATTCTCCCCCATATTTATTATTCTTTTACTTCCTTCAACCACTTTTAAGTTTTAACAACCTAAAAGTTTATGAAGCAAGACAAAATGTCATGTATTTAAAAAGGACTAATAAATTTCCAAATAAGAAAAAACCTTTTAATGATAGTGGAGTTGGACGGTCGTCTATCTCATCTCACTTTTTCTTCCTTCTTTCTAAAAATATATAGAAATAAAAAAAAAAAAAAAAAAAAAGAACATTTTAGTACTTTACAGAAGATATATATACACATTATTACTAAATAAAAGTACATTTTTTTATTGAAAGAGACCTATAAAACTACAAATTACCCATTTCTATATTACTTTTTGCAATTGTAGCAACAATAACTTTATATTATTGATCAATTTAATGACTAAATCTATAAAATCCAAAATAAACCGACATGATCTACATATAAACCAAATTAAGTCTAATGATTATTTGGATTATGTGATTAAGGAAATAGTAGATAACAGTGGCCACCACCATGGATTCTGCAACTGAGAGCAATAAACCTCTCTGATTTATGAAAAAAAAAATAATAATTTAACAACTCCTCCATCTTCGCTCTCATGTCTGCCGCCTTCCCCAAAAGTGTAAAAAACCCTAACCACTTCTTTATCTCTCTCTCACATTTTCACTGTAAATTTACACTACCATTTGTAGAGTTTCTTGTTCATCTTTACTTTGATTTACTTAATTACTTTAGCTCATCATCATCATAGAGTAATGCTAAAGCAGCTGTTTTAATTTTGTAAAATAAGCTTCAGTTACTTTGGGTTGGTGAAGGTGGGTATTGTGATATTGATTTGATCTTGTTTATTTATTTCATCAATGCGAATAAAGCTGTTACTTCTGATTTGGGTTTACTTTGATATGTACTGGGTTTTGACTGTTTAGTGAAGAACTGAAGTTGGCGAATTAATTATTCTTCTCTTTGATTCCTTTCTTGTAGACATTGGTTTTCAGTAAGTAATTTAATAACTGTTTATAATATCCAGGTTGATCGCATGGGTTCTCAGATGTAAATGAAAGCAAGTGTTGCAGATTTGATTCATACTGGTATGATATCCATCTCATCTCATCTCATCATCACTCTGTTTTTTCGAAGTAACTTCTAAGCTACTTCTTCAAATTATTTCACTTCATATTTACACAATTTTTTGGTTTGATTAGGGAGTAGATCGGGGAAGATGATGAAATTGAAGTCCATGGAGTCTGTTTTTACGATTATGATTTTACTTTCTGTTTCAATAATCGGGAAATCAGAGGTTTATATTGTCACCATTGAAGGCGAACCAGTGATAAGTTACAAAGGAGGTGTTAATGGTTTTGAAGCCACTGAAAAACTCGATGTCACAAGGTCCGTATTCCTTCATTATCTTCACATAATTTCAAATAAGATTCTCATCTCATATTATTGTATACTCTTCGATCCTCAGTGATTTGGTAACATCATACTCGAGCCACTTAGAACAAAAACACGATACAATCCTTGATACATTGTTCGATGATGGAAACTACAAAAAGCTATACAGCTACAAACATCTCATCAATGGCTTCGCAGTTCACGTTTCTGAAGAACAGGTCACAATCTGAACCTCTTTACTTTTCTTTTTGGGGATTTAGAAACTGTTTATTCTTATATATTTTAAATGATATTAGTAGGCAGATATGCTTAGGCGAGCCCCAGGTGTGAAATCAGTGGATAGAGATTGGAAGGTGAGGAAACTGACTACACATACGCCGGAATTTTTGGGGCTTCCCACCGGAGTTTGGCCTACCGGAGGTGGATTTGACAGGGCCGGAGAGGAGATAGTGATCGGATTTGTGGATTCTGGTATTTTTCCGTTTCATCCGAGCTTTGAAAATCAAAACGCAGAACCCTATGGTCCGATTCCAAAATATCGAGGGAAATGTGAAGTTGATCCTGATACAAAGAAGAGTTTCTGCAATGGAAAGATTGTTGGTGCCCAACATTTTGCAGAAGCTGCCATGGCTGCTGGTGCTTTTAATCCTGAAGTTGATTTTGCTTCTCCTCTTGATGGTGATGGTCATGGAAGGTTCGTGCAAAAACTTGAATAATTTCAGTTAAAATATTCTCATTTATTAATCACAAATTCACAGTCATACTGCTGCAATTGCCGCCGGAAACAATGGAATTCCTGTTCAAGTGCAAGGCTATGAATTCGGGAAAGCAAGTGGAATGGCTCCCCGAGCACGGTGAAGTTTACCCTCTAAATTTTATGCACATCATATGAACTATGAAGAAACTAATCCATAAAATAATAAAACTGCTTCAATTGTTGCTATTTCTTTCATTTAGCCCAAATCTTTATCGTCTTTAACATTCACTGTGAATGATGGATGCACAGGATCGCTGTTTACAAGGCACTCTACCGGAATTTTGGAGGATTTGTCGCTGACGTGGTCGCCGCCATTGAGCAGGCGGTTTACGACGGTGTCGACATTCTAAACCTCTCAGTCGGGCCCAACAGCCCACCGGCCACCACAAAAACCACCTTTCTAAACCCCTTCGACGCCACACTTCTCTCCGCCGTCAAAGCCGGAGTTTTTGTTGCACAAGCCTCCGGAAACGGAGGCCCCGCAGCCAAAACCATCGTGTCTTACAGCCCATGGATCGCATCCGTAGCTGCCGCCGTCGACGACCGCCGTTACAAAAACCATCTAACTCTCGGAAACGGAAAAATCCTCGCCGGAACCGGTTTATCACGTAAGTTTCTGTAATTAATATTACATAACCCTAAAAGGCTAAAAAAGCATCACTTTTATTGGGCTTATCTAAACTTGGGCCGACTTAATTCGTAATTCAATGCAGCGTCTACCGGCCCAAATAAGAAGTTTACAATGGTGGCTGCTAATGATGTCTTGTTGGATTCTTCTGCGATGAAGTCCAGTGCATCAGATTGTCAAAGACCCGAAGTTTTAAACGGAATTATGGTTAAAGGGAATATTCTGTTATGTGGGTATTCTTTTAATTTCGTTAGTGGGTCCGCTTCCATTAAAAAAGTTGCAGAAACAGCAAAGACTCTTGGCGCCATTGGATTCGTTCTTGCTGTTGAAAACGTGTCTCCTGGAACAAAATTCGATCCTGTCCCCGTTGGCATTCCTGGGATTGTGATCACAGATGTTAGCAACTCAATGGTAGTTAAAACAGTTAACAGTAGTTACTATTACTATTATTATTATTAATTTCTAATCTAGATAATTATTGTGTGATTTATATTTCATAGGAGCTTATAGACTATTACAATGTGTCTACTTTGAGGGATTGGACTGGAAGAGTGAAGAGTTTTAAGGGAACAGGAAGCATTGGAAATGGTATGGAGGCTATACTTTATAAATCAGCACCAATGGTGGCATTGTTCTCAGCTCGTGGCCCAAATATAAAAGATTATAAATTTCAAGATGCGGATCTTTTGAAACCCGATATTTTAGCTCCTGGTTCCTTGATTTGGGCTTCTTGGTCTCCAAATGGAACCGATGAGCCCAATTACGTAGGTAAGCCCAATTCAATCCTGTATTTATAATGGTTTGTTTAATCACTACCACAGAAAATTTAAATATTCGATTTAAAAAACCAGGAGAAAAGTTTGCTATGATCTCGGGAACTAGCATGGCTGCACCACATATATCTGGAATAGCAGCATTGATAAAGCAAAAACATCCTGATTGGAGTCCAGCTGCCATAAAGTCAGCATTAATGACTACATCAAATACACTAGACAGAGGGTACAGGCCCATTCTGGCCCAACAATATTCCGGTGCGGAAACACTCACTTTTATCCCCGCAACCCCTTTCGATTACGGAAGCGGTCATGTCAATCCGCGGGCCGCCCTAGACCCTGGTCTCATATTTGATGCAGGTCAGCTTTATTTCCCTGACTTTCTCTGTTAAGTCGTTCCTTCTGTATTATTAACTCATATTTTATATATGTTTTTTGTAAAGGTTACGAAGATTATCTTGGATTTTTATGCACAACTCCCGGAATTGACTCACACGAGATTCTAAACTACACGCATCAACCGTGCAACTACACGCTCGGGCATCCGTACAATCTGAATTCGCCATCTGTCGCGATTTCCCACCTTGTTGGAACTCAAACTGTCACACGAACAGCCACAAATGTCAATGAAGAAGAAACCTACACCATCACTTCAAAAATGGGACCCGCGATAGCCATTGAAACCAGCCCGCCGGCTATGACCATAGGACCGGGTGCATCGCAAAAGTTCACGGTTACTCTGACCGTCCGGTCAGCTAGTGGGGCCTATAGTTTCGGGGAGGTTTTGTTGAAAGGAGATAGAGGGCATAAGGTCAGGCTGCCCGTTGTTGCCATGGGTTATGATCGTTAATCTGGATGGGATGGGTATTTAGTATTTACTATGATATTATTATATTCTTTATAAAAAGTTGGAAAATAATTAAGAGGTGTAAAGAGAAAGTAGTATAAAATAGAGGATGCTTGCTTGGTTTCTTCTGTTGCTATTAAGTTTTGGTGCTGTGGAGGTTGTAACGTATGCTCTTTGTATGTACGTTGGTGGAAGATATGCTTTGGTGAATGGGGAGGCATTGGTTCATTCATGGAATGCATATGTATTTGTGTTCCTCTATAAGTTTTTGTGTATGTAAAAAAGGAATTTTTGAGTTTAAAAAAGTAGCCTTTTTTGGCATGTTAAACTAAAGTTCAGAGTAAAATTATAAACTTTTATGTTGAATTTAGAGTCTATATATAGAATGTTTATAAGATGTTACTTACCTCAACAAGTTGGCTAAACAATCCCCTAAGGCAGAGCCCACTTGGTCGGTGGGTGTGGTCTATCTCCCTGTTACATCATCATGCACACCGCCCCCTGGATCGGATGCGGTCCAGGTGCAGTCTCGGCTGCACTGTGGCCTTCTAGGGGTGTGCTCCTTACTCAATTGTGATTGGTTCTCCTCGTTACCGTTTGTAAACGGTCGGTCATTTTTCATATATATATATATATATATATATATATATATATATATATATATATATATATATATATATATATATATATATATATATATTACCACCACTATAAATACTTAATAAACTAACCAAAAAAACTCATCAACATTTTACAATCTTCTTTCTTTTCAAACCCACAAAAAATATCATCCTCCAAAAATCCAACCAACGAAAAACACCTACCAGAAAACCAACAACTCCAAGATCTTCACTCGATCAACCGGTTTATTTGTCTCCTTTCTACCACTACGAGGGTATGCTTCTCTATTTTCCACAACATATTCAACAACCACATCCTACGCAACCATTTCTATAAACACATCCAAAATTTGACCAAGATTTTGATCCTTTTGATTTTGGTTCCCAACCAGAGTTTATTCCAGAAACACAATCACAACCACAAACACCCATTTTATGAATCTGAACCAGAATTTGTTCCACAAACTCAATCCTCTCAACCAAGAAATAAAGAAAATAGAAGGTGGAAGCTAAAGTGTGGTCACCTCAAGAAGAGTTAGTATTAGCACAACCATGGATTGACGTTTCAGAGGACGCGAAGACGGGAGGGAAACAAAAACATGATCGTTTTTTGATGCTCGTTAGAGCTCGATTCCATAAAGGAATGAACTTGGAACCATATCGTACCAAACATCAGGTATACTCAAAATGGGGAAAGATGAACAAAGACGTGATATTGTTTAACGATTTATATAACAGTATGAAACGACAATGGAAAAGCGGTGAAAGTGACGAAGTGGTTTTGGAGAAAGCTTTTAACATTTATCAATGAGAAAAATAAGACTTTCAAGTTTTTTTGAAGTTTTGAATCTTCTCAAAAGCAACAAAAAATGGCAAAACTTGAAAACAAGCGACAAACACATCGATATCGGTTCAAAACGGTCAAGAGCTTCCGACTCGGAACACACTTCATCGGATGCTCGTGTTGGTTTTGACCTCAACGAAGATGAGCCCGTTCAAGTGTCATCACCCCCCGACGAATGGGAATGGACAAAACAAAAAACAAAAGCAATGACAAAGCGTCGGAATAGGATGACTTGAAAGAAATGGGCGATAATGTGCAAGACATAAAAGAAAGAATGGATAAATTTGTGCAACTTGATTCGAATAGAGAGAATCGGAAACAAAGGGACAACGACCTGAGAGTGCTATCGATGGACACATCGAATTTGACCGGGGATGCGCTTCAAGTCGTTTTGAAAATAAAGAAAGACATGAAAAAACGTTACGCTAATCGTGATTAATTTGTAGTTGTTTTTCAAGTTTTTAATTATTTGATTATTTTTAAGCTTTCTAATTTTTTAATTTCTAATTTCCTAGTTTTTTTAAAGTAATGCAATGGTTTTTAATTTTAATTAATGAAAATTTTTTATTATTTAAAACTAAAAATTTTATTTATTTGAAAATAAAAATAATTTAAAGGAGTGTAACATCACTCCTTGGGTGTAGTATGAGACCACACTTTTGTGGTAATAAGTGAGGTGATGCCTACATATCACTGTGGTTTGATGAGGGAGCGAGACATCACTCCCTCCAGCCTTAAGCCTCTTGGTATGCATACCACGAGACAGTTCTTGCCAACATAACATGATAACATGACCTTGAATGCTATCCCGGGGGTGTTGCGGAGGCACGAGTGTGGCCTTCCGTCCCTTTCACAACGAAAACTTGTTCAACGGCTACTTTCTTTAAAAAAATTGAAATTTTTATAGAAACTCATCATATTCACCGCTATATATATTACTCTACTTTAAGAAGCTATAATCTCAATCTCAATCTCTCTCTCTCTCTCATAACTTTTAAGACCACAAATATGATTTTTTTTGTTACAAATTATGATTCGGATTGTCGAGACTTTATTGCCATATTTTATGTTCAAAACATTGTTGATCAAGAGTCCACGAATGTAATCGTTCAAGAATTTTCGTTAATGGAGATCAGCAAGTTGCTTGAAGTAGAGGAACACAAACAAAGTTGTTATTGAGCTTAATACGGTATTTTCAACTATGAAACGACAATGACAAAGCAGTGCAAATGATGAACAATCTTGCAAAAGCACTTGCGCTTTACCAGAGTCAGAAAGGGTCAACTTTCTAATTTCTTTATATCTGGAATGTTGTGAAGATGTCGAAAAAGTGGTAATATATCTAAAGTTCAGAACGCTCACGGGTAGTTCTTCTAAAAGAACGAAAACTTCCGAAACAAATCATAGTTAATCGTCAGATATGCATGTTGGGATTGACCTCAATGAAGAGGAGCTTATTGAGGTTCCAAGAGCCACTCGTCCTATATGAAGAGACCAAACTAAGCGAAAGGATAAAGAGACGACAAGTGGTTTAAGAGACATTGAACATCTAATAAAGTAAAATAGACAACTTGAAGTCAATGTTGGAATAATACTTGGTTGTCACACTCCCGAACCAGGACGACAGAAGCGTCCAGGGGCGGATGACTTCATTTTGTAGTATCATAACAATAGAATATAAATGAAATACATCAACCAGAAAACATACATTGAGATAAAAAACTTACATTGTTTACATATTGTAATTTGTTCATCAGTTACACAAAAGTGACAAAAAGTGAAATTTCATAAGGTTGCACCACTTGATCTCATAGCACACTGCTCCTGGTTCCCTGAGAATACAACTTTTTTTTTTGAAAAGCGTCAACTAAAAAGTTGGTGAGTTCATAAGGATTTTTGTATAAAAATGGTTTTGTACTTGTTTAGAATAGTTCCCGTAGTACTTTCAGAAAATCCAATATTTTCAATGAAAATGGTTTGTAAGTCTCGTTCCAAAACTGTAAATATATGAATGTATGTCCTTTGTTTCTTTTGTTTGTAATTGTAAAGAGTGTGTTCCCAGAAAATCCAATATTTTCTGATGTATGAAAAACTATAGTCTTAAAAGCCTAAAACCAAAAAAAAAAGTATGAGAGTTGTTGTACTGAACAATAGTATGTAGTTATATCTTTTAGAAAAACTACTGAAATGTAAGCTTCCCGTAAACCAAGATAGTATGTAGTTATATCTTTTAGAAAAACTAATGAACTGTAAGCTTCCCATAAACTAAAATAGTATGTTAATCCCTATGTGAGTTATTATAACCATACTAATATGATTGTTATGCCTGAACATGACGTTCTTCAAGCGTCGTAGCCAGGGGGTCCTTTGTCACCCTAGATACGCCGGTCTAACTGTAGCGAATAGCTGAGGTGTGAGGTTGTCAACCTCGTATAGATCTATACACAACGGTCTCGCTCTCCCTCCAGGAGACTCTGATCATAAAGCAAGACTTATGTTGTATGCTAGGTAGGTACGACGAAGAAAAAGTCTCACAAGAGCATTAACTAATTTATGCGAAGTTTGACTCCACTCGCTGAATATGAAAACGACAATACTAGTGTGAATTTATAACACGCGTTTTATAGCTTTATGACATACAACTTATAACTTGTACTTTTAAAAGCTTTATGATGGGCAGATTATGACACGCAAGATTTTCTGTCGTATAATTTCTATTTTTTATACTGTTTAGGTTAAATTATTTATAACACTTTTTATAAATAATCATTAATGGACTTGTCTATTTGTAATATATGTTGTGTAAATAGCATAACCCTCTAAGTTTTTAAACTATTAAAATGGTGACATCATATTACAACTATTTTACTAGTAAAAATTATTTTTAAATAAAAAAAGTCAAGTTTTGTAGTTTGTTGAATACAGCAAAATTTAGTTTAAGAGTTTCATAACACTAAATGTACTATTTTTTCGTGGCTCCAACATGTCGTGGTTTTCACAAAAATGCATATAGAAAGCTTGAAATTTATTATATTCCCATATTTGAGTAAGTATAAGTGTATAAAATGTATATGTCCAAAAGTTAACATGTTTGAGCACAACACTCATAGTTTTGTCATTTCTGAATGTACAACCCGTAGTCACAGTATTTCATGCAACATATATATTAACAAACACATTTCTCATGATTTTTATGAAGATGTATAAGGTGAAATCCATGTTCATGTAATTTCCCAAAGGTTAACGACATAACACATTGGTCCATGCAATTATCTAACGGTTAAAAGAGATTTGACTTGTATCCTCCCCCCAAAAACATGAAAAATACGAAAAATATGGGGGTATGAAGCTCACATTGAGTATTTCGTGTGGTAGAAGAAGAAGAAGGAAATTTCCGGGCCTAGCCTTGCCTTGGAGAGATTCTCAAAAAATTGGTGTTTCTAAGAGCTTAACACAGAACAAAATTGTGTAAACAAGAGGTTGTTATCATAAAAATGCTTAGAATTACAAGGCTACATGAAGTTCTTACCAATTGACTAAGATTTTTCCTTGAAATGAACTCCTTCCTTAAAGATGGTCTCGAAAATATTGAGGGAAAATAAGAGGAGTTGAGAGAGTTTGGAGTGTGATGAATTACAAATGAGTGTGGTGTGTGTTAGGGTGTAGATTCGGCCGAAGTTAAGAGGGAAAGAGGTAAAAGAGTTGAATTTGTGGCTTATGTGATGTGAAGCTTGCATGGGTACATGGTAGTCCATAACATTGGTGTATGTTGGGTAATAAGGAGGTGGAACACTTTTAATCCATTCCTTTATCTTTTTTATTTTGTTTATTTAACTATAACCTACCCCATATAGGTTTTTGGTCCAAAAGAGAGCCCAAAAGAGAGCCCAAAAGAAATGGGTTTTGATTTTTGGCTTGGCCTAATAGGAGTTTGCGGTCCATTAAAGCCCAAAGGAGTGCTCTCGGACCAATAAAGTTCACGGAAAAGTCTTCGGCCTAATAAGGCCCAATGAAGGGTTATCGGCCCAATGGAAAGCCTATTAGAAGTTTTCGGCCCAGTAGAGCCCAAAGGAAATGTTTTGGCCCAATAGGGTGTTGGGACGAGAATCCTTGGGCTAAGGCCCAAAATTGATTGGACTTAGCTATTGGATTGAGTTCTTGGGCTTGTGTGAGGCTTGATTCACAATGTATGCATGTCTGAATTTAAATAACATTGTAGTTTGCATTTTATTAATAAGATGCAACAAGGTTACATGGAGGTATTTGTTGTGAACAAGCTTCACATCTTAAACCCTAAATTGATAATTGTGATATCATCCCTCCGTTAAAGGGAATTTCATCCCGAAATTCGTTCTAGAGTAGCCCTTAAGAACTAGAGAAAAGATGGGGAATACTTTTTCATCAATTGGTCTTCGCGTTCCCAGGTGAACTCTGGCCCTCACTTGGCACTCCATCAGACTGTTACGGTGGGAATGCGGCTTTGCTTTGATCGCTTCACTTCTCTGTCCATTATTTCTGTGGGTTCCTTGATGCAGTGATGCTGTTCATCTACTTCAATCAAATCAAGTGGGACAACGGGAGTTTCGCCAGGTAGGCCTTTCTTTAGATTGGACGCATGAATGACAGGGCGTACATTGTTGAGTTCAGGTGGTAGCTGGAGTTTATAAGCCACCAGACCAATCCTAGCAAGGACTTCCAGGGTCCGATGTATCTCGGGTTCAATTTTCCATACTTTTCCAAGCGTATCATCCTTTTTCCAAAGGAGAGACCTTTAGCAGTATGCGATCACCGACTTAGAATCTCAAGGGCTTCTGTCACTTACTTGCCTAACTCTTTTTTCAGGTTCCCAATACTTCTAGTCATACCCGAATTTGGCTGATCTTTTTGGTTGTCTCTTTGGTGATTTCGGGGACGGTGATAGTGACGTATGGTACTTGCCCTTTGGTTAGCCGTGTGTTGGTCATCTCATCCCAACACATTGGGGGGGGGGGGGGTCTGCATTTTCGTCCTATATGGTGAGGTGAATGGATGGTCATGGTAAATGAGGATTGTGTACTTGATGCCCCAAAAGTAGTGTCCCTAATCCTTAAGGTGAACACTATTGTCACTAATTTTAAGTTTGCAGGTGATGTAGTTGGCCTTGAAATTCTTAGGTTGCCTCGGGAGTCTCTTCCTATGAAGTTCCGAGCTAGTGGTATGTTGACTTTCGCTCGTTTCTTAAAGTAGGCTGAATAGGCCGCCAATTCGGAATAGGGGATATCTGTTGGATTAGATATCTAAGCCCATAACTATTATTGGTATGTACTCGACCCGAGAGTAGCATGGTCCATTTGGGTTACATATCATCGTGACAATTTGTTAGGATGGACTTTTGAGAGAAGAGGTTATTTATGATTTATTAATATATTATAAGTTATAATATATTAATATGAAATAATATGTTTTAATTAGTATTGATCAAGATTTATTTTGGAATTAATTTAGTGATCAAAAGAGACTAATTAAATCTATGGGTGACTAATTATGGTAATTAGTTATATTTATATGTGTTGGGCGTATGATCCATGTTGGACCAAGTTTATGTATGGATATATAAAGAGTTGGTCCAAATGAACCATAGATCATAACACCCATGGGTATGGGTTTGGGTTAACCCATGACCTTTGGAATTCCACATATAAATATGTTACTTCATAGCCAAAATCAACACTAATGTATTATTGGAGGATACAGATAGTTTTAGTGTGTATAAATTCTCTCTCAAGTTTCATCTTTTTTCCATGATGTGTTGTGACTTCATTTGAGGCTTCCACACTAATGGGGCTAAGCTCTTAAGGCCAAATACATCAAGACTTCAAGCTACATAAAATGTATGTTACCATAACTAGTATCTTATATGGTCTATGTTAAATGCATGCTAATTATAGGTTTAATGCCTTGGGAACCATTTGCATGTATAATTTGTGAAAACATAGATCCAAGGTATTTAGGGTTGTATGTGCACCATAGGATGTTGTAGTATACAAAAACCATCAGTTGTATCAGAGACTAGGATTGATTTTCAATTATAATTGATGCAAATGTAACTGGGTGTCTGGACTGTGGACTCGCCGAGTCCATGTACAAATTCATCCAACTCACTGAGTTTATTCCTGCACTCGATGAGTCGGAGCTCCTGAGTGCAGATTTTCGATGTTTTTGGCTGGAATTGGACTAGAATCATTACCATAACCTGTTTTTGAACTTATAAACATGTTTTTGATGTGGTAATGATCATTCTAATCCAATTCAAAAGATGATTGTCAAAAGATTCATGTTTTGTATTAGTTTAATGGTTAGTCTAATTGCATGAAAATTGTTTGATTTGAATTGTCTTGTTCATATGATTTTAATCTAGATCATAGTTTTTTCTTGACATGTTTGTTTGTTTATGAGATGATCTAAATTGCCTTTAATGGATTCCATAACTTGTCCTCAAGTTATGGAAAACCAAAAGTCTTTCTTGGTAATGAGTCTTTAAAATTCATGAGTTATGTATTTGAAGAGTCTTTTCCCATAAATTGTTTTATGATATCCATAGCTTGTCCTCAAGTTATTGATTTTCAAGAGTATTGCCATTAAAAGCCATATTAAACTCATAGGTTATGGAAACCAAAAGTTTTTGAATTGTTCAAAACTTGCCCTTAAGTTTTTGAATATGTAAAGTTTCCCCCCATGAATACTTTAATTCCAAGTTAAACCCTTAGAATTTTTGAAGTTAAAAGTCAACCCTTATACTATTATAATATTAATAGTTAATAGTTATATATATATATATATATATATATATATATATATATATATATATATATATATATATATGTATATGTATAAGAACAAAGTCAGTCTTACCGTTAGTAGGCCTCATTCACGAAGCCGATCTATAAGGGGGGGGGGGGATAAGGTTATTGCTTATAAAATGGAAGTTTAATGGGTGTCCACTCTCACCCACCGCTTCCTTGACTGGTGGAGGGTCGTTAGCCGAACGGGTTTGACAGAACATTAATTCTCCTTTCATTAAAAGTATGATGATAAATATAAAGTAACTAAATTTTATTAAATTCCCATTCTTAGTTACTTTAGGAAAATGTGAATATGGTGCTAATCCATGAAATTACACTTTGTACTTTACCAAGTTGTTGGTGGAGCGTGTGTGGGTAACCGACACACTAACATGGACTAGTAAGAGTGGAAAAGGGTAACTTAATGTTTATTATAGATTGGTGGAGCTCGTGTGGGTAACCGACACATCGATTAGGTGATAAAAATCAAGGGTACCAAGTTAATTTGCTTGGTTATTCACATCTTGTTTGTGATCCTCGGCATCCCAGTCACAAACTTGAGAGGGCACAATCGAGATTTAAACATACCATTGAAAAGTTCAATGAATCTCAAAAGATCTAGGATTTTCAATCCAATTAAAACCTAATACCCTATTAGGTTTTCATGGTGGAAATTGGTGAATCGTCATTCGCCTACCTTCAAATATTTTATAGCTTGGATTACAGCATCCCTCTTCCAAGTTATAAAATATTGTGTTGAGTCTTATCCTTAATATATTATATTGGGTGTTATATTAAGGATTTAAATCAACTAACTTAAATTTCTCCAATTGTAGATGTCTTGTTCAGACAACTATGATCTTCCCAAATCCATTGGCACAAGCTTTCCTAATGAAGATGATGTCCCACGATTGGATCATGGAAATCATACTTCTCTTCCTCCACATCCTCCAATTATTCTCCCTATCCCACAAGTTCTTGAAAAGTTCAAGGTCACTCAATCCCTATTGGCAAGCAATGTCTATATGTGCTCACATCTTGGAGATGAATTTACATATTGAAAATCTGGGAGAGTTAGATGTCGAAGTCTCGAAGAAGTTGGCCGTTGACTGGGTTCTTTAATCACTTCCTGATGACAGATCATGACATGACCTTTATTGATCTTACCCATTTTCTTGTTGCTGCTGAATCAGAAATGTTTTGGAGCACTGGTAATTAAAATTTGATTAGAAGATCTACTTCCCAAACCTCCATGAACATTGACAATGGTTACATTAGAAGTCTATAAAAGCTTTCTCTTCCTAATGGAAAGGGATCGGCCATAGTCAACCCGGTTGACCAAATAGTAAAGAGAAAGGCTAAGTCTGAAATAGTTCCATGTACCATTACTAAAAAGTCAATTGCTAAAGGAAGGGGAATTGGTTGCGAAGCTGCCCTATTTACCTGAAAGTCCATAAGGATGGCAAAAGTCAACAAATTTGACTATGCTTCAGCCTTCAGGTAAGTCCACTACCTAACTCTATTAATTTCCTATTTGGAGATTCTTATTACGTGATGTGACTAGGTCACATTTTGATGTTTTGTAGAATTTAAGAGAGGAAGCTTAAAAGAAGAGTAAGCTGATTCTGATTGCGACGAGATGGATTTCGATCGCATGATTCGAAGATCAGAATTTTGAACTACTGCTTAAGAGTTATGATAGATTGCTTAGGAATAGATAACAACATAGTTTTCATATGTATTTTCATTGTAAGGATAATTTTTTTCCGCAAGTTTTAAATAAAAGAAAAGTTTTGATTTTATTTATTTTAAATTTCCTTACAATGGCATTTGTGAAAATTGTTGTTTATATAATTCCATTGATAGCAACATTTGAAAATGGATTTGATTCTTTCGTTTGTGGTAGTGTCATAATTTACCAAATAAGGAAAGATTCTCATCCACTAAGTTTCATTTGGATAGAAACTTGGGATCATGAAACTTGTATTATGTGATGAATGAGAATTTTCATCTTTGGGAAATTAAGACTAATTCATTGTTCACGTGTATATGTGAGTCAAGTGAAGGACTAGAAGATCGGGTACACTTGGTTGTGCGCTGATCAAGTCCACCACAAAGAACGATAAGGCTATTCGTCATGATTTACTAAAGTTTAGTAAATATGGTTGTGCTTACAAGTTTAATTATAATCCTGAAACATTGGAAAAGTTTCAATGTATGGAAGGACGAATGAGAAGAATCAAATTAGGCAGAAAGATAAAAGTTTCTCAAATCCAAAAAGATGGGAGAGTACTTTAGTATCATGTTTTATGATTATCTTAGTGATTAAGATACCATATCCCAACTGATCCTCTAGGGACATCTTAGTGCATTTGTATGACTAAGAAGATGAATCGTGAATTGTTGAAATAGTTAAATCAAAAGATGAATCATACTTCGTTCCAAAATTGAGTCTTAGAGTAATACTCCAAGATTGTAACTTGAGTGACATAATCTTAAGAAGGTTTATAACACTTTTCAGATGTAGAGTAAAATGTTTTATTACTCTTGTACATTTGAAATTGGTAAGTTTTGATGTTTTGGATAAAACAAAGACCAACTAAGACAAATTGTGTGAAGTGTTTATCTTGATAAAAATCCGCACTAACTCTTGAATATTTGCTTTGTCAAGGAATGGTTCTTGACAAGAGAATCTTATATGTCAAGAGGCCAGTGGGAGTCTTAAAGATCTTGAAAAGTTTCAAGAGCTAAGCAACAATAAAACCTGTTGTTAATCACTAGCACATAACTTGAGGTTTATAGCCTATCGTGTTGACATATTCTCATTTCTGTGCCCATTCTAGTTAAAGTTGACTATGCATGTGAGTTCTATGAGTTCTCAGTTGTTTGCATAACTACTTGGAAGCAATGGTAGGCCCTTGTGCTGCCAGGTGGCGAGAAATTGAAATTGAACAGGATCAGTCCATATGAGCTTGGATTTGTCACTAAGTTTGTCTTGAGATCATGGTTATGATAAACTCACATGGATAAGAGCACATACACCATAAAATCTAAGTGTCATAAGGTTTCTCTCTAATTCATGAAAATGATGGTGAGGGAACGCTTTCGCTAAATAGATTTTAAGTAGATAGCAATTGTGATATTTGCATTCTAAAAGTTGTTAATGGAGCGTGTGTGGTTAGCTGGCACACTAACATGAACTTGTGAGAAATGACAAAGGTCTAAACAATTGAGACTATGATTACGACATCGCTTTTCACAGTTCTAAAAATTATTTAGACACACATATGAGTTATCTAAGGAAAGGTGTATGATTTTGATAAAGTCTTATCAAAACATCTCGTATCAGAAATCTGAACTTTGGTAAGAAAGTAAATAAAGTATTGATTTCTAGAAGTCCAACTGATTTCAGGATACATGTCAAAGCTAGTGGGAGCATAACTGTTATGCTAGTGGGAGCATAATCAATTATGATAAATGTTGCAAGTTAGCAATGTTAATTATAGAAAACCAAAGTTTCAATTGGGAAAAGTTGTTTTGCTATAATTAAGGGAGAGAAAATTATACTTCATTTTAATCCTAAAAGCTTAAATTGAGATTTTAATCATCTTTAGTCAAGGATACATATATATATATATATATATATATATATATATATATATATATATATAGTTAAGGATACATACATATATATATATATATATATATATATATATATATATATATATGGATTTTATGTTGGAATGGTTCAACATAAGGAAATTCTATATATATTGCGTTCTCAAAGTTCGATTATGATTACGACATCCCTCTTTATAATCGAATTATGAAGACATGGCAAATACAAAATATTGTAGCAAAAGATTGGTCTAGGATCATGTCTTTATGTGAGACATCATGAATCGTGCCCCAAATGCTTCGGGTATAGGATCGATTACATGTGATATAATATTTATCCTTTTTAAATTTTCCAAACGCCTAGGGCATTAAGAGGGGAAAAGGTCTAGAATTGGATATGACTAAAATGATTAAGCAATTGTCGAGGACAATCTGAAGTTTACCAAAGATTGTTTGCTCATGGACAGTTGGAAGTATGGTGTTAATTTTGGAATGACAATATTGACATATTCTGAAAGGAGGCAACTCTTGTTCTTAAGTGATAGTAAAAATGGTAATATGGAAATGTTTCCATAGGTGGAAGCTATTCATTAAATATGTGTAAGATTAGAAAACTTAATACAAGAAGGATATTCAAAGGAATGTACTTTGAATTTGAGACTTCGTTTCCATGGAATTGCTCTCCATTGGAATACTTTGTAAATCTCTGTTGCCAAGTCTTTGTGACTTTTTTGCATAGTCATTACAAGAGGATCAATGCTTATAAGTTTAGAATCTAACAGATTTCGGTAAATGGCAGAAATTTGGAATTCTTACATTTACGATAAGGATTTGGGATTGTAAAATTAGAATCATTGGAATTATGTTCAATTGATATATTCCACAAAGTAAGGATCATAGACAAACATAATGTGCATACTTGGAGTATGACATAGCTATTGTTTGGACAAACATAGTGTGCATGCTTGGAGCATGGCATGACTATTGTTTTGATTCAAGGATAAAGTTGATTATTCGAAACATTATACAATGAATAATGAGTAATCAATATGGTGTTTAAATAAAAGGTGTTTTATTTACTCTCAAAGGTGCTTGGGGCCATATAAGATTGGTATTATTCTTGTGTTTCACTTTGCATGTTTTGACTTCTCGAATAAATAGGTTATTCAAACTCTCCAAAGTCAATCAGACTTTGGAAGTAGGTATGAATCAAGACTGTCATGAATTGGGCTTGTAGATGTCTAAAGTGTTTAGACATAGCAAAAGTTGTTGCAACATTCTTGAGTGCTCCTGGAATGAGATTCGAGTATTGGATTAAACCCACACTCATTTGAATCACTTCATGGATTTTATCACGAGTGATGATGAGATGATAATATCTTATATTCATCAAACCTAGAGATATGATTTGTTAACTATGAGTTGGTTATACATTGATTGCACAAAAACACATCAGTAACTTGATGTTATAAAACTTGCATTTGTGTATGATTCAACAAGTAGTTAGTACAAGCATATGAGTCAAATTTTATCCGTTCCTTTTACCCACAGAGGGATAAAAGCGATATCTGTTGCCCCCTCGATGATTTAGTGATGACAAATGTAAGTGCTCGGCCGGGCCTGGACTGATTGGTTTGTTCAATTAGTCGGTCATCATAAATCGGAAATTGGGAAACAACAAATGGATAGAAAGAATGATTATAATACATGTCTCAATCCATATGATATCTATAATGGAGGAATATATTGATGGGTTTTGAGCAGTCTAACACTTCCTAAATGTGCATGCAACCCTAATAAACCGTGGATCTATGTTTGTCTAAATACATGCAAAATAATAATTTTTCCAAGGTTCATAACCTATCTAACATGGCATGGGGTACTTTTAAACATAAAAGAATTAGATGAGATTACATACCTTTTGATGATGAGTTTGATTCCTAAGGAGTTTGAGGGCCAAGCACCAATAGTGTGAATGCCTCAAATGGAATCACAAATCACCACAAACTCTTGGAAAACTTTGAGAGAGTGTATACACACTTATAAAATCGGTCACACACAAACACACATACTAGTTACACTAGTTTCACTAGTGGCTATTTCATGCAACATAAGCATGCTTATATAGTGTACATGATTAGGGTGAAACCCTAATAACCTATGACCTTTCCTTTTCCAAGGATCCATGGGTTAAAAGCTCCATGGATCATCCATGGACTTCCATACAAGCCTAGCCCATTAACAAATGAGTATTAGCCCACACCATATAAAACCAATAGCCCACAATCTAATTAGTCTTCCTTTTAATCTCTAAATTAATTCATAATTAATTTAAGACTAAGACTAATTAAATAACATGACTTCATATTAATATATTATAACTTATAATATATTAATAATCATATGTGTATAACTCTCATAAAATTATCCATAAATAGTTTGGATGAAATGCAACCCAAATGGACCATGCCGGGTTGGGTCAAGTATATACCAAATAAGTTATGGACTTAGACACCTTATCCAACAGACTCCCACTTGGATAAGTCTAATAACTGTATTTGCATATGTTACTTCAGGAACCAACCAACAATCGTATCTCTCGAAAACTCTGTTGAACTATGAAGCGCTATTTTAGATAAGTGATCATATAATCCTCTATTCTCATGATATCAGCCGGACAAATACATGGAACAACGTCGTACTTATTGTCCAGCAGTTTGTTTCCCGATTTTCCGATTTGTTTGACAAAGAACTTAATCGAACACATCAATTTAGTTTTGACCGGCCGGTACATAGGTCACAACAAAATAATCGAGGGGCCCAGATATCGCTTCTATTTCTAGAAGGAACAGATAAACTTTGACTCATATACTTGTTCTACTACTTGTTGAATTGTACACAAAGGCACGTTTTATAACATCAAGTTACTGATGCGTTTACGTGCAATCAATGCACAACCAACTCATAGGTAACAACTCATATCTCTAGGTTTGAAGATTTATATGATATTACCATCTCACGATCACTCGAGATAAATTCCATGAAGTGATACAAGTGAGCGTGGGTTTATTCCAATACTCATAACATATGAGCACTCATGAATGTTGTAGCAACCATTGCTATGACTAAACCCATTTAGCCATCTACAAACTCGATTCATGACAGTCTTGATTCATACCTACTTCCAACATATGAACGACTGTGGAGTGTTTAAATAACTTAGTCATTCAGAAAGAATAACCTAGCTATTTTGGAAGTCAAAACATGCAAAGTGAAACACAATAATAATCGATTCCAATATGGTCTTAGAACCGTTTTGAATATAAATAGAACCACATTTTATTTATCACCATATTGATTACACATTATTCATTGTATAATGTTTCAAACAATCAACTTAAGACTTGAATAAAAACAACAGTCGTCCCATGCTCCTGGCATGTACACTTTGTTTTTCTAAACAATAGTTATGCCATACTCCAAGTATGTACACTATGTTTGTCTATGATCCTTACATTGTGATGTAGATCAATTGAACATGATTCCAATGATACTCATTTCACAATCCCGA
Source organism: Lactuca saligna (assembly GCF_052625555.1). NCBI lineage: Eukaryota > Viridiplantae > Streptophyta > Magnoliopsida > Asterales > Asteraceae > Lactuca > Lactuca saligna. The sequence continues at coordinate 98,336,942 of NC_136424.1, read as the reverse complement.
ATCCTTATTGTAAATGTGAGAATCCCCGATTCCTATCATTTACCAAAAATCTGTTAGATTTTAAACTTTTATGCAATGTTTCTCTTGTAATGATTATTCACAAAGTCACCAGAACCTTGTCACCAGTCATTATAGAGTATTCCAAAGAAGGTCAACTTCTATGGAATGGAAGTCTCATATTCAAAGTACATTGCTTTGAAGATCCTTCTTGCATTAAGGTTTTCTAATCTTACATAGATTGAATAACTTCCACCTATGGAGACATTTCCATAGTCCCATTTTGACTATCACTTCCGAACAAGATTTACTTCTTTTCAGAACATGTCAATACGGTCCTTTCCGACAACTTACATCATACTTCCAATTTTCCCTGAGCAACCAATCTTTGGCGAACCTCAGATTTGTTCTTGACAATTGCTTAATCACTTTAGTCATATCTAGTTCTAGACTTTTCCCTTCTAAATGCCCTGAGCATTTGGAAAATTTAGAAAGGATGAATATTATAGCACATGAAATCGATCCTATATCCAAAGCATATGGGACACGATTCATGATGTCTCACATAAAGACAAGGGGCTAGACCAGTCTTTTGCTACAATATTTTTTATTTGCCATGTTTTCAAAATTTAACTATGAAGAGGGATGCCGTAGTCATAATTGAATTTTGAGAACGCAATATATATAGAATTTCCTTAAGTCGAACCATTCAGACGTAAAATTCATATATATGTCCTTAACTAAAGATGATTAAGCTTCTAGAATTGTAATGAAGTATAATTTCCTCTCCCTTAATTATAGCAAAACAATTTTTCAACCCCTGCAACCTCACGAATTGAAACATTGTTTTCTATAATTAACATTGCTAGCTTGCAATACTAATCATAATAATCATGCTCCCACTAACATGATGATTATCAGCATAACACTTATGCTCCCACTAGCTCTGACATATTTCCAGAAATCTGCTGGACTTCTGAAATTTAGATTCATACATCTTTCCATAGATAGCTCACCTGTGTGTCTAAGCAATTTCAAGAACTATGAAAAGGGATGCCGTAATCATAGTCTCAATTTCTTAGACCTTTTCCATTTCTCACAAGTCCATGTTAGTGTGCCGGTTAACCACACGCACTCCACTAACGACTTTTGAAAATGCAAATAACACAATTGCTATCTACGTAAAATCTACTTAATGAAAGCGTTTCCTCACCATCATTTTCATGAATCGGAGAGAAACCTTATGACACTTAGATTTTATAGTGTATGAGTTCCTATCCATGTGAATTTGTCAAAACCATGATCACAAGATAAGGTTAGTGACAAATTCAGCCTTACATGGATTAAACTTGTTCAATCTTAGTTTCTTGTCACCTTTGGTAGCACAAGTCCCACCAATGCTTCCAAGTTGAACTCTGATAACTTACATGAAAATTCAACTTATTTGAAGTAGGTACAGAAATAAGAATTATGTCAACACGATAGGTTTCAAACCTTAAGTCGTGTGCTAGTGATAAGTTATAGGTTTTACTCTTGATTAAATCTTGAAACTCTTTTAGGATCTTTAAGGCTCCCACTGTCCCTTTGACATATAAGTTTCCCCAGTCAAGAACCATTCCTTGACAAAACAAATATTCAAGGGATAGTGCGGATTCTTATCAAGACTAACACTTCACACAATTGGTCTTAGTTGGTCTTTGTCTCATCCAAGACATCACAACTTACCAATCTCAAAAGTACAAGAGTAGAAAAAATTTTACTCTTACATTTGACTAGTGTTAATAAATCTTCCTTTATGTCACTCAAGGTTACAATCTTGGAGTATGACTCTAAGAATTGTTTTGGAACGAAGTATGACTCATCTTCTTGATTTTAACCAATCCAACAATTCATGACCTCTCTTCTTAGCCATAACAATGCACTAAGACGTCCTTAGAGTATGAATTCGTGATATGGTTTCATAATCATTCAGATGATCATGAAACATGATACTAAAGTACTCTCCCATCCTTTCAGATTTGAGAAAATTTTATCTTACTGCCTAATTTGATTCTTCTCATTTGTTTTGTCATACATTGTAACCTTTCCAATGTTATAGAATTACACTTAACCTCATAAGTGTAATCATATTTACTAATCTTTAGTGAATCATGACAAATCACTCTTTGTGGTGGACCTTGACCAACGCACACCCAGTGTACCTAATTCCTTAGTCCTTCAATTGACTCACATATACATGTGATCAAAGAATTAGTCTTAATTTTCAAAGATGAAAATTCTCATTCATCATACAATACAACTTGTATGATTCCAAGTTTCTGTCCAATTGAAACTTGGGTGATGAAAAACTTTCTTCATTTGGTAAATTCAGACACTACCACAAATGAAAGAATCAAATCCACTTTCCAATATTGCTATTACTGGAAACATATAAGCAACAATTTTCCACAGATGCCATTATAAGTATATTTTTAAAATAAATAAAATTAAAACCCTTTTTCTTTTATTTTAAAACTTTGCGGAAAAACTTATCCTTACAATCCACATGAAAACCTTGTTGTTATCTATTCATAAGCAATATATTATAACTCTTAAGCAACAACTCAAAATTCTGATTACCGAACCATGCGATCGAAACCCACCTTCGCAATCAGAATCAACATATACTTACTTTAAGCTTTCTGTCTTTTCTTTGATTCTAAAAAACATCAACATGTGACCCATTCACATTATGTAATAAGAATCTCCAAATAGAAACTTAATAGAGTTAGTCAGTGGACTTTAACTGAAGTAGAGTCAAACTTTTTGACTTGATCAATCTGATGATCTTCCAGGTAAATATGGCAGCTTCGCAATCAGTGTCCCTCCCTTTGGCAATAAAACATATAGACCCTTTGGTAATGGCACATGAGACTATCTCATACTTAGCCTTTCTCTTTACCATTTGGTCAACCGAGTTGACTATGGCCGATCCCTTTCCATTGGGAAGAGAAATGCTTTTCTAGATATCCAATGCTACCATTGCCAATTTCCATTTAAGATTTGGGAAGTTGATCTTCTAATAAAATTTGCTTTTACTAGTGTTCCAAATCATTGCTGATTCTGCAGCACAAAGCAAATAGATAAGATCATTAAGGCTCGTGTCATAGTCTGTCTCATAGTAGTCCCAAAGAGACTCACTATGTTACTAAGAAAGTGATTGAACATCCAACTTTCACGAGACTTTGACACCCAACTCTCCCGGCTTGTCAATATGTGACTTTATCTCCAAGATGTGAGAACACATAGACTATGCTTGCCAATAGGGATTGAGTGACTTTAAACTTTTCAAGAACTTGTGGGTGAGGGAGAATAATTGGAGGAGGTGGAGGAAGTGAAGCATGATGTTGAGGGACACCATCTTCAAGAGATTTGGGAAGATCATAGTTGTCTGAACCAGACATCTATAATGGTAGAAAATCAAGTTAGTTGATTCAAAGTCCTTAATATAACACCCAATATGAAATATTAAGGCTAGGACACAACACAATATTTTATAATTTGGAAGAGGGATGCCGTAATGCAAGCTATAAAATATTTGAAGGTAGGCGAATGACGATTCACCAATTTCCACCATGAAAAATGAAATAATTTATTAGGTTTTAATTGGATTTGAAATTCCTAGATCTTTTGAGATTCATTGAACTTTTCAATGGCATGTTTCAATCTCGAGTGTGCCCTCTCAAATTTTGTGACTGTGATGCCGAGGATCACAAAACAAGGTGTGAATAACCATACCAATTCACTTGGTACCCTTAATATTATCACCCAATCAATGTGCCGGTTAACCAGACACGCTCCATTGATCTATGACAAACATTAAGTCACCCTTCGTTATCCTTACTAGTCCAAGTTAGTGTGCCGGTTAACCACACACACTCCACCAACGACTTGGTAAGGTACAAAGTGTGAATTCCATGGGCTAGCACCAAATTCACATTTTTCCTAAAGTAACTAAGATTGGGAATTAAATAAAATATATTTAGTTACTTTATAATAGTCATTATACTTTTAATGAGAATTTAAAGTCATTGTCCTACCCGTTCGGCTAACGACCCTCCACCGATCAAGCAAGCGGTGGGTGAGAGTATACACCCATTAAGTTGCCATTTTATAGACAACAACCTTATACCCACCTTATAGACCGGCTTCGTGAATGAGGCCTTGGATCTATGTTTGTCTAAATACATGCAAAATAATAATTTTTCCAAGGTTCATAACCTATCTAACATGGCATGGGGTACTTTTAAACATAAAAGAATTAGATGAGATTACATACCTTTTGATGATGAGTTTGATTCCTAAGGAGTTTGAGGGCCAAGCACCAATAATGTGAATGGCTCAAATGGAATCACAAATCACCACAAACTCTTGGAAAACTTTGAGAGAGTGTATACACACTTATAAAATCGGTCACACACAAACACACATACTAGTTACACTAGTTTCACTAGTGGCTATTTCATGCAACATAAGCATGCTTATATAGTGTACATGATTAGGGTGAAACCCTAATAACCATGACCTTTCCTTTTCCAAGGATCCATGGGTTAAAAGCTCCATGGATCATCCATGGACTTCCATACAAGCCTAGCCCATTAACAAATGAGTGTTAGCCCACACCATATAAAACCAATAGCCCACAATCTAATTAGTCTTCCTTTTAATCTCTAAATTAATTCATAATTAATTTAAGACTAAGACTAATTAAATAACATGACTTCATATTAATATATTATAACTTATAATATATTAATAATCATATGTGTATAACTCTCATAAAATTATCCATAAATAGTTTGGATGAAATGCAACCCAAATGGACCATGCCGGGTCGGGTCAAGTATATACCAAATAAGTTATGGACTTAGACACCTTATCCAACATATATGATCCCTTATCTAATGGACACATCATTGACTAGGTCAGAGTTCGGCAATGGCTTTTAAGAGCTATGATTGCTAGTCGGGTTTTGGAGTCATACTTGAAATAATAGTTTTAGACTTATCCAAGTAGGAGACTGTTGGTTTAAATGTCTAAGCCCATAACTATTATTGACTATTAGTGGTAAGTACACGACTAGAGAGTAGCATGTTCCATTTGGGTTACATATCATCATGACAATTTGTTAGGATGGACTTTTGAGAGAAGAGGTTATTTATGATTTATTAATATAATATAAGTTATAATATATTAATATGAAATCATATGTTTTAATTAGTATTGATCAAGATTTAATTTGGAATTAATTTACTGATCAAAAGAGACTAATTAAATCTATGGGGACTAATTATGGTAATTAGTTATATTTATATGTGTTGGGCTTATGATCCATGTTGGACCAAGTTTATGTATGGATACATAAAGAGTTAGGCCACATGAACCATGGATCATAACACCCATGCTTATGGGTTTGGGTTAACCCATGACCTTTGGAATTCCACATATAAATATGTTACTTCATAGCCAAAATCACCACTAATGTATTCTTGGAGGATATGGAAAGTTTTGGTGTGTATGAATTCTATCTCAAGTTTCATCCTTTGTCCATGATGTGTTGTGACTTCATTTGAGGCTTCCACACTATTGAGGCTAAGCTCTTAAGGCCTAATACATCAATACTTCAAGCTACATAAAATGTATGTTACCCTAACTAGTATCTTATATGGTCTATGTCAAATGCATGCTAATTATAGGTTTAATGCCTTGGGAACCATTTGCATGTATAATTTTTGAAAACATAGATCCAAGGTATTTAGGGTTATATGAACACCATAAGTAGTATACAAAACCCATCACTATCAATCCTTGATGATGGTCTTGTGTAACTCTTAGTAATCAGTGGTCCTATGGACAACCAACCTTTCCTCTTTATGGGTCGGATGGGTGCTCTCTGAGGTACGAGTCTTGTCTAATAATTCTCTTACTTATTGGGTCGTTCCATCGACCAGATACTTTCTGTGTTTATCTTGGTTCTAGGTGGCATTGGGGATTTGGCTACGGGAATGGCTCCAAGAGTTGAGTCGATTTCGAAATCAACTTGGCATATAGGTGATATTTCCGAAAGACCTTCTGGGAACTACTTTTAAAAGGTTATAAATCCTAAGGTTACCCTCGGTGTCCTTTGCTTCTTGTTTCTTGTTTTTAATGTGGGATAGGAAAGAGCATGGTATCTCTTGCATAGGTACTTATGTGTCCAGATGCAAGAGATTGGTTCGGAGGTTTGTCGTTATAGGTTGAAAAAGTTTCATTAATTGGTCGGGTAAGGCGAAAGGTCTCTTTGAAGCGCATGAAATTGATATGGTGAGGGTCAAGCCAGCTCATGCCAAATGACTACGATGGACTTCTTACTGAAACAAATGTTAAGTCTATTTGGAAGCGGATGATTGTTTGTAATGACAGTGGGTTCTATGTATATTCCTTTGACACTACCAGTTTCATCCTTGTTACTACCACTGCGACTATTTTGTACCAGATTTAGGGTGTTATAGTTGGTAAAAGTACTTGGATAAATACTGATGAAATCTTGTAGTATGTTTCCTACTAGGTCTCTCTATAATAGTTTGGTCTAACCCGGTCGTATATAATTAAGATTGAAAAGGCAGTCGACTGAGTGGCCCTGCCCTAAGTCCACAACCAGACAAGGAACATGAATTAAGGCAGAATCACACACTCTAATCTGGTAGAATCTTAATTATATATGACCATGCGTTTATAGTTCACATGCTAGGATCTTTAGTTTTTCTATGAATGATATGACTTATTCAGATGACGGAACAATTCATGATTATGATTTTAATTGGCAAAATTTTTTTGTGAAAATTCTATGCTTAATTTTCGTTGTTTGGAAACTTACCGAAAATCCTAGTAGGGTTCCTTGGTGCTTCATCATGTCCTTTTGTTAAACTCCTTTCGCCCCTCTGTCATTCCTCTTTGTTGGACAATCTCTCTTGAAATGTTCCACTTCACAGCATGTTCAGCATATTGGATGTACTCTAGTATCGGGGTTGGGGCAATGTGTTGGGTCGGGCTCTTACAGTGGCGGGCATTATGCCCCTTCTTGTTGCACCTTTTGTAATGCAACTTTTGGCAAACTCCATTATGATGGAAGCTGCACTTGCTACACTTTGGGAGGTTTCCAGCATACGGTTTTCTTGGGGTTGAGGTAGTAGGGTCAGTGGGGTTATGGGCTGCTACAACTTCTTGCCTTTTGGTCGGTCCTTGAGTTGAGAAGCTCCCTTTCTTTTTCCTGGACTTTCATTTCTTTGTATTGGGTTTGTAGTTTGGGGTGTCTTGGTGGGCAGTCACTCGTTGGTGCTCTTCGTTATTACCTCTATTGGAATTGTCGACACCGATTCCATTTTCGTTTGTGTTGTTAGAGTTGAGTTGTGCCATGAGGGCTGTCATAACAACGGTCACTACAGCTTGGAAAGTAACAGAGTCTATCTGTAGGATCGGTGTTTCGTCGGTGTGCTGGTTGTCCCCATGGGAAGGCATGATTCTGTTGTATGATGAGAAGCGAGTTTGTGGGTAATTATGGTTATTTCTAGTTGTATTTCATCTATATTCATAGACTTACATTTATGTATGCACAAATATAAGTCACATGTTTCGTTGTACGATTCTAAATGCATCGATCTACATTCCTTTAATGTATTTATGGTGATACGTAGTAGTAGGTATTGGACGATTTGTTAAGTTTAACAAAAGAGGATATATATATATATATATATATATATATATATATATATATATATATCAGTACAATGACTTGATTTGGATTACATGGGTTCTTGGAGGGTGTACCTCTCTTGATTTACTAATACTAGTTGTAACGAAATACATAATAAACCTATGAGATAGTGCGGGTAGTGTAGTGACGCTCATATGCCGAAATAACGCACAAGGTGCTCAACCATTTCACTCATTTCATGAGTGGCCTCTTCCGCCCTTTGCTCTGCTAGGGCTTCCCTAGCTTCGGCTGTAATGAGTTGTTGCCATATGGTGGCCATTTCTTCCTCTAGGGAGCGTAGATGGTCAGTAGGGTCCTCCTGCTCTACGTGCTGGTTTGGTATTGCTCTCAAAGGGTAAGGCTAGCTAAGGATCCCTCCGATGCCTTTATCCTCATATGATTCCTCATCAGAATTCCCCCTTGTAGTCCATTTCTTGGTATTCTTCAGGACCCATTTCTAGGTTTTCCTCGTAGACCTTTTCTGGCGCCTACTCGATCCATTCGTTGGCTATTACGACAGGGTAGTGGGGGTCTTCGTGGTGAAATTCAACCATTTTGTCTGCGCGAGAATAGAAGTGTGAGAAACATGTAAAAGATTTAAGTGCAGGGGTTATATAGTATCCTAAAATACTCTTATAGTATTTTAAACTTTATGTTTGATTCTAACGTTCCTTTGCATGTAAAGTAGGTAAGTTTTAGTCTTGTTGCAACACCACTATCACTCCCAAACACATGTTGTTCATATCTTGAATTAATATTGTTGATCAGACTATATTTATCCTAGATATGATTACATAACTGTCTAGGTTTGATTGTAGCGTGCAACATCTAATTACTTTGGTTTTGTTCTTATGATGACACTGTCCTAGTATGTGTGTATACTTTTATAAAAATACTTATACTTTTAAGGTATAATTTTAGTCAAAGTGTTTTAGACCCATTGTATTTATAGTTATATATCATGTATGGTTTGATATACTAGTTCACTATAAACAATACTCTGATACCTATCTATCACACCCCCGAACTAGGACGACGGAAACGTCTGGGGGCGGATGACTTCATTTTGTAGTATCATAACAATTGAATATAAATGAAACACAACAACCAGACAACATACATTGAGATAACAAACTTACACTGTTTACATATTGTATTTGTTCATCAGTTACACAAAAGTGACAAAAAGTGAAATTTCATAAGGTTGCACCACTTGATCTCATCGCAGAGCTGATTACCTGTTGCTGGTTACCTGAGAATACAAGTTGTTTTGAAAAGCGTCAACTAAAAAGTTGGTGACTTCATAAGCATTTTTGTATAAAAATGGTTTTGTACTTGTTTATAATAGTTCTTGTAGTACTTTCAGAAAATCAAATATTCTCTATGAAAATGGTTTGTAAGTTTCGTTCCAAAACCGTGAATATATGTATGTATGTCCTTTGTTTCTTTGTTTGTAATAGTAAAGAGTGTGTTCCCAGAAAATCTAATTTTTTTGATGTATGAAAAACTGTAGTCTTAAAATCCTAAGACCAAAAAAAATTATAAGAGTTGTTGTACTGAATAATAGTATGCAATTATATTTTTTAGAAAAACTACTGAAATGTAAGCCTCCCGTAAACCGAGATAGAATGTAGTTATATCTTTTAGAAAAACTAATGAAGTGTAAGCTTCTCGTAAACTGAAATAGTATGTTAATCCTTATGTTAGTTTTTATAACCATACTAATATGAATGCTATGCCTGAACACACGACGTTCTTCAAGCGTCGGAGCCGGGGGACCTTTGTCACCCTAGACATGCCGGTCTAACTGTAGAGAACATCTGAGGTGTCGGGTTGTCGATCCCGTATAGATCTATACACAACGGTCTCGCTCTCCCTCCAGGAGACTCTAGTTATAATGCGAAACTTATGGTGTATGCTAGTTAGGTACGGCGAAGAAAATGTCTCACAAGAGCATTAACTAATTTACGCGAACTTCGACTCCACTCGTTGAATAATGAAAACAACATTACTACTGTGAATTTATGACTGAATTTTTATGACACACGTTTTACAGCTTTATGACATACAACTTATAACTTGTACTTTTAAAAGCTTTATGATGGGCAGATTATGACCAACAAAATTTTCTGTCATATAAATCTGTTTTGTATACCGTTTAGGTTAAATTATTTATAACACTTTTTATAAATAATCATTAATGGATTTGTCTGTTTGTAATATATGTTGTGTAAATAGCATATCCTCTACGTTTCTAACCCATTAAATGGTGACATCATATTACAACTATTTTACTAGTAAAAATTATTTTTAAATAAAAAAAATCAAGTTTTGTAGTTTGTTAAATACACCAAAATTTAGTTTAAGAGTTTCGTAACACTACATATACTATTTTGTCATGGCTCTAACATGTTGCGATTTTCACAAAAATGCATATAGAAACCTTGAAATTTATTATATTCCAATATTTGTGTAACTATAAGTCTATAAAAATGTATGTCCAAAAGTCAACATGTTTGAGTACGACACCCACAGTTTTGTCATTTTTGAATGTATAACCCATATTCACAAGATTTCATGCAACATATATATTAACAAACACATTTCTCATGATTTTTATGAAGATGGATAAGGTGAAATCCATGTTCATGTAATTTCCCAAAGGTTAAACACATAACACATTGGTCCATGCGGTTTTCTAACGGTTAAACGAGATATGACTTGTATCCTCCCCTCGAAAACATGAAGAATACAAAAAATATGGGGGTATGAAGCTCACCTTAAGGATTTCGTGTGGTAGAAGAAGAAGAAAATTTTTGGGCCTAGCCTTGCCTTGGAGAGATTTTCGAAAAATTGGTGTTTCTAAGAACTTAGCACACAACAAAAGTGTGTAAACAAGAATTTGTTATCATAAAAATGCTTAGAATTACAAGGCTACATGAAGTTCTTACCAATTCACTAATATTTTTCCTTGAAATGAACTCCTTACTTGAAGATGGTCTCAAAAATCTTGAGGGAAAATGAGAGGATTTGAGAGAGTTTGGAGTGTGATGAATTACAAATGAGTGTGGTGTGTGTTAGGATGTAGATTTGGTCGAAGTTAAGAGGGAGAGAGGGAAAAGAGTTGACTTTGTAGCTTAGGTGATGTGAAGCTTGCATGGGTATATATGCTAGTCCATAGCATTGGTGTATGTTGGGTAGTAAGGATGTGACATACTTTTAATCCATTCCTTTATCTCTTTTTTTTGTTTATTTAACCATAACCGACCCAATATAGGGTTTTCAGCCCAAAAGAGAGCCCTAAAGATATGGTTTTCGATTTTTGGCTTGGCCCAATACGAGTTTTTGGTCCATTACAGCCCAAAGTAGTGCTCTCGGCCCAATAAAGTTCATGAAAAAAGTCTTCTGCCCAATAAGGCCTAATGAAGGGTTATCGGCCCAATGGAAAGCCCGATATAAGTTTTCAGCCCAATAGGGCCCAAAGGAAAAGTTTTGGCCCAATAGGGTATTGGGCCGAGAATCCTTGGGCTAAAGCCCAAAATTGATTTGACTTGACTATTGGATCGAGTTCTTGGGCTTGTTTGCGGCTTGATTCATAATGTATGCACGTGTGAATTTAAATAACATTGTAGTTTGCATTTTATTAATAAGATGCAACAATGTTACATGGAGGGATTTGTTGTGAACAAGCTTCGCATCTTAAACCCTAAATTGCTAGTTGTGATATTGGTTGTCGCACAACAAAAGGAAAAAAATCGTGTCATGGAGATCTTAAGTCTTAACAAAAAAAATACTAGTAACCTTATCAGATGCGAAAAAGAATTAACGTTAAATGCCAAAGATAAGGTTGCAAAAAAATTTAATATCTAGGTTTCATTATTTAAATTTATAGGCTTCGTAATTTAAACAGGTTTTGTAATTTTAAATTTCATGTTGTATTTTTTTAGATGTTTAATGATATTTTAGTTTTCAAAAAAAAGAAAAACAATTTGTTTAAAATGTCTATTTTTTTATTTTTTATTTAAAAATTTCTTATAGTGTAAAAAATAGCATGACAATTATGGCCACCTATTCATTTTAAATGATAAAATTTTAAAAACAGTATGACAAATTCTAGGAACTATGACTAATGTGGTACTACTCCTTATACTTTTAGGTCATCCAAAATGGGAATTTATGAGAGTTTACTAGAATAAATATAAATATAATATAAATGAGAGAAACTGTGGAGTTGAATAGCTATAGAACGGTTTAATAGAATTGTAACGAAAATTTACGAATTTATTAAGAGTTGAAGTGACTAGATACATTCTCTTTCCTACTTGGCATTTCATAGCACTCTCTATGGGTTTACTCTATCGGAGATGACCTTAGGCTGGTGGGTGTCATACAACACTCATCATACTTTTGTATTGCCACATCATCTTTTGACTCACCTCACAAAACTAGTGGGTATCATACCACACCTTACCATAGCCACCACAATATATATTTTTATTCACAAAGTACTATATTTGAAGGATGTGACTTTTTTTTCTATACGGTAAAGTTGTAACACACAAAACGTATACCGTATTTTTGTTTGGGTGTCGGTGCGGTGTTTACTGCATACCACACTATACCGCAGTGTGTGGTACACGACACACCGACCAGCCTGGGTGGATATATCTATGACCTTACAATAATTGAATTAAGGGGGTGTTTGAATTAGATTTTTAGCTTATTGCTTATAGCTTATTTGTGGTGGGAATAAGCAATAAGCAATAAGCATGAGGATGGATGCTTATTAAAATTAACTTATTTAGCCTAATAAACTAGATTTTATCCAAACATTTAAATTAACTTATTGTGGGAATAAGCAATAAGCATCTTTTTTTTTTCCTATCCAAACACCCCTAAGGCTATGACTATTTTTATTTGGTTGTTTTTATACACTTCATCCTATATTCACAATACACTTTACATTATATTTTGATTAAATTTCATTGGCAGGTAAATAACAGCTTTTTATATTACATTCTATCTTTCTACGTTTTCTACCTTTTTATTAATCAAGACACATCAGACAAAAATACCCAATGATACACGAGTTAAAAACACAAATATTCGTAATAATTAAATTTAAATTTTATTGTTTGCTATAAAATTTACCGTTAATCAAAGCTAAATCAACTGTCTTTACAATTTAATCATAAAAATCTTTCAGAAAATATAAACTTTAAACTAAATGACTTAGATTTGTCATTGCTTGCCGAAAATATACTCACCCGAAAATATGAATATGTTAGAGTTTAACAATAAGTTATTATTATTTTTTCATTCTCAACTTCAGTCACTTTTCAGCATTAATTAAACTAAAGAATGAATAGAACCTTAATAAGAGAGTAGCCGAAAAACATGCTCGTCGGAGTCCTCGAATCACCGGAAATGGTCTCCTACAGAAACAATGAGAATTATTGAGGGATAATTATTGGAGGTGGTCGGGCACGACTTTGGTCCGATGCTTCACTATTTTTTGATTTATTTTGCAGGCATTATAGAGCACAAGACATTGGAGCTACGAAGGCGAACATGGAGCTTGGAGCGTTAGAGCATGAAGAGAAGATGGATCGGCCGGGTCACGAAGAAAACTTGAAGGCACAATCCAAGTCATTGCATTTCATCATAGCAAATGACCACATTTCAAGCACAGTCCGTGTCATACCGATACGAGTTGTGTTTGTCATTTTCATCATATGTTTGAGCTGGATTGAAGACGGAGCCAACTCTGAAGAATGATTTGAATTTTAGCAAAAAAACACATTGTCAAAACACATGGTCTTGCTAAAAACACATGGTCAAAACACATGACCATGCCAAAAATACATGGCCACATGGGCAATTACTTGTGGTGCTAAAAAGGAGGAAATCCATCATTTTACAGATACGAATAGTTTTTAGAGCAAGTGTGAGCGATGCTTGGAGGTTTTTGAAGATACCAAATCATTGTAAACACTTTTGGTTTTCATTTGTAAGAATTATCCATCTTTTTGTTTGATCTGTTCTTAGCCATTTGTGGCTAAGAAACCATAATTTCTTATTCTTATTCAAAATATGTTGATTGTTTGACTTGAAGAATATGGCTTGATATTTGATTTATGATTTTATTATGGTGACTATGTTCTTGTTTAAACCAGAATTCTTGACTTTATTTATGTTTGATTGACCACTTATATGAATTGAACTTTTGTGTAGTTAATTAACTTTTAGGGAACCTAATTATTCTATAAAGTTAATGATTGGTAACAAACAATATGTTTTCTTATTGTAGAACATATATATGACATGTTTTCACACTTCCGAATGTATGAGAAGAAATGAACATTGTTCGGAAGCTTATACCAAACATAATGCAATTTCTCAATACAATCTAAGAGTTTGTTTAGGTTGGATTAGTAAAGCTAGGTCTAATCAAAAAACATTTTTTGGTTAGATAATTTGGCAAGCAAGAGGTATTAGAGCGTGTTAGTATCCTTCATTACCAACTTATAACAATCACTAATTACATCAAGTAATAATCTAGTTAAATGACAACATTGACAACTAGAACTGAAACTATCTCAACAAATTGTTTCCAAATATGTTTAGTTCCCACATCATGGCAAGGTATCGGCCATGTCATGGTTCCTGTGAAAAAAGAAAACTCCTAAACAAAAATAACATTTTGCAGATTTTTCCTCACAAAAAGGATCGTTTAACTAATGACAATATTTTTAGTAAAATTAAATCGTTCCCCGGAAACGACGCCAAAAAATTGATGTGTTTTATTTATGCACTAATTGTTTTATATTTATAATCCTATCTAATTTTATCAACTAAAACACAAATAGGCAGTGTACATATTCGTATAGTAGTATAGTAAAGTGTAACACCCTATTTTCACTTCAAAATATAAACGATCAGTTACGTTAAATAGACTTTTTGATAGAGAACTATTTAGGATAAATAGTCTTGACAAAAGTCATAATAGTCGTAAAAGCAAGAGCGTACACATTTAGAACGCCTGAATCTGACTTCGTATGAGGAAGTAATGATTTTTTAGAAGTTTTAACACAATAATGTACGACATAGAAACCGAAATAGAATTTGATCGATTGTTAGGAAAAACAATCTAAACAAGAGTTAAAAATCTCATCCATATGATTTTGTCGATATAAAGACAGTCGAGAACGAAAATAATATGAGAGAGTTAGAATTTTTACAGGCTTTAACAGTCTAAGCTTGTTAAAAATATAGTTTCAAAAATAAAGTGAGAATTAGCTTACCAAGTCTAAATGAAAGTTGTAGATCTATTCAATAGCTACGAATGGATATAAAGAGCGTCTAAAACGGAGCTCGTATGAAGAATATATGATTTTTTTGAAAAATCCAAAAAAAGCCACGCAGGTGCGTCCGCCGACAAGGTGTGTGACGCGCACCGGCACTCCACTAGATTTCTGCCACATGTCACCACCCATACAATACCATGTCAGCACCCGTGACCAAGTGCGCGGTACACACCCGATCATGTGCGCGACGTGCATCTCGAATTCACCTATAAATACTGCATTCAATCTTTTTTTCCCTCCACACCAATTCACATAGTCTCCCTCTGATTCTATGACTCTTCATCACGAAAACTCTTTAGTATTTAGGGTATGTTTGGCTAGCTTTGAGTTCCTTGAGAGCCCAACAATTAGGAGCTATCGAGTCGGAGCTCTGCTAGTGTAATCCTCGAGTTTCACTAGAAACTCTCTGTAAATTAGGCTATACTTACTAGGTTTTAAGTGTAGCTTATATTATATTCATAGTCATTGTTATGAATGTATAAATAGGATTTATCAATAATTCTAGTTATAGTATTGATTGATGTACTTACGGTAAAGGTGTCTAGAATGGTCACGTTGGCTTGTTTATTGGATTTTAGAAAGGCTATATGTTGAAATGGTCCTGCCTCCTAACTATCCTATCTGGTTTATCCTTATTTGATAGAACTCTCAGTATTCATTGGGATTAGTAAAAGATCTAGCTTTCACTACAAGATTGTCATATAAATATGACAACTATCTAGGCGATTCAACTGGCGATTCAATCTGGCTAGTAATGTGCCTAACTGGTATTAACCTATAATACTATAACTCATTAATATATATATATATATATATATATATATATATATATATATATATATATATATATATATATATATAT
This sequence comes from Lactuca saligna, assembly GCF_052625555.1. NCBI lineage: Eukaryota > Viridiplantae > Streptophyta > Magnoliopsida > Asterales > Asteraceae > Lactuca > Lactuca saligna. The sequence continues at coordinate 98,320,945 of NC_136424.1, read as the reverse complement.
ATATATATTAATGAGTTATAGTATTATAGGTTAATACCAGTTAGGCACATTACTAGCCAGATTGAATCGCCAGTTGAATCGCCTAGATAGTTGTCATTTGTCTAAGTGAATTATACATATGAGTTTTCTCACTATATTATGTGCTCCAATACATCCTCTGTTTGTTAGGATATAGTTGCCCTGTAATATGCAATTAGGTTAGTTATGTTAATTTTCCTGTAATGTTGTATTGTGTTATATATATATATATATATATATATATATATATATATATATATATATATATATATATATATATATATACACATATATATATATACTAGGTTAAAACCCGTGGAACCCACGGGTGCTGTTTTTGAATTGAATTTAAAAATTAATTATTTAATAAAATATTATATCAATAATTCTGATAACTTATAAATTGTAATATTGAATATTCAAATAATTTTTTTTATTGGTAATTATTTAATTACTAACTAAATGGGAAGTATTTAATTAGGAATGAAGATTTTTGAAAACTATTTTTTTTTTATTCATCATTCTAATTGGACATATGCAGATGATACAATACCAATGTGTGTAATGAAATTAACATAAAATACAATAATACGTAATTATAAAAAAATACAGTAATATGATGGATTAAGTGTGATTTCCTAAAATTGAATAAAACGACGTTACAAAAAAGTTGGCTACAAATTTCGAAAAACTTCCTTATAAACAACATTGGAAGTTTTATTTGTGAGTTTGCCATCTTTATCTAAAATTAATAATTTTAATCCCTCTCTACTCTGAACTCTAGATAAGGCAACATACAATTGTCCATGTGAAAAAACTGGATCTTTCAGAAACAGACCAACCTTTGACAACGATTGTCCTTGACTTTTGTTAATAGTCATTGCAAAACATACAGCCAAAGGAAACTGTCTTCTTGTGAATTTGAAGGGAATCTTTTTTTCTGATGGAGTTAAATACATTCTTGGAATAAAAGTCCGATTTCCAATATTAGTTCCAGTTATTATACGTGCCTCAATAACACGTTTGCCCAATGATAACACCTGTAGTCTTGTGCCATTACATAAGCCGTTTTTCTGATCAATATTTCTCAGTAACATTACTGGAACACCAATTTTTAAAACTAATTTATGATTTGGTAAACCGGATACTTTGAGTCCATTTAATACATCAGGAGAGTATAGATTTGCATCAAATTGATCATGGAGAAATTCGGATTCACATATGCAGTCTGAACTTAAATATTCAACTTGATCTCCTGGAAACTTCTTAAGTAAACGGTCGTTTATTTCCTGGACAACTTCATTTTTTGGAGCAAGTATCGCTCTTTCTTGGAAATAATTTATATCGCTATAGTACTCTAAAATTGAAGGATATACAAACTCAATTAAGGAACCTATAGGATCATGTGAATCATTAATGAGAATATCATCCGGAATATCGATAATCGTTTCACCGTCGTTCGGACCACCAAGTTTTCCTTCTCCTATATCCAACAACCAATTTGCAAAATCTCTTATTTTTCCTATATCTGATTGATCCCTTCCAACAGTTAGCCTCATGTTTTTTGTTAATCTATGGACTTTGCAATGTTCCCATAAATATGAAGAACTCAAAGAAGCATTTACAATGTTCTGTCTACTGCCACCCGGCACAACAGGTAGAATTTGTCTAAAATCTCCTCCAAAGACAATAACTTTCCCTCCAAATGGAATATTTGAGATGGTTGAATTTACGCACCTTAATAAATCCTTCAAAGTTCGATCTAAAGCTTCAAATGCATGCTTATGGACCATAGGTGCTTCATCCCAAATTATCAAAGAGGTTTTCCTTATTAAGCTTGCCAACTCACCGTCTGGATTTATGTTACAAAAAGAATCCTCTGTAAGCTCAAATGGAATTATAAATCGAGAGTGTGCTGTTCTACCACCGGGCAATAATAAGGAAGCAATACCACTTGAAGCAACATTTAATACAATATTTCCTTCAGATCTAATTGCTGCAGATATTGTTTTCCATAAAAAAGTTTTACCCGTTCCACCATACCCGTAAACAAAGAAGACACCTCCTTTATTTTGTTGAATAGCACTCTTGATGTTTAGGAAAATGTTCCGTTGCTCATTTGTTAATGCAAGAAACATACGATCATAGTCATTCTTTATCACGAGAATGTCGTAATCTAGTTCCTCGGTGATAAGTCGATTGTTTGAAGAAGAAACAGATTCAACATCTGGGTATGGTATGTTTTTGAAGTTTTTGAGAGTAGAGTTGTTTCGAAGTAAAATTTGTTGTATTTTGAACAAAGTTAAGTTCTTAAGTTCATCTACTCCGAGAGACAATTCTACACGAAAATATTAAATAATTAATAAAATACGTGGTTGATATTTAATAATTTCATTACTAATTATTTAATGGGTGTTGAAAAATAAAAATAAATTAATTTTAAAAAATAAGAAAAAATGTAATACCTGCTGACTTAAATCTTCGTCGTTGGCTATATAGAATTCCATATGCCAAATATTCCCATGTATTTTCCCAAACGATCTCTGGTTTAGACATACTATTACACATCAACAATGTAGCAAATAAAAAGCGTAGATAAAAACCAGATCCATAATGACTTGCTTCTTTAATTGCATCAATGTATTCCTTGTCATCATCTAATAGCCCGAGTGCATAACAGGCATCTCTAAAAGAAGAATGTGTTTCTCCATTTACCGTGCGAATTTCATCAAATGATGTTGGTCCTTTTACTTTATTTAAAAGAATCCTTAAGAAATATGCTTCACCTAGTTTAGGTGAAACTGAATGAATTCTACCGATGGCTTTTCCTACTTTCCTTCGCTTCCAAAACCGACCATTTAATATCCAAACAAACTTTGTAGAGAATTCAACATATGTGAGTTTTCGTGCTTCACTGTCGATTGCATTACACTCCATCCAAGCTGTGAACTTTGAAGCGGCAACAGAAGGTTTGTCAAGAACATCAAAAATATCATCATCTTCGCCATATACAATCTGTTGTTGATTAGGAAGATGAAAAGGTAGTCTAACAACAGAAGGATATCTGCAATGAACATCATATCTAAAAATTCGCCATGATGCTTCACATGCTGATAAATATCTACAATCGTAATATTCAGCTATTTCATCGACCGCATCATTATTTTCACATTCATTGTTGGTTGGTACAACAGCAACTGTTGCTCTATCAGGACCCTTATTTATGTATTTAAACAAATACTTTATAGAAGATCCCTGATTGCACCATTCAATATTAATATGTGCCTGATATCTTTTCAATAGATATTTGTTGTATGGAACAACATTTCTATTATCCAACCTTACACCTGATTTTTCTACAAAATGACCATCGTTTCTTCGCCTATATAACGGAAAACCATTCTGATCAACAGACGAATGATTAATGAATTGTTTTGGAAAGTTTTTAGAGCACTTTTTGTGACAATCGTCAATCTTGAGTCAAGTCAAGTCATCAAGTCAAGCCGGTCAACTCTATTAAACCTTGTGTATTAGGGTTTGTGTTATGTTCATACTGTATAACTTGCTATATTAATGGGAAAACATCACTTGAGAAAAGTCTTGTGTTAAAAATTTCCTAAGCCCTAGTGCTAATCAATGAACTAAACTGATAAAAACCATGTTGCATACTCATTGGGAGTGTGTGGGATCCTTAACCATGACTTAACGGGGCTCAAGAGACTTGCACTGCGGAGCCAAACACTCACAAATGCCACACTTGAAATCTCTCTCAAATATTTCTCTGTATGAGAAATCTCTCCAAGAATGTCAAATCTCTCCCAAATCTCTCCAAGTATGTGAAATCTCTCTCGAATATATCTTTGTATGAGAAATCTCTCCAAGAATGTCAAATCTCTCCCAAATCTCTACAAGTATGTGAAATCTCTCTCAAATATCTCTCTGTATGAGAAATCTCTCCAAGAATGTCAAATCTCTCCCAAATCTCTCCAAGTATGTGAAATCTCTCTCAAATATCTCTTTGTATGAGAAATCTCTCCAAGAATGTCAAATCTCTCCCAAATCTCTCCAAGTATGAGAAATCTCTCCCAAATCTCCCTCAAATAGTTCCCGTAACTTTTTAGAATTATTCGGGTTATTCCGGACCTTAACCGGGTCAAAAACGGCTTAAAACGGGGCGAAAACGAGAAAAATAGGCCTTAGGAACCGAAACCGGAATGAGAGGCCTCTTAGGACCAGAACCGAGCCTCTGGTGGCTGAGGCATGTGAGACCGAGCCTCGGTCTCTGCCTCTCTCGGTGTCTCTTCTGGTCGCTCTGCCTCTCTCGGTCTCTCTTCTGGTCGCTCTGCTCCTCTCGGTCGCTACCCGCCGCTCGGTCTCTTCTGGTCGCTCTGCTCCTCTCGGTCTCTACCCGCCGCTCTATCTCTTCTCGCTCGGTCTCTACTCCGCCCTCTGTCTCTTCGCGCCCTCTGTTCTCTCCTTCCCCCTCTCGGTTCCTTCCCTCTCTCTTCTCCCCTCTCGGTTTCTGCCTCACTCTCTCTCGGTTCAGCACCAGAAGGCCGAACCTCGGCCAGACTTCGGGAAATTGTCACTTTTAGCCAATTTTTGATATTTTTAACATTTTAAGCCCGTTTTTCGTGATTTTAAAGCGGGATTTTCTCCAGAAATTATATTTTAACATAATAAACTCTAAATATTCATAATTTAAACATATTTTTATGAAAATCATTATCTAAATAATAAAGATCTAATGGGGGATTTATTTAAGGTGGAGTGTTGACTTTGCCTTAACTTATGACACAAGCAACCACCCCACACCCACCCCACACCCACCCTATGACCAGCCATACCTCCCCACCTTACCTATGTCACTTAAATGTTCCCTTACACTCAAATTTCACTCACTCCCACGTTTTTGAGCTAGAACAAACAACCACACTCCTCATTTTCTCTCATTTCTCTCATTCCACTAAGTAACAAACACCACTTTTCTCTCAAACTCTTCTACACAAATTTTCGAGATTCAAGGCTGATTTCAAGTGTTCTTCCACACTTAGTAAGTAAAAATTCATCCTCCCTATTATTATTTCACTTCATTCTACTCAAATCTTTGATTTCTTACACAAACTCCATAACTATAATGTTAGATTCTCGGAAACCTTCAAGGCATCTCCAAGTGTTCTTGAATTAAACACTTCCATTCTTCAACAATCATCTACTGAAATCACTTAAGGTGAGTGAGTTCATACCCCTACATTTTCATGTTTTCTCAAGTTTTCACGGGGGGGGGGGGGGGGGGGGGGGGGGGGTTACAAGTTAAAACATCAAGAACATAACTAAATATTTCTAACAGCCTTCATCAGAAAAGTTCAACTCCATTCACGGACTGTTTTGGACATCTTAAACATTTTTGTTTTCAAAACTGTACAAGGTGCAAATAGTTCAAGTTTGTAGCTTTAAAATGACTACTTGCACATCTCCATACGATTTTTCTACAATTTATGGTGATTTTTACAAAACTACCTATCATTTCAAACAACAATCCGGACTAGTCTGTGATTATGGACTTTTTCACACAAGTTGGAGGTCATTAAAAATCATGATAAAAATTATGAGTAAACTAGACACATTTTTTGAACTCTCAGAATTTACGGATCTAGTTTTCGACTTCGTATGATTTTTCTATGATTTTTCCAAAACAGGGCAGAATTGCTAAAGTTAGCCAACAGCAAGTAAATATCATAACACTTTGTATTATGTTGAGCAAAGTGTATAATCATAAGTTCTAATATTTGAATGTGTTTCCTTGTTAGTTTATCATTATGAACTGAAACTAAGTCATTCATATTCAATATTATTCATTCATTTAGAACACGTATTATGTAACTACAAAAAGTATAGTTCGATAAATTCACAACACTAATACATTTCCATAAAAGAATTCATACATATTATATACATTTTAGATAAACTATAATAGGTATAGTTTATGATACATCACTCAACACACTCGTACAAAAAGGGTACATTCATACAAGAAAGATCTATATCCACACACATTTCACGTAAACTTGTTAACCTATGTTGTGAGACTCTCTCTCTCTCCCCGTACGTCCGAGTGCGGGATATAATTCCTGGTAGTTATAATCAGAATCTCCTTGAGGGAGAACGTGATACTTGTATATAGATCTATATTGGGTTTGACACCCCACACCTTGCTGCTAGCTACAGTGGGACCTGCAGGTCTACGGGTGACAAATGTCATTTCATTTTCGCGACGCCTGAGAAACGTTGTGGCAGGTTCACATAGTCACAGTATGATTATAGCGACTCACCTAGGGAGATAACAATTCATAAAGTTTACGGGGTTTCATAAAACCGAAGTAGGTTTTAGGTTGATAAAAGAAATTTACTTTCCATATCATTTTAAACTCACGACATTTCTACTAAGTAATGATGATTTCTCATACATTTTAGTCTTTGGTTATAAGGCTACATTTTTCGGATTTCAAGGAAAAATATCGGATTTTTCTGAAACAAACGCGACATTTACATGTGAAAGACTTCTACTAAGTTTATTAATAAAAGCTTATGAACTCACCAACCTTTGTGTTGACACTTTTCAAACAACTTGTATTCTCAGGAAAACACTAATCAGGTAATCAAGTGCTTTTGAGGATGGGACGTTAAGGCGTCAAACTTTTCATATTTTGTCAACATATTGTAATTGATTTTGAAACATGTAATTCATACAAGTGATGTAACTTTTTCAATTATATATATGTTGGTTGTGTTTGCTTAAATTACTATTGAAATTGTGGTTACGATACTATACATGAAGTCCTCCACCCCCGGACGTTTCCGCCATCCTTGGTTTGGGGGTGTGACACTTTTTATCCACCATGCATGGACAATTCATATTTTCAGCTCCACATGGACCATGAATCATAAACTCATCTACAAGTGAATACAATTCAGGATCTTCAATTCTGTCTGGTATCTCTGCTGAAATTATTGGATCGATAAGTTCAACAGTTGGTAGCTTGTTGTCAGAATGCATGAATAGACATATATGACTATGCGGCAAACCTCTTTTTTGAAATTCAACGGTATAAACATCTGTAAAAGAATTTGACAAAAAATAAAAGAGAATGTGATTAGATATCAAAACATATTTAAAATATAATAATAAGATCAATGTTTTATAAAAAAAAATTAAAAATATAGTTTTAATTACATGCTTGAACTTTGCCGAAAATTTGATTCTCCCTTAAGTCTTTAATGAATGCATCAAGCTTGATCTTAAACAACCTACATAGTATATCAGGTCTGTCTTCTGGTTGAAGTGAAGTATCCTTAAGAAACCTTTTAATCTCAGGCCATTTGGGATTACACGTAAAGGTTATGAAGAAATCAGGATATCCAAACCATTTACATAGTGACATGGCATCCAAATAGTTTTGCAGCATATAGCGTGCACCTCCGGTAAAGGATGAAGGTAATATGACACGTTGGCCGACATTCGAGATATCAGTCGTTCCTTGAGCTTTTTGGTTACGTAAATTTTCATAAGAATCACATCTAAGAACATGTTGTTGCCTACGTATGTAGTACATTCTCTCCGTTTCCATCATAGTATAGGCATCTACCAGAAATTGTTGAAACAACCTTCTTGAATTAAGTATGAGAGAGAACGAATGATCTCTGTCTTGAATCCTATAAGCGAAATATTCTCTCACTGATACGTTGTAGACAACCATTTTTTGTTTGAACGACGATATCCCTCTTTTCGATTGAATCCGAAATGTCACCAATTATTAAAGCAGCAACCTCAGAAGCAGTCGGTAGGTTATATGTTCTTCCATCTTGCTCCCTTCTCCCGATAAGTCGTAATTTCATATCAACTTCTGGATTTTTTTGAAAAGTATCTCTTACCATTCTATAAGATCTAACCAAGACATTATTTGAATCCAACATCACCTTAATATCTTTAACAATATCACTATCAGTTGATGTTGATTGATCTTTTTCACCACTAAAATAAATAAATTTATACATAATATTAGTAATATATACATAATATATATATATATATATATATATATATATATATATATATATATATAATAATAGATTATGAATAAGAAGTTTGAGAAAATACCGAAAACATCTTTGTCTATTTGTAATTTCGTTGTCAGTGTCATAAATGTATAACTGAGAGAATTTTGGTTCCGATCCTTTTGCTGGCAAAAGACTTCCAATACTATGATAATTTTGACCACCCAATCTGAAAATGTAAGGAGCGTTTCCTCTATTGATTGAAGAGTCAATTTTACCACCCATCGACATGAAAGAAAACATTGAATTGTAACGTCGAATGTTTTTCATGAAGTGTTTGCTTTTTGAATCCATATTTCGAAACATTCTTTCATAAGTAGGGGGTGCATTCTTTAAGTCTGGAAGTTGAACTTTGCCGTAACCACAACATAATGAATAATCCGTGTTCCCATTTTCTTTACCTCTAATGGATTCATTTCTCCATAACTTTGCACGACATGTATGACATACAACATCTTGATCACCATGATCCAAATATTCTGTAAAATAAAAACGTTGAATAAAATATCAATGAATTTTATAATTATATAGAACATAGTATCTGAAATGTAAAATGGATTTTATTTTTTCATTACCATTTGAGATACCAACTATACGATTTTCATTGTTCACTTGATGTATATTTTCTACATCTTCTGTCAAATCAATCAATGGGATAGGGGATAAATGTCTTGTCTTCGTTTTTAATTTATGACATCCTGGATTTAACTTGATTGATGATGAAGAAGTTGTTACTGTAGATGCATTTTTTGATGTCATATCATTTGAAAGTACATGGTACTGTCTTTTCTTTGCTAACTTGGAAGTGATATATTTATCGAAACCAATGTTATCTGAATAAAATAAAAATAAAATAGTTAACTAAATAAATAAATATTTACATAATGGATAATAGTATATTTTAAAAACCATAAATAATTACCATTCGTAATGTTAGATAACGGATTTATAACATTTGTAATGTTAGAAAATGGAGTTCTAACATCTGTAAAGGAAGGACAGTATTGTATGGTTGTGTTATGCTTTGCAGGTGTTGTAAATGAATTGACATTTTGAGTTTGACGAACAATGTTGGTTGATTGATCTGCAAATAGAAATAACTTATAAAACTTGTAAATATATGTATTCAACTATATAACAGTAAAAGATGGAATATAAAATACTAATACGGTTATAGTTAATGGTTTTTTTTGAAGAGATGCTGTAATGATATACTTGGAACATTTGGTATTGTTTTTATTTTCTTCGATCTTTTATTTTCCAAATATATTTTTCTTTGTCTTCTTTTCTCTTTGGCCTGCATGTGGTACATGTTACTGTTGTTTTCTGCATAAGAAGACATAGGTTAGGAAATGAAATGTGAAATTATGTACATAATATGTTTATATAATACAATTGAAGTTAGTTAGAATTAAATAAATAATGATAATAAAGTAAATGTATTTAAAAAGTTACCTTTATTAATTTGTTTATTAAAATGTTTGCATCATGACTCATCATCCTCATTTCTAACCTAGGGTTTATTCGATTTAAATCTACTGTTTCCCCAATTTCAACCAATCGTGGGTTCGGATGATATCAGGGGTTAAAACCCTAGATCTCCATGGAATCAATGAAGGTAAAATTGTGTGATACACGATAATCGTGATGATTATAAATTGCTTATTGATCTTATGTATCTATTCAAGATTATTTTTTTACAATTAGAAAAACATCTATTCCAGCATATTGATTATTGTTGTAAATTTCAACCATAAATTCATAGAGAAAACAAAGTGATCTAAACTGATAATACTAACCTGACATATGGATATGGAAATCTTGCAGGTAGAACTGGAATGAGGATTACAACTTTAATGAAGCAGTTTGATGTAAGCTTAATGAAAAAAAAATCGCAGAAACAATTGAACATTAAGAAGACGAATGAGGTGTTTCAAAATTTTGGATTTCACGTTTTGAGTTAAAGTTATATGCTTGAATATTGGAAAAAGATTACGATTATATGATTTTATTGTTGTTGGATCTTTATTAGATATAATTTTCTTCCTGATTTTTTGGAATTTAAAAGATTACAACTAAAAATTAGTTTAATATTCAAATTTCATCTAAAAAAGGAGTATAGAATATTAGGAAATAGTTGGTTGAATATAGGTTATTTACAGAAGATAAGTAAATATGCTGCAACCATTACAAAAATGTATGAATTAATTTTAGAGAATCAAAGATATAAATTTTGTTTACAATTGGTTATTGATTATTTATTAAAAATAACATATTTATCGTGACAAAAATAATAGTTATTCTAAATAATAGACATAAATGTTCCATGTTTAAAATAATCAACATAAAGATGCAAAGGTGATTATGGTTAATATTCATTATTGGAGTCAAATGCAGTTCACGTGTAAAAGCAAAAATGTTCGCATTTGGTAATACAAATCAAAATTGGGTTTCGCATATGAGGTTGTATGGATTGGGGTTAAAGATGCGAAGGTGATTATTGTTAATATTCATTTCGTATTTGGTGAGACAAACAACTCAAATGCGAATGAACTAAAAAAAAAAAGACTGGAACATGCGAAGAAAGAGGGTGAATGAAGAACGTGAATTTTACAGTAGAATGCGAATTGGGGAAGAAAGCTAAGAATTTCGCATTTTTATTATACAAATTGATTGATTGATTGATTTGTCTTAATTGTTAATTGCGATATATGAAATACTTATCAAGTTAGGGGCAATATGGTCATTTTGAAGTAAAAGAAGCCTTGGTTATTAAATGAATCATACGAAGGATCTGTTATTTGATTTTGGAATTGGGGCGAATAATCGAACGATTTGGAGTTGCGAATTTGATTTTGAAAAGCCAATCAGTTGGGTTCGCATATGAAAACAGATAAGTTTTGATTTTGGATTAGCAATTGGGTTAATTGGTTTATTGATTGAGGGACGATTCGTGAAGAAAAATGCGAAGTCAAGAAGGACTGTGAAATGTGATTTGTTCAATATTGGAGTCAAATGCAGTTCACGTGTAAAAGCAAAAATGTTCGCATTTGGTAATACAAATCAAAATTGGGTTTCGCATATGAGGTTGTATGGATTGGGGTTAAAGATGCGAAGGTGATTATGGTTAATATTCATTTCGTATTTGGTGAGACAAACAACTCAAATGCGAATGAACTAAAAAAAAAATGACTGGAACATGCGAAGAAAGAGGGTGAATGAAGAATTTGAATTTTACAGTAGAATGCGAATTGGGGAAGAAAGCTAAGAATTTCGCATTTTTATTATACAAATTGATTGATTGATTGATTTGTCTTAATTGTTAATTGCGATATATGAAATACTTATCAAGTTAGGGGCAATATGGTCATTTTGAAGTAAAAGAAGCCTTGGTTATTAAATGAATCATACGAAGGATCTGTTAGTTGATTTTGGAATTGGGGCGAATAATCGAACGATTTGGAGTTGCGAATTTGATTTTGAAAAGCCAATCAGTTGGGTTCGCATATGAAAACAGATAAGTTTTGATTTTGGATTAGCAATTGGGTTAATTGGGTTATTGATTGAGGGACGATTCGTGAAGAAAAATGCGAAGTCAAGAAGGACTGTGAAGTGTGATTTGTTCAATATTGGAGTCAAATGCAGTTCACGTGTAAAAGCAAAAATGTTCGCATTTGGTAATACAAATCAAAATTGGGTTTCGCATATGAGGTTGTATGGATTGGGGTTAAAGATGCGAAGGTGATTATGGTTAATATTCATTTCGTATTTGGTGAGACAAACAACTCAAATGCGAATGAACTAAAAAAAAAAAATGACTGGAACATGCGAAGAAAGAGGGTGAATGAAGAATGTGAATTTTACAGTAGAATGCAAATTGGGGAAGAAAGCTAAGAATTTCGCATTTTTATTATACAAATTGATTGATTGATTGATTTGTCTTAATTGTTAATTGCGATATATGAAATACTTATCAAGTTAGGGGCAATATATTTTATTTGAGTTATAACCAAAATCAACTAACTTGTCCAATTTAAAACAATAAAAGTATCCAAAAATATTCAAAACCAATAATATTTGACATCCTAAATACCCCAAAATAAAAATCATACGAAGCAATTAAAATATCTTTATAACCAAAACAAATGATCAAAATATATTAAATGTGTCTTATAACCGATAGAAACTCACTTTTCAATTTTTGGAATCAAGAGTGGAGTTTCCTCTGCGGTTGACTTTTCTTTTAGCCTTAGTTGAACTTAAATCATATCCAGAATCAACATCATAAATTTCTTGGAGGTTGCGCTTCAAATCACCTGATATTTTGCAAGGACTTGTTGCGGTTGACTTATCAACTGTTGAGGGTGTAAAACTTTCGTCTGTTTGTGAGATCACATCCTAATTTAAAAAAAAAATGTTTGATTCCTAAAAAAAATAACTAATATAATTAAAAATTTATAAAATAAAATGAAAAACCTTTTGAACAGGCTGTACAACATCATCGGATTCCAAAGCAACTTGATTTAAGGAGACAGATTGATTACTCTAAAAAATAAAATGGAAATATGTTAATCGTTATGTACTTTAACATTAAAGAATTGTAAATTTTCAACAATAAAAAATTACATACCATAAGTTCTATTTTACTTTCCAATTCACAAACAATGGACATATCTTCTGTAACTCTGAGAACTGTGTAGATGTTATTATAGTTGTTGACATTGTATTCTGTAATATCTACAACAAAACCAAACTTGCGGTTTTTCAACACATTAAGTTGCATTGGAAATAGGGCATCACTGTCTCCGGCCTGTAAGATATATTTTAATAAATTAAAAAAATTAAGTAAATGTTTTCTGATTTTAAAGGTATGAATAATATACCGCATTATGTATCTTTTTCAACTCGTAGGCACTTATATTTAACAACCTCCTTGCTTCCCTATCAAAAAGAGTCAATCAATGGTTCCAGTACAATCTTGTACGTTAATTGGAATTATATACCTAAAACAAAAAATAATTATGTCATTGTTAGTGTTGTTTTAAGATTGACAAAATTAATAGGAATAAATATGTCTATACTTTATAACTGACTGAAATTCAGATTTTTTGCATTGTGCATTTGTACACTCGACAACCATAGTTTCTGAAATTCCCTCAGGGTTGGTATACGAATGATTGGTTTTGGGAACAGGGATAATTTTTTTCCACATTTTTTGCATGCTTCATAATACCATGGTAGATTCTGCCTTATATTAACAATGGAAGCAACTAATAAAAACTTCATTTCCTGTATCATATAAAATGTAAAAATCATTAAAATAAATTATGCAAAAATAAAATGTAAAACATATAAAATAATGCAATATACCTTAATTGGTTCGGTGATCTCACAGATTGTTTTTAATGGAAAATTGCCATTAAAGTCATCTGTATATGAAGAAGAGTAGCTTTGAAGTGTAGTTATGCTTTTTTCAGTTATACCGAAATTGTCATGACATTTCAACCTGTAATGTTTAATTTAGATTCATGAATATTAGGTTTTGTGTTTTTTTTAAGTTAAAATACATTATAAAAAAATAAAAAACAATTGGAAACTAACTTATTTTTAAACTCATTTATTTCATAAATGTCAGAATTTATGAACAATTTCGTTACTTCAAAATGACTTTTAGCTTCACCAAGACCTGTAAAAAATGTATATCCAATTATTAAAATTTATATAAAAACAGTAATTATAAACATCTATATATAAAGACTGAATACAAACCATTCCAAATGTTTAGCTTCAAAAACTGCATCACGATAACAACAAAATTAACAGTCGGGTTATTTTTTAGGTATTCTGAAATTTGATATGCTTGACTTCCAAAAATAGTAACCTTCAGATGTACAGAACTAAATAAACCATAAAATAGTATATTAATATTAATTTGTGATTAATCAAAGATAATAAATAATAAATAAATAATACAATATAATCTCACTCTAGGTTGCTAAGAGTGACTTTTATATAATGCTTGGATGGTACTGGATTTGAAGTTTCAAGAGGCCTAAATGACACGATATGTCCAATAACATCTACACAACAGATACCACAAAAAAATAAAAGTTTAGGATTAAATTCGTAATATTTAAATAATAAAATGTATAACCAAAAAAACAAATGATAAAAAATGATTTTATTAATATTTTATGACTAACCAAAGAATGTGTCTTTTGGGCATGTTTGTTCTATGATAGAATTAAAGTCAACAAGCATAAATCCATTGACCGGACCCGAGAAATCATCACAGTTTTTTAGGATGCTTTTCCAATCCAAAGTTAAGGTCTGTTTATGACCTGTATAACTAAAACCATTAGTAACAGCAGCCATATTGGGTTTTATAACTATATAACTTTCATCTTCCTTTAAAAGATGACGAAATCTGGAGAAATTCTGATTGAAGACACGAGCTTGGTATTGTGTACCCTGTTTAAAAAAAAATTAAAAATTATTATGTTCATGAAACATGTCTAATATTGAATGATGAATAAAAAATATATCAAATACAACAAACCTCCTCATCCATGATGATCATTTCAATGGAACAAACTTTATTATTTCTGACAAAGTTCCAAATTTTAAGCACCCGAACCTTGATATGCGAATTTTCATCTATCTGGTCAATGTTATTTAGGTAAACCTTATTTCCTATTTCCATTTTCTGCAATAAATTTAATCATTATAGAATTGTAAGGAAAATTAGCAACCTTTTAAATTAACAACAAATCAAAGTAAATGAAACAGCAAAACAAAAAAAACATATTGTAATAGTTAAAGCTTTGAGGTTGTATGGATTGGGGTTAAAGATGTTCGCATATTGGAGTCAAATGCAGTTCACGTGTAAAAGCAAAAATGTTCGCATTTGGTAATACAAATCAAAATTGGGTTTCGCATATGAGGTTCTATGGATTGGGGTTAAAGATGCGAAGGTGATTATGGTTAATATTCATTTCGTATTTGGTGAGACAAACAACTCAAATGCGAATGAACTAAAAAAAAATGACTGGAACATGCGAAGAAAGAGGGTGAATGAAGAATGTGAATTTTACAGTAGAATGCGAATTGGGGAAGAAAGCTAAGAATTTCGCATTTTTATTATACAAATTGATTGATTGATTGATTTGTCTTAATTGTTAATTGCGATATATGAAATACTTATCAAGTTAGGGGCAATATGGTCATTTTGAAGTAAAAGAAGCCTTGGTTATTAAATGAATCATATGAAGGATCTGTTATTTGATTTTGGAATTGGGGCGAATAATCGAACGATTTGGAGTTGCGAATTTGATTTTGAAAAGCCAATCAGTTGGAACAAACCTCCTTATCCATGATGATCATTTCAATGGAACAAACTTTATTATTTCTGACAAAGTTCCAAATTTTAAGCACCCGAACCTTTATATGCGATTTTTCATCTATCTGGTCAATGTTATTTAGGTAAACCTTATTTCCTATTTCCATTTTCTGCAATAAATTTAATCATTATAGAATTGTAAGGAAAATTAGCAACCTTTTAAATTAACAGCAAATCAAAGTAAATGAAACAGCAAAACAAAAAAAACATATTGTAATAGTTAAAGCTTTGAGGTTGTATGGATTGGGGTTAAAGATGTTCGCATATTGGAGTCAAATGCAGTTCACGTGTAAAAGCAAAAATGTTCGCATTTGGTAATACAAATCAAAATTGGGTTTCGCATATGAGGTTGTATGGATTGGGGTTAAAGATGCGAAGGTCATTATGGTTAATATTCATTTCGTATTTGGTGAGACAAACAACTCAAATGCGAATGAACTAAAAAAAAATGACTGGAACATGCGAAGAAAGAGGGTGAATGAAGAATGTGAATTTTACAGTGGAATGCGAATTGGGGAAGAAAGCTAAGAATTTCGCATTTTTATTATACAAATTGATTGATTGATTGATTTGTCTTAATTGTTAATTGCGATATATGAAATACTTATCAAGTTAGGGGCAATATGGTCATTTTGAAGTAAAAGAAGCCTTGGTTATTAAATGAATCATACGAAGGATCTGTTATTTGATTTTGGAATTGGGGCGAATAATCAAACGATTTGGAGTTGCGAATTTGATTTTGAAAAGCCAATTAGTTGGGTTCGCATATGAAAACAGATAAGTTTTGATTTTATAGAATAAATTTAATGACCATATTGCCAATCAGTTGGGTTCGCATATGAATTCCATTTTCTGCAATAAATTTAATCATTATAGAATTGTAAGGAAAATTAGCAACCTTTTAAATTAACAGCAAATCAAAGTAATGAAACAGCAAAACAAAAAAAACATATTGTAATAGTTAAAGCTTTGAAGAACATTTTTTTTAAAGAAAATAAAGTTCTCATTTTTATTACTAATTTCGTATTTTGTAATCATTTTCATTAACATTTACGTCTTTTAAACTGAAAAGGTAGAAGAAGAACATGATTAAGAAGAATTAGCAAAAGGAAGAAGAAGAACATCACTAATAAAATGAAAAATGATAGAAACTGGTAAATCAGACAATTAAGAGGTTAGAAATATTAGTAATGCTGATATTTTAATACACTAACCTGATATTATAATTTTTGAAGCGTTGCAGAATCAAGAAGAATGAAGAAGAATACGTTTGCAAATATTACTATGGAGCAGAATTCGTCTGGAGCAGAATGGTAAAAAGAAAATAACCGTATGAATGCTATTTACGTTTGAATAAATAAGAATAAGAATTAAGAAGATTACGTTTGCAAAAGAATAATATTGCAGATTTTTAGGGATTTAATTTGCAATCAAAATAAACAAACTTTCAAAATTAATGCGTGTTTTTCGAATCTGAAGATTGATTAACATATTTGTTTGCAGATTTTTCCGAAATTATTGAATTTGGATTGTATGGCATTTACGTAAATATAGATGAATAAAATGAGCGGGAAAACTCTATTTTGGAGGTCTTATAGATTGACACGTGGCAGAGTTCTACTTATTTATTAGAATTAGGATATATATTAATGAGTTATAGTATTATAGGTTAATACCAGTTAGGGACATTACTAGCCAGATTATATATATATATATATATATATATATATATATATATATATATATATATATATATATATATATATATATATATTATTTGGGGAGTTTAGGGTGACCTAGCCATGGGATGATGGCCAATAGACTCGGGTGGACTAACATTATGCTAAAGGCCAAAGTGCTGACCAAATATATGTTGTAGGCAAAAATGACGGACCAACTTCGTGATGAAGGCCAATAGCAGACCAGCTCTATGTTGAGGCCATTATGTGTATGCATTATATATATATATATATATATATATATATATATATATATATATATATATATATATATATATATATATATATGTATGTATATATAGTGGTATATGTTATTTTGGGGAATCTTACTAAGGTTTGTGCTTACCTAGTTGAATATAAATGTTTTTTTGGTACTCATGTGAAGGGAAAGGTTCGACTGTACACACGCACATTCACAACATGTTTCTGCATAATGTAATCATACTCTGGTATATTTAATAAATAAAAATTAAAAATTTTGGTTGAGAATCGGGATGTTACAAGTTGGTATCAGAGTCTAGGTTTGAGTGGAGTGCATGAACACCCGTGTGATTCCAAACTCAAACTAAGGATTTATGTAATTAATAAATCTTTTCATAAAAAGAATATTACAAAAAGGAAAGAATGTGATGCGTACACTTAGCCAAAGCTCAGAAGGTAATGTGATTCCCAAAATATCCATGTTTGTTATAATTTTTGAAATGTGAAATATTAGAAATCCATGCTAGTATGTGGGCTAGGGATTTTTTAGGAATTGCTAAATAGAATTGCCTAATACTTAAGATGTCTTATACCTTTGAAAATTTTTCTTGTTAATTGTTGCTTAGAACATATATTAATATTAATTAGTTATTTGACAAATACATTAGGTTGCATGCTCCCAAAATTAAATAGTTTTAGATTGTTTGATTTGGCACTATTGTGGTGCTCTCGTCTGAGTCTAACCGTCGTAGCGTTGGAACTTTCTCCCGAAAGACTGTTTGATTTTAGAAGCATGTAATCGTATCCGTCAAATAATTGGTTAATATTGATAGAAGTTCTTCCTCAGTTAATAGTAAAGGAAAGTGGGTAGGCATCTTAGAAAAAAAGTCTAAGGAGTTTAATACATGCTTGATTGGGAATATATTCATAGATAGAACATTGGTAAAGATGCAAAGCCCTAGTGAAGTTTAGGAAAAGTTGTCGTATGAGCTCATGGGACACAGTCATATAGTGTTCATCATGCGTAGTATTGGAAGTGACTTGGGAACTGCGAGACAACTTTTGGGACAAGTATGAGTATGTGTGAAAGGTAGTAGAGGCCTATACTACCATAAACACAAGACTCACACTTGAATCAAGAAAAGTCACAAGGTTAATAAGGCACTCGTAGTTGAGTTGTTTTATCTGTATCCGTCATTACCATCGTTTCGCTGATGACTAAGAAAATGCATGCTATTCCGACCTTAGTGGTTGTAATAAATTGAGTTCAACTAAGATAAATCTATGAAGTAGGCTCAATGTGATGGGTTTTAGTCATATGAACATTCCTATGTGAACATACAAACCCTAATGCTTGGATCTAGGTTTCTCTAATTAAACATGCATTGAATCCAAGACTTCTAATGACTAATTAGGTATAAGAACAATACAAAACCAGAGTTAGAAACTAACCTTGAAACACTTGTTTGATCTTCTTGTTCTTGGAGCTTTAGAGTCACAATTGTCACTCCTCTAATGGCTTACAAACACCAACTAGCAAAGAGAATGATTTGAGAGAGAGGAGAGAGGAGGAAATCGGCCAGGGTTTCCTTGCTCTAGAAGAGGTGCCGATTTCCCTATCCCAAGGGGTCTATTTATACTTGTAAGGCTCCTAGGGTTTTACCCTTAAACCCTAATTGGATAACTTAAACTCTAAGCTATCCTAATACTTACCAAAGATAAGCCTTGGACGAATTTGAGGCTATCCCAAGCCCTAGAATTCGTCCAACCCATATCCTTTAAGGATTTACAGCCCAAAGTGTAACTATCAAACAATTGACAGTTTATACCCTCTTATTTAATTAATCTCTTTAAGTCACCAAATTAATACTAATTAATCTATGTCTTATATTAATCAAATAACAATATTATTATTCCTTATATTATTCTCATAATATATTAATAATATTTATTCTCTCATAATAAATCATCCTATCAAGTTGCTATGGTGAAGGCAACCCAAAAGGACCATGCACAATCGGATCAAATACTTGCCTAATATAGTTGCAACCTTAGACACTATTCAAACAGTCTCCCACTTGGATAAGTCTAGTAACTATATGCACAAGTACAATCTGATTTGCAATCGTAGCTCTCAAAGACGCTGTCAAACTCTGATCTAATCAATCTTATCCTTTAGATAAGGGATCGTACAGTCCTCTGTTAGATATCATGCTGACAATTTTATGGAATAATTAGTCTAGCATTTGGTTTCTCGATCTCCGATTTATTTGACATAGAACTTAATCTAACACATCAATTCAGTTCTGACCGGGGCCGACACATAAGTCAAATCAAATCATCGAGCAGCCGAGATATCGGTTTTTCCTTCTTAGGATAAAAGTTATAGATAAACTTCGACTTATATGCATTTACTTATTCATTAATAAACTATACACAACAATGCGTTTTATAACATCGAGTTACCAATGCGTTTTCGCATTATCAATGTACAATCAATTAACAAATAACAAACCATATATCTAGGTTTTAAGACTATATGATGTTATCATCTTGCGATCACCCCTTTTTATCACATTCCATAAGGTGATTCCAGCAAGCACGGGTTTGTTCCAATGCTCAAAAGTAGTTCATAAGCACTCATGAACGTTGCAGAAATCTTTTGCTATGTCTAATACCATTTAGAAAATCTACACACCTATTCATGACAATCTTCATTCATATCTACTTTCGACATATGAACGATTGTGGACAGTTTGAATAATTCGATTATTCTTAATAAAATCAATTATTCTGGAAGTCAAAACATGCAAAGTGAAACAATAGTTAAACAATTAACATAAGACAGTAACATTACTTATAAATAAAACTCCTTTATTTAATCATCAAATGTTAATTGCATTTATCTATTACACGTTTCTAATACTATCTAATTTATACTAATATCATCCTTCAGCCCAATACTCCTAGCATGCTGCAAGTGCTTAACCCTACTCAGTCCCTTCGTAAGCGGATCTACTGGGTTATCTTCTGATGATATCCTCTTCACTACGAGTTGTCCTTCTTCTACACGATGTCTAATAAAGTGATATTTTCTGTCGATATGTCGTGATCTACCATGATCTCTCGGTTCCTTGGTCAAGGCAACCGCTCCTTCATTATCACAGAAAATCTCCATGGGCTCCTTTATGGCAGGTACAACTCCAAGATCACCAATGAAGTTCTTCAACCATATTGCCTCCTTCGACGCTTCGCTCGCTGCAATGTACTCTGATTCGCACGTTTAATCAGCTACAGTTTCCTGCTTGGAACTTTTCCAAGTTACTGCTCCTCCATTCAGGGTAAAGACCCAGCCTGACTGCGAACGGTAGTGGTCCCTGTCGGTTTGAAAGCTGGCGTCACTATACCCTCGGACCTTCAAGTCATCACTCCCTCCGAGGACTAAGAGCCATTCCTTCGTCCTCCAAAGGTACTTAAGGATATTCTTCACCGCAATCCAATGGGCACTGCCAAGGTTCCCTTGATATCTACTAACCATGCTCAAAGCAAAGGCTACATCAGGGCGAGTACAAGTCATAGCGTACATGATTGAGCCAACTGCGGAAGCGTATGGAACTCGACTCATTTCAGCTATCTCAGCTTCAGTACTCGGACTTTGAGTCTTACTCAACTTGGCATTACTTTGTATCGGTAATTCTCCCTTCTTTGAGTTTTCCATACTAAAACGTTTTAGTACCTTCTCTAAGTAAGTATTCTAACTAAGTCCTATAAGTCTCTTACTTCTTTCTCTTACTATCCTTATTCCCAAAATGTAAGAAGCCTCTCCGAGGTCCTTCATAGCGAAGCACTTCCCGAGCCAGAACTTAACTTCCTGTAGAGTCGGGATGTCATTTCCTATGAGTAATATGTCATCGACATATAGAATGAGGAAGCTTACTATACTCCCACTGGCTTTGACATATACACACGATTCATCTTCGCTTCATACAAATCCAAACTCTTTGACTTTCTCATCGAAGCAAAGATTCCATCTGCAAGACGCTTTCTTAAGTCCATAGATGGACTTCTCAAGCTTACACACTCTATTTGGATGCTTCGGATCCGCAAACCCCTCTGGCTGATCCATGTAAACATCCTCAGCCAACTTCCCGTTAAGGAAAGCGGTCTTGACATCCATTTGCCAAATCTCATAATCATGAAATGCGGCAATAGCTAGCATTACTCTAATAGACTTTATCTTCGCAACTGGTGAGATGGTCTCATCATAGTCAACTCCGGGAGTTTGAGTAAAGCCCTTCGTAACCAATCGCGCCTTATACGTGTGTACTTTTCCATCCACATCGGTCTTCTTCTTAAAGATCCATTTGCACCCAACGGTCTTACGTCCGGGCCCATTATCAACCAAATTCCAAACTTGGTTATCATACATGGATTGGATCTCGCTATCCATTGCCTCTTTCCATTTCGCAGACTCCGGGCCTGCCATGGCTTCCTTATAGCTATTAGGTTCATCAAGGTTTATTAGTGTACTATCACTAATATACGTGTCCCCTTCGGTAGTAATATGAAAACCATATAACTGGGGTTGAACTCTAACTCTTTCGGAACGTCTAAGAGGTAATGATACGTCAATCGGTTCAACCGGAGTTTTCTCCTCGGGTTGAGTGCCAACGGTAGAGGTTCCTTCATCTATCGGCTCTTGAATCTCTTCAAGCTCGATTTGCCTCCCACTGTCTCCTTGGCCTATGAGTTCTCGCTCTCGGAAAACTCCTCTCCTCGCAACAAAGACAACATTGTCTTTCGGTCTATAGAAGAGATATCCAAAGGATTTCTGCGGGTAGCCGATGAAAATACATCGCTCACTACGAGGTTCGAGCTTGTCGTGAGTATCTTGTCTTACGAAAGCCTCGTAACCCCAAACCTTGATATGTGCTAACGAAGGAGCTTTCCCCGTCCACATCTCGTGAGATGTTTTAGCAACCGTCTTAGTAGGGACTCGGTTAAGGATATAGGCGGCAGTCTCTAAGGCATACCCCCAAAAAAGAGATAGATAGTGAAGCACGACTCATCATAGAGCAAACCACGTCTAACAAGGTTCGATTACGCCTTTCTACCACACCATTCAACTGCGGTGTCCTAGGTGGCGTCAATTGTGAAACTATTCCACACTCCTTGAGATAATCATGGAATTCAAGACTTAGGTACTCTCCTCCTTGATCGGATCGGAGCATCTTGATTTTCCTGCCCAATTGATTCTCCACTTCATTCTTGAACTCTTTGAACTTTTCAAATGTTTCTGACTTTTGCTTGATTAAATAGATATACCCATATCTACTATAGTCATCGGTAAAAGTCACGTAGAAGCGGTTTCCATCCTTAGTGGTTGATCTAAACGGTCCACACACATCGGTATGTATGAGGTCCAATAGACCCTCACCCCTTTCGCACGAACCAGCGAAGGGTGACTTAGTCATCTTTCCAAGCAAATAAGACTCGCATGTGTCATCTTCCCTAAGGTCGAATGACTCCAATACTCCACCCTTTTGGAGTTGGGCTATGCATTTCTTGTTGACATGTCCAAGGCGACAATGCCACAAGGATGTCTTATCCATACTATTGGAAGAATCCATGCATAAAACATCATTTCTTAAGTTATCAATAATCATAACAGTTTCATAAATTCCATTACATGGTATAGCTTCAAAATAAAAGACACCATTTAGATAAGCCAAAATAGAACCATTCTCATTATTAAAAGAAAATCTAAAACCTTATCTAAACAAACCATGAAATGATATGATGTTTCTAGCCATTTCTGGCGAATAGCAACGACTGTTCAAATCTAAAGATAAACCATTCCTAAGCACTAAAGAATACACTCCAATCTTGGTCACAGGCGACGATCTTCTGTTCCCCATGATTAGATTTATTCTTCCATGCTCCACGTCTCTATTTCTTCTTTGTCCCTGCACATTAGAACAAATGTGGTAACCACAACCGGTGTCAAGAACCCAAGAAATATCATGAGATGAATCGTTAGATTTAATTGTATATATACCTTGCGAAAGATGGATTGATCTTTCCTTCCTTGATAGCTTACAGGTACTCTGGGCAACTTCTCTTCTAGTGTCCTATCTTGTGGCAGTGGTGGTACTTTGCCTCGTTCGGGTTACGACATGCTTAGCGGGATCAACTTTGGTCCCACTAGAAGAGGCACCATCTCGGGCTTTAACCTTGCGGTAGTTCTTAGATGAAGCCTTCCTCTTCTTTCCCTTTCCTTGTCCAATTGCCAAAACAGGAGCGACGGGCGGATTGGGAGTTGGTGCAACAGACTTGTCCTTGAAGTTGCTCTCAGCGACTCTCAAGAGACCTTGGAGTTTGCTTAGGGTGACCTCTTCTTTGTCATGTGATAGGTCATCCTAAATTGATTGTAGCTTGGAGGCAAAGAGTGAAGCACCATGTCGATCGCCAAGTCTTCCCCAAAGTCAACATTCAACTTGCGAAGACGGTCGACATACCTTTGCATCTTTTGCAGGTGCACGGTAAGAGACCCATCTTAGCGGAAATCATGTTAGTGAAAATCTCATAACGCTCTTGTCTCGCGTTTTGGTGGTATCTCTCCAACAATCTTGGTGCATCTCGTACGGGTACATGTCCTCATAGGACTTTTGGAATTCGGAGTTCATAGTAGCGACCATGATGCAATGCACCTTCGTTGCATCACGCTCGTGAGTTTCAAAAGCGGTCATTTCGGCTGGAGTAGCGATTTCAAGGTTGATTTTCTCGAGCTTATCATCGAGGACATACTCCTTATCCTTATAGCGAGCAATCGTGCGAATGTATCTTATCCATTCACTAAAGTTCGTTCCATCGAAGGTGACCTTTTGACAAAGGCTCATCAAAGTGAATGAACTAGAAGCAACGTTGTTAGCGTTCGACATCTACAAATAGAAAGGACAATGATAGATTAGAATATGAATCCCTAATTATCACCCAATAAGAAAATTGGGGCTATGATCCAACAACAATATTTACACATTAGAAGAGGGATGCTGTAATCTAATATGAATTTTTTTTGAAGGTAAGTGAATGACGATTCACTAATTCTCCACCATGAAAAACATAAATTTAAGTCCTAAATGTTTTGAGAATTCCTAGGTTTGTATGAGATTCATTGAAACTTTTCAATGGCATGTTTAAATCTCGATATGCCCCTCTCGTTTGTGACTGGGATACCGAGGATCACAAAGCGTGGGTGTGAATTACCATGCAAATTCACATGGTGCCTTCATTGTAACGATCACCTATTCAATGTGCCGGTAAACCACACACGCTCCATCGAGCTATGATAAACAATGAATCACCCTTTGCCACCTTCGCTTAGAACCAATTAGTGTGCCGGTAAACCACACACGCTCCACTAACTTCTTAGCAAGGTGCAAAGTGTAATTTCATGGGATTGCATCAATTCACTTTTCCTAAAGTAACTAAGATTGGGAAATTCTAAGAAAACATGTAGTTACTTTGTATTTCATATTATACTTTTAATGAGAGGATGAGGTTGCCCTATCCTACCCGTTCGGCTAACGACCCTCCACCGATCAAGCAAGCGGTGGGTGTGAGTGTACACCCATTAAGCGCCATTTTATAGGCCGCAACCTTATACCCACCTTATAGACCGGCTTCGTGAATGAGGCCTACTAATGGTAAGACTAGAATTAAAGTTTTACTTATATAGATATTAATCTTGTAATATTATATTAGTATAGGGTTGGATTTTAAACTTGTAAAATTCTTGGGTTTGAAATTTAAATTGTCTAAATTAAACTTTTAATCACAAAACATAAATTTCAATACTTGAAGGGCAAGTTTTTAAACATTTAAAACATAAAGGGTCAAATAACAAATAATTCAAATTAACAATTAATCACATAATTATCCATATTTGATTTATTTATGATTTCTTGAGAAACAATTTATCAATTTAATCAAAATAATTAATAATTATCATATAAGGAAATTAAATATTTTATTAATTGATAAATATCTTCAATTAGATCAAAAAGATAGTCATATATATATATATATATATATATATATATATATATATATATATATATCATAAAATCAGATTTGGGTTGATCTAATATGATAAAGGTAAGTTTCCATAGGATAAATATGAAAAAATCCCGATTTTGGCTCTTCCTGACGCTCGGACTCGCCGAGTACCCAATCTGGACTCGCCAAGTGCACTATGGGACTCGCCAAGTCCATGACTCAGAATCACAAAATTCGAATTTTGCTGGTAAGATTCAAACAATCAAGCAACAATTTAATAGAAACCAATCTAAGCTCTGATACCACTTATGAGTTTTGGTCATATGAACATTCCTATGTGCACATACAAACCCTAATGCTTGGATCTAGGTTTCTCTAATTAAACATGCATTGAATCCAAGACTTCTAATGACTAATGAGGTATAAGAACAATACAAAACCAAAGTTAGAAACTAACCTTGAAACACTTGTTTGATCTTCTTGTTCTTGGAGCTTTAGAGTCACAATTATCACTCCTCTAATGGCTTACAAACACCAACTAGAAAAGAGAATGATTTGAGAGAGAGGAGAGAGGAGGAAATCGGCCAGGGTTTCCTTGCTCTAGAAGAGGTGCCAATTTCCCTATCCCAAGGGATCTATTTATACTTGTAAGGCTCCTAGGGTTTTACCCTTAAACCCTAATTGGATAACTTAAACTCTAAGCAATCCTAATCCTTACCAAAGATAAGCCTTGGATGAATTTGAGGCTATCCCAAGCCCTAGAATTCGTCCAACCCATACCCTTTAAGGATTTACAGCCCAAAGTGTAACTATCAAACAATTGACAGTTTATACCCTCTTATTTAATTAATCTCTTTAAGTCACCAAATTAATACTAATTAATCTATGTCTTATATTAATCAAATAACAATATTACTATTCCTTATATTATTCTCATAATATATTAATAATATCTATTCTCTCATAATAAATCATCCTGTCAAGTTGCTATGGCGAAGGCAACCCAAAAGGACCATGCACAATCGGGTCAAATACTTGCCTAATATAGTTGCAGCCTTAGACACTATTCCAACACAATGTAGTGTCTGGGTTTAGTCAAAAGATTGAGGGAAAAGATGATCAAAGTGATCAACATAAGTATTGTTGTCGTCGTTAAGAAATGCCATCTACAATGATGTAATTGTACCACGTTAGAACTTGAAGGAAGGTGTCTCCTAACATTTGGTGTTGACTCGTAGAGACAAAATTCTAGTTTGCTATAAATCCTTTGAAGGTCACTAGAATATGGCCATTTAGTCAGTTGTTGTGTGGTAGCTATATGTCAACCTCCCACAACCCAAGGATGAAGAATCGAGTTAATAGTACAAGGAGGATAAGATAAATAAGTTATGTTGTACGCCCCCCCCCCCCCCCCCCCCCCCCCCGCGGAAAAAGTCATGACATAAAGTTTTTTCTTTTTGATTAATAAGTCGTTAATACATTTTTTTAATGAAACCAAGGTAACCATGACTTAGCAAAACATTATCAAATCAAAGTAATTCACAGGATGCAGAAAACATGTGGTGTGTGCTCAGCAATCGTCCCGAGCTCTTTCATTTGAAAAATGGAGTACCTGAAACATAAACTAAAAAACGTAAGCACAAAGCTTAGTGAGTTCCCCAAAATACCATAAACATACAACCACAAAGTATCATGCAACATACATATAGTTGACATGGGCTCCCCCATGGTCTAATATCCAAGTGCCACGGGCTACCCCTAGGGTCTTCCATGGAAGTATCATAGAGACAACTAACATATCACATATCACAGAACAACTATCATACCATATAACACATAATGGACCGACATTGGTGCTTTCAACCCATAGATATAGTGAGGAGACTCACCTCGCACTGCAGGAGCTCACTGAAAGAACACCTAGTTGCTGCCTTGACAGCTTCCTGCACTAGCAATATCAATAATACACCCAATTAACAATTGGGCTCCAATCCATAACCATAACTCTATACCTGGTGTAAAAGGACCATTTTAACCCTAACTTAGATTTGACCAAGTCTATGACCTAAACTACAGTCTGAAAGGCCCAAGGCCTACTAATTAACCAATGGCCCAATTTTCCAAATTAGGCCCAAACTCCTTACATGGACCTGTCTTAAGGCCCAACCATTCTTTCTAGTCCAGACACTTTGTATCCCGATGGCCCATTAGCAACTGAACAATAAAAATACTAGAAACTATTAGATCCATCAAAGTCCACTAATGGCCCAATTTTCCAAATTGGGCCCAACCCCATACAGGCCTAAGGCCATAATTCCCTTAATTATAAGTCAAAAGTCAAAGTTAATGGACCGAGTTGACCCAACTCGTCGAGTTGTCCTTCAAATGCAAGGATTGGGAAAATTCGCATCAACTCACCAAGTTCTCCTCATGAACTCATTGAGTTGGCCAAGAATTAAACAACTTAATGCATTAAGTTGTTTCTATCGAATCTAGAAGCTTCCATTCTCATATCTCTTCCCAAATGATGCCTAGAAGGGTAAAGTTTCCAACTTTACCCTTAAAAACCACTACAATGAACTCAAAACTGAATACTTGACTTAATAGAGTGAGGCTTAATCCAATAAACCCTTTAACTTTCAAAACATACTCCCAAAACACAGATCTGGCATCCTAAGGCTGGATTATCACGTAAAGTTTCCAACTTTACGTCCGTGCATGCAAGAAAGGAACCATATAGCCCAAAATGGCTTAATAAATCACTTAATGCATAGATGGAACGTAGGACTTAGCAAAGCTTGCAACTTCATGCCAAGAGATGTCATAAAAGGGTCAGATCTAGCAAAATAACTGTTGAAACCCTTAACCATTGGACAACCAAATCAAACACCCAAAAAATCAAACTAAAACACTCCACAAAGAGATCTTGAAGATAATAATAACAAAACAAGGTTTCGACTTTATACCTTAAAATGACTGCAATAAATGGAGAGTTTCTGGATCCAAATCCTTCCTTCCAAACTAAGCACCTTAATTCTTAAAATCCTTCCAAAGATCACCAAAAACTAATTTTCCAAGCTCACCACAAGCTCACACACTCAATATTTAAGGGTAATACACAAAATTAGGGCTTTCTGGATAAGGAGGCTGGTAAGAAGGCTAACAAAGGGAGTTAAGGTCCTTAAATAGGGTTCAAAACCCTAAAAGTAGGTTTTTCTCAAACAGTGTCAACTCGTCGAGTTTCCCTACACTACCTCGACGAGTGGATCCTTCAAAACGCGCGTCCCAAAATCTTCCAACACGTCGAGTTTATTCCATAAACTTGACGAGTTGGCTCCTAAAAAGGGAATTATTTACATAATTGACGTTCTTTATTCTGGATGTTACAACCCTCCCCCATTCAAATTAGATTTCATCCTCGAAATCGCTCATTATTAACACTCATAGCAAAACAATCAACTTGATGATCATAAACGAAAATTCAATGCACAAAATAGTCTTCCCAAGGAAACTGGAATCAACCCTGGTAGAATGAATCTCAAACTTTTGCAGAAAACCACGTTTACCCTTCCTGATACCACAATCTCCAATTAATCTGACTTCCTAACAACTCACCCCCTTTGAACCACTATAAATTATTCCACAAAAAAACCAGACTAGGCAAAATACATCCTACCTAGATTATCTTGATGCTTTTGAAGGAACAAAATCATCTATCATATACTGCTATAGAACACTTATACCCGACAGAAGGCTCAGATAATCTTTTGAGTAGAAGATTCATCCCTACGACGGTTAGACTCAGACGAGTGCTACACAACAGGGTCTAATCAGCCACTCTAAGATTATTTAATCCAACTGCAAACGACTTAGCATATGCCCCAAATATCAAGCGACTCTACACATGCATCCCAAATTACTGAAACTATTCTGACTCCTCCTGCTGCCACTTGTTGCTTTCCAAAAGCAGTCAATACCTCCTTCATCCCAAATTATCTATTAACTACTCGAAACACCAAACTCCTACCTGATTGTTGGGTTAAAAGACGCTAAAACACGTAGTAGTCCCCACATGATTCTCAAAAGAAGATCTCGACTGTTGAAAACTACTCCACAACACCCCATTATCAAATCTACTTCTCTTAATTCCAAACAAGTTGTGGTCCCTCCACATATAGTGTCATCTGAAGACACAACATAATGGCTCATCAGATATCATATTAACCAATTCCTTACTCCTGAACCCTGCGATTGATGACTAAGCATAATGACACCCCAAATTCTTATTACATTTAATCAAAAACCCTGCACAAAACGTGTGTGAAACCCAACTCGAGAGTTTACTTAAAACCAATTTGATACCCCACACATAACCCAACATCTACGAATCTGCACCTGTATTTCACACCACAACCTTCTGGTTACCAACCCCTTTACCTAAACGATAAATAGGTATGCCTAAACCAGCTTCGAGACTTCCACTCTCACCTGGTCCAACCACCAAGCTACCCAGCCTAAACCCCTCTGTGTCACACACTGGTTACCCGCATGTTCTGCAACTCAAGATTCAAACCCTTGACGTAACAGTCCCTACCGATCTCAACCTGAATTTTCATAATCACCTAGCTCGCCTGCGGACCCCAAAGATCCTCAGCCTAGAATATAGAATAATTCCATGACAACCTTGGCTGACGTGTCCTAGGCACGAACTGATTCCCCTTCCATACTCAAGACCATCACATAAATAGTCTTCTTTGAACCGAAGAATGTAATGATCTTGTCGTAGCCTTACATTACTTCCGACCATGCTTACCACGCATGGCCTCACCATACTCAAACCATCACAACATCGCACATCCCAAGTCGAATCTTGTAACCCATCAGGAGTTTGGGTCACGCCTATGAATTGCCACTGCCTACAATACATAATCAAGGAAATGCCAACCGATGATTGGGGAGTTTCCTGAACTCCCATCAACACAACCTAGGCCTAAACATCCACTTATTTCTCACCCACTTGGATTTGAGGATGCTCTCTCACCACTTAAACCTTATGAATCTCTAATCGATTTCCCCCAATTAGCACGAACCGCCCAAATCTTGCGTTTAACACTACAGGCGCCTCATTGCTAGCCAAACACAATGATTACTCAACTCTGGAAATCCTGAAGAATATTCTTGAAATCTTAACCAATCGGATGATCCCAATCACTTCCCATGATGGCCTTTACCTAAGTAATATGAGAGAAATTACAAATTTGTCATCATCCTACCACTACCTAGGGACTAGTGAATGTTACGGCTCTCCCGCAGTCTTACAACACTCACGTCCCAACTGATCACTAGTGAATGCTACGGCTCCCCTGCAGTCTTACAATACTCTCACTCCAACCGACTACTAGTGAATGTTGCGGCTCCCCCGCAGTTTTACAACACTTTCGCCCCAACCAACTACTAGTGAATGCTACAACTACCCCATTGGCTTAAAACACTTTCACCTCACCACAATCACAGCCCAAAGCCTTAACCCTAATCTATCAATTCGAACACACACAAAGTCAAGCACACACTCAACCAATCACCCAAATTGAACTCAATTCATGACTGGAACCCAAACCTGATTCCCCAAATCCTACTATCAAGCACCAAGAGGAGATGATCCACATGTTTGGAAGTTTTAACGAACTCCCAACTCACACAAACCTCAAACCAAATATCCACTTGGGTCGCCTTCCTCCCTGACGGGGATGCGGAACTCATCCTAATTCCATAACCACTCCCGCTCCTGAATACCAGAATGATTCTCTCCTGCTTGATTTGATCATGTTCTCATGGCATATGAGAATTGAAGGATTCCCAACCCTTCTTACCCCTAACAATATGCCGAAAACCAATGCTTACCAATGCTAGTGTTCCACCACTAACCATCACAAAAGATTGCAAAATCCCTGAAGATCCGTTGAACACTTAGAATGATACAATATCCAACACTTGCAACCTTTAGAACCGATACCCATACCAAAACCTCATCAATGAACCATTTCCCTAGTCGTCCCTAATGGTCAACCAACACGACTAGAAAAAACACTGAATCCTAACGATACTGGAGAAAGAACCCACTGAATCCTAGCCATAACCTTCCACACAATGCCCCTGAAATGATATTGACTTCCACCCAAAAATACGACCGAACACTTGGATTCTACTATACGAGAAATGACCCTTAAATCATCCCACTAATGACTCCCGACATGTAAAAGTCACATAACAATTCTCGAAGATATAACCCACAACATCAGAGAATTAGTCGAGATATATCGCTTACCCCAACCAATAAAACACTCTAAGCAACATAAATATTGATAGCAACCGAAGGAAAACAAAAGATAACATACCCGTAATATCACCTACTGACATGGTTAACCTGCTACGCTTGTAGCAACCCATACTCCTGAAGCGATAAACTCCATCAAATGTAGGAGTTCCTCGAGCACGGAACTCTCAGAATTAAAGGATGCGAGCTCCAATGATCGTCATAACCTTAGCACGGAATGCTCCCAAGCGTTCATCCAAGATATCCAAAAACCCTTCCCTAACCGAAACAAATATTACATGAGTCTTCTTCAAAACATCACAACGAATCTCCTAACAAAACAATTCACGTGTCTGCTCACTAGTCAGCTCAATACCCTTACTTGAGCCGAAATCAAAACATAAACCTACTTCCTGGAAGCTCATCACCAAAACGAAATGAAGAAGGTCATAACAAACTCAAGAATCCTCTTCCCCAAGTTTCTTAGATTCCCCAAGACTTTCCCCGATTCGAGTGTGGATCCTGTACTTTCAGTAGTACATGCCAAATACTACCTTCCACATCTATCCTTACTTTCCTCAAGGATCATCCTGAATCCTCTAAGTCACCCACTCCACTGATGCACTAATATTCGCTAAACAACAACACAACACCTGCCAAAGCACTTACTAGGCTCCCCCTATGCTCCCGACCTCACCCTTCCATCAGCTAGTGAAGAACTCCTCATAATGCCAGTCATCCACCTCATGAATACTGACATATTCACTTAGTAGCCGACTCCTATAATCCAAGAGTTCCAAAAATCACAAAGCAAGCAAAATTTGTGTAATAACACTCCAATCTATAGAACTATCATAACTCATTCACCCTAAACACTACCACTGACGCAAGAAATTCCACCCTTACTACCGACTGCCTTATGCATGCAAATTATACATAGAACAAGATCAAATAGACTATTAAATAATAGACTTTACCCCAGAACCACAACCAGACAAGGAACAAGAAATAAGACCAAATCAATTATTCTAGGGATATAAGATCCTAATCGTATACAATTTTGAAAGCATACACTTAACAGTTACCGATACCAATAGATATTCTTATTACAATAGAATTCAATACTCCTAAGACTACTAAGCATTACACATATTAATCCAATTTATCACTGACAAATCAGTTCTAGCATGCAAGCCTACCGACTCATACAATACACATACAAAGGCCTCTCTCCTAACATGCTATTATGCAACAACTGAGCAGTTCCTTGGCCCTAACTAGCATGCGATTCACCGATTCATAAATCAAATTATAACATATAACGTGTATGGATATTTTGGGAAAACTTACTTGAGCTTGGCTGATTGCATGCATCACACCTTTCTCTTATTTTAGAAAACTCTTTTCTTAAAAAATGTTTTTCTTTTGAAAACTATGCCAAATCCTCAGTTTGAGTTTAGACACACTCGAGAGTATGTCTGAATCCCTCAAACCAAGGCTCTGATACCAACTTGTAACGCCACAAAAATATGACATATTTTTTTTTCTTTTTGATTAATAAGTCGTTAATACATTTCTTTTTCATGAAACCAAGGTAACCATTAGTTAGCAAAACATTGTCAAATCAGAGTAATTCACAGGATGTGGAAAACATGTGGTGTGTGCCCTACAATCGCCTCAAGCTCTTTCATTTGAAAACTAGAGTACCTGAAACATAAACTAAAAACCGTAAGCACAAAGTTTAGTGACTTCCTCAAAATAGCATAAACATACAACCATAGAGTATCATGCAACATACATATAATCGCCGTGGGCTCCCCCACATGGTCTTGATCTAGAATGTCATGGGCTCCCCCATGGTCTTTACCTGGAATGCCATAGGCTCCCCTATGGTCTAATATTCAAGTGCCACGAGCTACCCCTGAGGTCTTCAATGCAAGTATCATAGAGAAAAATAGCATACCACATATCACAAAACAACTATCATACCGTATAACACATAATGGGCCGACATTGGTGCCTTCGACCCATGGATATAGTGAGGAGACTCACCTTGCACTACAAAAGCTCATTGAAAGAATCCATCGCTACTGGCCTAACGGCTTCCTGCACTAGCAACATCAATAATATAGCCAATTAACAATTGGGTTCCAATGCATTACCACAACTCCATACCTTGGGTAAAAGGACCATTTTACCCCCAACCTAGCTTTGACCAAACCTATGACCCAAACTACAGTTAGAAAGGCCCATGGTCTACTAATCAACGAATGGACTAATTTTCCAAATTGGGCCCAAACTCCTTACATGGCCCTGCCTTAAGGCCCAACCATTCTTTCTAGTCCAAACACTTTGTATCCTGCTGGCCCATTAACAACTTAAGCCTAAAATACCAGAAACTACTAGATCCATCAAAGTCCACTAATGGCCCAATTTTCCAAATTGGGTCCAACCCCATATGGTCCTAAGCCTTCCCTTAATTATAAGTCAAAAGTCAAAGTCAATGGACCGAGTTGACCCAACTTGCTGAGTTGTACTTCAACTTGTCGACTTTTCCCATTATATGCATAGACTGGGAAAATTCGCATCAACTCACCGAATTCTCCTCATGAGCTAGTTGAGTTGGCCAGGAATCAAACAACTTACCTTAAGCCGTTTCCATCGAATCTAGAAGCTTCCATTCTCAGATATCTTCCAAAATGATGACTAAAAGGGTAAAGTTTCCAACTTTACCTTTATAAACCATTACAATGATCCCAAAATCGAATACTTGACTTAATAGAGTGAGGCTTAACCCATTAAGCCCTTTAACTCTCAAAACATACTACCAAAACACATATCTGACATCCTAAGGCTGGATTATCACGTAAAGTTTCCAACTTTACGTCCATGCATGCAAGAAAGGAACCATATAGCCCAAAATGGGTTAATAAAGGACTTAATGCATAGACGAAACGTAGGACTTAGCAAAGCTTGCAACTTTATGCCAAGAGAGGTCATAAAAGGGTCAGATCTAGCATAATAAGTGTTGAAACCCTTAACCTTTGGACAACCCAATCAAACACCCAAAAAATAAACTAAAACACCCCATAAAGAGATCTAGAAGATAACAATAACAACATAAGGTTTCAACTTTATACCTTAGAAGGACTGCAATAAATGGAGAGTTTCTGGATCCAAAGCCTTCCTTCCAAACTAAGCACCTTCACTTTTTAAACTCCTTCCAACGATCACCAAAAACCAACTCTCCAAGCTCACCACAAGCTCACACACTCAAGCTTGAAAGGTAATACACAAAATTAGGATTTTCTGGACAAGGAGGCTCATAAGGAGGCCAACAAAGGGAGTTAAGGTCTTTAAATATGGTGTAAAACCCTAAAATTAGGGTTTTATCAAAAGTGTCAACTCGTCGAGTTTACCTATACCAACTCGACGAGTTGATCCTTAAAAACACGCATCACAAAAGCTTCCAACATGTCGAGTTTATGCCATAAACTCAACGAGTTGGACCCTAAAAAGGGAATTTATTTCCATAATTGACCTTCAAGATTCTGGGTGTTACATATGTATTAGGTGTTAGATTTATGGAAGAAAAGGTTTATTACTCTAGTGTAAGTCCCTAATTTTCCTGTGTATCAGTCAGATCCGTTTGATGGTGCGGAATCCCAATCAAACGGATGATGTCAGATCAAATAGAAGAGAAGGAGAAAAAGAATATTAAGAATCTTGATTGTATTGATGATATAAATGAAATTCCTTACAATAGATTTTCTCACATAATATGCTCTCTCTTCCTCTCTCTCTCTCTCTCTCTCTCTCTCTCTCTCTCTCTCTCTCTTGGCCGTACAATCTCTAGCGTTTTTCCATCTATTCCTCACACCCTAACACCTATATTTATACATGGAGAATATGGGCCGTATAACATGGGCCGTAAATGGGTTTACGGTCATAAGGTGTTTACGGCCGTAAACTCCAAAAATATTACAGAAAAATACATTTTCCCAGAAAAGAAAAGTATAAACCATATTTTGACCCAACAATCTCCCCCTTGGTTTATAGCTTTTGTTTTCTTAATGACCCAACAAGCTCCCCCTAAAAATTAGCTGGCTCTTCTTGTGAATCTTCAATGGGAGCTTGGCTTCAGCTTTAACCTTTGATTTCTTCACAGCATCAGGATGAACATATGAATCTTCAATGAATGACTTCATCTTGAGCACTTGGGCAATTCTTCAAGATTTGGAATTGAACGCACATTGGGTGAGGAGGCTTCTTGTACTGATTCTTGAAAGATAGCGCTTTCAGCTTGAGAATCTTCAGAGAGAACATCAGAGAGAACAAATCTTCTGGATCACTTCAGTAGGTACAACGATAGCAACAGACTGATTGAGGAGGCTTCAATGCAATCTGTCACATAATCTTCAAGTCAGCTTGACCTTTCTTCTGGGGTTGAAGGATTGAATGTAGAAAGAATAATCTTCATTTCTTGCTCCTTCGAATGTGAATTCTTCGATGCTCACGGACGAGGGTTTGGCTCAGAAATCTTCAACACAAACTCCATGAGTCTTATCTATACCCGAAATCACTTTTCAAGACAAAACAAAACTAAAAGAAAACTTAAAACAGAAACAAAACAGAAATAACACTATTTTTGGATTTTTTTTTTATTTTTGTTATCTTTGAATTTTTTTGATTTTTATTTTTTATTTTTATTTTTATTTTTATTTTTATTTTTTAATTCTCCCCTTAATATTTAAATTAGAGGAAACTATGAACAAATTTGACAAAAATAAAATGATATCTAACTTTAAGAGTGATTTGGGATCAAAGTTTTTAGACAACCTTTATCCGCTTATCGGTACCGTCTATCTTCACGTCTTTGTCTGGTCGATCGCTGGTATTGTTGTCCACTTAAACATGAAAGAAAAAAAAATTGTGACAATTTTTGGACATACTAATAATTGTAAGACAAAGTGATCCTAATTTCCTAGATACTATATCTTAAGGACCATTCAGCTGACGACGACTAAATATATTGTTGTCTACCTAAATCGAGCAGCGAGATCTACAGACAGTCTGTATGTGTTCAATTTTAAGTGTACTAGAACGTGTTTCCCACTTCCTGGCATGCCCCAACCATCAATAACTTCCATAGTACTCCTTACACCAGGTGAGCAGACAACCATTCAGAGAGAAGATAGATTCAGAATTCTATAACTTATTACTTTAGAGGGATTGAGAAGTAGAAAGTTGCATATGCTGTGTACCAGGTCGGATTTGAAGTCACACAAAGGAGATATCATATGGCTAACAGATAAGAAGAATTTCATATATATAACCTGCAGAGAAATATAGTTGCATATGTTGCAGTCCAGGTCGGATCTCCCGATCACGTAGAGGAGGCAACATATGACTAACAGACAGAAAGAAAGAAAACAATTTTCCACATACCTAATTTATCGGAATTTACCATTCACCCCATCCAACCGGAATTAAGAATAGAATCCGCACATCGATTAAAAGTAAATCCACAGTTCTAGATACGGGTTCATTAGTGTGACCGGTAGATTCTCATGTACATCTCCCTGCTCAACCTATCCGAGCGTCGTATTGTCAGGCTAAACGGATCTAACTAGTTCAATATTTGTCAAGTCCTTGAATTCCTTAAGTTCAAGTCTTCCTAGTCAAGTCCATTTAGAATCTTTCGTGCCTACCGACGCATCGAACACAGAGCCTAGACAATTCATATTGAGTCCCTTACACAGATTCAGATTGCCTGTTATCACATGATTATATCACTTCCCAAAACATCTCCTGCAAGCACATTCCGTTAACACCATATTTTTTTATTTTCTAATGTTTTTGGATTTTTTTTTAAATTAAAATTTTCTAATTTTTTTTTGCTTTTATCCCTCCCCCTAAATTTGTGCATAGGAGAGAAACGAAAGTAAATGCGCAAATTTAAACTGTCCTAAAACAAAAATTAGTCTTTAAAGCGAATCAACTTAAGAAAAACTAAGGAGTATAGAGAAGAAAACGCAAACCGTAATTCACCAATTGAATATGCATTCAGAAGGTTTGAGAATAGCAAGCATAATCTCAGAACATATCCGAAAATTCTTCACATCGTTAAGTACTAACCCCATGAGTGATCTCTTCCTTTCTTCCTTTCCCGCAAAAGGACACATACTCTCAAGCAAAAGTCTGAATGTTGTACAGTTGAGAGATATACCTTAATAATATGCCAAGAGCAGCCACTACCAACAAACCGAAGTCTGATGATATGCCTCCATAGCTGCTCCAACACAAAGCGGGATTAGTTGGTCTTTGGAACCCAGTCCATTTTGAAACTGGGTTGACCTTTGTCATCAACGCACGATACCCTCTCCCATGACATATCCTGCTTGTCACAAACAGAAGATGTAGAAATATTAGAATCATTAGGATATTTAGGAGATTGAGCCTTTGGTACCCATTGGTAGTTGGGTTTAAGCCATTTCTTTTTTGATCTGATGGGTGCCTCGACACTTGATTTGGAACTTGAAGCCGGCTGCCGAGATGACTTTGATCGAACCGGTCTTTGTTTCACTGGAGCATCTCTTGGATTGGGCTTCTTGGCCGACATTTCCTTCTTTCCCTTGGGATTCAGATTCTTTGCCTTGTGGGTTTGATTCTTGGCCTTCTGCGCGTTCCAATCACCATTGTCTGAACGTGACCTGGAAGGATTTCTTTTGAAGTATCTCCCACTTGTGCATTCTGCCAGCCTTGAGCATAGTAGGGAACGTATGCGCGATTTGGATAGTTTTTGGTAATGTGTCCAGGTGTTCCACAGTGAAAACATGTCTTTTTCTTCACTGGGGAGTTTTCTCTTCCTGCCCCTGGTGGCGCATCCTTTCCTCGTTTCTTGTTGTTCCCACATGCACAATTTCAACAGGCACTCTGTTGCGCTGGAATTGGAGGCCTGTATTTCTCAACGACAGGTTTGTTAGGAGTAATAGAATTCGAAGCAACATATTCTGAGTTAAAGGAGTCATTGGTTTGTTCAGTAGTGTTCTCCTTGTTCTCATCTTCTGCTACTTTACATGCACATGTAACAAAAACATTAGTATTTTCAACCTGAATAGCTCCTGACACAAATCCAGCTGGTTTTCCATATTTAAGATGTGCCTCCCTATCAATTTCTTCCTGTGTTATAGGGATGGATGTGTAGTTATGATTGAAAGGTGGAGGAACACTATCATACCCTAAACCCTTGTTTTGATTATCTTTCAATTTTAATTGGGTTTCAAACAAGGACTCGACTGTCTGACTTGATGCAATATAATTTTTAAAACTAACATCTGTTTTCCACACTTAATTTTGAAAGTGTCAAGTTGTTCAGTTATAGCAGCAAGTTGTCTCTTAATATAGTCATAATTTTCACACTTGTTGCTATACTCTTCCTGAAGCTTCCTAAAGTCCTTGGTTTTTGCTTCTAATTCAGCCTTCAGGGGTTTCTGTCCTTTCCTGAGTTGATGTCCTTCATATTTTAGGTCCTCAAC
The DNA here is from genome assembly GCF_052625555.1 of Lactuca saligna. Taxonomy (NCBI): domain Eukaryota; kingdom Viridiplantae; phylum Streptophyta; class Magnoliopsida; order Asterales; family Asteraceae; genus Lactuca; species Lactuca saligna. The sequence goes on along the minus strand of NC_136424.1, from coordinate 98,281,564 downwards.
TTCTCTTTTTAATAAATCAATTTGTTGCCGAAGAAATTTAATCGTAGCTTCACAAGCTGGAGTACAATGTAACTTCAGTGACTAGAATGTTTTCAGAACTCATTGTTTCTCTACACTTTAAAGCATCAAGTTCTTGAATTACATCAGCAAGACTAAGATGATTGAGATCTTTTGTCTTCTTGATGATAGCCACGTTCATATCCCACGATTTTGGAAGTGAATTCGGTAGCTTTTTGTTTATCTCAAACTTAGACAAGAAGATCCCAACTATATTCATCTCAGTAGTAAGTGTAGTAAATTGCTGCAACTGAGTTTCGAGGGTTTCTCCAGGGATATAATCGAAAATGTTGAAATTTTGTCTTAACATATCCTGACGACTCTCTTTCATGTCTTTATTTCCCTCGTTGACCTTCAAAGCAATTAAAAAGCACAACTAGAAACCAAAATGAAACTTAAAAGTCAAACCCTTTGATTATAAACCTCAAAAGTCAACCTTGAAAGTCAAACTTGAAAAGTCAAACTTAAAAAGTCAAACCGAAAAGCTAAATTTGAAAATTTAAAAGTTAAACGAAAAAGTCAAAGTTTAAAATCAAAGGTCAAACCTGAAAGACAAAATCAAAATTTTAAAGCTAATTTTTTTTAATTATTTTATTATTATTATTATTTATTATTTTATTTTAACTTTTATTTTGGATGAAAAAGGAATTTAAAATTAAAAAAAAAAATGAATTTTGGGCTAAAAGTGTAAAAAATTTGAAATTAGGAACGAAAGGAACAGGTTATGTCTTAAATTTCAAAGAGAGGAAACAAAGGACTTGCTAGCCGAGTTGGTAAGGCGCTTTTGTTCTTGATCTGGAGGTCGTGGGTTTGATTCCAGGCCACACCAAAGTTGCTCCCCTTTTTTTTATTGAAGCATTGATGTGAGCTGCTGCTTAGCCGGCCACTGAGCCGAGCCGCAAATTCCGAGCCGAGGCGAGGCCGCAAACCTCCGGCGACCGTGAACTGTTTCCGACAGTAAGCTCCGACCGTAAACCCTTCAAAGATTACATGAAAAACAGCGTTTTTCACCTCTTTTTGCTCCAAAACTCGATCAAAAACCCGTTTTTTTATGAAAAACGCGAAGAACAAACCACCCTTATTTTTCAGAGATCTATCCAAAAATGCAAGAATATTTCGAAAATAAGATCAAATTATGCCCCAAATCTGACAAAATTAACTGATACAACTTGGCTCTAATACCAATTGTAAGTCCCTAATTTGCCTGTGTATCAGTCAGATCCGTTTGATGGTACGGAATCCCAATCAAATGGATGATGTCAGATCAAATAGAAGAGAAGGAGAAAAAGAATATTAAGAATCTTGATTGTATTGATGATATAAATGAAATTCCTTACAATAGATTCTCTCACATAATATGCTCTCTCTTCCTCCCTCTCTCTTGGCTGTAAAATCTATAGGGTTTTTCCATCTATTCCTCACACCCTAACACCTATATTTATACATGGAGAATATAGGTCGTATAACATGGGCCGTAAATGGGTTTACGGCCGTAAGGTGTTTACGGTCGTAAACTCAACCGTAAACATGACCGTAAACTCCAAAAATATTACAGAAAAATACATTTTCCTAGAAAAGCATAGTATAAACCATATTTTGACCGAACATCTATGATCTTTTTGCAATCAAGGTCATCACAATAAGTAGTTACAGGTCTTGTTTACAGAATGTCGACTACACATCATGAAGTGGAGAGCTTTGGTATTTGTAACGCATCCCTACATGATTGGATTGTGGTAGAGATCTTGCAGACCCTAGTAGAAGAATTATCTGATATCATTGAACGAGGCATGGATATGTTGATCATCAGGGTTAAGCAGCGGATTTTTTTCTATTCAAACTATTGATTAAATTGCAAGGACCGCTCAAGAGTGAGAGATAGGAAAAAAGAAGCAATCATAAGACCTAACTTTTTAAGCAGTAGCCAAAAGACTTAAACATACCAAATCAAAACCTGATGGATATAGGGGCCCTCAGTGTAGTATGTGTAGGAAATACCACGAGGGAGCTTGTCATGTTTCAGTATGCTTCTAGCATGATGAGGTAGGCCATTAAAAATGAGATTTTAAGTAAGAGACGCAAGCGGTGCACGTGTGTTTCACTGCAAACAGAAGGGCCACATCAACGCAATGCAAGCTCCAACACCTGCAACTTTTTGGATAACCAATGGAAACCTAAGGGAGAAAGAACCTACAACCCTTGAAGGAGTTGTGTTATTTCCTATCAAGGAAGAATGAGTGACACCGATAGGAAGTATTTAATAGTATGCTACTATGTCTGTTTTCAGTATGTAGGTATTAGTATTTAACCCAACAACCATCATTATTGCTTGTAAAATTCTATTATGCAATAAAATCCCCTTCTCATGCATCCGTTAATGCATTTTTAGATAAATATTGTACTTGTCACAACCTTATTCTATTTTGGTCATACTATGTAAAAATATCACTTACAGTAGGCAGAATTAGTAATACTATGATGAGAATTGAAAATATCATTGGAAATGGAAACCAAGAGCTTCTTCAAAATCAAAACGAGACACAAATGACATAGGCTGAGCTATCTTAAGTTACAAGTATCAACAGATGATTAGTCGAATCCAAGTGTGGGAGAATCGATCCTTAAGGAGAAAGTACAAAGGGCAGTTCAACTTTCTATTTTGATGTCAAGTTCTAAGAGAGTAGCAACATGAGTAGGCGAAAGTTGTTAGTTTCATTTTCATTACATGAGTAGCATAAGAAGGAAGTCTTTTGTTAGATTACCCATAAGCTATGATTTTCTTGCTTCTCGAAGAAAGATTAGTCGTTCATTCCAAACCTCTAATAGGATTTAGGAAGTAGCTGAATTCCTAGGCGTGACTTAGATAGTGAAGAGAACCATTTAGGTACGTACCTGCACGAATAAGGACTTCCTCATTATAGCTGACGATCAGAAATTCAATAGGTTGTATAGTTTTCCATAGAGAGCATCGAATACTTTAGACATACACCAGACTTAGGAATTTGATTTCAACCATAGTAAAGGATTTAGTTAACCATGCCAACGGATTTTAGCATTTGGATCGACATAAAAGGATAGAGTGTTTTCCTATATATGATTAGAGACCTATAGGAGGAGACTATTTGAAAAGGACTATTCCCGTTAAGATTATGGCAATACTTTAGTGTTATTTAGGCTTCGGGGTAGACTGCATGTTTAGTTTAGTTGTTTCTTTAGTCGATAAGTGTAAGAATTAGTAGAAAATATATTTCAATGTTATTTTAGGCTTCAAGGTAGACTACATGTTGACTTAGTTGTTCCTTTAGTCGATAATTGTAAGAACTAATAGAAAACTAAGATCAAATTTCAACGTTCATAGGTTGAAATAGGGCGACATATAGACTTTAGCACCCGTACAGTGTAGATTAAGGGACCTCTAATAAATTATAGCCTCAAACATTTAAAAAGGAATGATGAGGATTAAGTTCCTTTAAGGACAGTCGGATAGTGGTTGTGAGTCTTACAGACCACAGAAGGGTTGATCGTGAATCTTCTGTCTTGAGAGGGGATGGTGACAAGAACAATTTGGCATCGAAATCCCAGTAGTTGGATAAGTGTTACGATGTGATGTGAGCAAATTGTTGGAACAATAGTTATACCTTGATATAGGAAAAGTAGTTAGGACCTTGCGATAAGGGTATCAGTGACCTAATGTTCATTATAGTCTAGTAGGATGGAAGACTAGCAAGCCTTATATTGAGTTCGTCACCAATATTAGAGTATCGATTCCAGATTTTTCAAGTCAGTAAACTCGTTGTAGTAATTTTGGTTAAATTTCAGGATGATGGAACTCCTGAAGTAGGTAAAAGAAATCAATTGTAATCTAGATTCATGTGTGTTTTAAGATATGTCATAAACCTTTTAGGGGCATGACCTGGAAAGTACATTTTGTTAGTATGTCGCAGATAAATTTCCTTAATTAATCGTCTTGTATCGAGTCGACTGTGTTCCTGATCAAAGAACAAATTGACATTTCACATATGAAGGTGATCATTCATCGTAAAGTGTAGATTCTGGAAGTCCATACCAACGAGTTCTTGGTTTTAGAAGACTTTGCAAGGAGTTAAGGAGTACGTCTATGGTAGAAAATGAATTTGTACGGCTAAGTAAGTACGAAGGAACAAAGTCAATGCGGCAACGTCGGCTAGATCCTGAGTTGATATCGTGAAACCCCAATAGGATAATATGTAGGCATTATCCTAAAGTGCGATAAGATTAGGATTTCGGGGATAAAATCTCTATAAATGGGGGAGAGTTGTGATTCCTGATTTTCACTTCACAGTATAAACAACCTGTTACGTTAAATAGACTTTTGATAGAGGACTTTTCAAGATAAATAGTCTTGACAAAAGTCACAGTAGCCATAAAAGCTAGAGTGTACACACTTAGAACGCCTAAATGTTACTTTGTATGAGGAAAGTATGATTTTTTAGAAGTTTCAGCACATTAGTGTACGACATGTCCAAGACGACAATGCCATAAGGATGCCTTATCCATACTATTGGAAGAATCCAAGTACAAAACATCATTTCCTAAGTTATCAACAATCATAACAGTTTCATAAATTCCATTACATGGTGTAGCTTCAAAGTAAAAGACACCATTTAGATAAGCAAAAATAGAACCATTCTCATTATTAAAAGAAAATCTAAAACCTTGTCTAAACAAACCATGAAAAGAAATGATGTTTCTACCCATTTCTGGGGAATAACAACAATTGTTCAAATCTAAAGATAAACTATTCCTAAGCACTAAAGAATACACTCCAATCTTGGTCACAGGCGACGATCTTCTGTTCCCCACGATTAGATTTATTCTTCCATGCTCCACGTCTCTACTTCTTCTTAGTCCCTACACATTAGAACAAATGTGGTAACCACAACCGGTATCAAGAACCCAAGAAGTATTGTGAGATGAATCGTTAGATTTAATTGTATATATACCTGCGAAATATGGCTTGATCTTTCCTTCCTTGATGGCTTGCAGGTACTCCGGGCAGCTTCTCTTCCAATGTCCTATCTTGTGGCAGTGGTGGCACTCTGCCTCCTTCGGGTTAGAGCAGGGCTTAGCGGGATCAACTTTGGTCCCACTAGAAGAGGCACCATCTCGGGCTTTAACCATTCGATAGTTCTTTGACGAAGCCTTCCTCTTCTTTCCCTTTCCTTGTCCAATTGCCAAGACAGGAGCAGCGGGTGGATTGGGAGTTGGTGCAACAGACTTGTCCTTGAAGTTGCTCTCAGCGACCCTCAAGAGATCTTGGAGTTTGCTTAGGGCGACCTCTTCTTTGTTCATGTGATAGGTCATCCTAAATTGATTGTAGCTTGGAGGCAAAGAGTGAAGCACCATGTCGATCGCCAAGTCTTCCCCAAAGTCAACATTTAACTTGCGAAGGCGGTCGACATACCTTTGCATCTTTTGCAAGTGCACGGTAAGAGACTCTCCATGACCCATCTTAGCGGAAATCATGTTTGTGAAAATCTCATAACGCTCTTGTCTCGCGTTTTGATGGTATCTCTCCAATAAGTCTTGGTGCATTTCGTACGGATACATGTCCTCGTAGGACTTTTGGAATTCGGAGTTCATAGTCGCGATTATGATGCAATGCACTTTCGTTGCATCACGCTCGTGAGTTTCGAAAGCGGTTATTTCGGCGGGAGTAGCAATTTCGGGGTTGATTTTCTCGAGCTTCTCATCGAGGACATACTCCTTATCCTCATAGCGAGCAATCGTGCGAATGTATCTTATCCATTCGGTAAAGTTCGTTCCATCAAAGGTGACCTTTTGACAAAGGCTCATCAAAGTGAAAGAACTCGCAGCAGCATTGTTGGCATTCGACATCTATAAATAGAAAGGACAAAGATAGATTAGAATATGAATCCCTAATTATCACCCAATAAAAATTTAGGGCTAGGATCCAACAACAATATTTACATATTAGAAAAGGGATGTCGTAATCTAATATGCAAACAATTTGAAGGTAAGTGAATGATGATTCACTAATTCTCCACCATGAAAAACATAACTTTAAGTCCTAAATATATTGAGAATTCCTAGGTTCGGATGAGATTCATTGAAACTTTTCAATGGCATGTTTAAATCTCGATATGCCCCTCTTGTTTGTGACTAGGATACCGAGGATCACAAAGCGGGTGTGAATTACCATGCAAATTAACATGGTGCCTTCATTGTAACGATCACCTATTCGATGTGCCGGTAAACCACACACGCTCCATCGAACTATGATAAACAATGAATCACCCTTTGCCACCTTCGCTTAGAACCACTTAGTGTGCCAGTAAACCACACACGCTCCACTAACTTCTTAGCAAGGTGCAAAGTGTAATTTCATGGGATTGCATCAATTCACTTTTCCTAAAGTAACTAAGATTGGGAAATTTTAAGAAAACATGTAGTTACTTAGTACTTCTTATCATACTTTTAATGAGAGGATGAGGTTGGCATATCCTACCCGTTCGGCTAACGACCCTGCACCAATCAAGCGAGCAGTGGGTGTGAGTGTACACCCATTAAGCGCCATTTTATAGGCCGCAACCTTATACCCACTTTATAGACCGGCTTTGTGAATGAAGCCTACTAACGGTAAGACTAGCATTTAAGTTATACATATATAGATATTAATCTTGTAATATTATATTAGTATAGGGTTGTATTTTAAACTTGTAAAATTATAGGGTTTGAAATTTAAATTGTCTAAATTAAACTTTTAATCACAAAACATAAATTTCAAAATTTGAGGGCAGGTTTTAAACATTTAAAACATAAAGGATCAAATAACAAATAATTTTAAATTAACAACTAATCACATAATTATCCATATTTGATTAATAATTATCATATAAGGAAATTAAATATTTTATTAATTGATAAATATCTTCAATTAGATCAAAAATATAGTCATATATATCACAAAATCAGATTAGGGTTGATCTAATATGATTAAGGTAAGTTTCCATAAGATAAATATGAAAAAATCCCGTTTTTGGCTAATCCTGACGCTCGGACTCGCCGAGTACCCACACTGGACTCGCCGAGTCAGGCCAACTCGCTGAGTCCATGAATCAGAAACACAAAAATCGAATTTTGCAGTTAAGATTCAAACATTCAAGAATCAATTTAATAGAAACCAATCTAGGCTCTGATACCACTGATGGGTTTTGTACATAAGAACATTCCTAAGTGCGCATACAAACCCTAATGCTCGGATCTAGGTTTCTCTATTAAACATGCTTTGAATCCAAGACTCCTAATGGCTAATTAGGTATAAGAACAACACAAAACCAGAGTTAGAAGCATACCTTCAAACACTTGTTTGATCTTCTTGTTCTTAGAGCTTTAGAGTCACAATTGTCACTCCTCTAATGGCTTACAAACACCAACTAGCAAAGAGGATGATTTGAGAGAGAGGAAAGAGGAGGAATTTGGCCAGGGGTTCTCTACTTTAGATGATGTACTGATTTCCCTTTGCCATAGGGTCTATTTATACTTGTAGACTCCTTAAGGGTTACTACTCAAACCCTAGTTGGATAACTATTACTCAAAGCAATCCAAATCCTTCCCAAGATAATGCCTTAGACGATTTTGAGGCTTATCCTAGCCTAGAATTCATCCAACCCCTATCCAGTAAGGATTTACAATCTAAAGTTTAACTATCAAACAATTGACAGTTTATACCCTCTTATTTAATTAATCTCTTTAAGTCACGAAATTAATACTAATTAATCTATGACTTATATTAATCAAATAACAATATTATTATTTAATAAATTATTCTCATAATATATTAATAATATCTATTCTCTCATAATAAATCATCCTACCAAGTTGCTATGGCGATGGCAACCCAAAAGGACCATGCACAATCGGATCAAATACTTGCCTAATATAGTTGCAGCCTTAGACACTATTCCAACAGTTCCTACAACCAGTTGTGAGACACTTATGAGATTATGTTGTAATCATTCCACGTAAGCTACCCTTCGAAAGGATAAATCTTCGTTCGTGATCATTCCATATCCTTTTATTGTTCCATATGAGTTGTTACCATATTTGACACATCCAGCATCTTTTAGAGCCCAAAACTCCCTCAGCTGTCTCGCCTCCCTGTCATGTGACGCGAGCAACCACTGTTTATATACCATTCATCGTCTAACTGCTCATCACGAATAACCTGCAAAAATCAAGCAGATTTAGGAACCCAAAGTTGCTTGGGTCCATGTGAGCCTTTTACAGAACAGGGAATAGCAATAGAAAGATCAACCAAGTATGTTCGCTTTATTAAAGTGGTTTCATCTTTCCTTTTAATGGTGAAAACTTCAATTTTCTTGTCTTTTGATTTGTTTGAATCAGATGGTGGAGTTTTATTTTGATTCTCAACAAACTTGTTTTGTTGTTTCCTAGAGTTAGATGATGCCTTCCTTGTTTGTGTTTCGCATTGTGAGACGAGCGTTTCTTTACCTTTGACATCCTTGTGGATATTTTTCTTTGATTAAGAATGAGGAGGATGGGATTTGGGACTAAAACCTATCTTTTGGTTCTTGTCACTACTAGATTTTGAATCGAAACTGCTTCTTCGGTTCATCTGACTGCAAGATTGGCAGTGAGTGCATGGATCAGAGTTACCCTTTGATTTTTCTTTCACCTTGAAATTGGACGCCTTTTCTGTGTGAACAAAATTGGAGTTTTGAGATTGCCAAAACTGTTTCCTTTCATTGAGATTCTATTGATATCTCCTGTTTTGCTAGCATTTTTGTTCAGCAAGTTGCTTTTGAGACTTGTGAATGTTTACTTTTGGCTTCGGTCTCTCAGCACGAGTTTCACTCTTTAATGAAGAGGTTTCACTCGTCACCTTCACATGTTTCGCTTGGAATCTCATTAGTACCACTTGTGCTTGGTACATCAAAGCTTGTTGGCTTGTTGAGTGGTTCTGCCACATATCTGCCTTTAACTCTCCATGAGGTTCTCTCTGATAAACCGAAAGTCTCATCTGCATTGTCTATTAGATCAAACTAAAAATAATTATCATAGCCTCCTGCGTTGTCTTCGTTTACTATGGTTGTAAGCTCGGTTGTTTGTTTCTGAGTGACCCATGTTGTGGCGTATACCTGATTTGGTATTCTCTGTACGTTTTTATATACCATTGCCTTCACTTTAAGAACTTTGGATTTATCTTGGGATATTCGAACGAACTCAATTGAATTTTCAGATATAAGATCTTTGGTAGGTTCAATTTCGTTTTTGACAAATTCTGAACAGTCAACTTCATCCTCTACAGATATTTCACTCATTTCACTATCCTAATCAAATTCAAAAGTGTTTTCCATATTTATTTTATTTTCTGAACTCAACTTGGCGTTCAATGAGTCAAATTTCTGCATAGTATTGGTCCTGATTTTCAATTTAGCATTCTCGTCCAAAAGGTTTTTAAGCATGTCCTTATGGTCTTTGGACTTAATAAATGACTCGATTTTATCTAGACCAATCATGTAGGCTTCAGAAACTTCATCTGAAGAAACAATAGATTCACAATTATAACCATCCGCATCGACTTCTTCCTCCTTTAATTCAAGGAAGGGCAAAATCATTTTATGAATCTTTTTACCGATCACACAATCTAAATGCAATTGAGTGATATTAGTATATAAACGTTTAGCAATTAAACAAAAAACATTTCTTTGTTTCAAAATCTTCAAATTGTCATGTTGCAAATAAATTATTTCATATTTTTCCCTAACTAACTCCGCTTCCTTCTTCTCTATCCACATCATTCTTTCCTCACTCTTAGAAGACACCTTGCTGAGTTGATCAGTTAGGTTAGAATTTGCTAGGTGGTTTTGTTTTAGACTACCACTTAACCTGAAAATTTTGAATTTTAATTCATTTAATTCCTTTTCATAGTTGGTGATAGGTATTTTTAGAGATTCAAGAATAGATTGTACCTTCTTGATCAACTGATCGCATTCGTTGATCTGCTCACCCATTGGTTTGGCATCGAGACACTTTTCTTCTCTTTCCTTCGCCTCCTCACCTCCATCATCGGTTGTGTAGCCTCTAATTTTAGTGACACTCCAACAGTCACCATTAAACACCTTCCAGCAAACTCAGAGTTATCTTCCTTCACCACAAAATCCTCGCCATGCGTGGGCTTTCGAACTTCTTCATCTTCAGAGTCTGTAGACTAGACCTCTACACCTCCGAACTCATCATCAACTAAGTTCTCCTGCACAATTAAAGCATTCATTGAAATGTTAGCAACATTTTTCTTCTTGATGTCTTCCAGTTTACGCAAACAGTAAGCTTCATCATCTTCACCCTCATTCTTTTCAGACAACTTCCTCAAAACACAATTTTTAGCAAAATGATTTTTGCCCCGACAAAAGTGACAATCATATCTAGAACCACCCACCAGCTTGCTCTTCTTCTTTACTTTTTCTTGCTTAGGATTGCTTTTAACCTCCTCTTTCACATTTTCAGAACTATATCTCCCTTGCCAGTTTTGGTTCTTGGAGGTAGGGAACTTTTTGCGAGCAAAATTCTTGGGATTAGAAACCATTAATGCATATTCTTCATTTGTCAGATCACATTTAGAAAGATCCAACTCTTCTTCTTCTTCTTCTTCTTCTTCTGCGCTCTTGCCCTTTGAGAGAAGGTCCAAAGATCCCATACTAGAAACTACATTCGTCTCCTTAGTCAAAATGCTTTCGTTTGATTTGAGTATTCCCACAAGCTTTGCCAACAAATAGGTCTTGAACTGTTCATGAGCTTTCATGGTCGAAACCACCGCCATCCATTCTGATCTCAAGCCATTCATAAAAGTAACTTTCTGCTCTATAACCTCTCTGCCAATTCCATGTTTGATCATTTTACCGAGAAGATGATTGAAACGATCAAATGCCTGCACGAGTCTTTCTTCCGGCTTTTGCTTAAAGTCACCGAACTCAGAGAGCAAAAGAGTTCGTATTGAATGTTCTAGATCCTCATCTATAGAATAAAGCTCCTTAAGCCTATACCATATTTTTTGATGTTGTGCATGAGCTAACAAGATGAAAGTTATCAAATTGCAAAGAAAATATGATCATCCTCATAGCTTTGATGTTGCACATTAGTTTTTCCTTCTCATCTTGAGGAACTTTCTCCACGTCAATCATAAGCTGGTTGTATTCCTTTTGTGTCTTGATGGTTCTATTCATTCCAGAGTGAACAAATGGACCTAAGGTGATCACCTCCCAGATAAGATAACCATTGTCCTCTGAACCAACAACATAGTCCTCAAAGTGATGTGTCCAGACTTCATAATCATGAGTGTATAAGATCGGGATTCTAGTTGTAGATTCGATATTGTTGGATATGTTGATAGGGTTTGAATGAGAGTCGTCATGAGAAATGATGATTTTGTTTGATAACCTGCCAAGAATCAGAATAGTAAACTGAGTTAGGGTAAGATTGTGATCTAAGAGCAACATCAATGGAAATATGACAGCTCTAATAAATACGATAATAGCGGAAACCCTAAAACCTTCTTCAACATAAGAGATGCGTATGGATTGCACAGTCTCCTGCTCTGATACCAATTAATAAGTTTGAAAAACACTTTTTAGATAGTTTAGATCCTTAACAAGTAATAAAAAGTAAGCAACAGTAAGAACACACAATGAATGAATCAAACAGGAGCCGAATGATTAAAACAACAACACCTAGAAGAGCTTAATGAAGAACTTCTATTATCGAGGTGTGCTAGGGTTACAGTACAATAAAAAAGAATAATCAAGAAGTGTACTATCAACGATGCACGCATGCATCTTATATACTAAACCCTAATTACAAAAACACAGTTAGACAGGCCCAAACCGTGAAATTAATGGACCTAGCAAACGAGCCCAATGACACAACTCCTACACTCAACAGTTTTAAGAGAAAATTGAGTTGGAGCAGTGTATACAATCAGCCAGAGCCCGAATGGTGATTTCCCGAAATACCCTTACTTAATTGTGTTATGAGATAATTGTGTGATGTTAGGGATGCATGCTAGAGGATAGGCTAGGTGTAACACCTGTTTATTTATTAAATAAATAAGTAAATAAATGAAGGACTCGTAGCCCTAAAATAAATAATTATGTATAAAAGGATGGTCTCGAAGAGCTAATCGTCATCATTTTAAAAGTCGAGGGTTAAAAGCGTAATTTTCAGACTCAGTTTATAATTATTTATGAGGATAGTTTGTGGTAATTATTTTGAATTTAATTTAAAAGGAGATGAGGTGGAAGGGTGATTATGTCATAATTAAGATATAGGGGGCTGTTTGGTAAGTTTTGTACCTAGGTTGCAATGGATTTTAATGTTGGGGTTTAAAAGGTAAATATGGGATTTACATTGTAATGATTTCTGGATGGAGGGGCTAAAGTTGGAATTATGAAAAGAAGTTATGGGGATCAGGGTATATAAACCCGTCACCCCCGGTAACCCTAACCCTAGCCTCATTGTACAGCCGCTAACTTCCTCTACACCCTCCTTCACCCTCATCGACGTTGCACCAACCATCTCCATCGATTCCGATTGCCGCCGTCACCATAGAAGCCTCTCAACAGCCGAGGGCATCACCAGTCTCGATAGTTCTCGTCATCGCCTACTGCTTCGTCGAAGAAGGCCACGACAGTTACATCGTGTATGGCCGGAGATGGCCTGTAACCGCTACCCGTTTCGGAACTTGTCTTGCTGCCACCGTTCATTTCTTTTCCCTTCCGCTCCATCTGCCGCCAAGGGCGTGCTTCTGTTGCTCCGGTCGTGGTCGCCACCCCAAAGGGCTATCGAGTTTGTGTGGGTTATCACCTGTCGAGTTGGGATGAGTTTCCTTGTATGCCTGCTTGCTGTTGTCCAGAAAAGCGTGGGAACCACCATAGCAGTCGCCATGGCGGCTATCACCTTGCTACCGTTGCCTTATGCCACAAAGTGGGTGGTTGGCTTCCCTCTCCGAGTAAAGGAATGAAGAAGTGCATGTTTCAGTCGATGTGTGCGTGAGTGTATGGCAGGAATCCTCGGAAAAGGCATTACCACCACCATAGGGTGGTGGCTGCCACCATCTGCCGATGCCGGCCACCATAAGGTGGCTGCGTGTGTGTGTATTTGTTTAGTGTGTTATTTTTATATTTAGCATTGTATATTGTAAATCATAACTTGGAATAATGAGAAAGGAATTCGAAACCACCACCGTGAGGTGGTGGCTGCCGCCTCCTGCCGCTACCGGCCGCCGTGTCGGGTGGTGGTGTGCTTTGATGGTGTTTTGACTCGTTTGGATGATTGGACAAGGGACCAAGAAACCCTAATGGGCCCAATGAGGCTTAATGGACTTAATGAACCCTAATGGGCCCAATAATGCTTAATGGACCCAAAAGCCCAAACATGTGACTAATAGGTGTAATAAACCCTAATTGGTCTAAGGAAAACCCTAATGGGCTTAATGATATTTTAGTGTGCTTAATAGGCCCAATAAATCCCTAATTGATCTAAAAGCCCAACAAATTAATTATTGGACTAGTATTGGGTTGGAAACCTTATTTAGGGTTTGGAAAACCCTAATGCCAATAAAACCTTAATTTGAGGAATTAATCGAGACACTCGGGAATTATTAATAACTTGAAATATTAAATAATGAGCATTGGGAAGGTTAATCTAAGCGATATTGGACTTAATGGATTAAGTCCTTAGAGGATTAAGTCCTTATTGGGTTAATTGTCATTTTATGTGAAACCCTAATTTCATTTGGGTATATTATTGGGCCTTTATGTTGAGCCTAAATGATTGAGATAATAATGGGCCATCCAAAGTCAAGCCAATGAACTAGAATAATTTAATGGGCCTGGGGTAAGGCCCATGTAAGGGGCGTGGGCCTAATTTGGAAAATTAGGCTTAGATGGGCCATATTTTGGGCCTTAATGATTATATGGTGTTGGACCTTAGAATGAGACCATGTTTAGGCCTAGGCCCAATTTGGAAAGTTGGGCCATGTGTTAGGCTTTGATTTCTAATTGACTTTGGGCCTATAGATTGGGCCTTGGGCTTGAATAAGCCAAGCTAGGGGTAATGTACTAATTACCTAAAGAATGTACGTATGTTTATCTATTGGGACCTAATTATTAATTGGGTGTTATTTTGGTGTTGACAGTTCGGGAATCTGTCAGCCAGCAACTGGGGTTGAGTCTGCGGGACTTCAGCAATGTGGGATTGTGTCTACGGGACGTCAGCAGTGTGAGGTGAGTTTCCTTCCAGTAGTAACGGGTCTAAGGCACCAAGGTCGGCCCGTATAGACGAGACATTAGTATTAGAGTGTGGGTCGAGCCTGTATCTCTTAGTTGAGTTGATTATGATATATATGATATAGTTGTCTATACTTGTTGTCTGTGTGATACTTGTATGATATGAGTTGGCGGTTGAGTGTGGGCAAGGCTCGTATCTCTCCGAGAATGGAGTGTGGGCTAGGCCCGTATCTCCCAGATAGTGAAGTGTGGGCAGGGCCCGTATCTTCACGAGTGTGGGCGTGGCCCGTATCTCCCAGAAAGCAAAGTGTGGGCAGGGCCCGTATCTTCACGAGTGTGGGTGTGGCCCGTATCTCCTAGTTGAATGTTGTATGTTATATGCTTGCATGGTATGAGGTATGATGGGGGAACTCACTAAGCTTCGTGCTTACGGTTTTCACTTTTGGTTTTAGGTACTTCATGTCTAAAGGAAAGGAGCCGGCTTGATCGCAGCGCATCACACTATGGTTTTCTGCACATGAGATCTTTGGGATTACACTCTGATATTATTTTATGATAATACGTTTGATTATTTCTACTTTGGTTTTGACATGACATGATATTACGGATGTTTTATTACACTGTTGGTTTTATCATGATGTATTTAAAAATGAAATTTTTGGCCTGTATTTTTGGGATGTTACACTAGGTACTTCATATTTAGGGCTAGAGTTGCCTGATTTGTGATGCCTTAGCCTAGAAGTTGTTTCTATCTGCTATTTTCTTTGAGTATATGCCGAGTAGGAGTATTTAGCAGGAATCACTTAGAGAGAGTTCTAAGTTGAGGGATAATCTAGGAGAGATACCTAGATGAGTATATGAGAGGTCTACTGAGAGGGTAGTCTGTTATTTGTGAGAGTTAGAGTACTTGTGAATTGGGATCCCATGAGGAGGACTTGGGGTGACTACAGGTTGGTGTGGAAGGTAGTATTAGGCCTGTACTAATGAAAGCACCAGATCTGTATGAAACCCAAGTAAGAATCCCTAGGATGCTAAAGAATAAGTAGGGACAGATGATCGAGTGTGAGAATGCTCGAGCGAGTCTTTGATGATTTTGCGTTGTGTTTCGGAGGCATGATTGTGGGTGCACGCTACAACCCTGGGAGCAGTGGGACTAGTGACGATGAGATTCAGAGGATGATTCACGAGGAGGTGGTTGCAGCCATCAGAGAGGCAATGCCTGAGATGTTTAGGTCTATTAAGACCACACTGATTGAGACATTTGACGAACGATATGTTGTTGTTACTGAGGCGGCTGCTGCTGCAGCCACTGCAGCTATCGCCGCTGCTAGGCCACAGGGAGGTGACTCTTTGTTGTTCTGAGAGTTCAGCAACACGAAGCCACTAGAGTTCGATGGGACACAAGATCCGATTGCTGCTATGAGATGGATCTTTGATATTGAGGGATGCTTTTACACGTATTCATGCCTTGATCATTTGAGAGTTCGATTTTCATTGAACCAGCTTCACTCGGGGACGAAGGACTGGTGGAAGTTTGTGACTACCAGTTTTACTCATGCAGACCATGTTGCGGTGACATGAGATAGGTTCACACAGTTGTTCCAAGATGAGTATGTTCCCCCGGTGGAGTGGGAACGTTTGGCACAAGATTTTTCGCCTCTCAAGCAGAAGACAGAGTCGGTAACTAAGATTACGAGGATGTGTCCACCAAGCAGGCACGTGTGAGTCGATATCTTAGCATACTGAGGAGGGATATATAAGAGTTCATGGTGAACTCATCATACCGGATATTGGATGAGATTCAGACCAGTGCCATGTGGAGGGAGATTGAGTTGGAGCTATAGACTAGGGAGGATGAGTCTCGAGGTAGGGACCGGAGACCAGTGCAGTTGCAGCCGGCGATGAAGCGGGCTAAGCCCGCTGGTACGAGAGTTGGGGGCCAAAAGGGTGGCACTTGTGGCAAGTGCAGCAAGAGTCACGAGGGAACGTGTCGGGCAGGGATTTGTTACAAATGTGGCAAAGAGGGGCACATGGCGAAGGATTCCCCAAGGGGTTTGCAGTTTGCTTTCACTGCAACCAGACCGACCATCGGAAGGCCGAGTTCCCTCATCTCATTCAGGGATCAACACAGGGTTCTGCGCCTCCTACTTTATGTGCTACTAAGAGTCGGCTAGCGAAGGTCAATACACCGAGAGTTCGTGGGAGAGCCTTCCAACTGAAAGCGGAGGAGGTCTACGTAGCACCTGATGTCATGGCCGGTACGTATTCTTTATATATATATATATATATATATATATATATATATATATATATATATATATATATATATATATATATATATATTATTTTGAGATATGTTGTGCTTATATTATGTTGTGTACAGGAACTTTTCTTGTGAGTTATGTACCTGCCTTGGTGTTATTTGACTTGGGTGCGAGTCGATCCTTCGTGTCTTTAGCTTTTAGTCGCCACATCAGTATCCGACGAGAGGCATTGAGTTGACCTCTGAGGGTTTCTATAGCCGATGAGCGTGAGGTTTTTTCCACTAAGGTAATCCGACGATGTGTACTACAGATTTTTGGTGTTAGGTTCCTAATAGACCTGGTACCGATCGTGATGGGTGATGTCTGTGTCATAGTGGGCATGGACTAGTTGAGTCGGTTTGGAGCGATGATCGACTATGATCATCAGTTAGTGACTATACGAGACCCTAGTGGGGGAGTGCTTACGTTGTATGATGAGACAGAGTCTACAACAGGGTCGTATGGGCTTTTTGGCGTACGTGATGGATACGCGGGTTGCTATAGAGAGGCTGAGTTCTATTGATAAGGTTTTGATAGTGTGTGAGTTTTCAAATGTTTTTTCCCGAGGAGTTGACGGGTGTGCCTCCCGAGAGGTGGGTGCAGTTCCGAATTGATTTGGTTCCGGGAGCGGTGCCTATTGCCTAGGCACCTTATTGCCTTGCGCCACCAGAGATGCAGGAGTTATCCTTACAGCTCCAGAAGCTACTGGAGAAGGGTTTTATCAAACCAAGTAGCTCACCGTGGGGAGCGTCGATCCTTTTTGTCAAGAAAAAAGATGGTTCACACCGGATGTGTATTGATTATCGGGAGTTGAACAAGCTGACGGTCAAGAACCGTTATCCACTACCAAGGATCGATGATTTGTTCGATCAGTTGCAGGGGGCGTCTTGGTTTTCCAAGATTGATTTGTGTTCTGGATATCATCAGATGAGATTCTGTGGGGAGGATATCCAGAAGACGGCCTTTAGGACTCGTTATGGGCACTACGAGTTTGTGGTGATGCCTTTCAGACTCACCAATGCACCAACAGCGTTCATGGACTTATGAACAGGGTGTGTAGGCCTATGTTGGATTGATCGGTGATCGTGTTATAGATGATATTCTAGTGTATTCGAGACCCAGAGAGCATCATGAGGAGCATCTTAGAGAGATCCTTGAAGTATTGAGGACGGAGAGGCTTTATGCCAAATTCTCCAAGTGTTATTTCTGGTTACGAGAGGTCCAATTCTTGGGACACCTTGTTAATCAGAATGGAATATTGGTCGACCCAGCCAAGATTGAGGTAGTTATGAGATGGGAGGTGCTGAGATCCCTATCCGAGATCAGGAGTTTTCTGGGTTTGGCTGGTTACTATCAGATGGTTATCAGAGATTTCTCCAAGATTGTCATTCTCTCACCAGGTTGACCCAGAAGGGTGTTTACTTTTGCATGGGGGGCTGAGCAGCAGGCCTCATGAGACTCTTCACCAGAGATTGTGCGAACCCAAGTGTTAGCCCTTCCCGAGGGAGAAGAGGACCTTGTAGTTTGTTGTGATGCTCCTATATCCGGGATGGGTGCAATGTTAATGCAGAGAGGGAATGTAATAGCATATGCATCGAGGTAGATGAAGCCTCATGAGTTCCAAGTTGGAGACTTTGTCCTCCTGAAGGTCAGATAGAGGTTACTGACAGCCTAGAGTCACCAGAAGAGTTACGCAAACCGTCGATGATCCGAGCTAGAGTTCCAAGTTGGAGACTTTGTCCTCCTGAAGGTATCCCATGGAAAGGGGTGATCTGATTCAGGAAACGGGGCAAGCTCTATCCTAGATACATTGGTCCTTTCAGAGTGACCACCAGAGTAGGTAAGGTGGCTTACCGGTTGGAGCTACTTGCAGACTTGAGCCAGATTCATAACACCTTCCACATGTCTCAGTTGAGGAAATACGTAGCCAATGAGACGATTGTGGTACCATTAGAGGACATTCGGGTGGATCTGAGCCTAAATTATATTTAGAGGCCGATAGAAATCTTGGATCGGAAAGTGAAGGTTCTAAGGAACAAAGAGGTGCCCTTGGTTCAGGTTCTGTATCAACATCGCAAGGGATCCGAGTGGACTTGGGAGTTGGAGTCCGAGATGCGCGAGCGGTATCTAAAGTTATTTCTAGAGAATGTCTTCGAGGGGGAAGTCTGATTTTAGTGGGGGAGAATTGTAACATCCTGACTCTCAGGTATAATATGTATACATATTTATTTATGAGTAAACTGAGCGACTCGACGAGTGGGTGCCCCAACTCGTCGAGTAGAGACGAATTGATCACGTGGGTTTTACAACCAACTCGGCAAGTTGGCGTTGTCTATGGAAACCCTAGTTCTTCGGGGTTGAGTCCTATTTAAAGGGCCTTAAGCCCTCATCTCTGCCTCACCAGCCACCCAAATCACCTGTGTGAAACCCTAATCGGCCATAGTGTGCTAAGAGAGAAAGAGGGCTAAGATTTGAGTGTTTTTTGATACTTTTGGAAGAGAAGTAGAGATCTTCAAGCTTGGATCAGGAGGATGCTTTTGGATCTAGAGGTTTTGCACGAGTTTGCTTCAGTTGGAGGTAAAAATAGGATAACTTGATCGTTTTCTTATGAGATTTTGGGTTAGGGAGTTTTTAGGGTTTTTCTTGCATCCATTTTGGTGGTACTGAATCACTTGAGCATGTCTTGAGGTTGAAACCTCAAGATTTGGACTGCAGGGGGTCTAGTGAGCCCAAAGACCCAAACTTTATTGAGCTAGAGATAAAACTTTGTACATGTAACCCTTATTGGAGTTTGTATTGACATTATGAGCTGAATATGACATGCATGGACGTAAAGGTTGCAAATTTACGTGACATTCGAGCCTTAGGGAGCCAGATCTAGAGTTTCGGGTCATGGATCTGCCTTAAAACGTCTAAATGAGCACATGGACTGAATAGACTCGCCGAGTCAATGAGCTGACTTGACTAGGGTTTCCCCCCGATGAGTCTGGACTTGGGTAACTCGGCGAGTTGATGAGACAACTCGACAAGTTAAGTTGGGTTTTTACGACCTTTCTGAGGAAATGAGGTGACTCGACGAGTCACATAGATGCACTCGGCGAGTCAGGTCAACTTGGACTGTTGACTTGAGTGTTGACTTTAGGGTTTGGTCAAGGCAGGGATATTGGGGACCATGGAGGGGTAAAATGGTTATATACCCATTCCATGAGTTGAGAGAGAAAGAGAGAGAGAGAGAGAGAGAGAGAGAGAGAGAGAGAGAGAATAACCTAGTTTATTTAAGTCATGATTTGACTGTTAATTAGAGATAATTATCATATGTGTTAGGCGGAGGCTAGTTCGAGATTCGTGTACGAGGGTTTTTCTTGCTTGCTTACGAGGTGAGTCTTCTCACTATACTTTACCTAGAGTGTTCTTTGTGTGACCGAAGGGTCTTATGTGCTTATACTGAGTATTGTGATATCCTACATTATATCCTTGTGTTTTGTGTTGTGTTATTCTGAGCTTACTGAGTTAGGACCGGAGGGTTCACCCAAGTTGTGGGACCGAAAGGTCCCACTGAGACACATTGAGTGTAGGGTCTTATTTGAGCATAGCCATGAGAGGCTCATGAGATATGTGTGGTATTGTGGGGAACTCACTAAGCTTCGTGCTTACCGTGTTATGTGTTATGTGTTTCAGGTACTTCTCAGGATCACGGGAAGGCACCGGCTTGATTGTACACACACGAGTAGGAGTTATGAGTTGGAGGATCCTGGATGATGTTTTAAACAATTTATGAACATGTGTTTTTCTATAACTTGATAATTTTTGGAATTTATGTGATTGTGTTAATGAGATTGATGTGATTTTAAATGAAAATTTTGTTTGAAAATTTATGGTGTTACACAAGGTAGGATTTTCTTCACCTTGTTACATTTGAAAAAAAAAATACAACTAGTTTAACTAATTTATTACAATAAATAACCAAATAAAAAATATCTATTTATCTATTACATCTTATGAATAAATATATATCAACTAAACACAACACAAAGGTCTAAATGGTTTGTTTATACACAACAACATATCAAATATAATAACAAACTACTATTTGTTTTTCCTAAGGTAGCTTTTATATAACAAAAATGCATGAAAAATTGTTATATATAAAAATAAACAATTTTAACCAAGAAGTTGCCAAAGAAAATAAATATGGACATTTCTTAACCAAAATAATCCATGCTTGTTTTCCAAAAATCAAAGATTATCAAACATAAAAAATCATTCTAACATATAAAAGATGGCTCTGATACCACTGATGGGTTTTGATATTAAATATAAGTTAGTTTATCATAAAAACCGATCAACGGAAGCGTGAAAATAACAAGTTTATTTTTTGAGTTTATAACAAAGCCAAACTATCTATGATCCATTTATAGAAGTTAAAATGATATTAAAAACAATCGTAAAGTGTTCTAGAATGACAACCTTTTAAGGTACTTGGAATGCTAGTTTCCTCCTGTATAAAGTACTTCTGAAGCCTTTAAGTTCTTAACTCAAATAAGAATTAAGGAAGAAACACTTTAAACCACCAAAGACTTGAATAATATTCGAAAGAAAAGCAAGAGAACAAGACCATATCTACCTACATTTTTTGGTGAGTAAGAAAGGAGGAAAAAGGGAGTAAAACAACTAGCTAAAAGCTCATGCAACAGACTTCCTTTTATACTCCCATGCAAGACATATATTTATATTATATTATAATAATATAATATATTGGTAGCTTTTTAGAAGCATGGGGGTAAATGTGGAAGGTTGACAAACAATCTCCCATGCCTTAGAAAAATTTGGTCATGCCTACAAAGAAAACAAAAATGGTATAACTACTTTATTAACTATGATATGTTAACTCATTAACTTGATCATGGTTAACCAAAGTATCCAAAACTTTGTACATGATTTATTACATCATACTACATGATATAATAACTACTTATACTCTCTTTTAATTATTATTTTCACAAAACAATAATTATTTTCGAATTAAATACAAGAATTAGTATTATTTATTAATAATCATATTAATAATAAATATACAAAATGTGTCAATTTGATAAATGTGTAATCCTATATGATCATATATTATTAGTAATATCCTTCAATAATAATCCTTAGGCATATAGATTCAACATTCAAAACTGATGTGAGTTCTATAAATTTCCCAAATGAAATGCTATGTATTGCATTCGTAAAATCCATTAAAATTTGTATTTTTAGATACTAATCTTCTTGCGACACCCATTTTGGAATTTGTTGCGATATGGATAAAGAAACTTCCTAGAAACTCGCATGTGCCCTATTTCCTAATTCCACTCAAAAATCTTAAAATTTTATACTACAATATTAATCTTCTAAAATATGAAGAATAAAGAAAAATAAAATTTTTTATTTGTATTTTATCACATGTTTTCGAGGGGTACTATCAATCAATCCCGATCCGGATTTAATGTAACATCCCAAATTTCGAATAAAAATTTTCATTTTCAAATCAATGGAACCATGTCATTTATTCATAAAAATAAATATTCAATTGTTTCAAAAATATAAAACAGAGTACTAGTATTATAATGCAAAATATTTTGAAAACATAACAGCAGATGCGATGCAGTTACGTTGTGCTCTTCCCGTACTATCAGAAAGACCTGCAAGATTTAAACTTAAAACTGTAAGCACAAAGCTTAGTAACTTCCCGAAGATATTACATACCATATAAATAACGACCTATTACAACTAATGGGCCTAACAATCCATTTCAACCAATGACGTATTTCAACCATGTAGATGTTATGATCTAACCATAGTTCTACAGTCAGTTTTGTTGCTACAACAAACAAACATACATTGGCACTTTAACATCCCGTTTAAAATTTAATAAGTAAATAATAAATCCAGAACCCCGAAATGTAATTTTATTATTATGTTATAGCCAAAATCAAATAATGATTAGTGAGGTGTTGGTTTCGGGGAGCCATATGTCATGATTTAGAGTTTCAGGGGTTAAAGTGTAGTTTCGGGGACTTATTTTGCAAAGGATTTCAGAAGTCAGGGGGTGTTTTGGTATCTTTTGGACTTAGAATGAAAGGTTTTGGATGGATGGGGCTGTTAGTAAATATTTTGGACTTGTTTTGCAAGGAATTTCAGATCGAAGGGTTTAAATGGTAAATTAAGGACTTGAATTGAAAGAAAAAACAGAAAAAGGGACCGTTTTGATCATTATGGATGGAAGTTTGAAGGGGGCGGGTATTTAACCGATCATCACCCCGTAACCCTAACCCTAATCCCTTCCTCCATTCTCCAGCCACCACCCCAATGGCGGATCTTAATAGGGGGCAGTGGGGACCATGGCCTCCTCGATTTTAAAGTTTCTAATACGTGCATATCTACTGATTATCAATGAAATAAATGAAGTAATCTATAAATTCGCTAATTAGCCCCCCCCCCCCCCCCCCCCCCCGATGTAAGCTTATAATTAATAAAATCTAGTTAAACAAAGAAATGACAACTAATTAACAAAAACTCCATGATATCACTGAAAAATTCGAAACAAACCATGTTTCATTAGGAAATTATATCTCTTAAACTTTTAAACTCTATAAAAAACCAAACTCCAATGAAATTTGCGACCTTCCTGACTCAAGATTCGAGTTTAAAAAAAAAAGTAACCCCCCGCCCCCCCCCCCCCCCCCAAAAAAAAAAAAAAAAAAAAAAAACCTCATCCTCCGGAAAAATAATCCACCGCCACATTGCACCTCCTCTATCGGTTGTCGTTGCCTGACTGTCGGCTTCTTCAAGTGCTCTCTACTCTTGAGAGGACACCGGACTTCGATCCGTACCGTTCCTCTCTCCACTCAACCACTCCGCCAATCGCCGCCTCACCGGACTACGCTCTAACTCTACGTTGTGATCTGCTGGCTGCCGCTATACCTCTCTGATCTAGTGTTCTCTCTACCAGAGTGAGAAGCTACACTTGGTTACTTACGATACTCTCTCGGTACATATCTTTATTTTCTATTTCTAAGCGACGGGTGCGTATAATTTAATTTAGAAATTAGTTTCTAAAAATGATTAATTTTTTTCGTAAATGAGAGTGGGATACGGAGGTGAGGGCTATAGTTTTCGTTCGTCAAGTGTGATGTGATAAAAGAAAGTGAGAATGACAATACGCTATGACCATTTAAAGGATCTTTTTGGGTGATAATTACTCTTTAGAACTACTAACTCACACATAATCTACATATTTTGTTTCAAGCGAAATTTAAACCATCAACCTCTAGTCTTGATATAAGTGGATCACACGCCCTTTGGGTGTGTTTTTTAATTTATTGATCACTATCATTGATCAATTTCTTCTTGGAATATAGTTTGTACTATTTTGCTATAAAATATACAAAGATAATCTTTCTGTGAAGAACCACATTTTGAATATTTATTGAAGAAGAATCGATTTTTTCGTTGGAAAATTACAAAATTACTTTATGAACGTGTACTTTTATAATATCTTACGAGAAATTATTTTATTTATCTAAATAATAAGCTTCTTAGAAAACATTTTAATAAGAGAATATCAAGTGGCCTTTTAAGTAGTTAACTCTAAAGTTGAAAAGTTTAGTAAAAATTAAAAAATAATAAGTTTAATTCTTTAATAGCATGCAAAATATATAAGATATTTACAAATCTATTTTTATTGTTTAATGCTCGTTATATTTATTATTATTAGTTATTATTATTTTTTAGAAATTTCAAAATGTTTTTCATTGTGTCTATTTATATCGTGAAAGTATGGACCTCCAAGATAGGCTTAGTATGGTCATTTCTTCATTAACCGTCTATGTATTATTATCTCTATTTATCTAATCTAAAAAAAATATTTGATAAATCAAAATTATCTTTTTCCCGATAAGTAGTCACCAATAAATTACTATTTGATTTAAATTCTTAAATCTCAACAACAAATTATTAAATAGTCAAATTTAAGTGCTTTTAAATTTTTTTATTAAGTATTGATTTATTTAAAAATCATTTACAACAAAATGAAAATAATAATAATTGTTTGATGGTCGATGAGATTAATGTTTTTTTTTTTTTCATTTATCACATATTAACATACTACTCAAGAGTTATCTTTTTTACTCTAGACCTTTGATTCAATGACCAAAAGTAAAAGTTGGGAATATATTTTATTTATTTATTTTTTATTTTGGAGTTCTTCAATTCTAAAATAAACATATTTTGTATTTATGTATTCTCAGTAGCATGGAAATAATATAAATTCGAAGTTTAAAGATTAGCTACTACTATAGATTCCAATAAATATACCAAAACAAAACTATAAAACATAAATGGTTCACAAATATTACATAACAAAAATATTAAGGGAACAGAAACGAAAAAAAGATTAACGGACAATATATCATCTCAACATAGTAATCTTTGCCACTCAACCAATACAACCAATACAGAACCTTCACTGTTGATTCGGTAAACAGTTTTAATCCCAATCTAAACGAAACAAAAAAAAATCAAGGTTAAGATGCCAATGAAAGTGTGCTGCTAAAAGAAGATATAAGAAAAAAATGAGGAAGTTCAGATTATATCAAATATAGTCCAGATTTTTCCAAAGCATTTTCTTTGTTCCTTATTTTTCTTCTAGATTCTCTTCATAGCAAAGCAAAATAAGAATATAATATGTTAACATACACACAAAAAGTAAGAGATAGTTTCAAGAGAGAGACCTTGGCGGCGGTCGATTAGGACTTCCGGATTTATGCAATTTTAGAATTTACAAACAGATTATGAGCATGTATCAGCTTCTTGTCTAGGTTTGCTTCTTCTTCGTCAAACTTGAAACCATACCAAAAAGTAACAGGTGAAAAAATAACAGAAAAGATATGGAGAAGAAAGCTAATAAATATTTACTCATTTTCACTATGAATCAATCCAACATAACCACAAGGAATATGAAGAGTGGTTGCACAAAACTCAACGAAAATAACGATAAGTGAGATAAAGTTAAGGGTTTATACCTTAAGATATAGGGTTGGTGAAGTTTACAGGTCATGTTCTCCTCATCAACATTATACATTACAAATGTAATGTCAGGGCCTTTAAAGTCCAAATCATCAAGCTCCATGGGAGTTTCACCATTCTTTGGGACTGAGCACATCACACAACAAACATTTTATAATAGAACTATCATTTTTCAAGTAAAATTTATATCGAAATCAATTTTTAGGATACCAAATGTCATCTTAAGTTTTCTTGACCCTTTAATGACTGCATATGTAGTTGTAGCCCTCTACAGCTCAAACAGTGGTGTACATCCTTCAAACAGGCTGTATCGCTCCAAGTAAGTGATTTTATCATCTGGTTCACAAAAGATAAACAATAAGGGCAAAAAGGAGAAAAGAGAAAAGAGAATCAGCTGACCATGCTATCTTCATCCAATGTAATTATATCTATGTATTGGAGGAAATTCATCGAACAGTTGGCGAGTAACTTCCAAACATTCCTTTTTCTCCTCAACAACACACACACATACACACATATAATAGAAAAACCCAAACTGGGGTTCACATAGAAATATAATTTCAACCAGAAAAAAACCCAATATGCTATTTCTTAGGTATGAGCGTGAGATGAAATGAAACTTAAACACAAAACAAAAATACATGTTTGTATGTGATCACATACCAGAAAGAGATAAGGAGAGATGCCTCTTTCAAGTTTATATGGGATTGCAAACGTGAGAATAAGAGAGGCCTTAGAGAGAACCAACTAATGGAGGTACTGTAGGTTACAAAAAATCGACATGTGTGATGAAACAGCGAGATTGAGTGGTGGTGGCGGTGGAGTGTACAGTTTTTGGAGAATGGTCCAAATAGGCTGAAGGCCTGCGAGACGGTCCAGTCAGACTGAAGGCTCATTATGCATGTTGTTTGCTTATATGTTATATGATATGGTTATATATGTATGGCGTTGGTATTTTAAGGGTAACTCACTAAGCCTTCGAGCTTACGTTTATTGATTATTGTTTCGGGTACTTCTGATGATCACGGGAAGGCGAAGGCATGATCATGCACCTCCTTATATTTTCACAAATGATTATGGGGATACTCTGATGTCTAAACTATTTTGAAAACAAATTGTAATGACTTAATGGTTTTAAATGTTTTATAAAGTTTTAAATTGGCTTGAATTTTTGGGATGTTACAGATACCTAGTGTCCTACATAGTATAGTGAGAAACTCACTTGAACTAAATATCATAAGCTTAACAACAACCTCTACAACAGAACAACTAACCCGAGAAAAGTCAAGAAGGTGACTAGAGGTCGAATACTTCAAATGTATAGCTTCAAATACCAATATTTCTAGTTCTTCTTTCTTCTAGAGCATAATACCACCAAAAGAAAGCACCAGATGGTAACTAACAGAGTACCAAAATGCATTTAAGAGAGAGGATGAGCTCCAAACAAGCTAGGGTTTCATTAGAGGTGTTCTAAAAGAGGTGGAATATGAAAATGATGAAACCTTAGGTTTAATGGTCTTTAAATACCACAAAAGCCCTAAAAAAACGTGCAAGCCACTGGGACATAGGCGCCCGTGCTCTTAAAGGGAAATCCGCACTTCTCAGATATATTTCTGATTTCTTGATTTTCAGCTTCAGCTTCAAACAATCACAACTTCTTCGTTCTAACTCGGTATTCAATGATCCTTATATGCACGTGAATGTATTATCCAACCTACAATTCTATCCAATTACTTTTGACTTAATGAATACATAATTAATTTATTATAACATGCAAAAGTCTAGAATATAATTTTTCTTAGTTTACCCCCTTAGCTCCAAAGCACAACTCAAAGGCTTAAATCACTTAACCAACATTATCAACATTCAATAAGGCCAAAACTTTATTCATTTGAAGCCCAAGACCTTTACTCGATCAAATTACGGTCCACTATCCCAAAATTAGAAACATCCCAATATTGGATGTTCATTCAAACCTTGTTAACGCATGCTTACATTCCTTCATCCCAATTCTTATGCTTGAGTTTGGTTATAACGAGTGGAATGAGCATGGTCTAATCTCGTTTGTGATATACGGTTCATTCAATTGTGGTTATGTGGTTCCTAACAATATGGTCCATTTAATTTTTTTTTAGTAATAATGATTTTTAAATATTAAAAAATGATTAAAAAAGATTTAGAAAAATTTGATTTTTGAAAGTTTAATAAGGACAAGTTGGGGGTTAGTTCACTTCATTGACAAGGTGTCTAACTATGAGTTTCTAACCAGAAGGTCTTGGTTCAATCTCAGACAAATACTAACATGGCCGCTAAAAAAAAAACAGTTTAATAAGGATATATATTATATTTTGAAATTAGGTCAGATAAATATTATGTTTTGACATTTAATAAGGATATATATGAAATTCTTTTGACTTCCAAGAAATATATATAGAATATAACAACAATAAAAACTTATAAGTGATTAAACTAAATATTTAATTATTTTAAAATACTATTAACTTTGTAAATAACATTTTATGATGTTTAACCAGTGTATTTGTTTTATTTTTAATTTGTGATATATATTCTTTTAATTTTAAAAATATATAAAATTTGCATCGGGCGATTAAGTAATTGAATAGCCACCCAAACTTCAAACTATATTTGAAATTTTGAATTGATCAAAGTAGATGATAAAAGATTTTATCCTAACTTGTCAAATAAATAAAACAAAAAGTATATTTCAAATAAATAGAACAAAAAGTTTATTTCCTTTTTGTAGAACGGCTAAAGCGTGTCGCTTATATATACTTAAGTTCATATCTTTATTTCTAACAAAACTTTACTCTCAGCCCAACCTTTATTTCTAACAATCTTTACTCTCAGCCCAACGCACTCTCTTTGGTGTAAAAAAAAAAAAAAAAAAAAAGAAAAACAAACAAACAGCAAAATTGGTCCTTGTGGTTTACGAAAATCTGTGGATAGGGTCCAAAAATTTTCCGATTTGCATGGAAGATCCAAAATTGACGTGGTTTTAGTCCTAAAATTAAGAAATTTTTGTGTTTTTGGTCCTAGGGAAACCTTAAAGGACGATTTTACCCTTCTAATTTCCTTTTTGTATTTTTTGTATTTTTATTTTAATCTTTTATCAATCAAAAATAGAAAAAAAAAAGAATGGACCCACTTCACACACACTCTCTCTCTCTCTCTCTCTCTCTCTCTCTCTCTCTCTCTCTCTCTGATGACCAAGAAGATCACGACTCAAATTCTTCCTCTCCTTTTGTATACTCCTCCCTAAACCCATGGTCATTGGCACCATCGTCAGCCACCGCCACCACCCCATTTGGTTCGTAATTTGTCTCGATTAGCCCTCGAATGTCATAACTCACCAGAATCAATTCAATCCACGACTGTGGGTGTTGGCGTTATTCCATCTTGTCGATTTGAATCTAGCGGCGATTCTAAACCCAGATAAACCTATTCATCTCATGCTCAAATCGATTCAATCTATGAATGCATTATGGATGGACCAAATTCTGAATGTTTTCATCTGATTAATCCATATGGTTTTCTTGGTCAAAAAGAAGATAGGAGAGACATGAAAGTCTTACCCTTGAATCATAAGTTCAAGGTCCATCTGAACCAGATGCATCGATTTGAATTGATTCAACACGGGTCTTGTAGATTCTAGATTTGACTGCCATGGATATTGCAAATCTAGGGTTTGTAAATTTAAGATTCAAACCTGCAAAATTGATTGTAGAGTGTTGTGTGTGTGTGTGTGTAAGTGTATGTCTATGCATGTGTGTTCATTAGTGTATATGAGTTTTGAATCAGGAAGATATCGATAGAGAAATAGAAGATGATGTAGGTTAAAGTAAGATTTTGCATGTGAAAGGGAGAGGGGAAGATTGCAGGGGTGATCTTGGAGTTTCGGTGCTCATCAGAGTTCTGGTGTTCACCGGAGATCTTGGCTTCTAATGAAGCGCACACACATACAAATTTTTTGTTCTGGATTTTTTCTTGAGTTGCAGGTTTTGTATGAGAGAGAGAGAGAGGGAGAGAAAGAGAGGGATAAATAGAAAGTCAAATGGAAGAACGATGGGGTTATGGGTTGCTCTTTTTTTTAATTTGCGGGTGAAGAAGAAGAAGAAGAAGAAGAAGAGAGAGAGAGAGAGAGAGAGAGAGAGAGAGAGAGAGAAAGAGGGAACGGGGTATGGTGGGTGGAGTCATGGAGAGGGGTAGGGTGATATTTTTTATTTTTTATTTTTTATTTTTTATAATTTTTTAAATACTAAACTCAATAAAAAAAAATGGAAAAATGAAATAAGAAGTGTAAAATGGACATTTCAATATTTTAAGGACCAAAACCAAAGAAAAACCTTGATTTTGGACTATCCATACAAGTTGGAAAATTTTTGGACCCTATCCAAAGTTTTTTGAATACCACAATGACCAATTTTGCAGTTTTGTCAAAAAAAAAATTAATGATGTTTTAAAATCAATATTATAAATGGCAAGAAGGAAAAATAAACTCTTAAGATTTTACGAGTCATGATGAGTCATGGAGTTTTTTAAGACATGACTTACGATGGTAATTTGTATACATAAAAAATCACATAATATACGGATTTATATAAAATATTATTGGTTTTTGTTAATAAATCTGCAAAATAAATAATTAGTAAATAATAATGTTGGTTGACTGAGGCTCGTGTTTGACACGATTATCTTACACAGATTCACTATTTGTTCCCAGTGTATAACAACCGAAGTAGTATGTACTGTTGGATCTGACCACATGTTTGAAAAGATGACCAAAATTTGTATGTTGATAGAAGGAGAAGAGAGTATACGTTCATGTGTCTTGGAATGAGAAACAAATGTCTCTTTATACTAGTCTTTGTATCTACACTCATTAATTACATGTTAAATGAATTAATTGAGCATTAACTGACATTAAATGCATCAGACCAAAACTGTAAAGTTCTGCAAAAGCATGGCTTGGAGTTGCATTCGTGTCTGCCCACACACAAGTTCATTTATTTTTGTCTTAGTAATCCATGATTGGCACCCCCATGTACACATAAGTGTTAGAGTGAAAGAATGCATGAAAGCTTGTAAACTTATTATACATCTATGCTTATAAATTCACTAAGAGTTTGCTCATTTTCTTGTGTAGGACATATTTTTAAAGCCATTTTATTTTCAAATACTCATTTTTAAGCATTGATATCTCATTCATATATTATATTTTGTACACAATATATATCATTTCGAAGCTTTAGAGAGGAGACCATAACCCACTAAGGATTAATAAAATATACAATATATATTTATATTTAAATATGTCCAAAGTTTAATAAAAATACATAATTTTTATTAAAATTTCCAACAAATACGTCAAAGATTTAAAAGTTTATATCGGGTTAGGTTGAACATAAAACCAAATATTATCGAAAGGACTATAAAACCATAGAAAATAATTATGTTTATTTATGAACATTCGATATCTTCATAGATGAACAAGTATGTTCACATATGAATTTTTGTCATTTTCATTTGGTTACATGTTTGTGTGTATATTCGGTTTTGTATTGAACTTACTATGTGTTATGACTTATATCAATACCTTATAGCAAAAAAAATATTATAAAAAATCCAATAATTCCATGTCATGGCAGATCTAAAAAAGCAAAAAGAGCAAAAAAAAAGTGACAAAATATAACTTGCATCATGTAGCATCCCAAGCCCAGGTATACCTTGTAACCCTTGGTCTTTTGAGTACTTGTCCATTTTAGTCCCTTTATGAGAAAATGTGGCAAATTAGTACGTGAGTGTACGCTCAACGTACTTATATGTGTGCAATTGATGCGAAAGCCACTTAGTACGCTAGGCGTACTAGGCCCAGAGTGAAAAATGTAATTTAGGGTAAGTCCCCTATATAAAGGTTATGATGGGCTCATTCCTGGCCACCATTCTAAGACACTAACCCTCCTAAACCATAGTTTTCATACTTAGTGCTTGTGAGTGCATTTGAGAGCCATGGGAGCATTCTTGTGTTTCTTTGGAGTGAATAAGGAGCCTTGAAGAAGGAGTGGGATTCCAGGATTTGGATCTAAGCTTATCTGAGTGTGGAGCTTCATTTTGAGGTATAAAGCTCAAAGCTTTCTCACTCTTTTGATTTGTGCATTTTAGTAGAGAATTATAGGGTTTTGTCCCAAAAGTTGGAAACTTTATGTGATATTGAGCTCCAGAGACTATGATCAACCCCCTTTGAGTCTATTTAGTGGTGTAGTGTCCTAAAAATCCAATCTTGGACGTTGGAATCAAGCCGTGCATAAGATATGGGATTTTTGAGATAAGAAAGTGAGTGTTTTGTGTGCTTGTGACCATTATAGCCTTGCAAAGGCTTAAAGTCACTGACTTTATGGAATAAGATCTATTAGGGAGTCCAGAGTTGTGATATGAGCCAAGGTCTTAACTGATTAAGACCAAATGAGTGAGAAGACTGAAATTGGGATATACGATGGGCGTAATCCAAGTACGTGCAACGTTGGGGTCGAGCATCCCAGATGCATGCATGATGGAAGAGTACGCACAACGTAGTGAGCTGGTACGTGCAGCGTACTCTCTGTTGTTGACTTTTGGTTGACTTTTAGGGTTTGGTAAATTTGTGGACTATTAAGGCCATTGAAGGCTAAAATGGTCTTTTACCCTTCTGTGATTTTGTAGAAGGGTTAGTTTAGCTTATTAAGAGTTGTGATTAATTAGGGATAATTTTCATGTGTGTTAGGCAGAGGCTAGACCGGTGATTTGAGTTCGCGATTAGCCGATTTCTTGCGAGGTGAGTCTTCTCAATATACTTATCATGAGTGGTATCATTGTACGACCGAGATGTATTATGTGCTTATTTGTGTATTATGATATTCCACATTTTTGTCTTGTGATTTATGCTTATTATTATTAATATGAGCTTATTGAGTTAGGACCGGAGGGTCCACCCGAGTTGTGGGACCGGAGGGTCCCCGCTGGAACACATTGATCGGAGGGTCGTATTGAGTTAGACTCGAGTGGCTAATGTGATGTTTGTGGTATTTTTGGGGAACTCACTAAGCTTTGTGCTTACCGCGTTATGTGTTATTTGTTTTAGGTACTTCTCAGGATCGCGGGAAGGTAACAACTTGATTGTACACACACCCGCATTGGAGACATGTTTTTGGAGGATCCTGGATTTGTGATAAACAATTTTTTTAAATATATGTTGAGACTTCATACTTGAGATTTTTGAGAAAATGTGTCACGTGTTTTATTGTGTTTGAAAAATGAAAAATTGGTTGAAGATTTATGTTGTTACATGTTCGTATCAGATTCTTGGTTTGAGGGATTCGGATGCACCTCCAGGTGCATTTGGACTCAAACTGAGGATTTGAGAAAAAAATTCAAAATAAATGATTTTCTAAAAAGGGAAAGAGTTTTACAAGAAAACGAGTTGGAGCGGTGTGTACAATCAGCCAGAGCTTGAACAGTGATTTCCCAAAATACCAATACTTTTGTGTTATGAGATATCTATGTGATATTTTATTAGATTTTCATGCTAGAGAGAAGGCTAGGTATTTCATATTCTAGGGCTAGAGTTGCCTGATTTGTGATGTCTTAGCCTAAGAGATGCTTTTGATCAATGTTATCTGTTGTTTGCTCTTAGTATGTGTTGAGTTATAAGTTGGGAAATAATCTAGGAAACGATACTTAGATGAGCATGTGAGTAGTCTTTTAGGAGAGTAGTCTGAAGTTTGTAAGGTATAGAGTACTTGTGAATTAAAGACCGAGGAGCAGGACTTGGGGTGACTACAGGTGGGGTGTGGAAGGTAGTATTGGGCCTGTACTACTGAAAGCACTCGGTCTGTATGCAACCCAAGTAAGTATCCTTAGGATGCTACGCAGCAAGTAGGGATAAGTAGTCGAACGTGAGT
This sequence comes from Lactuca saligna, assembly GCF_052625555.1. Taxonomy (NCBI): domain Eukaryota; kingdom Viridiplantae; phylum Streptophyta; class Magnoliopsida; order Asterales; family Asteraceae; genus Lactuca; species Lactuca saligna. Next base: position 98,247,877 of record NC_136424.1, on the reverse strand, counting down.
ATGCTCAAGCGAGTCTTTGATAATTTTGTGCTGTGTTTCAAAGACATCATGGTGGGTACACGCCACACCCCAGGGAGCAGTGGAGTTAGCGATGATGAGATTCGCAGGATGATTCACGACGAGGTGGCCACAACCATACGAGAGGCTATTCCGGAGATGTTTGGGTCTATTAAGACCACTTTGATTGAGACGATGAGTGATATGTTGTAGTTTTTTAGGTGGCTACTGTTACAGCCACCGCAACTGTCATTGCTGCCAAGCCACAGGGAGGTGACATGTTGTTGGACCGAGAGTTCAGCAACACGAAGCCACCAGAGTTTGATGGGACTCAAGATCTGATTGTTGCGATGAGATGAATCTCTGATATCGAGGGGTATTTCTATACCTGTTGATGCCCAGAACATTTGAGGGTACGATTCGTGCTGAACCAGCTTCACTTGAGACCAAAGGACTGGTGGAAGTTTGCGACGACCAGTTTACTCCCGCAGAGCACGTTGCAGTGACTTGGAAGAGCTTTACTGTGATGTTCTGAAATGAATATGTTCCCCTGGTGGAGTGGGAATAGTTGGCCCGAGAGTTTCTTTCTCTTAAGCAAAAGATAGAGTCGGTGACTAAGATTACACGGATGTTTCACGAGAGGGAGCTATTCTGCCTTAAGCATATGTTGTCTGAGCAGGCACGCACGGGCCGGTGTTTGAGCATTCTGAGGAGGGATATTTGAGAGTTCATGGCGAACTCGTCGTATCGGACATTTGCTGAGCTTCAGGCAAATTCCATGAGGAGGAAGATCAAGATGGAGACTTAGGCCAGGGAGGTTGTGGAGTCTTAGTGGAGAGACCGGAGGCTAGTGCAGTCGCAGCCGACAGCAAAGCGGGCTAAGCCGACTCATTTGAGGACTGGGGGCCAGAAGGGTCACACTTGTGGAAACTTCAGCAAGAGTCATAAGGGGTCGTGCCGAACGGGGATTTGCTACAAGTGTGGCAAGGAAGGGCACATGACAAAGGATTGCTCCAAGGGATTTGCAGTTTGCTTCCACTACAACCAGACTGGCTACCGGAAGATCAAGTGCCCCCAACTTCGTCAGGGATCAGCACAGGGATCTACACCTGCTGCTTTGCGTGCTACTGATAGTCGGTCGGTGAAGGCCGAGGTTCTGAGGGTTAGTGAGAGAGCTTTTCAGCTGACAACAAAGGAGGTCCGCACAACACCGGATGCCGTGGCTGGTACGTATTTCCTTATTTATTTATTTTAAGATCTATTATGCTTATTATGTGCTATTTAGGTACATTCCTTGTGAGTTCTGTACCTACTTTAGTGTTATTTGACTCGGGTGCGAGTCGATCCTTCGTGTCCTTAGCTTTTAGTCATCACATCAACATCCGATGTGAGACATTGAGTCGACCACTGAGGGTTTCTATAGCTGACGAGCATGCGGTTTTCGCTACTGATGTGTTCCGAGGATGTGTGCTGGAGGTTTTTGGTGTCGATTTTCTGATTGATCTAGTACCGACTGTGATGGGTGATGTCTGTGTCATCGTGGGCATGCATTGGTTGAGTCGTTTTGGAGTTGTGATCAACTACGAGTGTCATTTGGTGACTATAAGAGACCCCAGAGGGGGAGTGTTTACATTGTATGGCGAGGGTACCAGATCTGGGTCAGCCTTATGCTCTACTGCCAGGGCGAAGTAGAGCTTACAGTAGGGTTGTATGGGTTTTCTAGCATATGTGATGGATACACAGATTGTTTCAGTGAGGCCAGCTTCTATCTCCGAGGTTCCGATAGTGTGCGAGTTCCCAGATGTTTTTCTAGAGGAGTTACCAGGTGTGCCTCCCGAGAGGCAGGTGGAGTTCTGGGTATTGCGCCTATTGCCAAGGCACCTTATCGCTTTGCGCCACCAGAGATGTAGGAGTTATCTTCACAGCTCCAGGAGCTGTTGGGGAAGGGATTTATCGGACCGAGTAGCTCATCGTGGGGAGCGCCAATCCTTTTTGTTAAGAAAAAGGATGGTTCACACGTGCTCAAAAAGACAAGCTCAAAAGTGATGCAAAATACTATGTGTGGGATGAGCCGTATTTGTGGAAACATTATCCCGATCAAATCATTAGGCGATGTGTACCCCAATAAGAGCACCAATATATTTTGCAATTCTGTCATGAATTTGCTTGTCGGGGACACTTCGGACCTAGCCGGATCTTGAGAAAGGTCCTTGAGTGTGGACTATTTTGGTCGCCATGTCACGCGACTGTTACTTGTTTTGCAAAAGTTGTGAACGGTACCAAAGGACGGGAAACATTTCGCAAAAGAACCAAATGCCCCAAAATCCAATCCTTGTTTGTGAAAATTTTGACGTATGGGGGATTGATTTCATGGGCCCATTTCCCGTATCATTTGGCAACGTTTATATATTTGCTCGCGGTTGACTATGTTTCTAAATGGGTTGAGGCCAAAGCCACAAGATCGGACGATGCCAAAACAATTATCAAGTTTTTGAAGTATAATGTTTTTGTGAGGTTTGGTGTACCTAGGGCATTGATTAGTGATCGAGGGACGCATTTTTGTAACAAGATGATGGAGGCCTTACTAAAATGGTACAATGTGACCCATCGTGTCTCTACCGCCTACCACCCTCAAACGAATGGTCAAGCGGATGTTTCGAATCGTGAAGTGAAGTCTATTCTAGAGAAAACAGTGCATCCGACAAGGAAATATTGGAGTTTGAGGCTTGACGATGCTATCGGACCGCTCATAAGTTTTTTGAATGTCACCCTTCATATTAGTGAAGTCTATTCTAGAGAAAACTAATATGAATACGACAAGGTTTTAATGAAGGGCGACATTCCTATCGGACCGCTTATAAGACCCCGATAGGAATGTCGCCCTTCATATTAGTTTTTGGAAAATCTTGTCATCTTCCCGTCGAGTTAGAGCACCGAGCGTTTTGGGTAGTCAAGAAATGCAATTTCAATATTGATGAGGCGGGAGTACATAGGAAGTTTCAAATTCAAGAGTTAGAAGAATTGAGAAATGACTCCTATGAAAACTCGAGAATTTACAAGGAAAAAACGAAGCTCTTCCACTACAAGTCCATCACCCGGAAGAATTTTGAACCAGGGCATATGGTCTTACTTTACCATTCACGATTGAAGTTATTCCCGGGCAAATTAAGATCAAGGTGGATTGGCCCATTTGTTGTAATAAAAACCTTTGACCATGGAGCGGTCGAAATCCAAAGTGAAGAAACGGGACAAACTTTCAAAGTCAATGGGCACCGATTGAAGTCATTCTATGAAGGTTTTAATGCAAACGCTATTGAAATTATCCACTTGGATGTCTCGGTGTGTTGAATCAAGCTAGTAGGACGTCTCGCCAAAGACGTTAAAGAGAGGCATTTTTGGAAAGCTTTATGCTTTCATGTTTTTACGTTCGAATAAGGAAGCTTCGAAGATGTTTTGATGTGTCTTTTAGAGTTATTTTTTAAGAATTCAAGAGTTTCTAGGTGTTTGGGGCCTTCTGGATCAAAAGGTAGTGAAGAAACAGAAGAAAACGAAAAAAAAATCGAGAACCGGGAGCAAAACCATGCGCGACCCGTTCATGGGTGCGCGGCCGGCCTTCCCCATGCATCAACAGTCACCCTTGTAATGGCATAGGTTGCGTGACCCGCATGCTACCTTGATGACCAACCCCTATTTTGTTGACCATCTTTGACTTTCGTTGACCATGTGGTTTAATGAGTTGACCAACGTTGACCGGGTGTTGACCACACTTATATATGGATTGAAAACCTCCAGCAACTCTTCTTCTTCATTTCATTCTCTCAAACACCCTCCATTCTATCTCAAACTCTCAAGAACACATAAACCCACTTTTCACTAAAATTCGATTTCCCGGAGTTCTACCGGTAGGAACCCGACGCGACCACCGCCATTCTTCACCATTTTCCGTGCTCTACATACCCACCCAAAATTTACTCCGATCCATTGCCGGATTTAGAGGCACCACCACCACCCAACTCGCCGCTTTCCGGCCATTTTCCGGCCAAATCCGGCCACCTCTCACAATTTCGACACCACCAAAGTGTTTCTTTTTCCAAGCTCTTTACATCTAACCGAACAAAAACTCAAAATCTCACCAAAAAATTTGCCAAAATTTTTGAGCCACCACGAGCCGCCGCCGGATTTTTCGCAAAAATCAAGTTAAAAATATTCTTTTAGTGAATAAGTCTTGCATTTTGGTACCCACGAACAACCACTAAGCTTGGGGTGTACGGTAGCGGATTCCGGGTTCAAGTTCAATTTTGGGACAATTCAGGTATTCTCTTTCCTTGCTTTTTATTACATTGCATTGTTCCAATTCGATAATTGCATCCAATTATGCTTTGAAAATTTCCTAGGATCGTTAGTTATTGCCCGGTTAATTGGAAACATTGATTTAAAAATGGTTGAGATTGGTTAATTTGCTTGGAAATTTGTTCAAAAATTGTTTAAACTTTGGTTCGGATTTTCTCATTTTGTTTAGTAATGCTGCCGAATTTTTGTTGGGATTGTCCAATTAACCGAGTGGTGGTGTTGAAACCATTTTAAATTGTCAAAAGTTAGGTGTCATTATTTCTTGGAATTTTGTGTTCGGTTTAAAAATAGTTGCATTGATTTGAGAGTGGTGAGGTGAGGGATTACTTTGGTGAAATGGTTTTTAATATTGTAGGTTTTGAAAATGGGAAAACCGTAGCTCGGGCACGCACCCATGGATCATCGATTGACCCCAACCCGCAAAAGGATGTCGCCGGTCCATCACGCAAAGCAGTCGGTAAACGAAACAAGGGAGGAGAAGAGGGAAGCGATCCTTCCCTTACAAATGATGAAATCAAACCTATCGCTCCAACCTTCGGGGTCGCACAATCCGGCCGACAAAATTCTACCATAGAAAGTCCATGAAAAAGATTGGGGTGCACGATGGCGTATCATTTTTGTTACAAAAAATGGGTTGGCATGGTTTTCTTCGACTTTGTGACAGAACTTGCGAGGAACCCACATTGGAATTCCTTAGCACATATGCATGAGATGATGCTGCAAAAGTCCTCACATTCCATTTGAAAGGGGCGGGGGGGGGGGGGGGGGCGCCATAGACTCTCATACGAATAGCTTGACTACATCATGGGTATAGACGATCCATTCCGCATTAGCCCCTAATATCAAGAGTACCAATATTTTCTGCGTTACCCGGATGCAAACTTTTGGATGAAAATTCCCGGTCTCATAACCTTTAACCCAAGCCGACAGCGAGCCAAGCACATCGTTCAGCTGGCGAATTTCTCACCAAGTTCTCACGACAAGTATCTTCGGGAGCCTCGATCCCAGTCAAATCAAAAGATGTGAGCTATTATTCCTCAGAAGCATGAGGCGTGGACTCTTAGCTTTTCAGGCTTCTTTTTAGACAAATGCAACTCCATACGCCAGCGCACCACGGGAGAAATTTTCATCGTGGGACTTATCACGATCATAGGTCGATTCGTCGGCCTAGACTTCCTGGCTCCTGAGTACATACTTGTCAACGCCCCACCGAACTTTTTGCTGGACTGTGATGCTCTCATTAGGATGGAGATGTTGCTCGATCGGGGAACCTGCATGTACAGTTGGTTAGACTCTGACAGAACCGCGGTTTACATCCTTCCAAGTTGGATCGGTTCTTCATTCGACACAGATGACCCCGACACTTGGCTTCCTCCAGATCAGTTGACCCAAGCAGGTGTATTTCCAGAATTCGGTGATGAAGAGGGTGAAGACACTGAGGAACCCGAGGAAGAAGATGACAAAAAGGACGACGAGATGCCCGAAGCTGAGGACCATTTTGACCAGCCTTCGATGTAGCAGCCGATGTTTCAGCATGACCAATTCCAGGCCCCTCCACAACATTTCGACCAGCCCCATCAGCAGGGGGGACACGAAGTCCCACCATATTTCCCCCTACGTTCTTTGACCAATTTGCCACAATGTTCTCCACGGTGCAGCGCATCGACACTCAAACGCAAGAGAATACAAGAGCCATCCAAGATGTGGCGCGCCGTGTTGATCAATTGGAGCAGTCCTTCCCTCCCACTTCCCGCCAGGTCCAGGATATGTGGGACTACCACTATCATCATGGGCATTTCCCGCCGCCTGACCCTCCGATTTAGGTTATTTCCGCCATTTCCTTAAGCATTGAGGACAATGCTTGTTCTTAAGCTTGGGGTGGGGCATTTCCCTTTTCTTTTTGATTTCTCATGCATTTTAATTAGCTTGCATAGCATTTTAGTAAAAAAAAAAAAGGGGCAGACAAATTCCCAGCTGCAGAAATCTCTGAGAATGGTGACCGGTTCAATTATTGAACAAAATTTTCCAACATTTTGGTCACCCGACGTTTGATATTCATTTATTTAGGTATGTTTTATTGTATATAGATCGAGTTGTTTTTCGCAAATTGGCGATGTTAGGAGGCTGTCGAGTCGGATACTACGGGAGGTTTGGGCCAACACCAAGTGAACCGATTCCTATAACGGTGCCCGAGCGATTTGTAACGCCTGCAGATCTGGGCTAGTCAATTTAGAGGCAATAGGGGTCAAAAATGACTTTTCGAAAAAAGATTATTTAGAATGAATAGTCTTAACCAAGTTTTAGAATATGTGACAAGGTTTCCGTACATATAAAGAACGCCGAAATCCGAGTTATAACGAAGAAGTTATGGCCCGCCGAAGTTTTACGGCAAAACCGGCACGGCACCGAAAGACGTAAATAGTGAATTTACGATAGAAGAATTTTTAGCCTTAGCAATCTAAACAAAAGTCGTAGAATATGTTAAACTAAGAGAGTCGATAAAAAGAACGCCCAAATCTGACTTCGTATGAGGAAGTTATGATTTTTCTAAGATTCGGCTTAGCAGTGTACAGCCCGAAACTCGAATTTTAGTTCGAGTGGTTTTTGGCTTACGTGAAATAAATGAGAGTTGAAGATCTCATTAATAGGAACTCAACGGTAAAAAGACAGACGAAAACGTAGTCCGTATGAAGGAGTTACGAATTCTTCGCGGTCATTTAACAGTCTAAACGCCTCGTACTGTTAAATTTAAGATCGGTCGAGAATTAGCCAATGGAGTCAAAATGAAAGTTGTAGATATTATGTTTACCTACGCGTGGATATAAAGAACATCAAAAACGGAGGTCGTATGTGAAAGTTACGGATTTTAGAAGTCGGAAGTGTGTTGTGCGAAAATGGGTGATGTGGCACAATCTTGGCCATTGCTTTCTCCCCAAGTCTTGCCACTAGATGGTGACATGTGGCACCAAGTTCAGCCATTTTCACTCTATAAATACCACCTCTCCCACCCTCATTTTCTTCACACCTTTCCCATTCTTTCTTCTCTTTACTCTCTCTCTAGAACCTCTCTCTAGCCCCGAAATCCCCCGAAAAGCCTAGGGAACCTCCCTATCACGAGGCGGAAGCCCCGGAGTGCTTGACGGCTCCGAGAAGAAGAGCTTTTCGGCTCGAAAACGCTGCTCCAAGCAAAGCCTAGTTTTCTATAAAACCCGCTGTAAGTGAGCTACGCCTACGCTATTTTTAATATAGTTTTTATTTAATTGTATTAACGTTATTAAGAACATATAATAAATACTTGGGCTATTATTATGGGTTATATAAGTATTTTTTTAACGCTTATATAATAGTAATAATATCTAGACTATTAATTAGTCTCGGCGAATAATAGACTAAAACCTATTGGTGATAATACTAGGTTTCGTCGAAGGAAATTATTTTAAAGTAAACGAAGCGCTGTCCGAGTACCGAGTCACCACCTTCTCAGGTGAGTGCATAGTCCCTTTCATGAACATGATTTTAATACAAGTATTGATTGAAGTATTAATTATATGTTTATGTGCGAGTTAATTGATGTTGTTTGAAATTCGTGTTAAAGAACATACCTGATTATATTTGATAATTTAGGATAAAGAGTAGACCTAAATTAAATATGAGGAATATTGGGTAGTATATTCTTACGAGTACAAGTGAGTTAAACTCAGAGAATAGAAGTTAGTATATGTCACTTATCCAGGAGTATGGATTAGACATAGTCATTGTCCCTAGTCCGAGAATATGGATTAGGCATAATCATTCGTTGTTAATCCGAGAGTATGGATTAGCTATTGTCCCTAGTTCGAGAGTATGGATTAGGCATAATCATTCATCTTTAATCTGAGAGTATGGATTAGTCATTCGTCCCTAGTCCGAGAGTATGGATTTGGTAAATTCGTTCATTTCTGATCCGAGAGTATGGAGTAGGTAAAACGACTAATCTTAGGTCCGAGAGTATGGATAGCCTCGTTGCGAGAATCGACGGGGTGGGATAAGAGTTGTTTATATATATGTATGCTGAAATTGTATATTTTGTGAATTTTAAACTATATATATGGTATAACATTGTGGGATTGAAATCCCTATGTGCTCACCAGGTTTCCCAACCTGACCCACTCAGTTTATTTATATCACAGGTGTTGATATAAAGTGACATTACACTGAGAGATTTAAAGAGATGTAGACCACTAGTGTGAATAATTGTAAGTTCTGTTTATGCTTATGTTCCTGTATTAACGATGACATCCCAAACGTTTTAAAATGAAATAAATATGTTTCTTCGAAAATGTTTTAATAACGTATTTACCATGTTTTTCTGGGAACAAATTCCGCAACCTTTTTATAAAATGAAGTACTCTGATTTTTATAAAGCATAAACAAAATCGGTCTTTTCTGGCCGTGATTTTTGGGGATGTCACACGATTAAACCTAGTTACACATGAAAGAAACCGGCAAATGTGAGATCAGAGTGTACATTTAAAGAAGAGCTCCACCCGAGCCTATCCAGCTGCTTTCTCCCTACTACAAATATTCTTCATTGTATGCATGTTCCATTGAGGCTGCGACTGCTCATCACTCCTTACTCACCTAAAGGAGTTGTCCTGGCTGTGGTTTATGGTTCCATTGTTATCGGATGAAAAATTCGTGAGGTAATAGCAAGATCAATTCTGACCATGTTGACTAACGGTGATCAGGTTTCGCGGTTCTATCCATTCTTTTTATTTTCTCTAGGATAGTTAATCCCAAGTTCATTTTAGTCTTGTCTTACTTGAGGACAAGTAAGGTTTAAGCTTGGGGTGATTTGATAGTTTGTTTTATTTACTTCTTTTTATAGTTTATTTTAGCATATTTCACTCATAATTTAGATAATTTCCATGCATATTTTCCTTTTTGTTAATATATGACTATTTTGGGTACTTTCAAATCTTGTGAGCATAATTGCAGGTTTTCGGGTCTGGCGGAGTGGGAGTGTTCGGGACGTATGGAAAGGGATGGGATTTAGTAGACAAAAAAGGATGTTAGGCTTGGTGATTGTGGAGATGATGCATGGAGCGAGCTTGATGATTATTTGAAGGCTTTGGGAGAAATAAACTTTAAATTTGCAAGATGTGGGAGTTTATTCAAGCGTGCGTAAATTATTAACCGGGCGAGTTTGGAGGATTTGGAAAGGCCAAATTGGGCTTAAAATGAAGAAAAACTTGAAGAAAATGGGCTAGGAGGTGATTGGATTCGATCTGGGCTAGTGGAATATGTTTTGGAGGCCCAAAAACTCAAAGAAACCCATGTGAGGCACCACCCGCGCAACAGCACGCGAGTCGCGCAAGGCCCTGCAGGGGTAATTTCGGAAATCCATTTGGAAGGATATTTGAGGAAGGTTGGTGCCTATCTTTTGCACACTTTTAGACATCCAATTTTTGAAGATTCTCTCTGGAGTTTTGAAGACTTTTGAGGAAGGTTGGTACCTCTTGATTCTTGCTTAATGTTTGGTACAATCTTCTCTAACTTTGTTTCTTTGAGTTTAGCCATGCTTGGCTAAACTAATCTTGGTTGACTTTTGTTGAATCCTTTGAACTTTTGTTGAATGTTGAAGAATCCATGAACATGTTCTTAAATCTTTATGGGAATGTTTTGTGTTTTAATATCTTATCACTACTTGTATGTTTTAGTTCATAAGTTTAAATGTGTTTTTGGTGATTAGTTGGCTAATTTCTTGATTAAGTAAAGGATCCTCAAATTAGCAAGCAACAAATGATTTTTGTGTTGTTTTTGCTTCACACAATCATAAAAGCATTTTCTCCAACATGGTGGTGAAAGCATTTGACCCATCTTGGATTTGGTAACTTTTTGGTTCTTAATGCTAGTTGACTTTCACTAATTACATGGTTAACGGAAATTGTGAGTTTAACTAAGGTGCTGTTTGGTTTTTGGAAAAAACCTCTTCAAACCTCTTACTGCTGCGCGGCGCAGCACAACGCAACACTTTTCATCTTGCAGTTGTTTGTTTTTTAGAAGTCTTCTGAGTCAAAAACCTCTACGTGTGCTCTGTTTGGCGCAGCACTTGTACTGCCTCTTCCAACCTCTTCCAACCTCTTCTTCTTCTTTTTTTATTGCTGAAATTTTGATTATATGTTATTAAAATTTTATTTCACATTTTTTCCCTTTTTTTCGTTTATTCTTATTGAATTTTATTTTCATTTTTTTTATATTCAATAATGATAATTTCTTGATGAAATATCATTATTTTTTACTGAAAATATCTTTATTTTTTGTTGAAATATCATTCTTTTTTACTGAAATATCATTAATTTTTACCGAAATGTTATACATTATTAAATTTTACGTATTAAAAAGCTATTTTCGGTTTATAAAATTAGTTTATTTTAGTTTTTTAATATCTGCAGCAGTATGCAGATGTTAAAAAAACAAACACGCTTCTTATTATAGTCTGCAGCCGTTTGGTCCACCTCTTCTACTGCAGAGGGTTGCAGAGGTGGTCCGCAGACTTCATAAATTTTTGCTTCAGAAAATCAAACAGCACCTAAGGAAATTGTTATGAGCTTCTCTAACCATTTTAATAACTAAGAAAAGTCTAGGTAATCTCAAGCTTCTTGGATTATTATAGCCAAATTAAGGATTTAAATCAAAGTATTTCACCATTGGATTCTAATGATATGTTCATCAAAAGTCAAAGTGAGGAAACTTTAAGTCAACCATCTCTCCCTTATTGATTTTACATCAAACTCTTATTTTTGTTGCAATTGTCTATTTAAATCATAGTTAATTCTAGTTTGTTTCAAGTATTTCAAAACATCAAAACCCCCATTTTTAATTTATTTTCATTTTCCAAGTATTTTTACAAAGAGATTTTTCATAGAGTTATCAAATTGAACCAATCTCTGTGGATTCGATCTCTTTACCACTATACACTATTTTAGTGTGTAATAATTAGGTTATTAATTTTGTTGGCCTCGGCAACCACCAACCGACAACATTCATGGATCTCATCAATCGGGTGTGCATGCCTATGTTGGACCAGTCGGTGTTTGTATTCATCGATTACATCTTAGTATATTCGAGGTCCAGAAAGCAACATGAAGAGCATTTTCAAGAGGTTCTTGGGGTATTGAGGTCGGAGAGGCTGTATGCCAAATTCTCCAAGTGTGATTTCTGGTTACGAGAGGTCCAGTTCCTGGGACATCTCGTTAATCAAAATGAGATTTTGGTCGATCTGGCCAAGATTGAGTTAATTATGCGATGGGAGGTGCCGAGATCCCCATACGAGATCAGGAGTTTTCTGGGATTGGTCGGCTACTATCGCAGATTTATCAAATATTTCTCCATGATTGCGGTTCCTCTCACCAGATTAACCCGGAAGGGCGTTACTTTTGCTTGGGGGCCTGAGCAGTAGGCATCATTCGAGATTCTTCGCCAGAGATTGTGCGAAGCTCCGGTGTTAGCCCTTCCGGAAGGAATGGAGGACTTTGTCGTCTATTGTGATGCGTCTATTTTAGGGATGGGTGCAGTGTTGATGCAGAGGGATCACGTGATAGCATATGCTTCGAGGCAGCTAAAGCCTCATGAGATGTGGTATCTCACTCATGATTTGGAGTTAGGGGCAGTGGTGTTCACCCTCAATATTTTGTGCCACTATCTCTATGGTGTCCAATGTACCATATACACGGATCATAAGAGCCTGAAATACCTGATGGATCAGCTCAACCTGAATATGAGACAGAGGAGATGGTTGGATGTAGTGAAGGACTACGACTATGAGATCTTATATCACCTAGGAAAGGCTAATGTGGTAGCCAATGCCTTGGGTCGCAGAGCCGAGAGCGATCCGATCCGGGATGTGTATATGAGGATGATGGTGATGATTTCAGTCTTAGGTACAATCCGAGAGGCTCAGGTGGAGGCTGTGAGACCAGAGAACCGCAAGAGAGAGTGTGCGATTGGGCAGGTTTCCAACTTTGTGACGAAAAGTCGTGGGCTTATGACCTTCCATGGGCAGATTTAGGTGCCCTACACAGGTGGAGCTCGCAGTGTATTGTTGGAGGAGGCACATAGATCAAGATTCTCGATCCACCCAGGGGCCACTAAGATGTATTTGGACCTAAAAAGAGATTATTGGTGGCCTTGTATGAAGAGGGACGTGGAATGGGTGGTAGAGAGGTGTTTGAATTGTCGCTAGGTTAAGGCGGCGCACCAACGACCTCATGGTCCATTGCAATCTCTTAAGATTCCCCAGTAGAAGTTGGAACAAATTTCTATGGACTTTATCACCAAGTTACCGAGGACTGCGCAGGGAGTTGACAAGATATGGGTGATTGTGGACCGACTGACGAAGAGCTCTCACTTCCTCGCTATCAGTGAGAGTTATTCTGCAGAGAGATTGGCTGAGATTTATGTGAGAGAGGTGGTAGCTCAGCATGGAGTTCCAACCTTGATTGTGTCAGATCGTGCGTTTTTCTTCCAAGTTCTGGAAGAAATTTCATGTGGATTTGGGTACCCGGTTACATTTCAGTATTAAATACAATCCGCAGACAGACGGGCAGAGTGAGCAGATAATTCAAATGCTTGAGGATATGCTGCGTGCATGTGTTATGGACTTCGGAGGAATTTAGGACACTTATTTGCCCTTGGCTGAGTTTTCTTACAACAACAACCATCATTTGAGTATTGGTATGCCTTCCTTTGAGCTTCTTTATGGGAGGAGGTGTCGGACTCCCATTTGTTAGGGAGAGGTAGCACATCGAGTGATAGATGGCATTGAGATAGTGCTGAATACCAATGAGCAAATTTAATAGGCCAGACAGAGGTTACCGATTTCCCAAAGTCGCCAGAAGTGTTATGCAAACAGGCGACGATCCGAGCTGGAGTTCCAGGTCGGAGATTTGGTACTCTTAAAGATATCCCCTTGGAAAGGGGTGATTCGATTCACGAAGCGGTGCAATATGGGGCCCCAATACATTGGCCCTTTCAGAGTTGAGTCAGATTCATAACACCTTCCACGTGTTGAGTTAGATTCATAACACCTTCCACGTGTCTCAGTTGAGGAAATGCGTAGCTGATGAGACGACAGTGGTGCCCCTAGAGGACATTCAGGTGGATACGAGTCTGAATTACATTGAGAGGCCGATTACAATTTTGGATCGAAAGGTGAAAGTCTCGAGGAACAAAGAGGTGCCCTTGGTCCAGGTCCAGTGGCAACATCAAAAAGGGTCCGAGTCGACTTGGGAGCTGGAGTCAGAGATGCGAGAGCAATATCCTGAGTAATATTTGGAGCATGACTTCAAGGGCGAAGTCTGATTCTAGTGGAGGAGATTTGTAACATCCCAAGCCCAGGTATACCTTGTAACCCTTGGTCTTTTGAGTACTTGTCCATTTTGGTCCCTCTATGAGAAAAGGTGGCGAATGAGTACGCGAGACGTACGCAAGTGTACGCTCAGCGTACTCATATGCGTGCAATTGATGCGGAAGCCACCTAGTACGCTGGGCGTACTAGAACCAGAGTGAAAACCCTAATTTAGGGTGAGCCCCATATATAAAGGTTTTGATGGCCTCATTCTTGGCCACCATTCTCAGAGACTAACCCTCCTAAACCCTAGTTTTCGTCCTTAGTGCTTATGAGTGCTTTTGAGAGCCTTGAGAGTGTTCTTGTGTTTCTTTGGAGTGAAGAAGGAGCCTTGAAGAAGAAGGAGTGGGATTCCAAGCTTTGGATTTAAGCTTATCTAAGTGTGGAGCTTCATTTTGAGGTATAAATCTCAAAGCTTTCTCACTCTTTTGATTTGTGCATTTTAGTAGAGTATATAAGGGTTTTGTCCCAAATGTTGGAGACTTTATGTGATATTGAGCTCTGATGTGTGTAAATTCAACTAGTTTTATCCCTACTTTTTTTTTAATAAATTGAGCACACAAAGGCAGTGAACCTGTCTTTAAGTGGTATAGATTGATAAGTAAGGTATCGAACTCAGGGAACGGAAAATTAAACTAATAGCTAATTTTAACTAAACAAATACTAAAAGTAAAGGGTTTTTCTCTAGTTTTGCAAGACTAGAAACTTAGACAAACTAAATTAATTAATTAACTAAAGCAACAACTATTCACCAAATTTGATAAAGATGTTTCCATTTAGGTTCAACCAATTCACTCCTATGGTTATTTAAGTTTAAGGTGGATTAATTGCTATTGGTTACCAATTATAATAGTTAGGTTCATATTCATTACTCCTAACCCTTAGACAATTAACTAATTTAAGCATTGATCAAGTGTTTAAACTAATTAATTCCCTAGATGAATTATTTGGATTAAATAAGATTTGTAATGGTTAATTAAGTTATTAATTCAATTAACCTCTTGTTGATGGTTTCTCAAACAAGCTCACACATTAATCTTCCTATTTTCTTATTAATCTTAGTTTCATAATCATTACTTCTAAGCATATGGTTTAGCATTCACATAGACATATGAGGTTAACAATTAAGTGATGTTCATGCAACCTAATTGCCTTCCATTTAACAGAAAATAGTAGTGATTAATACATAAGGTTCTTTAACAAACTTAATTTAATAAATCACCAATAGACAATTAAGCAAGAATCAATAATCAAACCATAGGAGTTCTTTGGTATTCCCCAAACAGAAACAAAAACGAATTTAGCTCATAATTGTAGTAGAAACAAACATAAAAACAAAGTTTACTAAAGCAAACATATTCAATTCCTAAGTCTAAGTGGTAGAATTAACCTAATTGCTTGAATTCTTCCAACTATTGAAGCCTAGGGTTCCTTAGCGCCTTCTGAATCTCTTAGTCGCAGCTAAACCTTCAAAAATCGCCAGGGGTCCCTTCCCATGAGATAAGGATTCGTCTTTTATAGATATCCCAAAACAGGGTGTACTCGGCGAGTAGCAGAATCAACTCGCCGAGTAGATCCATACTTATCCGTCTTGAATCAACAGTCGTATTTATCTTCTGGAATATCCTCGTGTACTCGCCGAGTAAGGTCGATCTACTCGACGAGTTTACCCCCTTCTTTCACTCTTTGATCTTCAATTGCTTCCCTTTTCTCCTTTTTGCTTCCAAGCATATCTTTTGGACTGAAAACACAATTCACAACATTTTAAGTACCTTTTGTCCACATTATTCACATAATTAATCAAAAATAACTAAAAATATATGCTAAATAATTAACTAATTATGCACATATCAAAATACCCCACACTTGACTTTTGCTTGCCCCCAAGCAAAACTAAATTTTAAACATATTAGAATCACATATAATAACTCCAATCCAACCCAGCCATTATGCCAAGACCGCAACGCATGCATTTGTGTCTAAAATTTCCTAAAAACCCCCCATACTTCAAATACTCACAATCATCATAAACATTCACCCACTCACCCCGAACTATGCTCATTTTATGCAACCTTCCGAATCCATCCTCAGAAAATCTCTTTACCCTCAAGGTATTTTTAATTGAGCAACCCAAGCATACATATTCTAGAATTACAACTTTTCGATACCACTATAGAGCTCTTTGAATTCTTCATTTTCTTGACATTTGATCTTTGATATCTTTGAATTCACCAACTTGTATTGACTTTTGGTATCTTCAACTTTTTGGATTCCTTGGAATTTTGATCTTTAGATCTTCACTTCATTTGCTCCAAAATTCCTATAACTTTTTCTAGTAATTCTTCTCTTTCTTTTTTCATGTATTTCTCAATTTTTTTCACTCAAATCCCTACATGCTTAAGCAGGGGCGCTCAATCTCAACCTTTATTGGCTAATGATAAAAACTTTCCTGGATACATTTCAGGTTTAGGCTGCTAAACCTATTGCATCCCTCAGGCTGAGCAAAGTCGTGTTTTTGTCTCATGATTTCACTGCAGTAAGGAAGCCACAAATGCACTAGAACGTATATAGGCTCAACTAAACATTTGGGTTTTCATGCAATTATTAACACAATTCTAATATGGAATCCTAATTGTTTTTTTTTACCAAAGTTTTCTAATTTAAGACCTAAACATTTTTTTTTTGTATGCAACAATTTTTAAAAATTAGCTTAAATTAAGATTCTAAGTGTTCTAAGATGTGACTAACCCCCTACCCCACACTTATTTTATGTAATGCCCTCATTGCATATTATACCAACTAAAAATGCAAATAGAGAAAAAGTTGGAACAAACTCCCCTGGGGTAGCAGTCGCTAGGTTGACACTCTCTCTTCAACTCCTTCTTCTAGTGACTTTAACCATGGGAACAGCTCATCCATGGCACGGGCATCATACGTCTCATGTGGTTGATAGCTCGAAAAACTCCAAGGAAAAAGGGTTGTTGAACAATCTTCAGTAGTAATTCATCAAGAGTATATGAATGGTGTAGAAAAATTAGCCAGAACAATTCAGAAACTCCTCCTGCAGCAGGGTACTCGGCGAGTAGGCGAGCAAACTCGGCGAGAAGAACTCGGTGGCAAAGCAGTTCGTGTAAAAGCAGATGTACTCGCCGAGTAGTGTTAGTGCACTCGGCGAGTAAGGCGTATATTTCCAGAATTCTTTGAACCACTGTCCCTCTTTACTTCGGTGTTGACATGGAAATATAAAGGTACTCTCACGCGAATTTCCTAAGCATCAACACTCCATAAGACTCTTGACTCGTACGGACTCAATCCTAGGAACAAGACTCCATAATCACTCATAAAGACTCTCATTCCTCTCTTGACCCTTCCTAATTAGCATGCTTCCTAGCTTCAATACCTGAAAAGAAAATTAAAAGTAACACTAATATTTCAACCACATAGCCAAATCCAACATGTCCACAATTGTCTTAAAACAAACATCATAAAAAAAAAACAAAGCAAAATCTTCAATCTTCCTCTTCCATTCCGGCTCCTCCAGCTCCACTACCTCCTTCTCCACCACTTCTTCGCATCCTCTCGTCCCAATCCATAATATAAGGGTAGCCGGGTCTAGGTCGCGGGGGAATGTGCATTTGTTGGAAAAGATACTCGAAGGAATGATTGGTGTAATTAACCCCTCGCCCAATATCATTCAAGTAGTGTCGGTACTCCACTTGGTTCCAACCCTCGTTATCCTCCACCGGAATAACCGGTGGGTCTTCCCGTACCCGCTCGCTCCTTGGCCTAACCCGCCTTCCTGGCTCCTTGGGAACCGCCGGCTCATCTTCATTCGGGATAGTAAAGGAATCACCAAAATTTTCAACTATCCGAGCCCTCCTATAAAGTGCAGTGTTTAACGGAGGAGGGTGGATAATCATTAGCGCTTGAGCTTGCGGCAAATCCAAGATCCCAAATGATTTCGCAAGCCGAGTAATGAACATGCTCCATTTATCTTCGAGTTTATCTTCTCCTTGACCGCCCCCTCCGCAAGAAATTTAGCAATGCAGTACGGAAGGTTGCAGAAGACGTCGGGAGTGATGATACTCCACAAGTAAAAGATATCAAAGGTGGGAACTTTGTCCCCATCCTTCCGCATGTTGATCGTGCTTGCAACGAACCGATGAATGAGTCAGTGGATCGGAGAACGGATATGTCCTTCTTGAGCAGTGGAAGGTATGTAGACTCGGTTAGCAATTGTACTCCACCATGTCGATGCCACCACCTCCTCGGGAAGTTCTTTGTAAGTGTTCTCCAAGAAGGCTTCAAAATAATCCGTCATCGCCATGTCTTGATCATAGATGCCCAACCGCCAAGAGAACTCAATCATGCTGCATTGTCGCAGCTCCCCACCCAAAGAAAAAGAGATCGTGTTAGGATTGTAAAACTCACTACCACCTCGGAATGAAATGGTAGAAAAGAATTCCCAGCACAACTCCGCGTATACTGGCTCTTGGATTTTGAACAATTGCAACCAACCATCACAAGTGATGTTGGCATAACCCAAGTTACAATCTTTCACCAAATATGGGGTGAGTTCTTCTTCCAAGCCAACATTGCCCATCCATCCCCAATCCACTGCATTCGGTAGGTGGATTTCTTTCTGTCGAAGTGCTTCCAACCTGTTTAGGGCTCGAGTTTTGGATGATTTGGAGGTGATTTGTTGAAAGGCTAACCATGGCATATCACCATGGCTTCCCCCTCGTGAGGATTGACCTCTTCTTGCCATGCTATCTGCATACACATATCAAAAACACAACAACAAACAACACCCAGTGATTAAAACAGGAAAATATAAGATCTGATTGTGACCTACTCGCCGAGTACACGAACCTACTCGCCGAGTAGTATGAACTTCTTGACAGATCGAGATCGGATCTGTGTAATCTGTGCAATAGTCCAAATTGTTCATAGGGTTTTGTTGTAATTACTTTTCTAACCATAGATCTTGAAGAAATTACTCCTAACAACATCTAATTCATGACTAAATCAAAACCCTAGAAATTGGGAAAAACTCCCCAAATCCGAAATCACATCAAATATGGGTAAATCTGTGATAAAGATTGAACCTTTCATGAAATTAAAGGGTAAAAATGTTACCTTGTTGCTTGAATGAAGAGAGAAGAGTAGAAATTTAGAGAGTTCTTGAAAAATGCTTAGGGAGGCGGCTGAGAGGAAGTGCTTGGCGAGTGTTGGGATGAATAGGTGAATTATAACAATTTTTACAGGTTTTATTTTACTGGGTTTGAACCGGCTACTCGCCGAGTAGAATGGGTCTACTCGCCGAGTAGAAACGCGTGTTATCAACTTTTGGCTGTAATTGGGCATTTACTCGCCGAGTATAGTCGATATACTCGCCGAGTAGATGTCACAGGTTGAAAAAATTTGAAAAATTGCCAATTTTATTGTATCAATTCATTTGTTTAGCCCTTCCACCCCACACTCAAAGCATAGCTTTTCCTCAAGCACTTAGAGACATAGAATAAACGAAGAAGAATGAAAAAAACAATATGAAAAATAAAGAAAAGGAAAGAAAATGCAAACTTGAAACTCGGGTTGCCTCCCGAGAAGCGCTTCTTTTGATGGAGTCATTAGCTGGACTCCGCCCCGTCTACGTGTTTGCAATTCCGCACAGTAGCAGCTCCTCCAATCCTTCATTTCGGGGGACACCTTCTTCATATTTCTTTACTCTATGACCATTGACTTTGAATGGTGCGCCGTCTCTTGATATCAATTCTATAGCCCCGTGAGGAAACACCGTCTTGACCAAAAAGGGACCATCCCACCTTGATTTAAGTTTGCCCGAGAAAAGTTTTAATCGAGAATTGGAAAGCAATACTTTTTGGCCTTCATGAATGTCTTTGCTCTTGATTCTTTTATCATGCCATCTCTTGGTCTTTTCTTTATATAACCACGAACTAGAATAAGCATCATTTCGGAGTTCTTCAAGGGCATTCATTTGCATCAAACGGTTGGTCTTCAATTCTTCTATATCGAAGTTGCACCTCTTTAAAGCCCAATATGCCTTATGCTCGATCTCGACCGGTAGATGGCATTGCTTTCCATAAACCAACCTATATGGTGTAGTACCAATAGGTGTTTTAAAAGCGGTTCGAAATGCCCATAGTGCCTCATCCAATTTATCCGACCATTCCTTGCGGTTGCTTCCCACCGACTTCTCTAAAATACGCTTCAAGGCTCGATTGGTCACTTCAGTTTGTCCACTTGTTTGTGGATGGTATGACGTGGAGAACTTATGGGTCACCCCATATTTCTTGAGCACCTTTTCCAATTGATCATTGGCAAAGTGTGTGCCTCGGTCACTAATTAGGGCCTTCGGAACACCAAACCGAGAGAATAGTTTCTTTAAGAATCGTACCACTACCCGTCCGTCATTTGTAGGTAAAGCCTGTGCCTCCGCCCATTTTGAGACATAATCTACCGCCACTAGTATGTACTTGTTTCCTTTGGATGTGGGAAAAGGTCCCATGAAGTCAATGCCCCATACGTCGAACACCTCGCACACTTGAATGCTATGTTGTGGCATTTCATTTCGAGATGAAATGTTTCCCACCCTTTGGCATGCATCACATTCTTTGACATATTGGGCTGCATCTTTGAAGATTGTAGGCCAATAGAACCTAATATCAAAGATCTTCTTTGCGGTATAGTGTGCTCCATGATGTCCTCCCGTGGGCCCGTTATGGCAATGTTCTAGTATTCTTCGGCTTTCCTTCCCGAACACACATCTTCTTATAATTCCATCCGCACAGCTTCGAAAGAGGTATGGATCGTCCCAAAAGTAATATTTGATCTCCGCAAAGAATTTCTTCTTTTGTTGACTACTATAATCCTTCGGGACGTAATTTGTAGCTAAATAGTTAGCTATGTCTGCGAACCATGGCTCCTCTCCCACGGACACCATAATGTATTCATCCGGAAAGTCGTCTCCATCCTTATCTTCTTGCAATTGCGGGTTCTCGAGCCTAGATAAATGATCGGCCGCTACATTCTCCATTCCTTTCTTGTCTCGTATCTCTATATCGAATTCTTGAAGAAGCAGCACCCATCGTATTAGTCTTGGCTTGGCATCCTGTTTGGAAAACAAATACTTGATAGCCGAGTGGTCAGTAAAAACAGTGGTTTTAGATAAAACCAAGTAAGGGCGAAACTAGTCAAACGCATAAACCACGGCTAACAATTCTTTTTCAGTAGTAGTATAATTCTCTTGGGCGGGGTTTAGGGTCTTGCTTGCATAATAGATGGGTTGAAAGTGCTTATCAACCCTTTGACCAAGGACCACTCCTAGTGCATAGTCACTAGCATCACACATGATCTCAAAGGGTAAGTTCCAATTTGGTGCTATAATGATCGAGGCATTAGTTAATTTTTCCTTTAGAAATTCAAATGCCTCTACACACTCTTTAGTAAAATTAAAGGGTGCGTCTTTTAGTAATAATTGTGTTAGAGGTTTCGTGATTTTGGAAAAATCCTTTATAAAACGCCGGTAAAAACCTGCGTGTCCCAAAAAACTCCTAATGCCCTTCACATTAGTTGGTGGGGGTAATTTGGCAATAATGTCTATCTTTGCCCGATCCACCTCTATTCCCTTTTTAGAGACTTTGTGTCCCAAAACTATACCCTCCTTGACCATGAAGTGACATTTTTCCCAATTTAGGACCAAGTCGGTTTTCTCACACCTAGCAAGCATTGAGTCAAGATTTGTGAGACAATCATGGAAAGAAGATCCGAATACAGAAAAGTCATCCATAAAGACCTCCATGAACTTTTCCACCATATCATGGAATATGGCGGTCATGCACCTTTGAAATGTCGCAGGTGCATTGCATAGTCCAAATGACATGCATCTATAGGCGAAAGTCCCACTTGGGCATGTAAAGGTGGTCTTTTCTTGGTCCATTGGGTCTATGGGTATTTGAAAATACCCTGAAAACCCATCTAGAAAGCAGTAATAGCTATGGCCCGATAGTCTCTCTAACATTTGATCTATGAAAGGAAGGGGAAAATGGTCTTTGCGAGTGGCATCGTTTAGCTTTCGATAATCGATGCACACTCGCCAACCGGTTACCGTTCGCGTTGGAATTAGCTCGTTCTTTTCGTTGGTGATGACTGTCATTCCTCCTTTCTTGGGCACCACTTGGACCGGACTTACCCATGGACTATCGGAAATGGAGTAGATGACTCCTGCATCTAAGAGCTTGATCACCTCCTTCTTGACGACTTATTGCATGTTCGGGTTCAATCGTCTTTGGTGTTGCACCACCGGCCTTGCTCCTTCTTCTAAATTGATTTTGTGAGAGAAATAGGATGGGCTTATTCCCTTGATGTCGGAGATGCTCCATGCGATGGCTCTTTTCCTTTTCTTCAACACGTGTACAAGTTCTTCCTTTTCCGTCTTGGATAGATCCGAGGCTATGATCACAGGTTTCTGATTTCCTTCTTCCAGAAAGGCATACTCCAGATGGTCAGGTAGTGTTTTAAGCTCCAATTGGTTATTTTTAGTGACGGACTCGCCGAGTGCAGGTATGGTACTCGGCGAGTTTGCAGCTGCATTCACAACTTCTGGCTTTTCTTCAGATGTACTCGGCGAGTAGATCGGGTCTACTCGGCGAGTAGGGCTCTCAGATTGCTTCTTTATTTCTTCATACTCTGCTTCTTCCAACAGTCTTTCAATCTCTAGTAAGTCCTTTTCTGGGTCAAATGCTTCATCCAAAGCTGCAAACTTGCTGGAATCTTCAGGTATGTCTTCCTCTAATAGTTCGTCGAGCATGTCGATTGAGAAAGTCGTGTCGTCACTACTCCTTGAGTACTTCATGGCTTGGTCTACCCCGAATGTTACTGAGTCGTCCCCAACTCGCAATGTGAGCTTAGAATCTCTCATGTCTACGATAGCGCTAGCTGTGTTGAGGAAGGGCCTTCCAAGGATAATTGGCACTTGCGGATCCGCCTCCATGTCTAGAATGATGAAATCAGCCGGGAAGACAAATTTGTCCACTTTCACTAGCAAATCTTCACAAATGCCTCTTGGGAAGGTGACAGTCTTGTTTGCCAAATGAATTGCCATTCGAATTGGCCTTGGCTCCGGGAGGTCTAGTTTCTTAAAGAACGAGTATGGCATAAGGTTCACACTTGCTCCAGAATCAGCTAAGGCATGAATTGCAGCCAAGTTGCCAAATTGGCAAGGTAAAGTTAAGCTCCCCGGATCACCCTTCTTCTTTGGTAACTTGTTTAGCATTGCGGCGGAGCAGTTCTCATTCAGCACTACCTTCTGCACTTCCTCCATCTTTCTTCTGTTGGTGAGGAGTTCCTTAAGGAACTTAGCATACTTGGGCATTTGCATGACGGCTTCAATGAAAGGAATGTTGATTTGAAGAGTTTTAATGTGGTCTAGAAACTTCTAATATTCCTCTTCCTGCTTCTCTTTCTTGGCTCGGGCTGGGTATGGCATTGGAGGCTGGTATGGCTTCAAGGGAGGCTGTTCATTCGTTTTAGCAGGGGTACTCGCCGAGTCCATCGGCCCTGCTCGGCGAGTAGAACTCTCAGATTGTGAATCTTGGTTTTCTGCTTGTTCTTCCGTTCCTTCCTTCTGCGAGTCCATGGTTGCTTCAGTTCGAATGGGGGCCAGGGGAGTGATGATCTTCCCACTTCTTGTTGTGACAATGTTTACTTGTGCGCCTCGTGGGTTGTTCTCGGTTTTTCTAGGAAGTTCACCCGGTGACCTTTGGTTTAGTTGTTGAGCAAGTTGCCCAAGCTGCGTTTCTATGTTGTGGATGGATGCTTGCTGGTTCCTGAGCATTGTTCTTGTTTCTTGGATAGCAGCATCATGGTCACTATGTCTTTTCTCGGAAGCGGCCACAAATTTAGTAAGCATATCTTCCAAGCTTGGCTTCCTCTCTTGCACTGGCTCCTCCTTTTGATAAAAGCCTCTCCCTTTTTGTCTATACTTATCCTCCTTGGCCTTCTTGTACTCTTCGTAAGGCAGCCACTCTTTCTTTTGTTTGCGCCAGTCCTCATCATACCGGTCACTACTCGAATAACATGCTTGTGCCTTCTTGTTGCCATTCTCATCCAAATCACAATCTCTAGTGTAACGCCCGCAGATCCGGGCTAGTCAATTTAGAGGCAATAGGGGTCGAAAATGACTTTTCGACAAAAGATTATTTAGAATAAATAATCTTAACCAAATTGTAGAATATGTCACAAGGTTTCCGTACCTATAAAGAACGCCGAAATCCGAGTTATAACGAAGAAGTTATGGCCCGTCGAAGTTTTACGGCAAAACCGGCACGGCATTGGGAAGCGTAAATAGTGAATTTACAATAGAGCGAGATTTATCCTTAGCAATCTAAAAAAAAGTCGTAGAATATGTTAAACTAAGAGCATCGATAAAAAGAACACCCAAATCTGACTTCGTATGAGGAAGTTATGATTTTTCTAAGATTCGGCTTAGCAGTGCACGGCCCGAAACTCGAATTTTAGTTCGAGCGGTTTTTGGCTTATGTGACCTAAATGAAAGTTCAAGATCTCATTAATAGGAACTCAATGGTAAAAAGACAGACGAAAACGGAGTCGGTATGAAGGAGTTACGAATTCTTCGCGGTCATTTAACAGTCTAAACGCCTCGTACTGTTAAATTTAAGATCGGTCGAGAATTAGCCGATGGAGTCAAAATGAAAGTTGTAGATATTATTTTTACCTACGCGTGGATATAAAGAACGTCAAAAACGGAGGTCGTATGTGTAAGTTACGGATTTTAGAAGTCGGAAGTGTGCTGTGCGAAAATGGGTGTGTGGCACAATCTTGGCCATTGCTTTCTCCCCAAGTCTTGCCACTAGATGGTGACATGTGGCACCAAGTTCAGCCATTTTCACCCTATAAATACCACCTCTCCCACCCTCATTTTCTTCACACCTTTCCCATTCTTTCTTCTCTTTACTCTCTCTCTAGAACCTCTCTCTAGCCCCGAAATCCCCCGAAAACCCTAGGGAACCTCCCTAGCACGAGGCGGAAGCCCCGGAGTGCTCGACGGCTCCGAGAAGAAGAGCTTTTCGGCTCGGAAACGCTGCTTCAAGCAAAGTCTGATTTTCTATAAAACCCGTTGTAAGTGAGCTACGCCTACGCTATTTTTAATATAGTTTTTATTTAATTATATTAACGTTATTAAGAACATATAATAAATACTTGGGCTATTATTATGGGTTATATAAGTATTTTTTTTAGCGCATATATAATAGTAATAATAGCTAGACTATTAATTAGTCTCGGCGAATAATAGACTAAAATCTATTGGTGATAATACTAGGTTTCGTCGAAGGAAATTATTTTAAAGTAAATGAAGCGTTGTCCGAGTACCGAGTCACCACCTTCTCAGGTGAGTGCATGGTCCCTTTCATCTTACACATAGATATGAAGTATTTATTATATAATTTACGTGTTGTGAGTGCATGGTCTCTTTCATCTTACACATAGATATGAAGTATTTTTAATATAAATTACGTGTTATGTGTGCATATTGTCTGAATACTTGTTGTCTATGCTGGTGAAAGATTTTTATACATGTTTTAAATGATGTAAACTGTATAAAGTATTTTATATCTACAAAATATGTTGGGTAAAACATGGGTAGATGAATGATGATGGATAAAAGCTGAAATAGAGGAACATTACTAGTACAGACCTAGTGCCCTATAGGTATACATTGGCAACAGTGGACCTAGTACCCTATAAATGAGCACTGGCAGCTGCGCCACAACCCGTAGATGATTTAGATCTACGGTAAACATCCTAGCAGCTGCGCTCTAAGGATAGTATCGGCAGTTGCGCCTAATAGGGAGCCTTATGACCATGACAGTAGTGTTTAAAGGTCAATACCGGCAGAAGCGCCTCATAGAAAATGTCCTAATTCTGGCAGCTGAGCCTAAGTGACAATATTAGCAGTTGCGCTTGACCAATGTGTCATTGGCAACAATGGACTTCATGTTGTTTCCTTAGGATGATCCTTAGGAATGAATGAATGAGAAATAGCTGATTCTTAGGGTAGATCCTTAAGAATAAAGAAGATAATGGGGATGGGTAATTGGGTTGATTGTTTGATTGTTTAAACATAATAATTATATTATTGTGGGTTGAAAACCCTATGTACTCACCAGGTTTCCCAACCTGACCCACTCAATTTATTTATATCACAAGTGTTGATATGAAGTGACATTACACTGAGAGATTTAAAGAGATGTAGATCACTAGTGTAAATAATTGTAAGTTCTGTTTATGCTTATGTTCCTGTATTAACGATGACGTCCCAAACGTTTTAAAATGAAATAAATACGTTTCTTCGAAAATGTTTTAATAACATATTTACCATGTTTTTCTGGAACAAATTCCGCAACATTTTTATAAAATGAAGTACTCTGATTTTTATAAAGCATAAACAAAATCGGTCTTTTCTGGCCGTGAAAATGGGGATGTCACATCTAGTGAGGTGAGGTCCATTGCAGTTTTCACAACCCACCCGTATAGCATGGATAGTTTGATCCATTTTATCCATTCTCCTATCCATGGTTTTTAACATGGCCATGACCGCGGATAAATCTTCAGTAGCAGCGTACGCGGCTCCCCTCGTGACATCATTTCTAGGGTTGTGGTATTCTCTAGAGTGTTTAGAGAATTCTTCAATCAATTCTTTAATCACCGGGGGTGGCTTCTTTGTAAGTGGGCCTTGTGAGTCTAACAACTGCCGGGTTGTGACATTGACTCCATCATAGAAGATGGAAACTTCTTGCTGGCTGTTTAGATCATGGTGGGGGCAGTTTCTTAGCAGGCCTTTATACCTCTCCCATGCTTCATATAAAGACTCTCCAGCTTGTTGTTCAAAGTTTGCAATGGCCTTCTTCAGTTTGGCTATCTTGGATGGTGGGCAAAAGTGATCAATAAATTCTTCCTTCATTCTGGCCCAAGTAGTGACTGATCCGGGGGGAAGTGACTTGAGCCAGTCTTTAGCAGCACCCTTGAAGGTTACCGGAAGCATACGAAGTAGTTGAGTTTCGCGGGTTACATTTGGAATGTTGAAGTAATCAGCAACATCATTTACTTCATCCAAATGTTTGTAGGCATCTTCATGATCTTTCCCATAGAAAGGTATTTCCTTGAGTGAAGCTAGGATATGACCTTTTAGCTCGAAGGTAGCAGTCGCGGGAATTGTGGGTTGCACAAGTCCCAGGCCATGGTCGTCGCGCATCCTCTTCTTCCATTCTCCCATGGGAATTTCATCAATGTTAGCCATAGTGAACGCTAACTCTTCCTCCGACTCGGTTTCTTGCTCGTACGTTGCCTCATCTTCTTCCTCGGTCTCGTATCCAATATCTTCTTGAATTGGCTCCTCAATTATCAAAGGAGCGCTAGAAGCTCCTGATTTACTACTCTTCTTTTTCCCAAAAGCAGTCTTCAAGTTGGATAATGGTGATTTCTTTGGTGTGCTTGAACTCTCCACGTCCTTCCCTTTGTTTCTTTTCAATGCGGATTCGGGGTCTTCAAACGGGGGTACCAGTGGTGTGTTTGCTCCTCTGGTCATGACTGTCCTGAAATCAATCAAATAAAAAGCGTAAAAAGAACAAAAAGATTGTAAAAATAAAGAAAATCTACTGCTGACTAAACTGCTACTCGCCGAGTAGGTGCGATTGCACTCGGCGAGTATCAGTGATATTTCAAAAAAAAAAAAAAAAGAAATTCTAAGTTTTAAACTAACTAAAACAGATACTAAAACCTAATTACTAATTACTAAATTGCAATAAATGAACTTTATGCAAGTAAACTCACACAAAGGATCAAAAAAATTAGGAATTAGCTTAATTATTTAGAACCGTTCCCCGGCAACGGCGCCAAAAACTTGATGTGTGTAAATTCAACTAGTTTTATCCCTACTTTTTATTAATAAATTGAGCACACAAAGGCAGTGAACCTGTCTTTAAGTGGTATAGATTGATAAGTAAGGTATCGAACTCAGGAAACGGAAAATTAAACTAATAGCTAATTTTAACTAAACAAATACTAAAAGTAAAGGGTTTTTCTCTAGTTTTGCAAGACTAGAAACTTAGACAAACTAAATTAATTAATTAACTAAAGCAACAACTATTCACCAAATTTGATAAAGATGTTTCCATTTAGGTTCAACCAATTCACTCCTATGGTTATTTAAGTTTAAGGTGGATTAATTGCTATTGGTTACCAATTATAATAGTTAGGTTCATATTCATTACTCCTAACCCTTAGACAATTAACTAATTTAAGCGTTGATCAAGTGTTTAAACTAATTAATTCCCTAGATGAATTATTTGGATTAAATAAGATTTGTAATGGTTAATTAAGTTATTAATTCAATTAACCTCTTGTTGATGGTTTCTCAAACAAGCTCACACATTAGTCTTCCTATTTTCTTATTAATCTTAGTTTCATAATCATTACTTCTAAGCATATGGTTTAGCATTCACATAGACATATGAGGTTAACAATTAAGTGATGTTCATGCAACCTAATTGCCTTCCAATTAACAGAAAATAGTAGTGATTAATACATAAGGTTCTTTAACAAACTTAATTTAATAAATCACCAATAGAAAATTAAGCAAGAATCAATAATCAAACCATAGGAGTTCTTTGGTATTCCCCAAACAGAAAAAAAAAAACGAATTTAGCTCATAATTGCAGTAGAAACAAACATAAAAACAAAGTTTACTAAAGCAAACATATTCAATTCCTAAGTCTAAGTGGTAGAATTAACCTAATTGCTTGAATTCTTCTAACTATTGAAGCCTAGGGTTCCTTAGCGCCTTCTGAATCTCTTAGTCGTAGCTAAACCTTCAAAAATCGCCAGGGGTCCCTTCCCATGAGATAAGGATTCGTCTTTTATAGATATCCCAAAACAGGGTGTACTCGGCGAGTAGCATAATCAACTCGTCGAGTAGATCCATACTTATCCGTCTTGAATCAACAGTCGTATTTATCTTCTGGAATATCCTCGTGTACTCGCCGAGTAAGGTCGATCTACTCAACGAGTTTACCCCCTTCTTTCACTCTTTGATCTTCAATTGCTTCCCTTTTCTCCTTTTTGCTTCCAAGCATATCTTTTGGACTGAAAACACAATTCACAACATTTTAAGTACCTTTTGTCCACATTATTCACATAATTAATCAAAAATAACTAAAAATATATGCTAAATAATTAACTAATTATGCACATATCAAGCTCCAAAGTTACTAACTTTATGGAATAATTAACTAATTACGTTGCATAAGATATGGGCTTTTTGAGATAAGCAAGTGAGTGTTTTGTGTGATTGTGACCATTCCAACCATGCAAAGGCTTAAAGTTACTAACTTTATGGAATAAGAGTTATTAGGGAGTCCAAATCTATGATATGAGCCAAGGTCTTAACTGATTAAGACCAAATGAGTGAGAAGAGTGAAACTGGGATGTACGATGGGTGTAATCCCATTACGTGCAACGTAGGGGTTGAGCATCCCCAATGCATGCATGACGGCAGAGTACGCCCATCGTAGTGAGCTGGTACGCACAACGTACTCTCTGCCGTTGACTTTTAGGGTTTGGTAAATTTGTGGACTATTAAGGCCATTGAGGGTTAAAATGGTCGTTTACCTTTCTGTGAGCTTGTAGAAGGGTTAGTTTAGCTTATTGAGAGTCGTGATTAATTAGGGATAATTATCATGTGTGTTAAGCAGTGGCTAGAGCGGTGATTTGAATTCAAGATTAGCCGATTTCTTGCGAAATGAGTCTTCTCAATATACTTACCATGAGTGATATCTTTGTGTGACTGGGATGTTCTATGTGATTATCCGTGTATTGTGATATTCTACATTTTTTTTCTTGTGATTTATGCTAATTATTATTAATATGAGCTTATAGAGTTACGACCGAAGGGTCCACCCGAGTTGTGGGACCGGAGGGTCCACACTAGAACACATTGACCAGAGGGTCGTATGGAGTTAGCCTCGAGTGACTAATTAGATGTGTGTGGTATTTTAGGGAACTCACTAAGCTTTGTGCTTACCGTGTTATGTGTTATGTGTTTCAGGTACTTCTCAGTATCACGAGAAGACACCGACTTGATTGTACACACACCCACATTGGAGATATGTTTTTGGAGGATCCTGGATTTGTGATAAACAATTTTTTTTAAATATATGTTAAGACTTGATACTTGAGATTTTTGAGAAAATGTGTCATGTGTTTGAAAAATGAAAAATTGGTTGAAAATTTATGTTGTCACACATCATGGCCTATGTAAGCCATGTTGTGCGTCACGTATAACATGGATGTTTCCGTGACGGTAGAGTCACGCCTCCACGTCTTTTAGTATGTTGGTTAAAATGAATATCTACATAGGTGGAGCTAGGTGGTTCCTAAGGTAGTCGGGATGCCTTTCAAAAAAATTTCAGTAATGTAATTTTTTATGATTTTTTTTAATAGTGTAATTTTTTTCGATTTTTTTAAGGATTCCCTTTTATTCTAATTCTAGCCACTAAATATGGGTAGATATATAGAGGATTAATTATTCTGAAATAATACTAACGTTTGTTAAACCTTAAGAAAAAACGAATGATAATGTTTCAAAAATAAACGTGTTTTTTTTTTTATCTTTTGTAATATGCTATTATTTTGCTACTAAAAGTAAATAATATAGAATATCAAATAACTGAAAAACAAAATAGATCAACTTACGTTAATATCCTAAAGAAAAATAATTATTTATATTGAATCAAATTATTTAAATTTGTATCTGTCATGGAATTCCATATTATACTCCTAACCTTTTTGTCTTACTTCATTTTTTCCATTCAATAGATGTCCAATTTTGGGCCATGCTATAATGACAGGTTAGCTGATGAAGAAACACCAAGTGTATGTGGGCTAATGGTATCTTATGTGTTGAATTTTTTTTTTTAATAGGTCGTGAAGAACGTGTTAATTGGTGTAAAAAAACCAGCGCATACCAAGTGTTATTTTTTTTTTTTTTTTTCTTGTTTGAAACGGCAAGATTAATATTACTAATATAAAAAAACCAGCGCTTAGCTGGAAAATGCTACAATAAAACATAGAACAAAAAACAAAGACTAATTTAATCGTGAAAAATGTGTTAGTAATACAACTTTACTATCATCGTGACCGACCATCCGCTTGTTTCAATCCTCACCATATATATAGATTTGACTAATTTAATGTTGAAACTTTTTATAGATAAGCTTTTGTTAAAGAAAAGCATCTAATTATCAAAACAATATTTATTTTAATTTTGTTAGAATAAATAATATGTTGTATGTGTTTATTATAAAATAAATCTTAGTTGTAATCGTACAACAACGAGTGAGAAGACAAACATGCAACAAATTGCATCGCTAAGTCTTTTTATATGGTAAAATCAATTTGTTTGAAGACTATATTCATAGATCTAAGGGATATAAAATTGTTATGCATGATCCGTTGTATTCTATTAAGGAACTTCACCGCATCCGGCACAAGGAAACCAAACGTATCAAATGCAAATGGTATGAATACGTGTTGATTTTTCATGCACAATTTCTCATGTTTGGTGACCTTGCATGTAACAACTTTTAATGCAATTTGTCCCTCCGTGAAACCCCCAACTATCAAATCTACGAGAGGGGATACCTATGTAAGGTCCACACATGCATGTTTCCTTCAGCCATCCAAAAATCAAAACGTCAGTCGATTTAAGGGTTGATCTTTCTTCTGTCGTCGACAAAGAAATTCACAGGAGTTTCTTTCATGGCGGAAACCCCGACACGCTTAAAAATATCGACCAAAACATCTCTAACCATATCGTGTCTGTATTTGAACCACAAAAGTTCTTTGCAATGAACTGCATACTCTCCAAAAGAGTTCAAACATGTCTTGCGGCACACCAGACATATCTCGTCAGTTGAGATATTGGAATTATGATGGAATTATAAGTCGATATTTGAGGATGATACAATATTTCACATGAGACATATGTTGACCAAGCTCATCTATATGGATAGCTAGAACAAAATCTCGAGCATATGGTGCATGTAAACATTCGAAAACTGCTTGATGTCGAACCGTCATGTTGAAATGCATTTTCCATATATTAGACAATTTTACTAAAAAGAACACTCGCTAATTATTCTGAAATTTAGAGGGACAATATCCTTAGTAATAAAACTGTTAGGTTAATTTTCGAAAGTTTGTTATAAAGAGAAGGCATTAGTTATTTGAAATGTTTATTTTGATATTTTCTAATTTTTTGTAGTAAATGAGCATTTAAGATAATTGGTGGCTTTTTACGTCATGGCATATATGTAACCTTACGACATACCTAACTGGCTAACACATTTGTTAAAGTTGGCGATGAATTTACAATATACTTGCCATTAAATTGATAATAAGTTGATAACTGCAAAATAAGGCTTACGATGTAGAAGATTAAAAGTAGACTCGCACCGATAACTAAAAAAAATTACGACAATATTGGATTCACTTTTTATTTTTATTTTTATTTTTATTTTTATTTTACTTTTATTTTTTTATTTTGAACGGCTGAATGCCTAAAAAACACTAGCAAGAAGACTTAGTTCATGAGTAGGTTTAGCATCCACTCATTCTGATTCCTACTAGCTTTCTGATTCTTATTACAAAACCAATTAAACGAAAACAAAATAATGGAATCAACGGAAACTCATTTTTGTAGTTCTTTGTCCCAAAGAGGATAGTGTTTCTATATGTCCACAAAACCCAAATTACGGTAAAACAGATCAGGTCCATGGTGACTCTACAAGACATTGCGGTCGATAACACTTCAATCCACTGAACCAAATCAGGGACATAAGAGAACACTGGAATAAACATACTCATCCAAGACTACACTTTGAGTAACAACCGACGAGCTAACGAATACTTAAGAAAAATATGGTCACATCCTCTATCACATGAAGACACGACGAACATAAAAGAGAATCAAGATCAACCCCCTCTTCTATCTAGATTGCTTCTTGTAATAAGACAATTCAACAACAATCTCCAAATAAAAATATCAATTTTAATTGGGAAAAATCTATTCCAACTTGTTTTTATATTACCCGCCTGAAGTCTTATCCAATATAAATACATACATGTCTCCTTAACCAAAAACACATCTTCATTCCCTATCGACCAATACAATGAATCCTGATTGTTAATACATGCACAAACTCTAACAAAATAGAAGGTTGTGCAAGATTTTAATTAAATGATATCTTTCTTTGACCAAAACGGATAATGTTTTCCATGGTCCAAGGAGTAGTGGCAGAGTCGGGATCAAAGTAAATTGGAGTAAAAGATATTCCCAAAAAATTTCCGAAAAAAATTACACTACTGAAAATAAAAATTCGAAAAAATTATTCTACTGGAATTCTTTTGAGTGGCATCCCGGGCTACCCGGGAACCACCTAGATCCATCTATGCCATGGAGGTGACTTATACGTACTTCCAATATTGTTATGATGTTCAAACACATCAATGGTGTAGACACTAACTTGGCCTTCTATAAATGGGACTCAATTAGCTAGACACTAGCTAGCTACTTTTCTTGATACTAAAGACATTGTAAGATCTATATGGAGTCTTTTAATTAATTTTTTAGATATATGAGACTCTAAGGACGTACGGAGCGTCGCAGGAAAGGGGTGCGGGAGGCGTTCCCGCACATTGGAACACCACAACGTCCCTGTGGGAAAGGAGGTGTAAGAAGGGAGTAACGGATAGAGACCCCGCATTCTCTCTCCTATTTTGATTGGTTAGACTTTTTTTCTGTTTTTTTAATATTTATTAAATTATATACCTACTAAAAAAATTATAGTGGTGTTAATCATGATGACATATATAGAATTGATAAGATCTAATGAATCATTGTTAGAATCATGAACATAAAGAACACAAGAGTAAAATAAATCGTTTAAGCTCTCATTAGTTTTTAAAAAGAGTACAAGTGGGTTTGCAATATTTCTCTCTTTAAATTAATCACTCTAAAGTTCTTCCTTAGATAAAACTAGGGAAGGATCCTGACATTGCGGGAGTTACAAAATGGACGATTTCTTTTTTTATTAGGACATTGTAGTTTGAAAAAAAAAACCAATTATAACATTCTATTATAAAATGAAAATTGAACATCAATCAAGATTCCACTTAAAGCAAATGACTTTGCTATAATTGTCCTTATAGCCTATTTAAGCTCTATTTTTTCCATATCTAATCAGTGAATGCATTTATGCGACTTTTGAACCCGAACATGTGACACTTTTCCAGTTTTCACCATGGGATCACAGGTGCTTCAACTCTAGTTGGTTTCTTCAACAGAGGCTACACATACATTGGGTTGATAAAAAAAATCAACATGGCCACATGAAAAAAATGAATGTATGATGATACAATAAACAAAAACAATGAAAGTACATTTCTATTAACTACTTGTTTCCAAAGGTTGTGCATCATTTGATTTCCATTGTGTTGCTATGTTATTTAAAAGTGGATCAAAATTGTCAACCCTCATTCATTTCTTTTAAGTAAGTTTATTGGAACTAAAAATCAACATACAATAAATGGGAAATAGTTGTTATAGCTGTCTTATTTCACAAAAAAAAGGTTCCAAGAAAAGGGGTTCCAAATAAAAGAAAACCAAAATCATCATTAATTGAACCAAAATTGAGTAAAAAACATGGTAACTGAATCAGAAATAGACAAATAAACTTGACTCAATCGATAATGAAACAAAGCAAAAATGACACATAAATTAATAAATACCAAATAACAAAAGATTAAAAATGATTCGTCAAATTACTTTTTGTTGCTTCACTAATGATAACATTGTCAACCATACATGGATCAATGATTTGAAGATTTCTTTCAAATGATGTTCATAACATTATAAGTAAATTTGTAAATGACATTTAAATATCACAAAGGGGTCATTAATCAATACCATCTCCAGCGTAAAGATAAGAAATTGCAGCAATTGCAATGGGGGATGTTCTCCAGTAGATTATAGAAGACAAAGCAATGGTAGAAGTCATAGTATAATGGTCCCTTAATTAGTTATCTCATTCAATATTTGAATTGTTAAATATAATTTTTCAAAATATATAAAATATGAAAGGGTGAAAGAAAACAACCAGTTTTTTAGAAATCATGTAGTCTACATATCTGCTCATAGATTTCATAGTTGTTGCATCTTTCCATATACCAAGTTCTATGAGAAGCACTTTGACTATGTTGACCCCAGGAATTAGCACTGCTATAACTGTCCCTTGACGACCGGAACTGCAAAAGTTTAAGAGGAAGCAGATGGTCATGAAGAAAAGGAAAAATATAGCTACAGAACAAACATGGCCCAATTGATACCAAATGGATAGTATAAGAAACGGTAGGATGCGACAGTTCCTTCCACCGTTTGGAGCAGCCATGAGAAACAATGGTCAGAGTGGGAATCCAAGAGGCATAGAGCTACAGAGCAACAACTTTCTTATAAGAAAAAAAATGAATTTATTATTATTCAGTAATTTCGTTCAATAATCTGAAAACCAATTTATCAACTTCCTTCCTCTTTAACCATCAAACAAAAACCTAGGTTTTTTCTTATAGGGAGAGAACAACAAAATTAAAAGAATCGAGCTTCAGAAACATTAATAAAGAAATGGAGTTACTAACTTTGTGCTTCAAATCATCGATCGAATCATAGGAACCCTGGGACGAAGAGCTTGCAGGGACGACACAAACTCGGAGAAGAAAGTGATTTCTAAATTAGGGAAAATATGGAAGAAGTGGAGAAATCACTTTAAAAGGCAAACTTACAAACATTGTGAAGAAAGGTGATGAAGAAATGGAATTAATCTGCAAACCCACACCCACCCACTACAATTGCACATCCAGATGTTTGAATGGGTGAAGGGATGTTGGCTTTTGTTGTAGATTTCACCCACCAAAAAGTTTCCTTCTGATCCAAATCAACTGAACTTTTATCCTCTTTGGCTTGAATTTCAGAAATACGGACAGAAGGGATTAACCGATGCCGATTGTGGCGAAATCAACTAAACAATCGTTAGTGCAGTATGGAGCGATGACAATAGAACAGTAGGTAGAGCCACATTTATTACACATGTATTTTACTATAGGAGAATAACCTACACTTTTAGAAGTCAGTAAGGGGCCGAGGTGGTTTCTGCAAGAACTGAATCGGAGCAATGACAAAGCTGAGGCTGAAGAGAGACGGTGAAGTAGACAAAAAGAAAAAGGCGATGAATTGGAACGCATCCTTATTATGTAGAGTATAAGATTGGATAGATGAAGCGGTGGTGGTAGATAGGAACATTAATCTTATTATTACTGGTTTAAATGGCGGTGAGGGATAGAATACCTCTATATGGTAAATCTGGAGGTAACCCACTATCTCAAAGAACACAAAAAGGAAACAAAAAGAAAACAGCCAAACATAGCAAAGAACTGTTCCTTAAGGGGATTTAGAATATATATATATATATATATATATATATATATATATATATATATATATATATATATATATATATATATATATATATAATGAGTGTCACTCACTTCCTTATAAAGGAAAAACAACTCATTACACACATACAAAGGAGTAAGCACACATGACATCCAAGAGTGACTTTTCACCATAACATTCTCCCCTCAAAGTTAGGATTTGATGTCCCGACTTTAATATCCAACGAGCTCGTGCGATCAAGACTAACTCCCCCTCGAAGTAATACTGTCTTCAAATCAGAAAATGAATACCTGAAAAGGTTCGCACTCTTAATTCTCCCCATTTTTATAATCAAAAAATGATTATAAAACCCACTAAAGTTGAGAAATGCCCGTAGGAATAATCTTCACAATTCTCCCCCTTGATGTGTGCCAAAAATGGAACTGTAGAAAACTTGCATAGAAAAACAATCACGAAACAGTTATGAAAAATTTCCAATTTTTATGAAAAATTTCAACCTTTTGTGTGAGAGTTGCAAAAATTTCAAAAATCCGGGGAAAAACTACCAATATCAGAATTCTGTAGGGATCCGTTGTGCCAAAAACAGTCTCAGATGCGAAACTTTATCCCAATTACGAAATTGGGCATAAAGAGTTAATACACATTAATTGCAGGGGCCTGAAATGTAAATTTCAACATTTCTCAAAATTTGATCCCAATTTCGAAGTTGGGTAAATTCTGTTAATATTTCGAAACATCATGGATTAAATGCGAAAAGTTTTCATTCTTCACAAACTTTTTTTTCATCAATTCGAAGTTGGACCTTTTCTGCCATGTTATTGAAAGAGAAGAGACTTAAATCGTCTTCCTCACTTTCTTAGATGCGTTCAAGAAGAAACGCATACAACGAAGACCTCAAGTGATTGACCCATAGAAAAGTCAATCAATCGCTACTCAACATTGAATAATGACTCTAAGGCTCAACTCCAAACCTTCGCTTTCAATCACGTAATTTCGACTATTAACTCTAACTCGTTGACTTCGAAATAAATTGACCCAAGCCTTCGCTTTCAAAAAATCGACATCAAACGATCGGCCATTGACCCTTAAGCTTCGAAATCAAAATCATCAACCATCGACATCAGCCCTTCGTTCTTTAGCCTTGCAATGTTCGACATTAAAATTCAATTCCAAATCGAATCACAACCCTTCGATGTCGATGATTTATTGACCCAGACCTTCGAAATTGATCTTACAACCATCGACATTAAAACTTCGAAATTAACATCCAATTCCTTCGTTATCAACCACTCCCTGTCGACTATCGACATTGACATCGACCACGTATCACTACATCGACACATCGTCCTTACAACCATCAAAATTGAACTATTGACCATCGACATCGATTACTGACTCCAACTAAAGCCTTCAAAATTCAGTCAATAATCATCGACATCCTTCCTAAAAACCAACAGCTGACCATCGATCCAAAATCAAATACCTTCCTTGTCGATCCTCACAGTTCGAACCTACACATCAAACTCTTCGAATCCCAGTGAAGGACCCTCGACATCAATATTCTTGTAAAATACTTTCCTATTCATAGTTCATATCGAATTCGTTCAACCCTCACAATTGAAAACACTTCGAAATCAGCATCTCAACCTCGACATCGACTTCTATGGTTCGAAATTGATCCTTTCAATTCGATTATGCTCATCTATCATCGAAAACGATTTTGATTACAAAATGTTCGAATCCAAATATTTCTATCCCATATGATTTCGATTTACAGAAATTGACTTCTTTAAGTCAATACCGACAATCATCCCTCTGCTTGTTTAGAACGACTTATATGAACAAATACATCATCGAAATCGAAAGGTAACACACAATTTGAACTTAGATACAACACCATCGATTTTGAAATCCAATTTCGTTTCTGATTCATTAAAAACATCAATTTTGACTTAATGTTTGACCATTAAAATAGAAATCCCTAAAAATATTGAATTTGATCCAGTTGACTTGAACTCAATCAACGAACATTGTGGAAATCAAGTTTGATTTGTTCAACATTGACGTTCTTGGATGTGAAAGATAATTTGACTATGGAATCATATAGGTGAAAAGAAAGAAAAAACGAACCGGGTTTATTAATTTAAAAATGTACAGTAAAAACAAAATATTGGATCAGGCTTGAAAGTTGGATCAATGAACAGTATCAGTTCGAATAGTTGATTAGGCTCAATTAAATGATATGAAAAGCAATTTAAAAAATATGTAATTTGAATTTGATTTTGAGGTTTGATCTAAAAAAAGATTATTGGATAAATCAATAGGGGTAGAAATGGATTTGATCAAATGGGACAAAGCGATCAAAAATGAAAAACGCTAAGCACGAATCAAAATCATGAATGTTTTGGAATCCATTTGAGAATTTGAGATACCTTTTTGACAATCTGAGATCCATTTGCAACGAACGAATCAAATTTTGAAGATCTTGGTTCTTTTGTTGGAACAAGAAAATCTTAAAATTTGAATATTATACCACCCCGATGCGTGTTGTACAACTCGTTCTTTGTGTTCTTCAACGATCTAACACCATTTTCATAAGAACCATCAACACTTTTGGGTTTTGAAGTCAAATTCATTACAAAATTTGGAGATTGTTGCTTTGGAAGCCAAATTTGCTGCATGTATTTCAGCTTCACAACAACATTTGATGATTTTTGTGAACAAGTACGCTTGTTCTTACGTTTGATCTTCTTCTTCTTCTTTTTCATATTTTTGCATCTTGAAGATTTAAATTCATGAACAAACCCATTTTCCAAAACTTCAACTTGACAACTTTGGACTGTATCTTTTGGAGTTTGGTATTTTTGAATTTCTTGGATAGATGGTTTCGATATGGATTCATTCCTTCAAATGAATCATAAGAACACAAAATATCATCGATTTGAACTCCAATCAAGCAAAAAAACTTTTTCATTTTCATGAGAATCAAC
Organism: Lactuca saligna; assembly: GCF_052625555.1. Taxonomy (NCBI): domain Eukaryota; kingdom Viridiplantae; phylum Streptophyta; class Magnoliopsida; order Asterales; family Asteraceae; genus Lactuca; species Lactuca saligna. The sequence goes on along the minus strand of NC_136424.1, from coordinate 98,208,549 downwards.
TTGAATCTGCTTGTCATGAACTTCAAGAATATCAAGACATCACATTGAACTCCATAGTCTTGAACTTCAACACACTTAAGAGCATGAAGATCACTTGGGTTTTGAATAAGAGAAATGTATTTCTTATTATACAAATCTCATTCTTCTCCTTCCTTTTGATTTTCACTCCAACATATCATGTTCAGGGAGATTTCAACCAAGCATTCAATCTTCAAAAGTGGTTGAAAAATCATTCTTCCATGATCATCCTTCAAACCTCCATAAGAAACCACAGTATCCCATGAAATCAAGCCACCTTTCAATAATAATCCATAGAATTGATTTTCATTGACTTTGTATTTGACATCTTCAATGACCACAACTCAAGAATCATAAGGCAATTACACCATCTTTGATCAATCAATAAGATATTGAGTTTTTCTAGAGAGAAAAAGTTATTTTGAATGGGTTTTCTAGAGAGAGAAAGCAAAAATCATTTGAATTATAGTGAAGAAAATTGAAATATGAATATAATCAATGAACAATTCGATTTCTAGAATCCAAAAACTCTCTAAAACACGAAGATTAAAACACAATGAAGAATCACCAAATCAAGAATATCACCATGGATCAATTCTTGATCAAATGAAGAACACCCTCTCTGATACCAATTGTAGTGGTGTTAATCATGATGACATATGCAAAATAGATAAGATCTAGTGAACCATTGTTAGAATGATGAACATGAAGAACATAAGAGTAAAATAAATCGTTTAAGGTCTCATTAGTTTTTAGAAAGAGTACAAGTGAGTTTACAATATTTCTCTCTCTAAACTAATCACTTTAAAGTTCTTCCTTAGATAAAATATGTGTTACTCACTTCCTTATAAAGGAAAGACAACTCATTACACACATACAAAGGAGTAAGTACACATGGCATCCAAGAGTGACTTTGCAAATTATGAAAAATATATCAGAATTCATGGTTTTTAATTCCCTACAATATAAGTATAATATTTATATGGAATATATATATATATATATATATATATATATATATATATTAAAAAATAAAAAAAACAGTGAAAGATGCTTTCCGTACAGACCGTAAGTGATGGTAAGGGAAAGGCTGACGTGGAAGATACAAAGTGAGGGGTCCTTCCCACACACACCCTCGGGTCTAACATATGTATCCACTTATAAAATCATTTCATATCAATGTGTGATACAGGTATAGATGTCAAGTTCTTCAATTAACTTTTTAGAAGATTCCTTATGGAGAGATGTGAGACTCTATCATATGTATACACTTATAAAATAGTCTCTTATCAATGTCTGATACACTAAAAAAATGTTAAGTTCGTTGAAAAACCATTAATAGTATACTAAAGATAAACAAATTTATATATTTTTTTATAAAAACGTTTAGTATTTTATATAAGCATTTGAGTATTATTTAGTGAAAATAAAGGAATTTAAGTATTAAAGGTGAGAAAGGTTAAGGTCAAGTTTGTTGTAATCGGGTGAGTAAAATATCATGCCATATCCATCCTTTTCTGCAAGTTGAGTAGAAAATATGTCACACCCCCGAACCGTAATGGCGGAAACGTCCAGGGGTGAATGACTTCATATTGTAATATCATAACAAGTGTATATAAATGAAACATAGACAATCATCATCACCATACATAAAATATAACAACATACATGGTTCGGATCATTGTATCCATTCATAAATTACATCCCAAAAATTAACAAGTGTATGGTGAAAACAAAATACAACGAATTCCCAAAAGTGCAAAGCTGCCAACCTGCTTAATGAGTTCCTGAGAATACAAGTTATTTTGAAAAGCATCAACATATAAAATGTTACTGAGTTCATAAACATGTTTATATGAAAACTTTACATTGGTTTGAAAACTCCAGAATATCCGATATTTTGTGTATAAATAGTTTGTGGGTTTTGTTTCAAATCTTGTATTATGACATGTGTATACTTGTTTTATCTTGTTTGAAAAACGTATAGAGAGTGATTCCCAGAAAATTCTCTATTTTCTGTGTCTTGAGAAATTGTGATCTTAAACCCAAAGACTGGAGTGAAGTGGATAATAGAAATAATGTAACATCCTGTTTCAGATTGTTCATGATTCGTGTTCGTGGGTCACGAGTCGGGCGCGAGAAGGTTTCAGTTTGAGGCGAGTTGCTTGAAAGATAAGGGATCTCATTACTTTTCGATATGTAGGAGGATGGTGGAAACAAAGTTTTATCTTGGAAGCTATGAAATTTTGGAGGGTTGACAAGTTAAGCCCTTAAATTCAGGAAGTTGGCAACCAAGTACGCTGGGCGTACATAATGCGTACGCTTAGCGTACATACGCGCGTTTTTCTTAAGCTGAGCCACCTAGTACGCGGGGCATACTAGGCACAGAGTAAAACCCTAATTAAATGAAGTGTCCCTATATAAAGAAAGAGATGGTCTCATTTTTGGCCACCTTCCTCAATGGTTAGACCCTCTCAAACCCTAATATCCATCCTTGAAGTTTGTGGTGGCCATGAATAATCTTGTTGTGTTCTTGTGCACTTTGGAGAGTCAAGAAGAAGCATGAAAGGGTGTGAAGTCGAAGAACAAGTTGTGGATCTGAGCTTCCTTGGGGCTTGAGCACCATTTAAAGGTATAAAGCTCCAAACTTTCCCTCTCTTTCTGTTTTGTGCATTTTAGGGCCCATTTTAGGGTTTTTGGTCCCAAGCTTGAGACTTTATGAGTTTATGCACTCCAAAGCTTAATAGACGTCCTTTTAAGTTTATCTAATGGTGAAGAACCATAAAAATGAGATCTTGATCATGTGAATCTACCCATGCATGATGTGAGCATTTTGGGTTGTGAAAGTAAGAGTTTTTATGTGTTGTGACCTCACCAGCCATGCAAAGGCTTAAAGTCGATGACTTTATGGAGTGAGAGACGTTAGGAAGTCCAGATCCAAGAGATAAGTCAAGGTCTTAACGGGTTAAGACCCATAAATATATTTAAGCAAAACTGAGAGTACGCCTAACGTAATCCTAGTACGCCCCGCGTACTAGGCTGAGGTCCCCGATCAGATTTGTGCATGTTTGAGTACGCTGAGCGTACCAAGAGAGGTACGCCCCACGTAACCCCTCTGTGGGCTTTTGGACTAGGTGATCTTTTGGGCTTTAAGTGATGGGCCGGAATCCTTGGGCCTGCTTAGTGGAGCCTGTGATCTGAGAATTAAATTGATGTCTTGGGCCTGATGTTGGGCTGGTCTTGTAGGATGAGGTTGGGCCTTGTGGAAAACTCAATTATTATTGGGCCTTGGTGGGCCCAATGGGTTAGGACCATAATGGACTGGTAGATGGTCTATCTTTAGACCCGGTGATTGAGAAATTGGACTTAGTTCCTGATTGGTTTAATTGTTGGATTTGACACAGAGTTAGAAGTCGGTGTTTGGCAAGTAGCATGATTGGAGGTTGATTCATAGTATCAGGTGAGTTTTCTCACTATACTGTACCCGGAAGGGTTTTATTGTGTGACTGGAAGGTCGGATATGTTATGAGTTGTATGTGTTGTATATGATAAGTTAATCGTTTATATGTGCTATGTATGCTATGTTTGATATGGGCCGGAAGGCATATATGATATTGGCCTGAAGGCATTGTGATGTGGACCGTAAGGTTGATGCAGGTAGGACCAGAAGGTTTACCGAGTCAGGACGAAAGTCCCCTGAGACACATGGATCGGAAGGTCAGGGTCTGGAAAGGCGTATGTGCGTAAGTAGTATCTTGGGGAACTTACTAAGCATTTATGCTTACATTTGTCATGTTATGTGTTTCAGGTATCAGTGATGTTCGCGGGAAGGCACCATCTTGATCAGTACAAACACGAGATTTTTATGCTATGAGATCTTGGGATTTGTATATGTTTTGAAATGAGTTCAAACCATGATGTTTTTATGAATAATAAATGTGTTATGTTCTTTATAAAATGCGAAAATTATTTTGAAAATTTACGGTGTTACAAGTTGGTATCAGAGCCTTGGTTTGAGGGATTCAGATGCACCTTCGGGCATATTTGAACTCAAACCGAGGAATTTGAGAAATTTTCAAATAAAACTAAAATTTTCTAAAAAGAAAAAGAGGTTTTGGAAGCAAACATAGTGGAAGGTGTGTACGGTCAGCCAGCGCCCGAACGGTGAATCCCTAAAATACTCTTACATTATGTGTTATGAGTTATGATATGATATAAGATGCATGATAGAGTAGGCTAGGTAATCATATTAGGACTAGAGTGGCCTGATTTGTGATGCCTTAGCCTAGGAGATTTCTGCTGCTATGAGATACTTGAGAGTGAGTAGGTAGCAGTGAAGAGCTTACGAAAGGTCTACGGGAGATTAGACTATGCATAGCGAGATCAGAGTGCTTGTGATCTGGGATCCTAGGAGGAGGACTTGGGGTGAATACTGATGTGGTGTGAGCGGTAGTATAGGGCCCGTACTACCGAAGACACCGTATTAGTAAGCAGTCCAAGTAAGAGTCCTTAGGGTACTAGGGAAACAAGTGGGGACGAGAGATCAAGGAGTAGTGTCATGGTTCGAATACCATGCATCAAACCAGATTGGGAATAGACATCATGGTCTGGGTACAATGGCTCGTAGTGAATGATGTTTGTGGTTCCCCGGTTATCCGGACATGGTTGAATATGCGGAGATTGCGCGCGATGAGGTTTAAAGCCTGAGGGCCATGATTGAGCCGGAAGAGGCACCCCTTGAGAGGGAGGCCGAGATTTTTTCAAATATTTTTGGTAAGATGTCAGATGTAGTAGCAAGACTCAAAGGTGACTAGAGATGGTTACGGCTTGAGAGGAGCAAGCAGCCGAGAGAAAGGGGACACTTTCTGTGACCTGAGTGGTGCTATTCTCGCTTCCTGTGGGGAAGCATAAGAGGTATGAGACTTCGGTTTTTGGGGTTAGGAGTAAACCCTGCGGGCTGTCATTAATGGCGATCTTCCACCAGAGTTTTTGGCAGCGTGTCTGCCACGAGAAATGGTATATCATGAATAGGTTGTTAGTGGGACGGAGATGGGCAGGGACCAGGATGCACCCTACTTGTGTATAGTAGGACGTATGCTAACTGCAGCAATAGGTGACCCAGAAGAGTATATCGAGGAGATGACCCTTATGTCTATGTGAGGAATTGAGTATGGGAGTGGTGACCCTGCTCTTGTGATGATTCACGCGTTGGTTGGGAATGCGAGGATGAGGAGTATGATGATTCGGAATTTCCAGTTTGACAGTTCGGATTATTACTGGACAACTGAGATGTTCGGTAGTGGATGGTATGAGATTTTTGGAGGAACTAGAGGCAGTCGTGACGAGAAGTTCTTGGGGACTTCATTGAAGATTTATGGAATTTGGGGTTGCTTGATCCCTATGTAGGGAGATCATGGGGCGTCGTGTAGCGCCCTCCAAGAGTAGGTGCGATGTTCTGGTAGAAACTGTCTATGGGATAGTTGTTAGTGCGTCAATTGGTGTTGGTTCGAACACTAAGTGGGGGAGAACCGGACTTTATAGAGGGTACCAGAGATTTGCTCAAGGGCGGTTAGAAATCTAGATATAGAGACCTGCGGTTCGGAATCATGAGACCAGGGTTATTATTGGACAAGGTGAAGTGCAGTGTGAGATTAGACATGAGCTAAGTTATGAGTATGGACGTGTGTCTCCACGGCAGGTGGCCATTGGTCAGGAATCTGGTGGTGGTGAGGAATGTTAAAGGTGGTAAGCTCGTAAGGAGGGTATTGGCAACTGAGGACTTATGGCTCGGTGTATGGATTGTTATATGCCCTTTTAAGTCGTTTGGGAAATAATCGGGCGGCCAACTCCCAGGTCGGTATGTGTATTCTTGTATGGGTTTTGAGCAGTAAAGGAAAGGACTTCGGATGGTCATCAACGCATTCTGAAATGTTAGCGATTCCTTCGTGTTATGATGGAGTGTTTGAATACACCGAGGTTGTGCGTTGGGTAAAATGAAGGATTATTTACGAGATTCGGAGAGAATGTATTGTTGTACCTGCGGGATGCTGAAAATCGAAGTCAGTGGTTGAGGCAGGACTTTGGAATATATTGTAATGATGGTTCGAGGGATCTGAGTATAATGCCTTGTTTTCCGAACTAATTTTAAGAAGTCTTGAGTTGTGACGGCAGGTGGTGTATCGAGTATCTATGACTCCAGTGAGAGCCTTCGGGTAATGTCATTAAGAGGGATTATTTAGAAGAGGGGACGTTATGATGCTACGGGAAGCTGTAGTACTCATTATTCAGAGGAGGGTGTGGTGATGCTACGGGGGCCGTGGTACTCACTAGCCAGAGGATGTTATGATGCTACGGGGAGCCGTAGTACTCATTATTCAGAGGAGGGTGTGGTGATGCTACCGGGGGGGGGGGGGGGGCGTGGTACTCGCTAGCCAGAGGATGTTGTGATGCTACGAGGAGCCGTAGTATTCTCTAGTCAGCAAGAGGTAGTTATGAGGGAATACTCTTTTATTAGAGCACGATACATGAGGATCTTGGGCTTGAGTAACTCTAGTATTGAGTTTTTGGGAGTCTGGTGGTTGAAACAGGGGCGAGACTGGGGTCTCCGCCCTTGACGGGAATCACTATAATTGAGTTGAGTGGTGATTGTCGCATCATAAGGGAATTGGAAAGGTGGTATCTACGCTGGGCGCAGGTTGAGTCATGGGATAAACGTTTCATTGGGGCATGAGGTTCCAACGTTGGTACGAATCGAACTCTTGAGTTGAGTTGGCATTAATGGCATACACGAAGTGAGATTCTAGAATTCTGAGACGAGTCCCGTGCTAAGAGGAAGGATTATTGCTATCACCCGATATCTTAGACCTGGGTAGGATCGGTCCGCGGATACAGGAAATGCCATGGGAAACATGATACGATTCTATTGGGAGTATAATATCCGGTTGGAGTAAAGAGGACCTTGTGTATTATGTATCACTGGGAAAAGAGAGCTGATATGAGAGTGAAGTTAGGGAGAGTTTTCTGCTGAGGGGCTAACGAAATTGTTCGAAAGAAAGGTGGTATCGTGGCATGGAGTGTCGGATCCGATTGCTTCAGATCGATATGTGCGCTTCTCTTCCAGGTTCTGGAAGAGATTTCATGAGGAGTTGGGACACGTTTTTACACTTGACTGAGTTCTCTTACAACACCATCCATCACTCGAGCATCGGTATGCCACCCTTTGAGTTGTTGTGCAGAAGGAAGTGTCGGACCCCCTTTTCTTTGGGGAGAGGTAGGGTAACGATTGATGGGTAGTACAGAGATAGTGCTTCACACATCAGAGCAGATTCAACAGGTCAGCCAGAGGTTGTTGACCGTTCATAGTCGCCAGAAGAGTATGCGGATAGGAGACGATCTGAGCTCGAATTCCAGGTCGGTGATTTTGCACTCCTAAAGGTATCTCCTTGGAAAGGAGTGATCCGATTCAGGAAGAGGGGCAAGTAGGGGCCCTGATATATCGGGCTGTTTAGAGTGAGCGCGAGAGTAGGTAGGGTAGCATATTGTTTGGAGTTACCTGCAGAGTTGGATCTGATTCATGATACCTTCCACGTGTCATCTGAGGAAGGGTATAACCGATGAGTCGATAATGGTTCCACTGGAGGATATCCAAGTGGATGCGAGTCTGAATTGTGTCGAAGGACCAGTCGCGGTGATGGATCAGAGGAGCAGTGAGTTATCGCAGTTTAGCATTCGAGGGCGGATATCATGGTGATCGTTTGAGTGGGCGGTCTGGCGGCGGGTCAGGCCACTACCATTTCCAGATTTTGGGTTTGAGCATGTCGGCGTAGGAATGATTGGCTTAGTTTTGATTTTTGGGGGTTCTGTGTGGGTTCAGTTGTCTATAGAAGAAGATTTCAGTATGGTATGAGATTCTTTCGGTGGTACCGTTCCGAGGCAGTATAAATTTATATATGGATACAGGGGGATTTCGAGGGAAAAATCTAATTCAAGTGGGGGAGAATTGTAACATCCTGTTTCAGATTGTTCGTGATTCGTGTTGGTGGGTCACGAGTCAGGCGCGAGAAGGTTTCAGTTTGAGGCGAGTTGCTTGAAAGATAAGGGATCTCATTACTTTTCGATATGTAGGAGGATGGTGGAAACAAAGTTTTTTCTTGGAAGCTATGAAAGTTTGGAGGGTTGACAAGTTAAGCCCTTAAATTCAGGAAGTTGGCAACCAAGTACGCTGGGCGTACATAATGCGTACGCTTAGCGTACATACACGCGTTTTTCTTAAGCTGATCCACCAAGTACGCGGGGCGTACGCTAGGCGTACTAGGCACAGAGGAAAACCCTAATTAAATGAAATGTCCCTATATAAAGAAAGAGATGGTCTCATTTTTGGCCACCTTCCTCAATGGTTAGACCCTCTCAAACCCTAATATCCGTCCTTGAAGTTTGTGGTGGCCATGAATGAGCTTGTTGTGTTCTTGTGGACTTTGGACAGTCAAGAAGAAGCATGAAAGGGTGTGAAGTCGAAGAACAAGCTGTGGATCTTAGCTTACTTGGGGCTTGAGCACCATTTGAAGGTATAAAGCTCCAAATTTTCCCTCTCTTTCTGTTTTGTGCATTTTAGGGCCCATATTAGGGTTTTTGGTCCCCAAGCTTGAGACTTTATGAGTTGATTCACTCCAAAGCTTAATAGCCGTCCTTTTAAGTGTATCTAATGGTGAAGAACCATAAAAATGAGATCTTGATCGTGTGAATCTACCCATGCATGATGTTGTGACCATTTTGGGTTGTGAAAGTAAGAGTTTTTATGTGTTATGACCTCACCAGCCATGCAAAGGCTTAAAGTCGATGACTTTATGGAGTGAGAGACGTTAGGAAGTCCAGACCTAAGAGATAAGTCAAGGTCTTAACGGGTTAAGACCCATAAATGTATTTAAGCAAAACTGAGAGTACGCCCAGCGTATATCTACACAGCTTCAGGAGCTACTAAATCGAGGGTTTATCCATCCGAGTAGTTCCCCATGGGGAGCTCCAATCGTATTCGTGAAAAAGAAGGATGGATCATAAAGGATGTGCATTGATTTTTGAGAGCTAAACAAGCTAACAGTGAAAAACTGTTATCCGTTACCGAGGATTGATGCTTTGTTCGATCGGGTGTAGGGTTCGTCTTGGTTTTCCAAGATTGATCTTCGGTCAGGATACTATTATATGAGGATTCAGGATGAGGATATACAAAAAATAGCTTTCAGGACTCGGTGTGGGCACTATGAGTTTGTGGTGATGCCATTCGGACTCACCAATGCCCCATCAGCGTTCATGGATCTCATGAATAGGGTATGCAGACCGATGCTGGATCGGTCGGTGATAAATTTTATTGATGATATCCTGGTCTATCCTAAGCCCAAGGTGTAGCATTAGCAACATATGAGGGAGGTATTGGAGACACTAAGGGCAGAGAGGCTTTATGCCAAGTTCTCCAAGTGTGATTTTTAGCTATGAGAGGTACGGTTTTTGGGGCACATCATCAACCAGAAGGGCATTTCGGTTGATCCAGCCAAGATTGAGGCAGTGATGCAGTGGGAAGTACCGAAGAATGCGTTCGAGATTCGTAGATTCTTGGGTTTAGCAGGCTATTACTGGAGATTCATCCAAGATTTCTCTGAGATTGTTGTACCTTTGACCCACTTGACCAAGAAGAATGTGACATTTCGGTGGAGAACAGATCAGAAGGTTGCTTTTGAGACCCTGAGACGGAGGTTATGTGAGGCTCCGATTCTAGTACCACCTGAGAGTTTAGATGATTTGGTAGTGTATTGTGATGCATCAATCTCAGGGTTAGGCGTGGTATTGATGCAAAGGGGGCATGTGATAGATTACGCCTGGAGGCAGTTGAAGCCTCATGAGGCGAATTACCCCACCCACGATCTAGAACTAGGGGTGGTGGTGTTTGCCCTCAACAGAACGTCAACATGCGGCAGAGGAGGTGGTTGGACGTGATGAAGGACTAAAATTACGAGATCTTGTACCATCCAGGGAAGGCAAACGTGGTGGCTGATGCTTTGAGCTGCAAGATGGTAGGCTCCCCGATTAGGAACACTTTTTTGAGGATGACAGTGATCTCTCCATTGTTGGATATGATCAATGAGGCACGGGTGGAATGTTTGAAGAAGGAGAATTGGAAGTTAGAGTGGATACTGGGATAAATTCCTTTGTTCGTCCAGAATGGTCAGGGTCTACTGACCCAGTGTGGCCGAGTGTGGGTCCCAGCATCGAGGGGAGTAAGGTGAAAGATTTTGAAGGAGGCACATAAGTCCAAGTTCTCTATACACCCGGGGGCTACAAAAACGTATAGAGACTTGAGGTTGAGTTATTGGTGGCCCTGCATGAAGTAGTAGATCGCCTGGGTTATGGAGCGGTGCTTGACCTACCGGAAGGTCAAGGCCGAGTATCAGCGGCTTCATGAAAAGGTTCAGTTGTTACCCATTACCATGTGGAAGTGGGAAGAGATCACTATGGACTTCATCACGAAGTTACCGAGGAAACGAGGGGTGTGGACGCCATATGGGTGATTATGGACATGTTGACGAAGAGTTCCCACTTTATGAAGATCTCTGAGAGTATATTCGTTGACAAGTTGGCGCATATTTATGTGTGAGAGGTGGTAGCTAGACACGGGGTGCCAGTATCGGTAGTCTCTGACAGAGATGTTCGATTTACATCTAGATTCTAGAAGAAGTTCCACAAGAAACTGGGCACTCAGTTACACTTTAGTATGGTGTACCACCCCCAGACAGATGGCCAGAGTGAGAGGATAATCAAAACACTCAAGGATATGCTTCGGGCATGCGTGTTGGATTTTGGACGTAGTTGGGATACATACCTCCTGTTGGCAAGATTTTCATACAATAACAGTTACCATGCTAGTATCGACCGAGCTCCGTTTGGTTTGTTGTATGGTCAGAGGTGTAGGACCCCGGTTTCTTGGGGTGAGGTTGGACACCGGGTCATGGGGAACACTAAGGTAGTGCTCAAGACTACTGGCCTGATTCAGCAGGTGCGCGATCGGTTGCGATTCACGCAAATCCATCAGAAAATCTATGTTGACCGGCGACGATCGTATCTTGAGTTCCAGGTGGGGGACTTTGTGTTACTAAAGGTGTCTCCATGAAAGGGAGTCATCAGGTTTCGAAAGTAAGGAAAGTTGGGACCCCGATACATGGGACCATTCAGGATTACAGCCTGGGTGGGCAAGGTGGCCTATCGTTTGGATCTGTCGGATGATCAACTTAGACAGATACACAACACCTTCCATTTGTCTCAGCTTCGGAAGTGTGTCACAGACGAGGCTGCGGTCGTTTCCCTGGACAACATTCAGGTGGATGAGAGCCTAAACTACATTGAGAGGCATGTTGCGATTTTGGATAAGAGGACCAAGGTTCTTCGGAACAAGGAAGTGAAGTCTATACAGGTGCAATGGCAGCACCGAAGGGGCTTCAAATGGAAATGGGAGTCGGAGGATGAGATGTGGGAGTATTACCCTGATCTATTTGCATCTACGGACTTCGAGGATGAAGTCTAGTTTAAGTGGGGGAGAGTTGTAACACTCAAAATCAGGTATTATTGTTGAAACCCTTGAAATTTAATTATTGAATAATAGGTCCCTTAAGTACGTTGGGCGTACCAAAGAGTATGCAGGGCATACGTGATGGATGTGTAAACCCTAATTTCCCATAATTGAGACCAATATAAGCATCCTTATCTCATTTAAGCTCCACCCTAATCAGCCTCTTTCACCTTCAAACGTCCCTAAAAACCCTAAAATCATTAGAGTGTGTCTTTAAGCTTAAAGAGTGCATTTGTGGCCATTTTAATGTCCATTCAAGAAGAACAATTTGCAAAGCAAGCTTCGATCGGCATTGGTCTTCAAGAATCTAAATCTAGTTCACCTTGGAGAGCTTCTGGAGGAATAAAGCCTTGATCTTGTCATCTTATTCATTAGATCTAGCTAGGGTTTTCTATTTGGTCCCTTTAGTTGGTTTTGGACCTCCTCTTGAGAGTTGAGCAACTCCAGAGGCTGAAATGTTAGATATGATCTTTGTAAGCATGCTAGATGCATAAAGGTGCTAGCTTGGGGAGTATCTAGACTCCATGTATGAGTTTGAAGCCTTATATGAAGTCCTACTATGAAGAATGAAGTTTTTATGTCCTATATAGCATGCAAGGGCATAAAGTTGCCAAATTTATGCCCTAGGACGTCTTAATGAGCTCAGATCTGATATTGCACGATAAAACATCGATTATTAAGCACTTAATGGAATAAAGTGCTTAATTTGTTTGTACGTCGAGCGTAACTTAGAGTACCCATCGCGTACAGCCTAGGGACTCAGTATGTGACATCCCCATTTTCACGCCCAGAAAAGACCGATTTTTATTTATGCTTCATAAAAATCAGAGTACCTCTTTCGATAAAAATGTTGCGGAATTTGTTCCCAGTAAAATATGATAAATACATTATCAAATAATTTTTGAAGAAAAATATTTTTATTCATTTTAAAACATTTGGGATGCCATCGTTAATACAGAAACATAAGCATAAACAGAACTTACATTCATTATCACTAGTGATTTATATCTCCTTAATCCCCATTGTAATGTGACTTCATATCAACACCTGTGATATAAATAAACTGAGTGGGTCAGGTTGGGAAACCTTGTGAGTACATAGGTTTTGCAACCCATAATAATATAATTATTATGTTTAAACATCAAATAATCAACCCCATTACCCATCCCCATTATCTTCTTTACTCTTAAGGATCTACCCTAAGAATCAACTATTCCTCGTTCATTTATTCCTAAGGATCATCCTAAGTAATTGGCATAAAGTCCATCGTTACCAAGGTTTATAGATTACAACTAGTGAACACGTAGTCCAAAACATATGGTAAACACTTAGTTCAAAAACAACTAGTGAAGACACTTAGCTCAAAAATACCTAGTGAACATACTCAGTTCAAAATACCTAGTGAACACACTCAGTTTAAAAATACCTAGTGAACACACTTAGTTCAAAAACACCTAATGAGCACCTAGTTCAAAAAACACCTATAGGTTACGAGCCTACTAGAGTTCCACTGGACTGTCTAGTATAGTCCGTGGTTGTCATCTATACTCCACTAGATGACTGGATCACAATCAACATTGATGTCTTTCATCGTGCTATCACATAGAAACTATATCATCTACCCATGTTTTACTGTGACATCCCCAAAATCACGGCCAGAAAAGACCGGTTTGTTTATGCTTTGTTTAAAAATCAGAGTAACATTTTAAATAAAAGTGTTGCGGAATTTGTCCCAAAACAATAACATGATAAAGATTTATAAAAAGCATTTCCATAGAAATGTATTTCATTAAAAGACTCGGGATGTCATGTTCGTACAGATCAAAAGCATAAACATTACAATACAAGCCTTACTACATTATTTCATATCTACAGGCCTATATCCGTAATCCCTCGTCCAAACATCATATATATGCTCAAGCGCCACTACCTGTAATACATAAAACTGAGTGGGTCAGGCTCGGGAGCCTGGTGAGCACATAGGGTTTTCAACCCACAATAAATCAGTTTATAAACTTCATTAAATTAAACAAACCCGATTACCCGTTCCCGTTATCTTTCATTACGTCCCTAAGCATCTATCATAAGGGACCTATCCTAAGGATTATCATCGGGATGGACATTACTGCTAAGGGGATTCCTTAGCAACAAATGTCCTTAAGGCAACCATGTGGGGGATGGAGTACATCTGGTGAGCACACAGTTCAAATAAACACCTACAGGTTGCGAGCCTGCTAGTGTTCCACTGGACTGTCTAGAATAGTCCGTGGTCGTCATCTATACTCCGCTAGATGAATAGATCATCAATAACATCTATAACGAGGCCTCTCATTATTTTATTTTGTCACACAACAACTATTACATCTACCCATGTTTTACCCAACACATTTTGTAGATATAAAATACATATACCGTTTAAATCTTTGAAAACATGTATAAAACGTTCATCCAGCATAGATAGCAAGTATTCAGATAATATTCACACATAGCACGTAATTTATATTAAATACTTCATATCTATGTGTAAGCTGAAAGTAACTATGCACTCACCTGAAAAGGTGGTGATTCCGAACTCAGACAGCGCTTCGCTTCTTAAAAAGAATTTTCTTCGACGAAACCTAGTATTATTACCACTAGAGTTTAGTTTATTATTCGTTGAGACTAATTAATAGTCTAGCTATTATTATTATTATATAAGCGTCAAAAAATACTTATATAACCCATAATAATAGCCCAAGTATTTATTATAAGTTCCTAATAACATTACTATAATTAAATAAAAGCTATATTAAAAATAGCGTAGGCGTAGCTCACTTACAGCGGGTTTTATAGAAAACCAGGATTTGCTAGGAGCAGCGTTTCCGAGTCGAAAAGCTCTTCTTCTCGAAGCCGTCGAGCACACCGGAGCTTCCGCCTCGTGCTAGGGAGGTTCCCTAGGCTTTCCGGGGGATTTCGGAGCTAGAGAGAGGTTCTAGAGAGAGAGAGAGAGAGAGAGAGTAAAGAGAAGAAAGAATGGGAAAGGTGTGAAGAAAATGAGGGTGGGAGAGGTGGTATTTATAGGGTGAAATGTGGCTGAACTTGGTGCCACATGTCACCATCTGGTGGCAAGCCTTGGGGAGAAAGCAATGGCCAAGATTATGCCACATCACCCATTTTCGCACATCACACTTCCGACTTCTAAAATCCGTAACTTTCACATATGACCTCCGTTTTTGACGTTCTTTATATCCACACATAGGTAATAATAAGATCTACAACTTTCATTTTGACTCCGTCGGCTAATTCTCGACCGATCTTAAATTTAACAGTACAAGGAGATTATACTGTTAAACGTCTGCGTAAAATTAATAACTTCTACATACGGACTCTGTTTTTGTCTGTCTTTTTACCGTTGATTTCCTATTAATGAGATCTTCAACTCTCATTTACGTTGCGTAAGCCAAAAACCGCTCGAACTAAAATTCGAGTTTCGGGCCGTGCACTGCTAAGCCGAATCTTAGAAAAATCATAACTTCTTCATACGAAGTCAGATTTGGGCGTTCTTTTTATCAATGTTCTTAGTTTAACATATTCTACGACTTTTGTTTAGATTTCTAAGGCTAAAAAGTCTTCTATCATAAATTCACTATTTACGTCTTCCGGTGCCGTGCCGGTTTTGCCGTAAAACTTCAGCGGGTCATAACTTCTTCGTTATAGCTCGGATTTCGGCATTCTTTATATGTACGGAAACCTTGAGACATATTCTACAACTTTATGTAGAGATATCGGGATTATATCACACTTTAATTTTGACGCTCATTTTTATTCTTTATTAATTATACATTTATAATTAAATAATAAACACATAAACACACATAATTCACATAATACTCAAATATTTCATATTTATTACTTCAAAAAGAGTTACAATAGTTGACCTAGACTATTACATTGACAAAAATGCTTAGCCCTGAAAACCCGGGCGTTACATTTACCCAACACATTTTGTAGATATAAACTACATATACAGTTTAAATCATTTAAAACATGTATAAAAATCTTTCACCCAGCATAGACAGCAAGTATTCAGACAATATGCACACATAGCATGTAATTTATATTAAAATACATCCTATCTACGTGTAAGATGAAAGGGACTATGAACTCACTTGTTAAGGTGGTGATTCCGAACTCAGACAGCGCTTCGTTACTCATAACATAATTTTCCTTTGACAAAACCGAGTATCATTACCACTAGAGTTTAGTCTATTATTCACCGAAACTAATTAATAGTATAGCTATTATTACTATTATATAAGCATTTTGCAACACTTATATAACCCATAATAATAGCCCAAGTATTTATTATAAGGTCCTAATACCATTACTATATTGAATCATAAGTTATACTAAAGATAGGTTAGGCATAGCTCACTTACAACGAGTTTTTCTCAAAATCGGGCACTGCTGGAGCAGCGTTCTCGAGCCGAAAGACTCTTTTTCTCGGAGACGTTGGGCACTCCGGGGCTTCCTCCTCATGCTAGGGAGGTTCCCTAGGCTTTTCGGGGGGGGGGGGGGGGGTTAGGGCTTAGAGAGAGAGAGTATATAGAGAGGAACGAAGGGTTAAGGTGTGAGGAATGAAGGAGAGGGGCATTTCTATATATAGGAGGCTGGAGGAAGGTTCACGTTGTGAATTTTTGTTATTCACGTCATGAGCCAGGCTGGCTACAGCCAGCCACAACCTGGTGCTGACACGTGGCATTGCACACAGGGTGGAAATCAGCCGATTTTCAAAAATTCCTAACTTTCGCATACGAGCTTTGTTTTCAACATTCTATTTTTTCACGCGTAGGTAAAAACAAGATCTACAACTTTCATTTAGACTCTGTCGGCTAATTCTTGATCAATCTTAAATTTAACAGTAATAGGAGATTAGACTATTAAATGACCGCGAAGAATTCATAACTCCTTCATACAGACTCCGTTATCGTCTGTATTTTTACCGTTGAGTTCCTATTAATGATATATTCAACTCTCATTTAGGTCGCATAGGCCAAAAACCGCTCGAACTAGAATTCGAGTTTCGGGCCATAAACTTCTAAGCCGAAACTTCGAAAAATCATAACTTCCTAAGTCAGATTTGGGCATTCCTTTTATGGATGCTCTCGGTTTAACGTATACTACACGTTTGGTTTAGATTACTAAGGCAAAAAATTCCTCTATCGTAAATTCACTATTTTACGTTTACCGGTGTCGTGCCGGTTTTGCCGCAAAACTTCAACGGACCATAACTTCTTCGTTATAACTCGGATTTCGGCATTCTTTATATGTATGGAACCCTTGTAACATATACTACAACTTGGTTAAGATTAATCCTCCTAAATAATCTTCCATCAAAATCTCATTTTTGATGCTCATTGTCTCTAAATTGACTAGCCCGGATCTACAGGCGTTACACAGTACGTTGCATGTACCAGGGTGGTACGCAAGGCGTACACACAACAGATGGACTCGGAATGGTTTTGGGCTTGTAAGATTTTGGGCCTTAATTAGTCATTTGGCCTGGTCATGTTTTGGAGTTAGTGGGCTAGCTTATCTGTTTTCGGCCATGGATGCTTTGGTTGGGCCTTATTGGGCCATAAGGCCCATTAATGATTTTGGACATGGACTTTAAGCCCTTAGCAAAGGAAGACTTTTTGGGCCATTGTGAAAGGACTTGGGTTTGGGGTCTTCAATTGGATAGTGTTCAGTGCTAACCTTGGGTAATAATATGATTGTTCAGCACGGGTGGTTACAGACTGTTAGGAGAGCAGCTTTCGGACTCAACAGACAGAGGTGAGTCTTCTCACCATACCAATGAGTCTAAGGCACCAAGGCCGACCCATTTAATGTCATATGGATTATTAGTTGGTTATGTGATATGTCGCTAGGAAATTTGTATGAAAGTCCTTGGGGGGTTCTGTGACAACATGAATCTTTTCAGTCATCAAAAGTCGAGTTTCCGTTAAATAAATTTCTGAAATTCACGAATTCCGTTAAGTTCATAAGGGTTGGAAAATCATTTAAACTATATAAATATAGTTTATATTAGTTTCGGAATCAAAATCTCTTGAAAATTCAAGTTTGCCCTCGAAAAATCAGCAAACCTCATCCAGCTTCACGTTTACGGCCGTAAACCCTTAGGTCGCAAACCCGTTTACCGCCGAGAACCATTTCCAGCCGCAAACCCGACCGATATAAAGGTTTTTCCTCGAAATATTTTTCATTTTTCATCTTTTTCATCTAAAAACTCTCTCAAGTTGCTCCCAAGAACCTCCCAAGAGTATTCATATGTTCAAGATCTAACCTTTAAATCTTCAAATTTTTCATCAAGAACACCAAGAACAGCCTTCATATCTTCAAGGGCTGGAAACCAGTTCACGACTGCAAACTTGTTCACAGCCGCAAACCAGTTCGCAGCTGCCAACTTAGTTCACGATCAAAAATCCAGTTCATGACCGCAAACCGTGGATCCCAACAGCAAACAGCTTTGAACCGTGAACCTTGGTTGAAAACCCTTTTTTCCCACTTCAAACAAGTCTTTGTAACATTCCTAAACCAAAAACAAGTGTTTTCTAACACTATAATTAATGGTTTTGCTAATTAAAATACAATTATGTGTTTAATTAGGATACCGTTAATTCTGCATACTCCAACTCGAGGATCATCTTTCCGGTTTTGCTATCGACCATGTGCACATAATCAACTGTGAGTTCATTCTCCTACGCTTTTACTATTTTTAACGTTTTTAAAGAGGGGGGGGGGGGGGATACAAGCCAAACAGATGGTAAATTTTGTATTTTTATACAAAGGAATTTAACAGAATAAAAACTTATGCAATTGATATAACCAAGAGATCACTACCTTTTTATAAAATATCTAGATATTTTATCCCTTTTGTAACATGTTGAGCATAAGGGAAGTTTTCAACTTACAAACATAATTGCAAAATTTTCAGAACAATACGTGAATCGAATACATAACATACATGCAAACTATAATAAGTATAGTTTGGGATTCAACACACGGTTTTATCAATTCCAGAGCTTATACATTAACAAATATATATATAAACTATGATAGATGTAGTTTATGGCATACAATACTATTTGTTGAACACAAGAGTACAACATTAAATAATTATTTAAGTATAATTATTTTTACTCTACAAGTATACATACATTTTCAAGTACAAGAGAACACTACAAAACTACACGTAAACTAGTTAAAATAGGGTTGTGAGGCATAACTTCACTTGTACCCTTCAGGGTGCGAACTAAATCCTACCACAATATAACCAAAGTCTCCTGGAGAGAGAGCATGAGATTTGTGAATAGATCTATTCGGGACTGGCAATCTCACACCTAAACTGCTAGCTACAGTTAGGCAGGCATGTCTGGGGTGACAAATATCATACCATTCTGACGCTTGAAGAACGTTGCATCGGTCACTAGGTCATATCAAACATGGGTATAACAAACTCACCATAGTATAAACTAACCATATTATGGGATTTCATTCTTCATTAGTTTTATTTTTAGCAATAAAACTACTATACATACTGGTGGTAACCATGGTTTTAATGCAAAAAAATACTATACATATTGGGGGTAGCCAGGTTTATCATACAAGGATTTTTCATACAAAACAACGTTATACACTACAACTGGTGGTAACCATGCTTATTAACTAACATTTTAATATACTACTACTGAATACAGTTGTTGGATTAGTGTCTAAGTCCATAACTATTTTGGTATGTACTTGACCCGATGGTGCATGGTCCTTTTGGGTTGCCTTCACCAAAGCAACTTGATTGGAAAAATAAACAAAGAGAGAGAGGATATTATGATTTATTAATATGTTATAAGAATAATATATTAAAGGAGAAATCATATTTGTTTAATTAATATTGGTCAATAATTAATTAGGAATTAATTTTGTGATCAAGTGTAATTAATTAAACTAGAGGGGCTGATTTGTAATTATATAATAGTTACAAAATAAGGTAAGGATTATCTTATTATTAGGTTGGACGAATTTAAGGTGATAAGGCCTTAGAATTCGACTATGATAAGGATTCAACGATTATCTTATGGGTTGCTTTGTGGATAAGCAACTAGATAAGGATAATGACTGAAACCCTATCTCTACACCTATATAAACACCCCTTGGCTCATGAATTCGTGTATCCCTTCCCAAGAGGTCCTAAGGATGAATTCTAACCTCTCTCCTCTCTTTATACCTTCTCCATTTGCTCTTGGTGTTTGTAAGCCATTAGAGGAGTGACACTTGTGACTCTAAGCATTCCAAAGTCAGTACAAGGAGATTTGGGATTGTTATTGCTACATAACAATCAAGGTATGATCTTAAACCTAATTACATATTAATATGATTACTTGAATGCTAGAATTAGGGTTCATAGTCTTGGATTCAAAGCATGTACAATAGAGAAACCTAGATCCAATCATTAGGGTTTGTATGAGCACATAAGATGTTTTATGACCGAAACCCATCAGTGGTATCTGAGCCATTGGTTTGGTTTCAATTGTATGAACTTGATATATTAGGGTTTATTGCCAATAAACCCTAGGAGGCTAGGTTTTTTTTTGAGATTAGGGTTTGCAAACCCTAATTTGCAAGAGTTTGAATAAGATCTTCAAATCCTTTCCTTAAACCCTTAAATTTCGAAATCTAGGGTTTGTTATAATCCCTTAATTTTCGAAATTTGCCTCCTCCCCAAGATAAGATCCTAATTTTTAGGGATTTGGATTATCCCATATCTTGTAATTATCCTTTAATTGTTATATATGGTAATTCAAGATCTTGCATTATCCATCCATATTTTCGAAATCTATATAGATATTTAAGGGATTAGGATAACTTAAATGTATAAATGGTAATTATCCTCATTATTTAGATAATCCCTTATGATTTAATAATTAAATTAATAGTCTAATTCAAGATAATTATTAAATCAAGAGTTTTAATATTTAAAATTTTAATTTAAATGTCATAAATTCGAAATTTTAAGATAGATTAAAACTAAATTGTTTTGAAATGTTTCAAAACTTGCCCTCAAGTTTTGGAATTTAAAAGTTGATTAAAAAGGTTTAATTAGGAGTGTTAAATTCTAAAACCCTAGTATTGTTTTGAAAAGATCAAATCACACCCTTATGGTTTTATTAATTAATTAAGGTGTATAATTAAAAGAGATTTAATAAATCCATAGAAGTTTTGGTTTGCAATTTAATTGAATTAAAGGTATAATTATTAAATTTGACTACCTAGTATTTTAAAAGTGTAAAATACACCCTATACTATATATAACATTAAAAGTCTAACATTATATATATATATATATATATATATATATATATATATGTATGTATGAGTAAAAGTCAGTCTTACCGTTAGTAGGCCTCATTCACGAAGCTGCTCTATAAGGGGTGTTTAAGGAAATTGCCTATAAAATAGCGATTGAATGGTTATCCACTCTTACCCACCACACTCTTGACTAGTGGAGGGTCGTTAGCTGAACGTGTAGGATAGGACGAAACCTTCCATTATGAGTATAATGAAATACAAAGTAACTAAATGTTTTTCAAATTCCCAATCTTAGTTACTTAGGCAAAAGTGAATTGATGCAGTTCCATGAAATTACACTTTGTGCCCTTGCGAAGACGTTAGTGGAGCGTGTGTGGTTTACCGGCACACTAAATGGTTCTAAGCAAAGGTTGCAAAGGGTGACTCAATGTTTGTCATAGTTCGGTGGAGCGTGTGTGGTTTACCGGCACATCGAATGGGTGATTGTAACATGTGAGGGCACCATGTAAGTTTGCATGGTTATTCACACCCGCTTTGTGATCCTCGGCATCCCAGTCACAAACAAGAGGGGCATATCGAGATTTAAACATGCCATTGAAAGTTCAATGAATCTCAAAGGATCTAGGAGTTTTCATAGATTTAAAACTTAAATTTCTTTTTCGTTTTTCATGGTGGAAATTAGTGAATCGTCATTCACTTACCTTCAAATATTCTGCAATTAGGGTTACGGCATCCCTCTCCCGATTTGTAGAATATTGTGTTGGGTCCTAGCCTTAGTATTTCATTTGGGTGATTTACTAAGGACTCAATCGATCAACTAACTTGAATTTGTTTTCTCCCGTTTTGTAGATGTCAAAGTTTGACAACTATGGTCTTCCCAAATCCCGTGGAACAAGCATTCCACATGAAGATGATATTCCATAATTCGATCGAGGAACAAGAAATCATGCTTCACTTCCTCCTCCTCCTCCAATTATTCTCCCTAACCCACAAGATTGTAAAATTGAAAGGTTCAATGTCACTCAAGCCCTTTTCGCAAGTAAACATAAAGAAGGAAAGTCGGTGTGTGCACACATCTTAAGGATGAAGTCACACATTGATAGGTTAAGAATGATGGGATCCGTTGTTGGTGAAGAGATGGCTCTTGATTGGGTTCTTCAGTCACTTCCTAACTCGTATAGTGAGTTCGTAAGAGAGTACTATATGATGAACCACGACATGACCCTTATTGATCTCACCTATATGCTTATTGCTGCTGAATCAACAATGGTTTGGCGCAATAGAAAAGCAAAGTTGATTGGTGAATCTGCCTTCAAGACCTCTATGGATATAGACAATGGCAATGAAAGACATGCAATGATCGAAAAGTTTGATCATAAGAGAAAGGCGATGTCTGAAGTAGTTCCATGTGTTGTTCCAAAAGAGTCAATTTTCTTTTATTGCCAAGAGAAGGGGCATTAGAGACGAAGTTACCCTATTTACCTAAGAGATCTAAGAGATGGGAGAGTCAAAAGTATGACTACGCTTCAGGTAAAATCCACTATCTAACTCCGTTAAGTTCCTATTCATTGATTCTTAATACATGATGTGATAAGATTGCATTTGAATGTTTTGAAGGATCGGTGAAAAGAAAGGAAGCTTGAAAAGAGAGCAAGATGAATCTAATCACAAGAGATGGATCTTGATCACATGGACTTGAAGATTGGATTTTGAGCTTAGATAGTTATGACAAAGTTGTTAGAAATTTTCCTTTTACATAGTTTTCAATAGATTTTGCATTGTAAGGACAAATGTTTTTCCGCTGCTTGTATAAATAAAATAAATTTTGTTTGACTTATTTATTTATTTATTTATTTACTTCCTTGCAATGAAATCGTTATAAAATTGATGTTTGCATATTTCTACAACGAATGGATATGATTCTTAGTTATGTTATTTATGGAAATGTCGAGAATTTACCAAATAGCGAGAGTTTCTCATCGCCCAAGTTTCAATCGGACAGAAACTTGGAATCACGCAACTTGGTTGCATGATGAATGAAAATTTTCATATTTGGAAATTAGACAAATTCGTTGACAAAGTGTCAAGGAAGGACTAGGAGATCGAGTACACAAAGTTGTGTGTTGATCAAGTTCACCATAAGAGTAACAAAGATATTCGTCATGATTTACTAAAGGCTTAGTAAATATGATTACACTTACAAGATTAAGTGTAATTCTGAATTGATTAAAGGGTTTAGATCAATAGTAGAACGAATAAGAAGAATCAAGTAGGCAGAAAGATAAAAGTTTCTCCATTCTAAGAAGAAGGGAGAGTAGCTTTTATGCTTTATAATGGATCTTAATGATTAAGAACCATATCTCAATTGATCCTCTAAGTGAGTCTTAGTACAATTGTATGTTTAAGAAGAGGAATCAAGGATTGAAGAAATGGTTAAATCAAGAAGTCTATCATACTTCGTTCCAATAACAAGTCTTAAAGTTAAGATTGTGACAATGAGTGAAAAGTATTAAAGGTTTATAACATTCATCAAATATGGAAAGTTGTGATGTCTTGAATAAGACAAAGATCGACTAGGACCAATTTACGAAGTGTTTTGATAAAAACTACACTAACTCTTGAATATTTGTTTGTCAAGAAATGTTTATTGACAAAAGAATCTTATATGTCAAGGAGTCAGTGGGAGTCTTATTGGTCTGGAAAGTTTTCAAGAACAAATCAAATAAACCTTGTCGATCATCACTAGCACACGAGTTGAGGTTTACAACCTATCGTGTTGACAATATTTTGATTTTGTGCTGTTCCAATTGAGTTAATTATGCATGTGAGTCCTATGAGTTATCATTTTGAACGCATAAAAGGCAAAGCACCTTGATCAATGAAAGTTACATTGATAGGAAAAGGGTGAGATGCTTAACTACTTGGAAGACGTGGTGGGCAGCTGTGCTACCATAAGGCAAGAAATCAAGATTAAAAAAGGCTCGATCCATATGAGTTTGAATTTGTCGTAAACTTTGGTTTTAACAAATTCACATGGATAGGAACAAATACACCATTTAAATCTAAGTTTCATAAGATTTCCTCCTTCATGAAAATGATTGTGAGGAAATGCATTCACTAAGAAAGATTTTAAGAAGATAGTGATTGTAAAATTGCATTCTCGAATTCGATCATGGTTACGGTATCCCTTTCCATAATTTGAGTTGTGAGGTTTGGCAGTTAGTCTTAATTGTTGAGACACACATATGAACTATCTAAGGCAAAGGTGTATAAGTTCAAGAAGCCTTGATAAAAGATTATCAAAGCACTAAGAATTAGAAACATGGACTTAAAAAAATTCAATAGGTATTGTCTTTCTGAAAGTTAAGATGTTTATGAATACATGTCAAAGCTAGTGGGAGCATAAGTGTTATGTTTTATAGTAATGATCATAATAGTGGGAGCATAAATGTTATGAGTGTATGATTATTATGGAAAGTTTTGCAAGTTGGCAATATTAATTATAGAAAACAAGAGTTATACCTTGCAAAGTCGTAAGGGTTGTATAGTTGTTTTGCTATAATTAAGGGAGAGAATATTATGCTTCATTTCAAATTAAAGGATTAGGTTGTGAAACGTTAATAGATTTAGTCAAAGGTACATAGTGTGTTCTTAAAATTTCGATTATGATTACAGCATACCTCTTCACAATTCGAATTTTGAGAACATAGCAAATAAAACATTATGCGTCGTGTCCCATACGCTTCGGGTATAGGATCGATTGCAAATGCTTTAATGTTTGACCATTCTAAAATTTTCCAAATGTCTAGCGCATTTAGAGGGAAAAGGGACTAGAATTGGTTTTGATCAAAATAATTAAACAACTATCAAAGGACAATCCAAAGTTCGACGAGGATTGGTTGCTTGTGAGTAGTTGGAAGCATGGTATTGAATGGACCATATCGACATTATTATGAATAGATAAGATTCTATTAAGAAATGAGTTGTCATATGGAACATATGGAAGCGTGTCCATACTGGGAAGTAAATATTGAAAATCTATTACTAGATTAGAAACTTTTATGCAAAAGGATGTTCAAAGGAATGTTCTTTGAGAAAGAGACATCATATCTAAGGAATTGTCTTGTAACAATCTCCGATAGAGGACTTTGTAATATCGTTGGCAATAGTATTTGTGACTTTAGTGCAGTGACATTACGAAAGGATCGTTGCATAAAGTGTTAGAATCTAGCATATTCTATAAGTAGCAAGAATTTGATATTCTTAAACTTATGAAAAAATGAATTTGGAGTTGTGAAATGAAAATGATTGGAAATGTGTCCATTGTGATCTATTTCACAAAGTAAGAACCATAGGTAAACATTGTGTGCATGCTAGGAGCATGGGACAAGTGTAATAATTCAAGTAAGAAGTTGATTATCCGAAACGACAAATAATGAGTAATCGGTATGGTGATAAATAAAAGGAGTTTTATTTATACTCAAAGGTTTGAGGCCATATGGGATTAGTATTATTCTTGTGTTTCACCTTGCATGTTTTAACTTCCAAAATAATTGAGTTTATTAAGAATAATCGAATTATTCAAACGGGCCACAGTCATTCATATGTTGGAAGTAGATATGAATGAAGACTTTTGTGAATTGGTGTGTGGATTGTCTAGAAGAGTGTTAGACATAAGCAAACGTTTACTGAAACATTCATGAGTGCTTATGAATATGAATTTGAGCATTGGATTAAACCCACGCTCACTTTGATCACTCCATGAATTGTATCACGAGTGATTGGTGAGACGATAACATCTTATATTGTTGAAACCGAGATGTGTGAGTTGTATCTTGCTAATCGGTTGCACATTGATAATAAGAAAACGCACTAATAACTTGGTGTTATAAAACATATTGTTGTGTGTGATTTGGTTAGTGAGTGCAAGCAAGCATTGTATCAAAGTTTATCCGTTCCTTTTATCCAAAGAAGGATAAAAGCGATATCTTTGGGCCCCTCGATGGTTTAGTGATGACAAACGTAAATGCTCGGCCGGGCTAGGGCTAATTTGATTTGTTCAATTAGTCTGTCGTCATAAATCGGAAATCGAGATATAGTACAAAGAGAATGGTTTGAAATCATATCTCATATGATATCTAGAATGGAGGAATATATGATCCCTTATCTAAGGACACGCGTATCTGATATGATCAGAGTTGACAACGGCTTTGGAAAGCTACGATTGCAGATCGGGATCTGAAGTCATACGCATAATAGTTGTTAGACTTATCCAAGTGGGAGACTGTTGGATTAGTGTCTAAGTCCATAACTATTTTGGTATGTACTTGACCCGATGGTGCATGGTCCTTTTGGGTTGCCTTCACCAAAGCAACTTGATTGGAGAAATAAATAAAGAGAGAGAGGATATTATGATTTATTGATATGTTATAAGAATAATATATTAAAGGAGAAATCATATTTGTTTAATTAATATTGGTCAATAATTAATTAGGAATTAATTTTGTGATCAAGTGTAATTAATTAAACTAGAGGGGCTGATTTGTAATTATGTGATAGTTACAAAATAAGGTAAGGATTATCTTATTATTAGGTTGGACGAATTTAAGGTGATAAGGCCTTAGAATTCGACTATGACAAGAATTCAAGGATTATCTTATGGGTTGCTTTGTGGATAAGCAACTAGATAAGGATAATTACTGAAACCCTATCTCTACACCTATATAAACACCCCTTGGCTCATGAATTTGTGTATCCCATCCCAAGAGGTCCTAAGGACGAATTCTAACCTCTCTCCTCTCTCTTTATACCTTCTCCATTTTCTCTTGGTGTTTGTAAGCCATTAGAGGAGTGACACTTGTGACTCTAAGCATTCCAAAGTCATTACAAGGAGATTTGGGATTGTTATTGCTACATAACAATCAAGGTATGATATTAAACCTAATTACATATTAATATGATTACTTGAATGCTAGAATTAGGGTTTATAGTCTTGGATTCAAAGCATGTAAAATAGAGAAACCTAGATCCAAGCATTAGGGTTTGTATGAGCACATAAGATGTCTTATGACCAAAACCCATCAACAGTAACGAACAAACATTTTGGTCTTAGGGTTTAAGACTACCATTCATTATAAAAGAAAATATTGGATTTTCTTGAGAATCACACAAATAGTTTTATAGATTCAATGACAGGTTTTCATTACAAAAACATTCTTATGAACTCACCAACTTAAATGTTGATGCACTTTCAAAATCGCTTGTATTCTCAGGGAATCAGTAGTCAGGTACTCCCACGAGCTTTTGAGAAAATGGAGCATATAGAGTCACATATTTTACTCTTTTGTTATATTTTTTTCGTAGACAAACGATGTATCAAACAAATGTAAATACATTATATATTCAATGTAATGGTTGTGTTTACTTTGATTACTATGATGCAATTCTTGTGATATTGTATATGACGTCGTGCACCCCCAAACGTTTCCGTTGTTTTGGTTTGGGGGTGTGACAAGTTCCCGTGGCAGTATATTAACACCATGAGGAGGTTCCTATGGCATTTACTATAAGTCCCAGGAGGGTTTCCACAGCTTACTAGTATGTTTACTTGTTTAACTCGTATGATATTTCCATGATTAGTATAGATCGTGTGGAGGTCCCCGCGGCAATTAGCCAAGACCACGTGGGGGTTTCCAGTGGCTGCTAGTAAAGACCACGTAGGGGTTCCCCGTGGCACTTTGTGTAAGACCTTGGAAGGTTTCGAAGGCATCCATATATGTTTACATGCATGGATTATGTGATATGTGTAACTTTATAGCTAATATGATATGTTTTATGTGGATTATGTGTGGGGTATGCTTTGGGGGGACTCACTAAGCATTAACTTACAGTTCATTGATTTGTTTCAGTCACATCTGAGCCTAAGGGCAAGGTGAAGGCTTGATGGTGCGTGGTGCACTCTCCGACATTTGTTTTGATGGGACACTCTGATGTTTTGAATAAAATGTTAACGTTATGAATTTTGAAAACAGTGGTTAATGTTACTTCACCATTTATGGGAATGTTAGGCTAATTAGAAATGAAAATTTTATTTTGAAAATTTGGGTCGTTACAAATGTAATCTATTTTATGTAAATTAACATAAAGGTTCTACATATAAAAAATCTAGGAATATCATGCATATGTAAATAAGTCTATCTATTCTCAAACTCTTCCTTTTGAGATATTTTATACAAAAATGTAACATTTGGACCAAAAAATAGACAAGTTGTAAAAAAGGAATAATATTAAATGACCATTTCACCCTTCCATGCTTATGAAAACTGATGTATGTTTTTGTGATCGTAAGCATCTGTTTTTTCGATTCTATTTGTGTGTATGTATGTGGATATGGACGTTCATAATGACTAAAATTAACCAAAAACCGTCAAAAA
The DNA here is from genome assembly GCF_052625555.1 of Lactuca saligna. Taxonomy (NCBI): domain Eukaryota; kingdom Viridiplantae; phylum Streptophyta; class Magnoliopsida; order Asterales; family Asteraceae; genus Lactuca; species Lactuca saligna. The sequence continues at coordinate 98,180,142 of NC_136424.1, read as the reverse complement.
AGGAAAGCTTCAATTCCCCGCAATGCGGGGTACATTCACTAGTTTGTTAATAAATTATAACTTTTTTTCCAGAAAATTAAAAAAATAGAAAAACGTCATTTTGAGCCCCGTAAATAGTCCCGAATGGCCGAAAAACACCGTACGTCACAGCAAAGCTGTGAGTTTTGTAAATCGCATCAATTTACATCAAATATGCGAATATCGTCCAATTCCAATTCATTGCGTCAATTTTTTTTTGATGTCACTAAATTGTCATTCCTACTAGCGATGACATCATCATGATATGTTATTATTCATATATGAGTAAAGTTTAGAAATCATTATGACATATTTAGTGATGATGTTACTAACTTCAATCCTACTAATAAAAACATGATTATAATCTGTTATTTTTATTTATGTGAATAAACTATACATGTTGATTTATTTATTTTGTGAATACAACCTTTATATATATATATATATATATATATATATATATATATATATATATATATAGACACACACACACACACACATATATATATATATATATATATATATATATATATATATATATATATATAGGTAAAGGTTCAAATGAGAACCAAAAAAGGTTAAGAACCGTAAAAACGTCTAATTTTAGATGTTTATAAAAGGTTTAAGGTTTAGGGTTTAGGGTTTAGGGTTTAGGGGTTAGGGGTTAGGATTTAGGGTTTAGGGTTTAAGGTTTAGGGTTTAGGGTTTAGGGTTACCCTAAACCCTTTATAAACATCTAAAGTTAGAGGTTCTTATAGTTCGAAACTTTTTTTGGTTCTCATTTGAACCACTCCCTATATATATATATATATATATATATATATATATATATATATATATATATATATATATATATATATATATATATATATATATATATATATATATATATATATATGTATATTACATATTGTAACAATATTATTTTACATATAAATTCAACATTATATTAAGACAAACAACATTGTATTGGTTAATAAATATCATTCGCATTTGAATTTAACACGATTAAAATAAAGAATATACTAATTTGTATAACATTTACACATGAATATAAAAATATATTGTCTTCGCGAATGATATCTTCTCAATTACGTCAACCAATCGTCAACCGTTGGGATATGAACCAACCATTGATTAAAATGTTATTCATTTATTAATGTGTAACAATTTCTGAAAAACATGTGAATACACATAAAAAATGTTAACAGTATATTGTTAGTTCATAATAATAGCGATTTATCAGATTCTAATTATCACATGGTATATTCATACATGAATGTATAATCATATGTGAAGATTATATGATATATGTTGTTTACATTGTATTTTCATATGTGATATTACATGGTATATTTGATGGGTTATGAGCACATTTACATTCATGTGTGATCATGCAACCCTAATTGCTTTGGATCTAAGTTTTTCTCTATTATAAATACAAATATGAACACCAAAGCAATAACCCTAGATCTAGCATACAATAATCAAAATTTATATGAAATTAGGGTTTGATCAATACCTCACTTGTTATTTAGTAATAACAAGAACCACCTTGACTCTTGAAAGCTTAGTGCTCCAAGTGTTGCACCTCTAATGGAGTCACTAACACCCGATGCAAAGAATGAATTAGAGAGGGGTGTAAAACCGGCTAAGGCAACTCGTAGAAGCTTAGGGATGATTTCCTTAGGGTTTAGAGGGTTTATATAAGACTAGGTTGCTAAGTCTTGAAGTTGCACTTGAATAAGGAAACCCTAGTTCCTAACTTAAGCCCATAGCAACCCAAGGACTTCCTTAGTAAGCACTTGGACAAAATCTTATTGGATGACCCATAAATTTCGTCTACTCCACCTACAAGGAGTCTCTAGTCCCAGTTTCACAACTATCAATGACTTTCAAAACAACCCCTCCATTATTAATCAGTTCCTTTAATCCTAAAACTAATAATAATTAATCTCTGATTAATTACTAATTAACAATATGATGTCTAAATAATATAATCATCTTATAATATATTAAGAAAATCATTCTAAGTACCAATTTATTATTCATATAATAAATTCTACTCTCTCTCTCTCTCTCTCTCTCTCTCTCCTCTAGTCATCATATCAAGTTACATGAGTGAAGGCAACCCAAAAGTACCATGATCATAATCAAATCAAGTACATACCACATATAGTTATAGGCTTAGACACCTAATCCAACAATATTCACATATGAATATTATATGGTAGATTCACATGTGAATTTTATATTGTATATTTACTTGTGAATATTACACATTCTAGTCACATCTAAATATTGCATGATATACTCATTCATGAATATTACATAGTATATTCACATGTAAATATGATATAGTATATTCATATTTAAATATTACACGATTCATTCACTTGTGAATATTACATAATATTTTTACTTGTGAATATTATATGGCATGCTCACTTATGAATATTAGATGGTATCTTCATATGTGAATATTGATGGGTTTTGAGCATTCTAACACTTCCTAAGTGTACATGCAACCCTAATAACCTTGGATCTATGTTTGTCTAATTATCATGCAAAGTTGAATTCCAAGGTTATATTCCTATCTAGCATACATGGGGAACAATTTTAACATAAAGTATAGATAGAATAACTTACCTTGTTGTTGTTTGTGTTCCTTGAAACCTTGTGAGCCTAGCACCCCAAGTGTGATGCCTCAAATGCTTCACACAACACCAAATGCTCTTGGAAGAACTTATGAGAGAACATACACTTCTCAAAAATCGGCCAAGCCCTCTTGTTTCTTAGTGTAGCCGATTTTAGGTAGAGAACATGTTTCTTATATAGTGTTGACACATCTAGGGTTACACCCTAATGTGTCATGACTCTTCATTTCCATGACCCATGGGTTTGTAACTCCCATGGAGCATCCATGGAGCATCCTATGGGTGGAACCCAACTTATAGTCCATGGAGCCTTTTAGCCCACTATACAAGATATGGATGATTTACATAATCCACCCATATATTTAATTAGTTATCTTTTGATCACATAATTAATTCTAAATTAATTCTTGATCAAACTAATCAAATAATAATATTATTAATATATTAGAACTTATAATATATTAATAATATCCAAGTGTTATTTCTCTCATTTAGTCTATCTAATTGCATGATGCCATGCAACCCAAATGGACCATGCCGGGTCAGGTCAAGTACATACCAGAAATAGTTATGGACTTAGACACCTTATCCAACAGTCTCCCACTTGGATAAGTCTAATAACTATTACTGCAAATATGACTTCAGGAACCGATCGGCAATCGTAGCTCTTTACAAGATTTCTCGAAACTGAGAAGATGATGGTACGCCATTTAAGATAAGTGATCATATAATCCTCTGTTCTAGATATCAGTCGGACAAATACACGGAACAATGTCTTACTTATTGTCCAACAGTTTGTTTCCCGATTTCCGATTTGTTTGACAAAGAACTTCATTGAACACATCAATTTAGTTCTGACCAGGCCCGGTACATAGGTCAAAACAAAGTCATCGAGGGGCCCAGATATCAGCTTCTAATCCAAGAAGGAACAGATAAACTTCGACTCATATGTTTGTTCTACCACTCATTGAATTACACACAAGAGCACGATTTATAACATCGAGTTACCAATGCGTTTTTCGTACAATCAATGCATAACCAACTTGTAAGTAACAAATCATATCTCTAGGTTTAAAGACTTATATGATATTACCGTCTCACGATCACTCGAGATAGAATTCCATGAAGTGATTCCAGTGAGCGTGGGTTGAGTCCAATGCTCAGAACTTTTGAGCACTCATGATTGTTGTAGCCTTGTCCAAGACCTCTACAACCAAACATGACAGTCTTGATTCATATCTACTTCCGACAAATGACCGACTGTGGAGGTTTGAATAATTTGTTATACCAAACAAAAATTATTCTGGAAGTCAAAACATGCAAAAGAAATATAGTAAATGATCGACAAGAGATAGCAACACTTTACTCATAAATAAAACACTTTTATTCATCATCAGATGTCAATTACACTTTACAAATTTCGAGGTTATCTAACTACTAAATCTAATATCATCCTTCAGCCCTATGCTCCGAGCATGCTGGAGATGCTTAACCCGAGTCAGTCCCTTCGTGAGGGGATCTGCTGGGTTCTCATCTGATGATACCCTCTTTGCCACGAGGAGTCCTTCTTCGATCCGATGTCTGATGAAATGGTATTTTCTGTCGATGTGTCTGGATCTCCCGTGATCCCTTGGTTCCTTGGCTAAGGCAACAGCACTTTCACTATCACAGAAAATTTCCATTGGCTCTTTAATAGCTAGTACAACTCCAAGGTCTCCAATGAAGTTCCTCAACCATAACGCTTCCTTTGCCGCCTCACTAGCTGCAATATACTCTGATTCACAAGTAGAATCAGCCACTGTCTCTTGCTTGGAACTCTTCCAAGAAATTGCTCCTCCATTTAGGGTAAAGACCCAGCCCGACTGAGAGCGGAAGTTATCCCTATCAGTCTGGAAGCTAGCATCACTATACCCTACAACTCTCAAGTCATCAATCCCACCGAGGGTAAGGACCCAGTCCTTAGTCCTTCGTAGGTACTTGAGAATATTCTTTACCGCAGTCCAGTGTGCTTTGCCAGGGTTCCCCTGAAACCTGCTAACCATGCTCAGGGCAAAAGCTACATCAGGTCGAGTACACGTGATAGCATACATGATTGATCCTATAGCCTAAGCATAAGGTACTCGACTCATTTATGCTATCTCAGCCTCAGTGCTAGGGCTTTGTGTCTTACTCAGTTTGGCGTTACTCTGGATGGGCAACTCTCCTTTCTTGGAGTCTTGCATTCTGAATCTCTTCAGCACCTTATCCAAGTAGGTACTTTGACTAAGTCCAATTAGTCTTTTACTCCGATCTCTCAAGATCCTTATCCCTAAAATATAGGCAGCTTCACCAAGGTCCTTCATAGCGAAACACTTTCCAAGCCAGGACTTTACTTCCTGCAGGGTTGGAATGTCGTTTCCTATGAGTAGTATGTCATCCACATACAATACCAAAAAGCTAACTATACTCCCACTAGCCTTGACATACACACAAGATTCATCTTCACTCCTAGAAAAGCCAAATTCCTTGACCTTTTTATCAAAGCAAAGATTCCATCTGCGAGGTGCTTGCTTTAATCCATAAATGGACTTCTCAAGCTTACACACTCTATTAGGGTACTCGTTGCTAACAAAACCCTCTGGCTGACTCATGTAAACATCTTCAGCCAACTTTCCATTAAGGAAAGCGGTTTTGACATCCATTTGCCAAATTTCATAGTCATGAAATGCGGCTATGGCTAACAGAACCCGAATAGACTTAATCTTGGCTACCGGAGAAAAGGTCTCATCATAATCCACTCCAGGAATTTGAGAGAAGACCTTTGCAACCAGTCTAGCCTTATAAGTGTGTACTTTACCATCCATGTCGGTCTTCTTCTTGAAGACCCATTTGCACCCTACAGTCTTTCGACCTGGTACATTCTCAACCAAGTTCCAAACTTGATTGTCATACATGAATTGTATCTCGCTATCCATAGCCTCTTTCCATTTAGCAGACTCGGGGCCTGCCATGGCTTCCTCGTAGTTGTTAGGGTCATCTTGACTTACTAGTGTTCCATCACTAATAAGTGTCTCACCTTCTGCAGTAATATGGAATCCATAGTAATGCTCAGGTGCACTCCTAACTCTCGTGGAACGCCTCAGAGGTACAGATTCGTCAATTGGCTCAACAGGAGTTTCCTCCTCAGGTTGAGGGCTAGAGTTTGAAGTTCCATCACCACTTGACTCTTCAAGATCAATTTGCCTCCCACTGTCTCCTTGTCTTATAAACTCTCTTTCTCGAAAGACTCCTCTTCTTGCTACAAAGACCACATTGTCACTAGGTCTGTAGAAGAGGTAACCAAAGGATTGCTGTGGGTAGCCGATGAAAATACACCTCTCGCTTCGAGGTTCGAGCTTATCATGAGTCTCGCGTCTCACGAAAGCCTCGCAACCCCAAATCTTGATGTGGTCTAGTTTAGGTACTTTACCAGTCCACATCTCGTGAGGAGTTTTGGCAACTTTCTTTGTAGGGACTAGATTAAGGATATGGGCGGCAGTCTCTAAGGCATACCCCCAGAATGAGATTGGTAGCGAAGCTCGACTCATCATGGAACGAACCATGTCCAACAAGGTTCGATTACGCCTCTCAGCCACACCATTCAACTGCGGTGTCCTGGGAGGTGTCAATTGTGAGACAATCCCACATTCCCTTAGATAGTCGAGGAACTCTGAACTAAGATACTCACCACCCCGATCGGATCGAAGCATCTTAATGTTCCTGCCCAATTGATTCTCGACTTCCTGTTTAAATTCCTTAAACTTCTCGAAAGTCTCTGACTTATGCTTGATTAAGTAGACATATCCATATCTACTGTAATCATCAGTAAAAGTCAAATAATAACGATTAGCATCCCTTGTGGCATGTTTGAATGGTCCACACACATCCGTGTGTATAAGGTCCAACAAACCTTCACCCCTTTCACACGAGCCTGTGAAGGGTGACTTTGTCATTTTTCCAAGTAAGCACGATTCGCAACTATCATTTGACTTTAGGTCAAACGACTCCAAGACTCCATCTTTTTGGAGTTGGCCTATGCGTTTCTTGCTTATATGTCCAAGACGACAATGCCATAATGATGCTTTATCCAAGTTATTATTATTAGTAGAATCAATACACAAAACATTATTTCCTAACTTATCTACAACAGACATAGCTTCATACACACCATCACAAGGTAATGCTTTAAAATAAAGAACATTATTAAAGAAAGCATCAATAGAACCAACTTCATTATTAAACGAAAAGGTAAACCCTTGTTTGTACAAAGCATGAAAGGAAATAATATTTCTTGCCATTCCTGGCGAGTAACAACACTTATTCAAATCTAAACTAAACCCACTACTTAGCGATAAAGTATAAACTCCAATCTTGGTGACAGGTGAAGCTTTCCTATTCCCCATGATCAAGTTTATTCTTCCTTGCTCCACATTCTCACTTCTTCTTAGTCCCTGCAAGTCACAACAAATATGAATACCACAACCGGTATCAAGGACCCAAGATTTAGAATGGGGTGAGTTATTAGAAATGATAGTGTAAATACCTGCATGGTTGGGTTTAACTTTCCCATCCTTCACATCCTGCTGGTACTTTGGGCAGTTCCGCTTCCAATGAGCTTTTTCATGGCAATAGAAGCATTCAGCCTCTTTTGGTTCAGAAGAAGGAGTAATGAAACCTTTCTTGGTTCCACTTGAAGAAGAGCCATCAAGGGTCCGAGCCTTGGTACCCTTCGAAGATCTCTTTCTCTTCCTCCCTCGACTTTGCCCGATTGCCAAAACCGGAGTTGAGTTTGGAGTAGGAGTGATAGCAACCGACTTCCCCTTAAGACCTGTTTCTGCGGTCTTGAGAAGTCCCTGAAGTTTGCTGAGGGTGACCTCTTCCTTGTTCATGTGATATGTCATGCGGAATTGATCATAGCACGATGGTAAGGAGTGCAAAATGATATCTATTGCAAGCTCCTCAGGGAAGTTCACATTAAGCTTCAGCAAACGATCCACATACCTTTGCATTTTCTGCATGTGGCTCGTGACGGAATCTCCGTCCTTCATCATGGTTGTTATCATGGAGCAGATGATTTCGTACCTCTCTTGTCGTGCACTTTGATGGTATCTTTCCATCAAATCTTGGTGCATTTCATAAGGGTAGAAATCCTCATAGGACTTTTGGAGTTCTGCTGTCATTGTGGCCAACATGATGCAAGCCACCTTGGTTGCATCTCTTTCATGAGTATGAAAGTCAGCGATCTCCTGGGGAGTTGCAGTGGACTCATCTGTCAAGGACATATTCTTTGTCCTCGTAGCGGGTAATCATCCTGATGTTTCTGATCCATTCATTGAAGTTGGATCCATCAAAGGTGACTTTCCCACACAAACTCATAAGAGTAAAGGAGCCATTAGGATTCGAGCCAGAAGCATTATTTGAAGACGTCTGAAAGAGAAGAACAAGTTTAGTATAGATTTAAGAGAGTCCTTAATAAAACACCCAAATGTAATATTAAGGCTAGGATCCAATCACAATATAATATAACTTAGAAGAGGTATGCCGTAATCTAAGCTATACTATATTTGAAAGGTAGGTGAATGACGATTCACCAATTTCCACCACGAAAACCGAAATATTAGATATTAGGTTTTATTGGATTTTTAGAAATTCCTAGATTCTTTGAGATTCAATGAACTTTTCAAAGGCATGTTTCAATCTCGAGAGTGCCCTCCAAGTTTTGTGACTGGGATACCGAGGATCACAAAACGAGGTGTGAAGTAACCATGCAAATCACTTGGTACCCTTAAAGTTTATCACTCAATCGATGTGCCGGTAAACCACACACACTCCACCAATACTATAATAAACCTTAAGTCACCCTTTACCTACCTTGTTAAGTCCAAGGTAGTGTGCCGGTTAACCACACACGCTCCACCAACGACTTAGACAAAGTGTAAAGTGTAATTTCATGGATTAGCACCTTATTCACATTTTCCTAAAGTAACTAAGATTGGGAATTTAATAAAACATTTTAGTTACTTTATAATATTCATCATACTTTGAATGAGAGTTTATAAGTCCTTGTCTTACCCGTTCGGCTAACGACCCTCCACCAGTCAAGCAAGCGGTGGGTGAGAGTAGACACCCATTAAGTCACCATTTTATAGGCAACAACCTTATACCCACCTTATAGACCGGCTTCGTGAATGAGGCGTACTAGCGGTAAGACGACTTTATTCTTATACATATATATATAATTATTAAATCATCATAATATAAGTATAAGGGTTGAATTTTAACTTTTAAAATTCTAGGGGTTGGAACTTAAAGTTTTAACTTAACTTTTCTTGTTCCAAAACTTGAGGGCAAGTTTTGTAACTTTCAAAACTTTTCATTTCTTGTAACTTATGAGTTTAATAGAGTAATAAAATGAAGACTCTTCATTTTTCTAACTCTTGTGTTTGTTTTAATGGTTTTAATTCAAGTGTGACTCTTGGTTTTCCATAACTTGAGGACAAGTTATGGACTCCATTAAAACACATTATGATCAAGAATTAATCTACCACATAGGTTACAAATAATTCCTATGATCATCTAAAACATCATAAGAACAAGAACATGAATATGAACACAATCAAAAATTACATTTAAAACTTTGTAATTTTGATAACTAGTTGTTGTAAATGAATTAGCAAAGACGTTACACCACCCAAAACAAGTTTTCAATTACCAAAACAGTTTAGGGTAATGTTTCTAATTCATTTCCAGCAACTAAATCGAAATTCTGCAATCAGTCGACCCTACTCGCCGAGTGCATGAACTCACTCGCCGAGTTGGTTGAAGATACTCATGAACTCGACGAGTCCCCCCTATAGACTCAACGAGTCCATTCGCAGACAACAAGATTTTCGATTCTTTTTCAACTTTTAAGCACAAATAAGAGCAAACAAGCCTAGGCTCTGATACCACTGATGGGTTTTGAGCATTCTAACACTTCCTAAGTGTACATGCAACCCTAATAACCTTGGATCTATGTTTGTCTAATTATCATGCAAAGTTGAATTCCAAGGTTATATTCCTATCTATCATACATGGGGAACAATTTTAACTTAAAGTATAGATAGAATAACTTACCTTGTTGTTGTTTGTGTTCCTTGAAACCTTGTGAGCCTAGCACCCCAAGTGTGATGCCTCAAATGCTTCACACAACACCAAATGCTCTTGGAAGAACTTATGAGAGAACACACACTTCTCAAAAATCGGCCAAGCCCTCTTGTTTCTTAGTGTAGCCGATTTTAGGTAGAGACCATGTTTCTTATATAGTGTTGACACATCTAGGGTTACACCCTAATGTGTCATGACTCTTCATTTCCATGACCCATGGGTTTGTAACTCCCATGGAGCATCCATGGAGCATCCTATGGGTGGAACCCAACTTGATAGTCCATGGAGCCTTTTAGCCCACTATACAAGATATGGATGATTTACATAATCCACCCATATATTTAATTAGTTATCTTTTGATCACATAATTAATTCTAAATTAATTCTTGATCAAACTAATCAAATAATATTATTATTAATATATTAGAACTTATAATATATTAATAATCTCGAAGTATTATTTCTCTCATTTAGTCTATCCAATTGCATGATGCCATGCAACCCAAATGGACCATGCCGGGTCGGGTCAAGTACATACCAGAAATAGTTATGGACTTAGACACCTTATCCAACAAATATAACATAGTATTACATGTTATATCATATGTGAATATTACGTAGTATATTCACTTGTAAATATTATATGATATATTCACTTATGAATATTAGATGGTATAGTCATATGTGAATATTACACAGTTATTCACATATGAATATTACAAGGTGTATTCACAAATATATATATATATATATATATATATATATATATATATATATATATATATATATATATATATATATTGTAACGCCCGTAGATCCGGGCTAGTCAATTTAGAGACGATAGGCGTCAAAAATGAATTTTTGATGAAAGATTATTTAGAATGAATAATATTAACTAAGTTATAGTATATGTTACAAGGTTTTCGTGCATATAAAGAATACCGAAATCCGAGTTACAACGAAGAAGTTATGACCTGTCGAAGTTTCGCGACAGAACCGGCACGACGCAGAATGACGTAAAAAGTGAAATTACGTTAGAGTGATATTTAGCCTTATCGATCTTAACGAAAGTCATAGATTTCGTTAAACAATGAGTGTTCATAAAAAGAACGTCCAAATCTGACTTCGTATGAGGAAGTTATGATTTTTCTAAGTTTCGACTTAGCGGTATGCAGCCCGAATACTCGATTTGAGATCGAGCGGTTTTTAGCCGAAACAATCTAAATGAGAATCAAAGATCTCATTAATTTTAGTGAAACGATAAAAAGATAGGCGAAAACGGACGTCAAGTCCATGGGAGTCGGACAAGTTTGTATTCTAAAAATGACTTCGAGGAAAGAAGTGAAGCTTAGGGATGTCTTGTATGTTCCTAAACTTCGTAAGAATCTAGTGTCGGGTGGTTTGTTGAACCAATTTGATTTTAAGCTAGTGTTTGAGTCGGACAAGTTTGTATTGTCCAAAAATGGTATGTTTGTGTGAAAATGTGACAACCCGATATTTCGAGACAATGAAATGTAACACCAGTCGAATATAGGTAAAAATTTAACATTCCTAAAATCTTATTTGGGCTAAATAAAGTAGTAGGAATTGTATCAAGGTTTTCATACATATAAAGAACCCTAAAAACCGAGTTATAACGAAGAAGTTATGGCCAACCGAAGATTCCCGGCAAAACCGGCAATACTGATAGACGTAAAATGCAAAGTTTAAGTACAATAGTTTTTGGCATTAGTTATCTAAATGAAAGTTTTAGATATCATCAAACCGTAAACGTACATAAAAAGAACGTCCAAATCCGACTTCGTATGAAGAAGTTGTGATTTTTCTAAGTTACAGATATAACAGTAGACAGCTAAAAACTCTAAATAGAGATCGAGAGACTTTTGGCTGACACAATCTAAATACGAATCAAAGGGCTCAACAATACTAGCGCAACGGTAAAAAGTCTGACGATAACGGACGTCAGATGAAGAAGTTATGGAATTTTAACGGACTTTTACTGTCCCGGCCTATTAAAAATATAATATTAAAAATAAATCAAAACTAGCCAACGGAGTCTAAACAAAAGTTGTAGATCGTAGTCTCACCTTCGCGTGGATATAAAGAACGTCGAAAACAGAGTTCGTATGAGAAAGATATGAATTTTTGAAGTTTGCTAATTAATTAAAATATAAATTGAATTAAAACCCGGTATTATCCGAAGAACGAGTCATCGGTCCGATCCCTCGTACGCCCAGCGTACCGTCGTACGCCCCGCGTACTCGGATGCTAGGCTTCGGTTCGTCCACATCGCCCCAACGCTTCGACCGAGGATGCGGTCACCCGTGATGTCTCGTACGCGCCGCGTACAAGAGTACGCCCCGCGTACCGAGGTCCTCCAGCCCCTATATAAAGGGTGCGAGGGTGCCGGCCAAATTTGCTAATTTCCTTCCTTTCGCGCGCCGAAGCTCTGCGTTTCAACTCTCGGAGTCATCCCAAAGGCCCGGTTTTCATATCCAAGGTGGGAAGAAAGTTTTACACTCCCGAGATTTCCCGAGAATCTCGAGAGATCCGCTTTCTCGAGTAGAAGTTCTGCTCGGTTTTCGTCACGTTTTCGTCAATCAATCAAGTGAGTTCATACCCCTATAAACTACACTTTTAAATGTTTTATAAATACTTTTATATGCTTTTAAAAGGGGGGGGGGGGGGGGGGAATACAAGTTAAATACTCGATTATTGTCGTGTGTTATATAATAAAGTTCATTATACGCTTTTTATCAACGGAATCATATGTGATTTATAACAATTATAGGGAAAACTTCCGTATGAAAAATATATCACGATAACATCATAGCTTTTGAAATGAAAAGTATTGTTATATATATATATATATATATATATATATATATATATATATATATATATATATATATATATATATATCAAACACTCTGCTTATACTGTATGTATATGTGTCCATCTTTGGTACTACAAACATACAATTATTTTGGCACGAAAAACATCAATATTTTGAGATACTTGTTGTTAATAAATCAATCATATGGGATTTATAACTAGTATACAAATGGATTTACTACAAGTTTAACAGTTTTACTAAACATATTACTTCAAATGACTTTCTTAAACGTTTTTACATGATTAAAGCTCTTTATCAAACTGTCTTACACACTGTAAGCTTCCTTTCAAACTCGGTTACAAAGGTGTTTTCAAACAGTGGTTTTCCGTATACTTAAATTGTCTTATCAAACTAAATACTTTCAATCGTTTTATAAACTGACATCAAGTCACAAATTCTTTATTAGACTTTTCAACGGTTTTACAAAACTTCTTTTATGCTTTTATATTATAAATTGCATGCCTCTATATGTATAGTTATATAAGAAATGTTTAAAAGACTTAGGAAGGCTATCCACCCTATTTCCTTTTCCTCGATTTGGATGTGGTCTGGTGGGATATCGGGTACCCGTCCAAAGGTCGTTTAAATATTAGTTATATATCATGTGTACATATATAGTCATAAATGTTCCATCAGTCAATTCTGTTCTGACGCTCTTGGGTACCAAGGGTGTATAAATCTACTTGGACACTCATCAATTACATTCTAGTAAACTATTATAGGAATAGTTTAGGGGATACAAAACATTATTCCTATTGCAAGAAATTACATCAGAGTCAGTTCATTCATGAGTCTAGAATACCTGCTATATGAAGGGATACTCTTACAGAGATTCCTCTTACATGGATATATTTATAGGGATACTCTTACATAGATACGCTTACATGAGTACATTTACATGAATACTCTTACATGAATACTTTTACATAGACATTATATGGCAAATTACTATTACATATTATATGTCTAGATACTGTTATATAGTTCTCCTTTCTATCTTTACCTTGTGATACAAACACATCATCCACGAGATAGATTGGACTTTATATCCTAGTACCAAAGGATACTTTACGGGATTAACCATTCCTAGAATCTCTATTAGCTACAGAGGTAAATGCACATCCACGGATGTCTTCGGTTGATACCATTACAGGTATACTTTAAGGGATTAACTATTCCTACACCCAGCTGTTAGCAACAGAGGTAAATGTACATCTACGGATGTCTAAAGTTAACACTGTTAGTTATCCTAGTATAAAGGGATAATACGTAAGTTAGTTATATTATTACCGTTATCTTGTGACTCATCCACATAACAAATAAAGTGAATCGTATTTGAGTATCCTAGTACCAAAGGATACAATTTCTTATATTAATAATAATTGTCAAACAGTCGGGTCTTGGTAGAATACTACTTTCAAAACAACTAGGTCTTGGTAGAAGATTTCATCTATACTAATACGAATCATAGGGATTTCTAGAGTTTACCAAACGATTTCGATTACCTACAAATATTTTCACACTTATACGAACTTTCTTTCAGAACAATATCAAGTCTTTCATTACAAGTTTTACAAATCAAAAACACATTAATACTTATGAATTCACCAGCTTTTTGGCTGATACTCGCTTTCAAAATAACTTGTATTCTCAGGTCGCAAATAGACAGGTACGACGACCAGGTTTTGTGAAGACGGAGCAATCCAGACTCGTCTTATTTTCTGTTTATTCATTTTATTATTGTATATTATGAAAGAACACACATGTACTTGAAACTTATACTATTAATGCAATGGATGATGTTGTTGCTTGTTTACTACTTTACATTGTTGTGATACATTACATGACATCCTCCGTCCCAGAACGTTTCCGCCGTTCTCGGTTTTAGGGTGTGACAGAAAAGGATATGCCTTGAATGGCATGTTCAAATTGAATGTAATGGTGACAAACAAAATGAATAATGAAAGTTCTAGTTCTGCTTATTTGCTTGAGTGTTCAAATGTTTGGCATGGTCGCTTAGGACATGCAAATTACAATTTAATTAAGCGATTAATTAAACTAGAATACATACCAAAAATTAATATTGACTCAAATCACAAATGCCCCACATGTGTTGAAGCTAAACAAACTAGATTGTCTTTCCAAAAAATCAAAAGAAACACCGAACCTCTTGATTTAATTTACACTGATGTGTGTGATCTAAAGTCAATTCCTACTCAAGGTGGGAACAAATACTTCATTACATTCATCGATGATAGCACGAAATATTGCTACATATATTTACTCAAGAGTAAAGATGAAGCAATAGACAAGTTTGTCTTGTATAAAAATGAAGTTGAGAATCAACTCAACAAGAGAATTAAAGTGGTTAGAAGTGATAGGGGTGGGGAATATGTTTTCTCTCTATGCTGATTTTTGTGCTAAAAATGGAATTCATCATGAATTCACATCACCCTATTCACCTTATGTTGGAATTGCTGAAAGAAAGAACCGTACCTAAAAGAAATGGTCAATGCCATGATAATTAGTTTGGGTATAAACCAGTTAATGTGGGGGGAAGCTATTTTGTCAGCTAACTATCTTTTAAATAAGATACCTCGCAAAGAAAAGCATGAAACACCGTATGAACTTTGGATGGGAAGAAAGCCATCGTATAAGTACCTACGAGTGTGGGGGTGCCTAGCTAGAGTTGTAGTGCCACCACCTAAGGTACAAAAGTTAGGGCCTAAAACAGTGGATTGTGTATTCATTGGGTATGCACAAAGCAGTAGTGCTTCTCGGTTCCTTGTGCATGATTCTAAGAATCCTGAAATACACAAGAATACCATAATGGAATCAAGAAATGCTTCATTCTTTGAAGATGTGTTTCCCTGTTTGAACAAGGAAGTTGAAAGCCCATCTTTACCAAATAACGAAGTTGTTCGAGAGGAAGAACAAGATCAATCCGAGGAGGAAGAGATAGAACCCAGAAGAAGTAAGAGGGCTAGAGTTGAAAAATCATATAGTGATGATTTTTTCACCTATGTGGTGGAAAGTGAACCTAAAACCTACCAAGAGGCGGTAACTTCTTCTGAGGGACCTCAATGGAAAGAAGCCATCAAAAATGAAGTAGAATATATCTTACAAAATCATACATGGGAACTAGTAGATCTACCTCCAGGTAGCAAGCCACTAGGTTACCGTTGGATCTTTAAGAGAAAGATGAAACCTGATGGCAATATTGATAAATACAAGGAAAGACTAGTAATCAAAGGTTATAGACAAAAGGAAGGTCTAGACTACTTTGATACCTATTTGCCGGTAACGCGGATAACATCCATTAGATTAGTTCTTGTCATTGTAGCTATCAGAAACTTGCAAGTTTATCAAATTGATGTGAAAACAGCTTTCCTAAATGGGGAGTTGGAAGAAGAAATTTATATGGAGCAACCTGAGGGATTCATTGCCTCAGGACAAGAGAACAAGGTTTGTAAACTTGTTAAGTCTCTATATGGATTAAAACAAGCTCCTAAACAATGGCATCAAAAGTTTGATCAAGTCATGATGGAAAGTGGCTTTAGAATCAATGAGTGTGATAAGTGTATCTATGTGAAAAACACCACTCATGGATATGTCATCTTGTGTTTGTATGTTGATGATATGCTTATCATTGGTAGTGATGACAAGATAATAAGATCCACGAAGGATATGTTGAAATCCATGTTCGACATGAAAGATATGGGTTTAGCAGATGTGATTCTTGGAGTGAAGATCACAAGAACCCAAAGTGGTTTGATTTTGAGTCAAACACACTATGTGGATAAAATTCTTGAAAATTTTGCTAAGGGAGATACTAGTATAGCTAGAACTCCAATTGACACTAATCAACATCTACGTAAAAATAAAGGTGATAGTGTTAATCAAGTGGAATATTCAAGAATTATTGGCAGTCTGATGTATCTAATGATTTGTACCAGACCTAACTTAGCATATGATGTGAGCAGACTAAGTAGATACACTAGTAAACCTAGTTCTGAACACTGGAAGAGTATTACTAGGTTGCTGAGGTATGTGAGATACACACGAGAATATGGACTGCATTATGGCAAACATCCATCAGTTATCGAAGGATATACAGATGCAAATTGGATATCATACATAAAAGATTCCAGATCTACAAGTGGATATGTATTTACACTTAGAGGTGCTGCTGTAGCATGGAAATCATCCAAGCAAACAGATATATCTAGATCCACGATGGAATCTGAATTTATCACCTTAGATATTTGTGTTGAAGAGGCATGGTGGCTACGTCAATTTGTAGAGGACATTCCCGAATGGCCTAAGCCGGTAACGGCTATATGTATACATTGTGATAACCAATCGGCAATTGGTAGAGCTCAAAGTACAATGTATAATGGGAAATCAAGGCACATTAGACGTAGACATAAAACGATACGACAACTAATCTCTACGGGGGTTATCACGATTGACTGGGTGAAGTCAAAGGATAACATTGCGGATCCGCTTACAAAAGGCTTGAGTAGAGATGTAGTTTATAAGTCGTCAAGAGGAATGGTACTAAAGCCCATGAATGAATAAATTCATACAAAGGACTCCTTACCCAGAAGACTGTAGATCCCAAGATCTGGGTTCAAAAGGATAACCTAACTGTATGAGTGAGGCATGTCACTGTGGGGGAGTTAACATTACTTCCTAGTCCATTCCTATATGTAGTGACAAAATTAGGCTAAACATATGGTTTTTAATGATTCTTGGAATCACCTATGTGAGAGAGAAGTGGGGTCGCTTCGAGGGGAATTATAGGCACACAATTCCTAAAGCTCTTGCAGAACCAGGCTAGTGTTCATGACCAAAACGAACACATCTTTGAGGATATGACTTTGTCAAGGAGAATCCTGTGAGATTTACATTGTCGTCTACATAAATGGCAGCTTAGTTCAAAGACATCAAGATCTACTAACTGCTAGGAGATTAAGTGTAACTTCTTAAGGGAGGGTTCAAAGAGTAATACCTACCTATCCTATGCAGGATTCAACTGTTGAAAATTTCGTTTGAAAATTGGATGTACAGAGATCGATATCCATTCATGTGGGGGATTGTTGGAAATTTAGTATAATATTTATACTAACTTTGGAAATATATAAATATATACATATGTTGTATATATAACGAAATCTAAGAGGGTTTGTGTTCTACTCCATGAAGACTTCAAAACGATATATTATATGTCCAAAATAGAGTATAAGTGAATGAGATATCGATACTCAAACATGGATATTTGAGAATATGTTTAGCAAAAGAGAGGAATGTGGGAATAAGTCCCACATTGGTAGAGAAACCAAACTTAACAAGGTTTATAAGATTCATTACATGGAAGGCTTACAAGCTTGTGTTTATGGTTATGCTACAACCCCTACCCGTGCGAAGGGGGGGGGGGGGGGTGTTGCAAATCTTGGTTCCGTAGAGACCAAAAACACTAAACTCGTGCATGGGCGCGACCTGCGGATACGAATGCAGCTCCGAAAACTCGGGCGCGCGCTACCCTCATTTTTGCTAAACATGATAGTTTTGCTCCCTATTTTTGAATTCTGTAACGGATGCATTAACTGCGTAATTAATGACATTTATTGCCATTAAACGCTCAATCAATTAGTGATAGCTCAATCAATTAGTGATTTGTTTCCGTTTCACAATTCAACTATAAAAGAAGACCTTACCTTCTCATTCAGACACACGAATGAAATTACTCTTCTTCTTCTTCCTTCTCTGCACTCCTGCTTTCGGCCATTCTTTCAGGCAAGTGGTGATATCCGGCATTACACAATATTGTTTAGGTTGTTGTACCCTGGGAACAGACGGCGAATCTATTTAAGGGAATCGAGTCCACCTCGAGCCTCAGCCACATCGTTTGCATCTAATTTTTCTTTACATGAAGCTTTCAAGGACGAAAACAAAGACACTATACTAACAGTCACAGTGTATTTAATGTTAAGATGCTAATTAAATGATTGGCTGTGAATGATTTCTCCATCTCAATCTTTTTTTATTCAATTGAACTCTCTCTCTCTCTCTCTCTCTCTCTCTCTCTCTCTCTCTCAACTTTGTGGTTGTAAAAGTATATATGTCAAAATCTTACACTCATGAGAAAACATTTGTTCTCAGTGGTCATCAACTATATATATATATATATATATATATATATATATATATATATATATATATATATATATATATATATATATATATATATATATATATAGTTTGGTCCTTACTGGTTGTTTTTATTACGTGTTTGGTCCTTATTGTTTGTTTTTGTTACGTGCTTGGTCCCTCTCATACCTAAAAATACTATTATTTAAAGAGGAAAAAATGATGGGGTACGTAAGGTAAGGTGAGAAGGGTGAGATTAGGGGTGTGTTTATTTAAATAAATTAAAAAATAAAGGGAAAAATAGACTTTTTATGTAAGACAGGGACTAAGCGCGTAACAAAAACAAACAGTAGGGACCTTCCGAGTTAAAAAAATAAGTTAGGGACCAAACACGCAAATTACCCTAAACCATTGGGACCATTCGTGTAATTTACTCATATATATATATATATATATATATATATATATATATATATATATATATATATATATATATATATATATATATATATATATATATATATGTGTGTGTGTGTGTTTAAAAAATGAGATCATCTTACAACAACCAAATCTCCTTTCAAAGAAATACAACCACCAAACCTACGACTACAAGTCAACGTTTTCCAAAATTTTGTTGATTTACAACACAGGATTTATTACAATACACTTTTGTGATTTTTTTTAACAGCATGAAGAATATTCATTAAAACATATCTAGCAAGAGACTTATAAAGTTACAAGTAATTGAGACAATCCACCGAGGATAAACTAGCAATATATTATTCACCCTTTCTAGCTCTATTACCAATCTAATTGAATGATATGACTTGAATGTCACTCCCTAAGTCTTCTCTGCTCGTGGACCTGGACTTGAAGACAAACTTCTGTGATTAATCTAACCTTCTGTAATGGTAGCCAAGATCGGCTTCCACAGAGGTGATTTAGGCAAATTTAGCAAGCACTCTTCTTGAGTTTCACCATGCCGGCGGTCTAGAAACCGGTTTGGGCTATTAGGTTTTGAAGCACATAATGAGCTTGTCGAAGGGCGTGTCGAGATCGACTTGGTTGGATACCTGCTGGTTTTGGCGATATTGGTGAGCTTCCTTGTTAGAGACGTCAAGTCCATGGGAGAAGCGTTGAAGTTAATGGTAGAGATGGGTAGCATGAAGTAGATTTGACCCGTTTCAAGTTGATGATCAAGCTTGAGTGGCACCAAACCATCTTGGAGAATTTGGATCGGTGTGCATAAAAAGTGTTTGGGGAAGTTACTGATCACTTGTTCAACCGTTGCTGGATCTTCATAGTCCTCCAATGTACCATCCAATTGCACCACTCTTATGGTCTTCGTTGTCACCTTTTTGTTCGATCTTTTGTATGAAAAACAAGCACCCATCTCACATATGATGTCTATGCTCCACTTATTCTACGACACTTGAAACTACGATCATCATCTTGTTATTGTTTAACCTGGATCTCGAGTGCCACGCTTTTGGTCTCTCTCTAGAATGCACTTTCACAATGATTTATTGTCTTTAAAAATATGTATATATATAATAATAAAACCTCAAAAGTATAGATGGGAATAGTTAACTTTTAAATGTGAAACAAGGGAATAGTAGCGATGGAAGGATAGGAATTGGTCAACCACCATGATTAGACAGATTTAAGGGTTTCGATATCTTTTCAAAGAAAAATTAATTATTTTAGACGATGTTAAAAAGGAAATCATTATTAAAATCTTAATTAATCGATGTTCACAAGGAAATCATTATTAACATCTTAATGTTTTATCATAACTCTTAAGCTAAAACTTGTTTACGAGAAAAACATTAATTAAAGGTAAAAATATGATTTGATTTTTTTTAGTTTATCTGTTTTATTGTTGATCTATTTCTATTAAAGTCTTATTATATTATTTTTTTTCTTTTTTCTTATAAATAATAAGTGATTAATTAAAATATAAATAAAAATTAAAAATTACAAAACTATAATTTTTATTGGTATATTGAATGGTTGAAAGAATAATAATAAGTCATAAAAAACATCCTTTTAGAAATATTTTTAAAACATATAATATTAAGTATGATATATAATTTTAATAAATATTAAGTTTGATATATGATTGTTCTTTTTTGAACAATAATCAAATACATGAGGGAAAGTAGTTTCTTGGTTTTTTCATGAGATATATAAATTTTTAAGAGAACATTTAAAGTCATTAAGACAAAATAATGAATATATAATAGTAAGGAAGGCCCAGCGTATTTAAGTATTTGTTGACTAATTGATAATGCAATAAAATGCATCAATATCAAATTAACTGAACCACCGGCCTACCCAATAATGCAACCAAATTTAGAAATTTGCTTTTATATATATATATATATATATATATATATATATATATATATATATATATATATATATATATATATATATATGGGTTAGGTTCATGTGAGACGGCCTAATTTTGTGAGACCGTGAGACGCATTTTTTTATTTTTTTTATTTTTTTTAAATTTTTTTAAATTTTTTTTAGTTAATTCAAATTCCGAAAATAATATTTAAAAATAGAATTTTTTGATTTTCCCATTTATTTTGCATTTTAAAACTATTTTTAGAATATGTACAGTGTAATATTCTATTTAGAATATTTCACGTGTTTTTCAAAAAAATAAAATAGGATTTTTTTTTTTTTAGTTAATTCAAGTTCCGAAAATAATATTTAAAAAAAGAATTTTTTTTTATTTTTCCATTTATTTTTCATTTTAAAATTATTTTTTAGAATATGTCAGTGTAATATTCTATATAGAATATTTCACGTATTTTTCAAAAAAAAAAAACGGGATTTTTTTTTATTTTTTTTAGTTAATTAAAGTTCCAAAAATAATATTAAATTTTTTTTTTTGATTTTTCAATTTATTTTGCATTTTAAAATTTTTTTTAGATTTGGTCTCACGGTCTCACAAAATTAGAATGGTTTCAAATGAACCTGAACATATATATATATATATATATATATATATATATATATATATATATATATATATATATATATATATATATATATATATATATATATTCTTCATTTTAATAATTCAAAAACAATATATTTTATTGAAATGTTAAATATTAAACGTATTTATTATCAATAATTATAAAATATTTTTTACAATTAAAGACGCTGATAAACGCATACAAACATGTTAATAAAGATGTTAAACAACAATTAAGAACAAAAAGATTTAGCTTTGTTCACTTGATTAGAGTAATCAAGTTACCTCTACAAGTAAAAAAGAGATATATTTTATTGGTAATCAATGATATATATATATATATATATATATATATATATATATATATATATATATATATATATATATATATATATATATATATTCTTCATTTTAATAATTCAAAAAAAAATATTTTATTGAAATGTTAAATATTAAACGTATTTATTGTCAAAAAGTATAAAATATTTTTTACAATTAAAGACGCTGATAAACGCATACAAACATGTTAATAAAGATGTTAAACAACAATTAAAAACAAAAAGATTTAGCGTTGTTCACAATTTACGTCTAATCAAGTTACGTCTACAAGTAAAAAAGAGATATATTTTATTGGTAATCAATGATATATATATATATATATATATATATATATATATATATATATATATATATATATATATATATATATATATATATATAAAAGTAGGATCAAATGAGAACACTAAAAAGATTGAGAACTCGAGAACATATCTGGACCATTTAAATACTTAAATCTAAGGTCATTATTAAAAGGAGGTTTTATGAAAAATTCTTAAACTGTTGGCATTAAAATATAACTTTTAAATGGTTAAAAGGACAAAACAGGAATTTCAACTTTACTGTCTCCTATAATTTCTCACCCGTTCATATATTTCCTTTAATCTATCGTGTATATATTTCCACCTCTTCTTTTTAGGGTTTCATAAAACCCACGCCATCATCGATATGGGCATCACCTACAACCCACCACGAAGATCTGTTCCCATCATCATTGATCTCGGTTGGTGCAACAAGGGCTGCTCAATTAGTTTTCAGCTGCTTCTCCTTCGATTCCAGTAGCATATGCGAAGGGGAGGAGAACATTTGGCCCGATGGAGCAAGGCAAGCGGAAACAACAGCTCCCGATCAAAGAAAGGTACGTTCGATTTGCTGTTGTTATTCGATTCAATTGCGTGTTTATATTCTGAAATTTTGTTTTTGATCCTGATAATCGAATTTCTATTTCCTGAATTTGTGGTTTGTTAGTCTCGATTGCAGAAATCTCTCTTACGTTTTTGTCTATAGATTTAAAATCTACATGTGATCAATCACATTGATAAACTGTTCTTTATGATCCCAATATGATACATTCATTCACAAATCATATGAGAAAATTGTCTGGATGATTGAGCGCAGGAGAGATGGATCTAACATATGTGTTTTTTTTAAAGGCAATGAACTGTGCACATAAGGTGCTCGATAAAATGTCTGTGAGAGCATTTTCGACTGGAATGATGGAAGGGGTCTCGATGGGGTAATTGCTTCGATCGGTAATGATTCTCTTCTCTTTTCTTTTTATTTTGATTGTAAATCAATGAAGTTTAATCAACTACATTTCTTTACTTGTATTTCTTTCTATTCATACATGAATCTAGCTATGGAATTAAGTTTTATGAACCACAAGATCTTACCGTCAAAACGTCTACTCAAAGCCACAAGGTTTCTGCTATTTTGGTGTTCGGAGACTTCACTTCTGATCCTGGAAACAACAACTACATTCTGAACCTTGTCAAGGGCAATTTCCCACCTTATGGGAGAGATTTTGCAAACCAAAAAGCGACAGCGAGGTGTACCAATAGAAAGAAACACAATCCTAATTTTCGAATTTTTTGGTAGCAATTTCTTGAAGGGGGTGCGTGAATGGTTATATTTATTTATGAATAGCACGTGTGTGAATAGTTGTGTTCATTTATGAATAGCACGTGTATTCATTTATCATAGAATGTGTATTAATTTATAAATAACAGTGTATTTATTTGTGAATTGCAATGTATTCATGTGTGAATGATTGTATTTATTTATGATTATTAGTGTATTCATGTGAATGAGTGTATTTATTTATGATTAGAGATATTTATTTTATGAAAAAAATGATAATTTTTACTCTTTTTTTTATTTTCAGTTTATGAAAAATGCATTGAATTATTTGTAATTTGATATGTTTTCATTTATGATTGGAAGTGTATTGATTTGCGATTGGATTTCTATTCATTTTTTTTTTAAAAACAAAAACGTGAAATAGTAGAAAATAATATTTTTTTTAAAGATTTTCTTTTCAGATTTCAAATAAAAGGAAATATAAAAATTTATAGGTGATTTTTTTGAAATGGTCATAAATAATTTTTGGAAAAAATCATAAAAAAAATATTTATATATATTTTATTAACTAAAAGGAAATATTAATTTTGTTAGGTAATTAAAATCATTATCCCTAGATTTTAGGAAATCAATAATTAATATTTATATTAAGTTACTAATATACCCTTATAAAATGATTGGTCCAGAACTGTTCTCGCGTTCTTAACCTTTTAAGTGTTCTCATTTGATCCTCTCCATATATATATATATATATATTCTTCATTTTAATAATTCAAAAACAATATATTTTATTGAAATATTAAATATCAAATGTATTTATTGTCAAAAAGTATAAAATATTTTTTACAATTAAAGACGCTGATAAACACATACAAACATGTTAATAAAGATGTTAAACAACAATTAAGAACAAAAAGATTTAGCGTTGTTCACTTGATTAGAGTAATCAAGTTACATCTACAAGTAAAAAAGAGATATATTTTATTGGTAATGAATGATACACATTTTCTATATTAGGGATACAATTATATAGATTTATTTATAACAAACTTTTGACCTAATTTATTTGGACATACACTCATGGGCCTATGATATAACCAACATAAGTTGGCCCATGGTGGAAGACTTGGTCTTCAAGCTCCTAAGTCAATCCAAAAATGTTTCTAATTAGTAAAGATCGAAACATGATGTACATCGAAGCAAATTTCAAGTGATGCGCTATGTAGTCCGCAGTTATGCTTCGATTTTCAACTTCCTCCAAGTCCTCAATTATGTTTCTTAACTTTGTTTGAAGCTCTACTTCTTGGTTGTGCTTCTAACCTCATTCCCAACCTCACCTCTGAAGCGTTGCTCAAAAGCAACACTACACAAACTTTCATAACGATTTAGCTCTACAGCTGAAGCTTTTCACCAACAACTTCTCCCGAAGTCTTAGATTTTGCTATATTAATTGTTCCAACAGCCACTCTTTCGTAAGGGAAGATCTGACTCCACAAGTCGATAATATTTTCAAAACTCTTGATGATATAAATGATATATTTATCTGTATCAACTTGATTAATAGGTTATAAATCTAAAACATAATGTTATTGTAACATCCTGAAAATTTCACTGAGATTTTTCAAATTTTAAAATGTGATAACCAACTAAAAAATTTGTTTCAAAAACCATCAAGTAATATTCATTGGATAAAAACCATACAATATCAGAGTTATGTTTACAAAACAGCAGAAACGAACATCCTCAATGCGTGTGTACAATCCCGTCAGGCTTTTCTCATGAAAGACCTGCGAAATGTTTATTCCACAACAATAAGCGTAAAGCTTAGTGAGTTCCCCAATATACCACATATTCCATCATACATGCAATGCATCCATGCAAGATCCCGAGTCTAGCACCAAGCAAACAAATCTCCTATCCATAAACATGTATCATGCGTATCAGGACTAACCCTAGAGAATATATGGGCCCAGCCCTGACTCCATTGTCAGGGGCTCCACCTTGGTCTTTCATACAAATTCTATAATTCATCTACAAACTCTCCTACTAGTATTGTGATCCAACCATAGTCTTTCTTATAAGTGTTGTGATCCAACCACAATATTTCTTATTAGTGTTGTGATTTAACTAGAGTATTTCCTAACAGATATATGATCCAACCACAGTCTTCCCTATTAGTGTTGTGATCCAACCACAGTCTTTCCTATCAGTGTGGTGATCTAACCATAGTCTTTACTATTAATGTTGTGATCCAACCACAGTCTTCCTATATAATTCATAAAGTCACATGTAGTCATGAATCAGATAGACAGTCAGACAGATGACCTACCCGAGATCGAACAATCAGATGAGAACATCATAAAAAAGTATTAATTGAATATTCTTTATTTTCTTTATCATGGATTGTCTCGGGTATTTTTCTATTTTGCATGAGGTATTTTGCAGAGTTTTGGAGTCTTGATGCGGTTATGGTTTGGATTGGAGATGGGCTTGGTAGGCTTTCAAGTCATTATTGGGTTTTACGGATCCATCAAAGAAGAACTAGGCTTATTGGGTTTTACGCAACCGCAAACTTTGGGGCATCTTGGTCATTTTACTCATCATTTACTTTGAGGGGTTAGGTTTGGCAGCCACATTTCGAATTTAACACCATTGGAGCACCTTGGAGGCAATTTCTGAGAGCTTGGTCAACATTCTTCTTATCCTTCTGATAATTTTTAGTTTCTTGATGCAAAAACTTTTTTTATGATTGTTATCTTGTTTCCATGAGTAGCTAGTTTCTTTATTTGGTTAACTTTGGTTAAAACCATTGGATATTTGTGGGTTTTGAAGGATCCATGCATGATTTTCATTTGTCTTATGTTCATTATTTTAGTTCATAATTCTTATTCTTGTTTAATAATTTAATCATGAGCTTAGTATTTGAATGAGCAATTATTGGTTTATTTCTTTGATTTAGCATTGAATCATTGAATTTGCTTAGAACAAGGGCTTTATGATGGTAGAAATCATCTCTTGCTTATGAATCATGACTCCTTTATGGATGTGTAAGAATTGACATCTTCCAAGAATTGGGGATTCCTTCATTTTTAAGGCTAATCAATTTTCTTGGTTTCAACTGCTTCAATTGAATCATTGATTTTGATTAATAAGGTGTGTTGTGGGCTTCCCCAACCTCTATACTACTTTTGAGGAATCTTGGCATATCATGCTTCATGATTGCTATAACCAATTTGGGATGAATGATAAGCTTGTATATTGAACCCTAACGATAAACACATAAATGTCCATTATGCTGAATTGCCTTCGTTGACCAATTCTCTCTATTATTTGAGCTTCTCACCATCTTGCTTAATTGCAAGTATTTTAATTCTTCAATTCTTTTAGTTTTTAAATAATTACAAACCAGCCACCTCCATTTAGTTTAATTGTAGTTAGTTTTATTACATCAATTCTATTGGATTGCATTGATGATTGAATACAACCATTTCCCCGCGGATCAATACCCCTTTTTATTACTCTATTACATTTTATTTAAAAAAAAGAGTGTAATTTTCTTGGTGGACCTGACATCCCACCAAGTTTTGGTGTTGTTGTTAGGGAAATTGGTTATTGTTATTTGATTGTTTATGCCTAGGTCTACAATAACCGGTGAACTACTCTACAATCCAGAGATTGAAAAATCAGCAAAATTATTGAAAAAGTTAGCCAAACAAACAAAGCAACAACAACTTGTTCAAGCTTCTTCCTCTTCTCCAATAATCAATATAAAAGGACATGTTCATACTTCAAGTGATACCGACACTGAGCCAAGTTCTCCAGTTGTTGGTAATTTATTTGAACACGTGCAGTTTGAAAACTACATAGCCATGAATCACACTCCACCTCACAATCTCAACCCAAACCCAAACCATCAAGATGTCAATACCTCACCCCAACAACTAAGACAACAACAACACCAAGAACCTCTTATATATATGCCACCTTGGAATCAACCACCTCTTCACTCAACTCAATCCATATATCAACAACCACAACCACAAAACTAAAACTTCCACCAAAACAACCAACCTCAAAACAATGTTGATCAAGTTAATCGCCTTCCCCTTCACCTTGGAAGATAAAGCTAGAGAGTGGTTATTCAACTTACCACCGAGATCTATTCACATATTGGAAGAATTACTCAAAACCTTCAATAGAAATTTATATCCCACTTCCCGAATATCAAGTCAAAGGAGTGACAGCTTAGGGATTCGTCAAGGGAAGAATGAGACTTTTCATGATTTTTGGGAGCGATTCAATAACTTGTGTACAAGTTTTCCTCAATACAATATACCCGAACAAGTACTTCTTCAACAATTTTATTAGGGTATGAATGAAAAAGATCGTAGGATGATTGATGATTCAAGTGGTGGTGACATGTTCAACAATACACCTCAAGAAATAAGATCGCTTTTTGGTACCATTTCTCAATATCAAAGAAACTTTGGGAATCAAAATGATATGAAGAGAAGTTCCTGTGACATCCCCATTTTCATGACCAAAAAAGATCGATTTGTTTATACTTGTTTAAAAAAGCAGAGTATCCTTTTTGAAAAGTAGTTTTGCGGAATTTGTTCTCAGAAAACATGATAATGATATTATCAAAGCATTTCCGAATAAATGTATTTTATTTATATTAAAACATTGGTATGTCGTTGTCAACACAGAAACATAATCATAATGAAATATTACAATCCTTATAGTAATTAAACTAGTAGCCTAATATTCCTTGAATCTCTCAGTAGAATGTATCATTCATATAGCCACCTGTGATACAATAAACTGAGTGGGTCAGGTTGGGAAACCTGGTGATTACATAGGGTTTTCAACCCATAATAATATAATTATTATGTTTAATCATTAAAAAATTAACCCAAGTTCTCATCCCCATTATCTTCTTTATTCTTAAGGATCTTCCCTAAGAATCATTTATTCTTAATTTACTCATTCCTAAGGATTGTCCTAAGGAAAAAGGCACTAAGTCTATCGCTTCCAGGGTTTATCTAACAAGCACTAAGTGCATAGCTGCTAATGTTATCTACAACTGCCAATGTTATCTATGAGTCACTAAGTCCATAGCTATCAATATTCATTTATAAGGCACTAAGTCCATAGCTTCCATAGTTTTTATAGTACATCTGGTGAACACAAAGTTCAAAGGTTATCTATTAGGCATAGCTTCTAATTTTATCCATTAGGCACAACTGCCATGATTTTTAGAGTACATTTGGTGAAAAGGTAGTTCAAAACGACCTACAGGTTGCCAGTCTGCCAACGTTCCACTAGACTGTCTACAATAGTATGTGGTCATCATCTATACACTTCTATATGACCAGATCATCGTTAAAGTCAAGGCTTCTCATCATCTATATCATCTTTCATCTATCATCATTTATCTACCCATCTTTACCCAATACATTTATAGGTATAAAAATATATATACAGTTTATATCATGTAAAACATGTATAAATCATTCATATAGCATAGACATCAGAATGCGGACAATAAGAACATATAGCATGTATTAATATTAAATACTTCATATCTATGTGTAAGATGAAAATACCTATGCACTCACTTGTTAAAGTGATGACTCGAAACTCAGGCAACGCTTCGCTTTTAATAATTTTCTTTTCCGTTAACGAAACCTATTATTATTATCAGTATGTTTTAGTCTAATATTTACTACGAGTACTTATTAGTCTAGATTCATCATTAACCCAAATTCTAATTTTATGATCTATCAAGTAAGTAACAACCAAGTAGGATCATATCGCAGGTAGGATCCATTTTGTATATAAAGTATACTGTTTGCAAATCCCACTTTAAACACCTCATTAAATCACAACCTAGACATAATCCCTGTAAGTAGATCAATTACTATAACAAATTTGAATCACAAATAAATCTTGTTAATAGGTTCATAATAATGATAATGAGGTTAAACATAAGTTATACTTAAAGTAAGGTAAACATAACTCACTTACAAAGGGGTTTAACAAGGAACCAGGCTCTGTGAGGGTAGAACTTCTGATCTAAAAGCTTTTCTTCTCGGGGAATCTGGTGCTCCGGGACTTGTTACTAACACCTAGGAGGTGCTAGGGAAAGGCTTAGAGGCTTGGGGGTGTTTGAGAGAGAATAGGTTAGAAAGGTGTGAGGAAAAGAGTGACTTGTGCCTTATATTTATAGTCTCTCCAGGGCGCTTCACATCGTGACACATAGCCTTAACGTTGTGACCTTGCATAGGCACCAAGGTTGCGCCTGGTGCTGACAGGTGGCGCAAGACTCAGATAAAACAATCGGTTTTAAAAAATTCATAACTTTTGCATATGAGCTCCACTTTGACATTCTTTATATCCACGTGTACGTATTGACAAGATATACAACTTTCATTTAGACTTTGTCGGCTATTTTTGACTTTATTTTTAAAGTTATATTTGAACAGGCACTAAGTGCATAGTTACTGATGTTATCTACAGCTGCCAATGTTATCTATTAGGCACTAAGTCCATTGCTGCCAATATTCATTTATAAGGCACTAAGTCCATAGCTTCCAGAGTGTTTACAGTAAATCTAGTGAAAACGAAGATCAAAGCTTATCTATTAGGCCCAAATGCCAATATTATCCATTAGGCGTAGCTGCCACAATTTTTAGAGTACATCTGGTGAACACATAGTTCAAAAACACCTATAGGTTGCGAGCCTGCCAGCGTTCCACTGGACTGTCTAGAATAGTCTACGGTCATCATCTATACTCTGCTACATGACTAGATCATCGTTAAAGTCAAGGCTTCTCGTCATCTTTCACCTCTCATCATCTATTCATCTTTCATCTCTCATCATTCATCTATCCATCTTTACCCAATATATTTATAGGTATAAGAATACATATACTGTTTAAATCACATAAAACATGTATAAATTGTTCATCTAGCATAATAATAAGCACATGTAACATGTATTAATACTAAATATTTCATATCTATGTGTAAGATAAAAGTAACTATGCACTCACTTGTTAAAGTGATGACTTGAAATTCGAGCAATGCTTCGCTTCTAACAATTGTCTTTTCCATTAATGAAACCTAGTATAATTATCACTAAGTTTTAGTCTAATATTTATGAAAATTCCCAAAAATACAATCCAAAAAATTCGTTTTAATTTATAAATGAAACCATGGTAATCCAAATCATCTCATAAAAACATACGTGATAATATCTTAAAACATCATATCAAAAGACTATATCAAAATCACATGTCCAAATATCATAGTAAATTATCCCAGGCTAAACGTTGAGGTGTGTGTGTTGCATTCATCCCGAGCTCTTCTCCTTACTAACGGAAGTACCTGAAACCAAAACTGAAAACAGTAAGCACGAAGCTTAGTGAGTCTCACCAAACTACCACATACCATACACATAATTATGTTGATCAGAGATACGATCCCCGCCCACACTCTAGGACATACAGACCCCACCTACAAGCTGCTAACTAGGAGATACGGGCCCCGCCCACACACTGCTAACTAAGAGATACGAGCACTGCCCACACTCTGCTGGCTACGAGATACAGGCCCTGCACACACTTGGCTGACTATGAGATACGGGCTCTGCCTACACTCAACTACTAAGCATACATACAAGTATCACAAAGACAATGAGTATAATCAAGTCTATCAATCAGTCCTATATAGATAATCAAATAATGCTATGAGATACGGGTCCCATCCATACTTGGCTACTGAGGAGATACGGGACCCGCCCACACTCATCTACTAACCATACACGTAACATATACTGGCTGGCCTGGGTGCCTTTGACTCATTCAAACTAGGAGAAAACTCGCCTCGCAAGCTAACTGTGAAGTCTCGTGGGAGGAATCTTTGACGACTGCTCCAATAACTCCCCGGCTATCCTTACCACAATAACACTTTGTCAGAAACTGATAATCCTTCTTAGGGTAAAGTGACCATGTTACCCCTGGTCAAAGTCTACATTCTGATCAAAGTTAACATTTTGGGTTAACTCAACTCGCCGAGTTCTATAAATCAGAACCCTGAAATCGCGATCCAACTCGTCGAGTCACCCCCTAACTCGCTGAGTTTCCTGGCTACTCATAGTCATGATTTAGCGAGTCAACTCGTCGAGTCATCCTTAGACTCTTCGAGATCTACCATATTTAGCATCGGGACAAATCGCCTCAACTCGTCGACTTTCTCTGTGAACTCGACTAGTTCCTTTGTCTGCTTGGGTTGTCTTAACAGATTAAGACCCTACACTTCAGACTAAGCTTCTTGTTTCTCATATATACCGAAAACGTCCTTTTAAGGGTAAAGTTTCCAACTTTACTCGTTAATACCCTCATTTAATACGTTTGGATCAAACCCTAACTCCTTAGAACTTAGATCTTGGTCTATAAGTCATCCATACTCCAAACTAAAGCATATAAACAAAGATCTAAGCCTTAGGCATCATTTGAAAACGTAAAGCTTCTACCTTTTCCTCCATGCATGTATTAATTTCTATTAATACTAATTAAATATATTATTTCCAATTAATATATTATTCTTATAATATATTAATAAATCATTTATTAACCTCTTTCTCCAAAAGTCATCCTCTCAAGTTGCTATAGTGAAGGCAACCCAAAAGGACCATGCTACTATCAAATCAAGTACATACCGATTATAGTTATGGGCTTAGACACCTAATCCAACATATAGAAGGGTATCACTCATGGGATGTTTGGTTAGTGTTGAGAGCGATGTTGATTGGGTTCCTACAAGTCAATGGGTTAATGGTTGTGTATCTTTAGGCCAATGTGGTGCTGATCGTGAGTCGTTAGGAAAATGATGGAATGACAGAAAGATCGGTGTAGTACTATGATCCTATCATTTTATTGGTTAGAAGATGTCACAATATATTATGAACCAGCGGCTGTATGATTCATATGGGTGAGATTGAGTAGTCATTTGGTTGAGACTCTTAGGTCTTTAAGAGTTAGTCTTATTGGCATGTCCGGGTGTTAGTACATTGATTGGGAGTCAGGTGACTCAGTGAACAGCCAGTTTGGCTCATGTGGATAGTAAAGTTTTGTTGGGAGTATTAATTGTGCATCATAAGTCTCTTGCTGAATGTTTGCATTTTGAACCCTGTTTGCTTACAGGTCGTCTATTAGGAGCTTGGTTACAAATTTTGGGTATCGATTCTAAAATCTTGAGTCATGGAGTTCGTTGTAAATATCTTGAGTGTCTTGTAAGGTGGGGGGGGGGGACACCTGAGATAGTTAGGGATTTGGATGCAATATAAGATTCTTGGATTGACCATCATTATACTTGTGGATCAGCGAGTTGGTGATGACTTGTCAGGAAATCAAATGCGTGTTTAAGGTTATTAGGCGCAATCTCCATATTAGGATTAGGTGAAATTCATGATCGGTATATTTTGAGTATTCCTTCTGCATGGTTGAGTGGTGTTCCTAGTCAGGGACTAGGGGCGGGTATGACGAATGAATTATTAGCAGTCTTAGGGAATAATTTTGGGGTTTAAACTGATGGGTTCCATTTTCGAGAAGTTTCCTGCTTTGAGTGGTTGTCGTTGTGATTTGAAGTCTTCTAGTTAGGAAGAGTAAGATAGTTGTTTCAGTTTTCAGGCAGAGCAGTTGATTTTCTTTCATTGGCTGAGGGCAGAGTGTTAAGGTGGAGGGATAAGTGATTTCTGCTAAGATAGGGTCGGGATGGCAGAGTTGGAAGGCGGTCATCTGTATGGGATGAATCTTCAGTCTTAAATAGAATTCAGGAAGTTTGGGTAGGATCAACTAAGGTGGCAGAGGAAGTAGTAAGGAATGATTTCAAGGATGAAATCTAATTTAAGTGGGGGTAGAATTGTAACATCCTGTTTTGGTAAGTTTTTTTAATTCACGGTTTGTGGACCGTAATTCGACCATGTAAAGGCCTTGGGTTTAAATGGAATGGAGTTTAGACTCTAACTGATTTAGATGGTGTTGGATAAGTGATCTAAACTTTGGATTGTTCGTTTGAAGCTGAGGGGTTAAATGGGAAAGGTAATGTTTCGAGCTTCTTGCATAAGTTAATGATTTTAGTTTGAGATGTTTTTAGTCATAAGTAACTAGATAGAGTTATCAGGCTTGTAGATACCTTTTCGTGGATATAAAGATCATCAAAACAGAGTTGAAACGAAGAAGTTATGGTTGTTTGAAGTTAGGAAAATAGAGCCTAGTAGTACACACGTGTTTTTAGTAGAGTATGCAGGGTGTATTCAAAGTTATGCAGGGCGTAATTCCACAGTGTAAAAACCTTAATTTCGGGTTTTTGAGCCATATTTAAGGTCTGTAACCCTTTGGCGGTCCTTCCTATCATCAGCTTCCACCCTCTTGAGCCTGTAAATCGAAACCCTAGCCTCCTCTCTCTCTTGTTTTGAGCCTTTTTACCATTTATGAGCTTATTTCTCCATTGGAAGGTGGAATCTTAAAGAACAAGGTGGTGGAAAAGTTTATATAAGAAGGATTAAAGTATAGATCTAGCAATATTACATCATTTTTGGACCATTGTAAGTAAAAGCTTCAAACTTGATCATTAGTTTCATAGATCTTTTTGTCACTTTTTGGTCACTTTGTTGCATAAAGTTTAGATCTTGAAAGTTTGTGACCTTTATATGGATAACGTTTGAAACTTTATCCATCTAAACATCATAATGATTTATATATGAAGGTTGGAGACTTGAGCTTAATGGATTAAGATAAGAAAGATGTGTTTTTGGTCCCTTTGAGGATTAAAGACTAGATCATGGTTGTTTGGGCCATCCTAAATGATAAAGTTGGAAAGTTCATCCATTATGGAGCTATTAGGAACCTGATTTGAGTATTGGATGGTTATCCTTTAAGCATTAAGTGCTTAATATGAAGATTAGAAAAAGAGGTAGTACGCAGGGTGCAATCTAGGCTATACCCAGCGTAGCCTGGCTTTCACTCGTTTTCTGGTTAAGGATTTACGCCTAACATAGAGCTAAGAGTATGTAATGTGTAGGTCAATAGAAGGTTGATTGCTGACATTTTTTACCAGTTGAATTTTGGTCAACTGTGAGGGGTTTAAGACTTGGAAGGGGAAAAATGGTTTACCCAGATAAGGATTAACCCTATTATTTTTGGACCTATTAAATTAAAAAAATTCCTTAGTTGTTAATCGAGGTTGTTTTGGTTATGTCTAGAGTGAGGAGCTTTTGATAGTAGAAACTCGAGTATGTTTTATCGGGCTATCGATTGAGGTGAGTCTTTTCATTGTATATGTGGATCGAAGACACCAATGTTGGCCCACTATATTATGTTTGTAGGATGATGGGTGTCTTTGTGACACTTGTTGATATGTCTGTATGTCTTTATTGTCTTTGTTACTCATGCTTATATGTTTGGATTCTTATGTATGTGGGGTGAAATGGACTCAAGGTTTTATACGAACCCGACATAGCTACAAGCTGTTATATAGAGTCATTATGCACTCGGGGTTGATATGGCCCCACATAGCTACAAGCTATTTCTAAGAGTCATTATGGACTCAGGGTTGATACAGACCCGACACAGCCACATGTCATTATATTTGTATACATGTTGTATGTGGTATTTTAGGGAACTCACTAAGCTTTGTGCTTATGGTTTATGTTTGAAATGTTTTTAGGTACCTCTGATTTCAAAAGGAAGGGCTCAGTTTGATCACACTGCAACCTCTAGAGATTTATTCTGCACTGAATGTTTACGAATTACTCTGATGTTCTGAGAATACTTTTATTTTGATTGTCTTTGAGTTATTGAATAAATGGTTCGACTTATTTAAAAATTAAAATTTTACGCGGTATTTTTTGGGATGTTACACTTGTTGGATTTGGTGTCTAAGCCCATCACTATAATTGGTATGTACTTGACCCGATTGTAGTATGGTCCTTTTAGGTTGCCTTCACCAGTGCAACTTGATAGGATGGATTATTGAGAATAAGGTTATTTATGATTTATTAACATATTACAAGTATAATATATTAATATGGAGTTATATAATTAGTATTGATCAAGAAATTATTTATTAATTTTGTGATCAAAAGAGACTAACTAAATATATGGGGATTGATTATGTAAATCAATCATTCTTGTAGTGTGGGCTTATGATCCATGATTATGGGCTAAACTAATCCATGGATAGTTCATGGATGTTAAACCCATGGAGCATGAGAATGTGGAAAGGCATGGGTTATTAGGTTTTACCCAGTGTAACCCTAGCATGGCCAACACTATAAATAGAACCCTCAACGGACCAAAATCGGTGGCCTCTTCTCTTTGATATAAATAGATTATTGTCCTAATCCATCCTCTAGCATATGGTGTTTGTGAACCATTAGAGGCATCACACTTAAGGTGCTCAAGCTTTCAAAGGTCAAGAAATACAAGTCTTTCTAAGAGGTAAGTCATCTAACTAGTTGTATTGTTCATTTGGCAATTTGTATGCCAGTTAGGACAATGCTTTGGAAAAATGATAATGCATGTATAATTAGAGAAAACATAGATCCAAAGCATTTAGGGTTGTTTTCAATTATACTTGATGCTACTTTTTGTTGAGTGCTTTCAAAATCGAATTTTTTGGTTGTCTGGATAGCGGACTCGCCGAGTTCAAGCACAAATGCAACCAACTCGCCGAGTTTGTTCTTGCACTCGACGTTTTGGTGCTCCAGGGTGCAGTTTTTCGATTTTTAAGGTTGGAATTGGACTAGGATCATTACCCTAAACTGTTTTTGGACTTATAAACCTGTTTTTGATGTGGTGATGATCATGCTTATCTAATTTAGAAGATAATTGTCAAATTTTCATGTTTTGTATTTGTTTATATGATTATGCTAATTACATGGAATTTGATTTATATGAATTATCTTGTTCATATTAGTTTAATCCAGATCATGGACATTATTTGACATGTTTGTTAGTTTATTTGATGATCGTTATGGCCTTTAATCTACTCTGTAACTTGTCCTCAAATTATGGAATATGAAAAGTTTTTCTTTTAAAAAGATCATTAAAGTCATAGGTCATGTATTTGAAGAGTCTTTTTTCCATAAATAGTTTTATAAACTCCATAACTTGTCCTCAAGTTATGGATTTTCAAGAGTCTTTTTCATTAAACCCGATATTAAACTCGTATGTTATGGATTCCAAAAGTTTCTTGAATAGTTCAAAACTTGTCCTCAAGTTTTGGAATTTGTAAAGTCTCACATTTGAATACTTTAATTCCAAATAAAACCCTAGAGTTTTAAAATTTAAAATTCTACCCTTATACTATTATAATATTAAAGTTTAATACTTATATATATGTATAAGAAAATTCAATCTTACCGTTAGTAGGACTCATTCACGAAGTCGGTCTATAAGGGGGGTATAAGGTTACTGCCTATAAAATGGATGTTTAATGGGTGTCCACTCCACCAACCACTTCCTTGAATGGTGGAGGGTCGTTAGCCGAACGGGTAGGATAGGACATTAATTCTCCCTCATTAAAAGTATAATGATAAAAAAAAGTAACTAAACTTTTATTAAATTCCCAATCTTGGGTACTTTAGGAAAATGTGAAAATGGTGCTAACCTATAAAATTGCACTTTGCACCTTGTTAAGTCGTTAGTAGAGCGTGTGTGGTTAACCGGCACACAAATTTGGGACTGATAATGTGTGGCAAAGGGTAGCTTGATGTTAATCATAGATCAATGGAGTGTGTGTGGTTAACGAGCACATTGATTAGCTGATCTGTAACATTGGGTGTACCAAGATAATTTGCATAGTTATCCACACCTTGTTTGTGATCCTCGGCATCCTAGTCACAAACTTGAAGGGCACACTCGAGATTTAAACATGTCATTGAAAATTTCAATGAATCTCAAAGATCTAGGAGTTTCAAACCAATTAAAACTTAATAATCTATTTTGTTTTTCATGGTGGAAATTGGTAAATCGTCATTTACCTACCTTCAAATATTTTACAACTGGATTACAGCATCCCTCTTCGCAATTGTAGAATATTGTGTTGGGTCCTAGCCTTAATATTTTGGTTTGGGTGTTATATGAAGGACTTAAATCAACTAACTTGAATTTCTCCCTTGTAGATGTCTAGTTCAGACAGCTATGGTCTTCCCGAATCTGTTGGAAAAAACTTTCCACATAAAGATGATATTCCACAATATCATGCTTCACTTCCTCCACCTCCTCCAATTATTCTCCCTAACTCACAAGTTCAAAGACTTGAAAAGTTCAAGGTCACTCAAGCCCTTCTTGCAATGAAACATCAAGATAAATGGTCTATGTGTACTCACATCTTGGAGATGAAGTCACACATTGACAGGCTGAGAGTATTAGTTGTCATTGTCTCGACGAAGTTGGTTGTTGACTGGGTTCTTCAATCACTTCCTGAGTCATATAGTGAGTTCATTAAAGATAACTATATGACAGATCGCGACATGACCCTTACCGATCTTACTTATTTGCTAATGCGGCTGAATCAGCAATGATTTAGCGCAATGGTAAAGCAAACTTGATTGGATGATCTACTCCCCAAACTTCCATGGACACTGAAAATGGAAACATTGAAAGTCTAGAAAAGTCTTCTCTTTCCAATGGAAAGGGATCGGCCATTGTCAACTCGGTTGACCAAACGGTATAGAGAAAGGCTAAGTCTGAGATTGTTCCGTGTACCATTCCAAAAGAATATGTTTGCTTTTATTGCCAATAGAATGGACATTAGTTGCGAAGCTGCCCAGAATACCTGAAAAGTCTAAGAGAAGGTAAAATCATAAAGTTTGACTCTGGTTCAGGTAAGTCCACTTTCTAACTCTATTAAGTTCCTATTTGGAGATTCTTAATACACGATGTGACATGGTCGCATTTTGATGTTTTTTAGGATCGAAGAAAAGAAAGGAAGCTTAAAGGAAGACCATGTTGGATCTGATAGTGAAGATGGATTACAATCGTTTGGTTCGATGATCGGATTTTTGAGCTGCTGCTTAGGAGTTATGATAGATTGCTTAGAAATTTGTAATACCATTGTTTTCATTTGTGATTGCATTGTAAGGAAAAAGTTTTTCCGTATTTTATAAATAAATAAAAAAATAGCTTATTCTATATCTCCTTGCATTGGCATTTAAAAAAATTGATGTTTGTATATTTCTATCGTTAGCAATATGGATTTGATTCTTTCGTATATGGTAGCGTCAAAATTTACCAAATAAGGAAAGATTCTCATCATTTAAGTTTCAGTTGGATAAAAACATGGAGTTATGCAACTTGTATTATGTGATGTATGAGGACCTTCATCTTTGGGAACTTAGGACTAATTCCTTGTTCACATGTAAATGTGAGTGAAGTGAAGGACTAAGGGATCGAGTACACATTCTTGTGCGCTAGTCAGGTCCACCACAAAGAACGATAAGACTATTCATCATGATTTACTAAAGTTTAGTAAATATGGTTATACTTACAAGATTAAGTATAATTCTAAATCATTGGAAAGGTTTCAATGAATAGCAGGGCGAATCAGAAGAATCAAATTAGGCAAAAAGATAAAAGTTTCTCCAATCTGAAAGGATGGGAGAGTACTTGGGTATCGTGTTTTGTGATCATCTTAATGATTATAAAAACCATATCACAATAGGTCCTCTATGGACATCTCAGTGCACTCGTATGACTAAGAAGAGGAATCGGAAAATTATTGAAATGGCCAAATCAATTGAATCATACTTCATTCTGAAACAAGTCTTATGTTCATACTCCAAGATTGTAACTTGAGTGACATATCTTAAGAAGGTTTATAACACTCAACAAATGATGAGTAAAATGTTTCTTACTCGTGTACATTTGAAATTGGTAAGTTGTGATGTCTTGGTAACTCCTCTGGAAACACATCCGCAAATTCTGAACTCAGCCTGCCTCTCCGGAGGCACTCCGAGTAACTCCTCCGGAAACATGTCCGCAAATTCTATAACCACTGGGACCTCTGAAACTGAAGTCTGGTCCCTAACCCGTGTATCCACCGCATATGCTAAGTAACCGGCACACCCGTGCTGAATATACTGTCGAGCAGTGCCTGCTAAACAAAACCCTGATCCTACTCTGGTTCCCTCACCATATACCACCAGTTCTCCCCCACTTGGGGTTCGAACTACAACCCGCTACCCTTCAAAATCGATCACTTCCCCCATAGGAATAGGAATCAAATCTATTGGGAAGGATACCCAGAAAATCTCCAACTCACATCCCGGTAGACTGAAGAAGCAGAAACCCCGTGTTCGTTGGCGATAGAAACTCGCAACAGACACTCAAGCTCACCTACTGGCACACTGAACCCCTTACTGAAAGTCTAAGATACGAACGACCGACTCTCCCCCGAGTCGAATAAAAGCACTGCAGGAAAGGAGTTTACTAAAAACGTACCTAAACATAGGTATAACAGATAAGCATAACACAGATATAATGACTGAAATAAGAGATAGAAACATACCAGCAACCACATCCGATGCTGCCCTGGCCTCCTCGACCGTGAGCTAGAAAGCACGCCCATGAGCCTTCGGAGGCTCCGCCTTGACCAGCCTTCGCTCTGCAATCATCAAAGTAGCTTGTGTGGAAACCTGTGCCGGTTTGGCGGCGAGTTGTAGACAGTTGGTCTTCACATGAACAACCTGATAACAGTGATAACATATCCTCATATCTATTGGAGGGGCGGATTGGCGACAGTCCATGGCACTGTGCCCCTCCTTTCCACATTTGAGGCACCCACTACCTACTCGACAAACCCTTGAATGACCCCTGCCGCACTTTCCACAAGCACGGCTTCCTGAAGATCCAGAAGAGTATCACAACGATGTGTGGCAACAAACTGACGGATATTGGTCTTAAGCATGCTCAGATAACGAGTCACCTGAGACTACTCAGAAGCAAACTCCGGGCAAAACATAGCCCTCTATGTGAATATGCGGGTGATCTCCATCACCGACTCTCCATCCTGCTACAAATTCATAAACTCCTGAGGAAGCCGCTCCCGCTCCACACGTGGAACGTAGTGAGCGCGGAACATATCCATGAACCGCCCCCAAGTAATAGCAGCTCTCTGATCATCAGTGTACGACCTAGTCTTCAGTCTCCACCAATCGTTGGCCCCAAGCCTCATCAGGTTCACGGCGCACCTGACCTTCTGGTCAGTAGGACATGAGAACGTGAAGAAACAGCCCTCCGCATCAGATAACCACCTCATAGCCCTGATCGCATCCTGGGTACCATCAAATTTCGGGGGCTTCGTATTATTGAAGTCCCGGTACTAAAAACCCCAACTATCTCCTCCACCACCCCATGTCATGGTTACAGATGATGTGGTTGCAGCAGAGTCCATCTCTGATAAGGTTGCATAGCGCTCATCAAAGTACTCAACCATAACGGTATTAATCGACCCACACATCTCTGGTAGTTGCGCTCAAAATGTCGTGGCAATCTTATCATGCAGGATCTCACCAATCCTGGCATTCAACTCCTATTTCCCTATCTGCACCACCGACTCAGGTGCTACAGGCAAACCCTGACCTCCATCTCCTAATCCTGATCCTGATCTTGACCCGGATCCAATCACAAAACTTCTCGTCACCACCATACTGAAAATATACCAAAGGTGTCAGATAAACAACATAATATCATGAGACCAATTCCACAAACTCTAGGGGGTGTTATTTCCTTGCTACGCGTATGGGTCCTATGCTTTCAGTAGTACGAGCCCACACTACCTTCCAAACCTACCCATATTTGTCACAAGTATCATCACAAACCCTAATAATATACATAATCATAGCAAACTCTCCATCTCACTTCTATAGGAATACTAAACATCTCACTACTGATCTACTAACTCTTCATAACTCCACCATTCATGAGACTTTCATCAACCCTGTAGCACCAGTGTATGCTAGCTATACATAATGCTAGACCTCATAGACTTTCGAATATCCAACCTGGACCTAATCATAAGGCCAAATCTAAAATTCTCAGTATATAAGATCTTAATTATATACAACCATGATACATACACAAGGAACCACAGTAATGATGTCAATCTCCTACAAAGAAAACCCTAGGCTAGGAATCATCAAGTAATCAGGCAATTTCTATCATGTGATCACTGAAGATCCCTAGCCTAGTACTAGCATGTTGTCCTAACATATCATAATATCAAATAATTGTATGGTATTTTGGTGTGACATCCCCAAAATCACGGCCAGAAAAGACCGATTTTCATTTATGTTTTTAAAATAATTTCAGAGTAAATCCTTTTGATTTGAAAGAGTTGCGGAATTTGTTCCCAAAAACAAAACATGATAAAACAACGTTTACCAAAGCATTTCATAAAAGAAATGTATTTTCATTATATAATCAAAACTCGGGGTGTCATGTTCCGATACAAACCATTAAGCATAAACAATAACATTACAAGTCATTGAACAAATATATACATATACAGACTTGTAAGCAAAACAACTTGATGGTTCGTCCATCTTACGCCCTTGCGCCACATCCTGTAATACAAATAAAACTGAGTGGGTCAGGCTTGGGAGCCTGCTGATCATATATGGTTTTCAACCCACAATAAATAAATTATATTTAATTTCACCAACCAATCACTATCCCGATTACCCATTCCCGTTATCCTCACTTTACGTCCCTAAAACAACATCTATCTCAAGGGACCTAATCTAGGATTTTCATCAGGACGGACATTACTGCTAAGGGGTTTCCTCAACAATAGATATCCTAAAGGCAACCATGAGGGGGATAGAGTACACCGGTGAACACTGTTGGAATAGTGTCTAAGGCTATAACTATATCCGGTTGTGCATGGTCCTTTTGGGTTGCCTTCACCATAGCAACTTGAAGGATGATTTGTTAAGAGAGAGTAAATATTATAAGGAATAATATATGGCTATTTGATTAATATAAGTCATAAATTAATTGGTATTAATTTGGTGACTTAAAGAGATTAATTAAATAAGAGGGTATAAACTGTCAATTGTTTGATAGTTACACTTTAGACTATAAATCCTTATCCTAGATAGGATGGACGATTTCTAGGGCTTGGATAAGCCAAAATCGTCCATAGGGTTATCTATGGAATGGATTTGGATAGCCTTAAGAGAAGATTATCCAATTAGGGTTTAGGTTGTAACCCTTAAGGAGTCTACAAGTATAAATAGACCCTAGGGGTGAGGGAATTCGACACACAACCTAAAGCAAGGAACCTCTGGCCGAATTCCTCCCCTCTCCTCTCTCCTAAATCATCTTGCTTGCTATTGGTGTTTGTAAGCCATTAGAGGAGTGACATTTGTGACTCTAGAAGCTCCAAGACAACAAGATCAACAAGGAACTCAAAGGTATGATTCTAGATCTGTTTCATCATTGTTATTTAACCTAATTAGCTATTAGAAGTCTTGGATTCAAAGCATGTTTAATTAGAAAGCCTAGATCTGAGCAATAGGGTTTTGCATGCGCACATAGGAAAGTTCTTATGGCTAAAACCCATCAGTGGTATCAGAGCCTAGCTTGGTTTTCTTTAAATTGTTGCTTGATTAACTGAAACAAACCTGCAAAATTCGATTTTTGGGTTTATGAGTCACTGACTCGGCGAGTTCCAAGGTGGACTCGGCGAGTCCCCTTGTGACTCGGCGAGTCCAGGCGTCAGGAATGGCCAGATTCGGGATTTTTTCATAATTATCTTATGGAAACTTACCTTAATCATATTAGATCAATCTAAATCCGATTTTTTGATAAATATGACTATTATCTTGATCTAATTAAAGATATTTATCATCTAATAAAATATTTAATTTCCTTATATGATAATGATTAATTATTTTGATAATTATCTTGAAAGAAATCTTAGATAAATCAAATAAAGATAATTAGGATATTAATTGTTAATTGGAATTATTTGTTATTTGATCCTCCATGTTTTAAATGTTTAAAACCTACCCTAAAGTTTTGAAATTTATATTTGTGATTAAAAGTTTTAATT
Source organism: Lactuca saligna (assembly GCF_052625555.1). Lineage (NCBI taxonomy): Eukaryota > Viridiplantae > Streptophyta > Magnoliopsida > Asterales > Asteraceae > Lactuca > Lactuca saligna. Next base: position 98,136,215 of record NC_136424.1, on the reverse strand, counting down.
TAGACAACTTAAATTTCAAACCCTAGATTTTAAAAGGTTTTAAAATACAACCCTATACTTATATGATATTACTAGAATAATATATATATATGTATAACTAAATGCTAGTCTTACCGCTAGTAGGCCTCATTCACGAAGCCGATCTATAAGGTGGGTATAAGGTTGCGGCCTATAAAATGGCGCTTAATGGGTGTACACTCACACCCACCGCTTGCTTGATTGGTGGAGGGTCGTTAGCCGAACGGGTAGGATAGGGCAACCTCATCCTCTCATTAAAAGTATAATAAGAAACACAAAGTAACTACACGTTTTTAAAAATTTCCCAATCTTAGTTACTTTAGGAAAAGTGAATTGATGCAATCCCATGAAATTACACTTTGCACCTTGCTAAGAAGTTAATGGAGCGTGTGTGGTTTACCGGCACACTAATTGGTTCTAAGCGAAGGTGGCAAAGGGTGATTCATTGTTTATCATTGTTCGATGGAGCGTGTGTGGTTTACCGGCACATCGAATAGATGATCGTTACAATGAAGGCACCATGTGAATTTGCATGGTAATTCACACCCGCTTTGTGGTCCTCGGCATCCCAGTCACAAACAAGAGGGGCATATCGAGATTTAAACATGCCATTGAATAGTTCAATGAATCTCATCCGAACCTAGGAATTCTCAAAAACACTTAGGACTAATAGTTTAAGTTTTGTAATGGAGAATTAGTGAATCATCATTCACTTACCTTCAATTTATTTGCATATTGGATTACGGCATCCCTTTTCTAATATGTAAATGTTATTGTTGGATCCTAGCCCTAATTTTTCTTATTGGGTGATAATTAGGGATTCTTGTTCTAATCTATCTTTGTCCTTTCTATAGATGTCAAACGCAAACAAAGATGCTGCTAGTTCTTTCACGTTGATGAGCCTTTGCCAAAAGGTCACCTTCGATGGAACGAACTTTAGCGAATGGATAAGATACATTCGCACCATTGCTCGCTATGAGGATAAAGAGTATGTCCTCGATGAGAAGCTCGAGAAAATCAACCCCGAAGTTGCTACTCCCGCCGAAATCACCGCCTTTGAAACTCATGAGCGAGATGCAACAAAAGTACATTGCATCATGATCGCCACCATGAACTCCGAATTCCAAAAGTCCTACGAGGACATGTATCCATACGAGATGCATCAAGACTTGTTGGAGAGATATCACCAAAACGCGAGACAAGAGCGTTACGAGATTTTCACTAACATGATCTCCACTAAGATGGGTCATGGAGAATCTCTTACCGTGCACCTGCAAAAGATGCAAAGGTATGTCGACCGCCTTCGCAAGTTAAATGTTGACTTCGGCGAAGACTTGGCGATCGACATGGTGCTTCACTCTTTGCCTCCGATGTACAACCAATTTAGGATGACCTACCACATGAACAAAGAGGAGGTCACCCTAAGCAAACTCTAAGGTCTCTTGAGGGTTGCTGAGAGCAACTTCAAGGACAAGTCTGTTGCACCAACTCCCAATCCATCCGCTGCTCCTGTCTTGGCTATTGGTCAAGGGAAGAGAAAGAAGAGGAAAGCTTCATCGAATAACTATCGAAAGGTGAAAGCCCGAGATGGTTCCTCTTCTAGTGGGACCAAAGTTGATCCCTCTAAGCCCTGCTCGAACCCGAAGGAGGCAGAGTGCCACCACTGCCACAAGATAGGACATTGGAAGAGAAGCTGCCCGGATTACCTGCAAGCCATTAAGGAAGGAAAGATCAAGCCATCTTTCGCAGGTATATACACAATCAAATCTAACGATTCTAATCATGCTATTTCTTGGGTTCTTGATACCGGTTGCGGTTATCACATTTGTTCTAATGTGCAGGGACTAAAAAGAAGTAGGGATGTGGAGCAAGGAAGGATCAATCTAATCATGGGGAACAGAAGATCGTCGCCTGTGACCAAGATTGGAGTGTATTCTTTAGTGCTTAGGAATAGTTTTGTTTTAGATTTGAACAATTGTTGCTATTCGCCAGAAATGGCTAGAAACATCATTTCATTTCATGGTTTATATAGACAAGGATTTAGATTTTCTTTTAATAATGAGAATGGTTCTATTTTGGCTTATCTAAATGGTGTCTTTTACTTTGAAGCTATACCATGTAATGGAATATATGAAACTGTTATGATTGTTGATAACTTAGGAAATGATGTTTTGAATATTGATTCTTCCACTAGTATGGATAAAGCATCCTTGTGGCATTGTCATCTTGGACATGTCAACAAGAAATGCATAGCCCAACTCCAAAAGGATGGAGTGTTGGAGTCATTCGACCTTAGGGAAGATGACACATGCGAGTCTTGTTTACTTGGAAAGATAACTAAGTCACCCTTCACGAGTACTTGTGAAAGGGGTGAGGGGCTATTGGACCTAATACATACCGATGTATGTGGACCCTTTAGATCAACCACGAAGGATGGGAACCGCTTCTATGTGACTTTTACCGATGACTATAGTGTTGGGTTTTGAGCATTCTAACACTCCTAAGTGTACATGCAACCCTAAATACCTTGGATCTATGTTTTCTCTATTATACATGCAAATATGAACATCCAAGGTATTATCCTAATCTAGCATACAAAATAATGGATATAACAAGATAGAATACATACCTCTTTGATAGTGCTTGTCTTCATGAAGCTTGAGTGCTTAGTGCCCCAAGTGTGACACCTCAAATGGTTCACACAACACCATAAGCACTTGGAATAACTTAGAGAGAAATTAGAACACTTCATGAAATCGTGTAGCCCTCATACATACACATAGTGTTAGTCATAGTCACGATTTCTTGAGCCATGGGTTTCTTTTATATGGTGGCTATTAGGGTTACACCATGTAACTCATGACTTTACCCATTCCTTATGCTCCATGGGTTTTAACCTCCATGGAGTATCCATGGGTCACCCCATGGACTTAGTTCAACACAAGGAATCTTGGATCACAAGCCCACATATATAAGAATGAATGATTTACACAATCAACCCATATATTTAATTAGTCTTCTTTTGATCACTTAATTAATACTAGATTAATTCTTGATCAATACTAATTAAATAATCTCATTATTCTTATTATTAATATACTAGAACTTATAATATATTAATAACCGTAAGTGTCTTATTTCTCTCATTATAGTCTATCCAAGTGCATGATGCCATGCAACCCAAATGGACCATGCCGGGTCGGGTCAAGTCTTACCAATTATAGTTATGGACTTAGACATTAATCCAACAGTCTCCCACTTGGATAAGTCTAAAACTATTATTGCGTATGACTTCAGGAACCAACTAGCAATCGTAGCTCTCAAAAGCTTCTGTCGAACTCTGACCTTGTAGATGAACTCTGATCTTTGTCAACGACTTGTCCATTAGATAAGAGATCATATATTCCTCCATTCTAGATATCATATAGACTGAGACATGGATTATAATCATTCTCTCTGTCCATTTGTTGTTTCCCGATTTCCGATTTATGACGACTAACTAATTGAACAAATCAAATCAGTCCTGGCCCGGCCGAGCACTTCCATTTGTCATCATCAAATCATCGATGGGCCCACAGATATCGCTTTTATCCCGAAGGTAAAAGGAATGGATAAACTTCGACTCATATGGCTTGTTCTACTACTTGTTGAATCATACACAAAGGCACGTTTTATAGCACCGAGTTACCAAATGCAGTTTCGTGCAATCAATGTACAACCAACTCATAGTAACAACTCATATCTCTAGGTTTGAAGAATATAAGATATTATCGTCTCATGATCACTCGTGATAAAATCCATGAAGTGATTCCAATGAGCGCGGGTTGAATCCAATACTCAGAACTTATGAGCACTCATGAGTGTTGTAGCCCTTTGTCCAACATCTTAGACCTCTACAAGCCAACCCATGACAGTCTTAATTCATATCTACTTCCAACATATGACCGACTGTGGATGGTTTAAATAACTTAGTCATTCCGGAAGAATAACCTAGTTTATTCGGGAAGTCAAAACATGCAAAGTGAAACACAATAATAATTGAATCCAATATGGTCTCAGAACTTATGAATATAAATAAAACTCCTTTTATTTATCACCATATGATTACACATTATTCATTGTATATTGTTTCAGCTATCAACATTATTCTTGAATTTAAAACAATAGTTGTCCCATGCTCCAAGCATGCACACTATGTTTTCTAAACAATAGTCATGCCATACACCAAGTATGCATAATATGTTTGACTATGATCTTTATTTTGTGAACTAGATCAAATGAACATAACTTCAATGATTCTCTTTTCACACTCCCAAATCCTTACTGCAAATGCAAGAATTCCAAGTTCATGCCATTTACTGAAATCTGTTAGATTCTAAACTTATATGCATCGATCCTCTTGTAATGATTATGCACAAAGTCAGAAAGACTTAACGACAATCATTACAGAGCATTCCACAGGAGATCAAGTCCTTGGAACCATCCTTCTTGCATTAAGTTTCCTTAATCTTAAACAGATTGAAAATTCTAACTTTGAAACATTTCCAGATTCCATTTCGACTATCACTTCTGAACAAGAGTTGCCTCCTTACAGATTATGTCAATATGGTCCTTCCAGAATTATCACTATACTTCCAATTGTCCTTGAGAAACCAGTCTTTGGTAAACCTTAGATTGTCCTCGACAATTGTTTAATCCTTTTTAGTCATATCCAGTTCTAAACCTTTTCCATTCTTAACGCCCCAGGCATTCGGAAAATTTTTAGAAAGGATGAATATAGCACATGTAATCGGTCCTATATCCGAAGCATATGGGACACGATTCATGATGTCTCACATAAAGACTAAACCAGTCTTTTGCTATAACATTTCCATTTCAATTTGCCAAGTTCTCATAATTTAGATTATGAAAAGGGATGTCGTAATCATAATCGAATTTAAGAACGCAAATAATGGACCCATATACAGAATTTCCTTATGTTGAGCCATTCCAACATGAAATTCATATATATCCTTGACTAAATGATTAAAACCTCACGATCTAAGCTTATAGATTTGAGATGAAGTATAATTTCCTCTCCCTTAATTATAGCAAAACAACTCTTTCCCAGTTGAAACTTTTGTTTTCTATAATTAACATTGCTAGCTTGCAATACTTATCGTAATTATCATGCTCCCACTAACATGATGATTATTAGCATAACACTTATGCTCCCACTAGCTTTGACATATACTCAGAAAGCTCGACTTCTAGAAATACTTTATTGACTTTCTTACCAAAGTTCAGATTTCTGATACTAGATTGTTTTGATAAGACTTTATCAAAAACATACACCTTCCCTTAGATAGCTCATGGGTATGTCAAAACAATTTTAAGAACTATGAAAAAGGGATGCCGTAATCATAGTCTTGATCGTTTTGACCTTTTCCATTTCTCACAAGTCCAAGTTAGTGTGCCGGTAAACCACACACGCTCCACTAACGACTTTGAGAATGCAAATATCCCAATTGCTATCTAGCTAAAATCTACTTAGTGGAAGTGTTTCCTCACCATCATTTTCATGAATCAGAGAGAAACCTTATGACACTTAGATTTATTGGTGTATGAGTTCCTACCCATATGAATTTGTCAAAACCATAATCACAAGACAAGGATAATGACAAATCCAAAACCATATGGATTGAACTCAATCTTAATTTCTTGCCACCTGGCAGCTCAAGGGCCTACCATTGCTTCCAAGTTGTTGTGCAACACATTGAGAACTCTAAGAACTCATATGCAAAGCCAACTTTAACTAGAATGGGCACAGAATATGTCAACACGATAGGTTATAAACCTCAAGTCGTGTGCTAGTGAAGAACTTCAGGTTTCATTCTTGATTAGTTCTTGAGACTTTCAAGACCTTTAAGACTCCCACTGTCCTCTTGACCTATAAGACTTCCTTGTCAAACATCCAAGAGATAGTGTGGATTCTAATCAAGACAAACACTTCACACAATTGGCCGAAGTTGGTCTTTGTTTTATCCAAAACATCACAACTTACCAATTTCAAATGTACAAGAGTAGAAAACTTTTACTCTTACATTTGTCAAGTGTTTTAAACCTTATTTAAGACATGTCACTCATATTACAATCTTGGAGTATGACTCTAAGACTTGTATTGAAACGAAGTATGACTCGTCTTCTTGATTTAACCATTTCAACAATTCAAGATCCCTTCTTCTTAGTCATAAGAATGCACTAAGACTTTCTTAGAGAACAAATTTTGATATGGTTTCTTAATCATTAAGATGATCACAAAGCTGATACTAAAGTACTCTCCCATCTTTTCAGATTTGAGAAACTTTTATCCTTCTGCCTAATTTGATTCTTCTTATCCGCTCTGCTATGCATTGAAGCCTTTTCCAATGTCTCAGAGTTACACCTAAGCTTGTAAGTATAATCATATTTACTGAGCTTTAGTAAACTATGACGAATAGCCTTACATCTTTTGTGGTGGACTTAATCAGTGCACATGACTATGTGCTCGATCCCTTAGTCCATTACTTGACTCACGCATCCATGTGAACAATTAATTAGTCTTAATTTTTCCAATACTTGAAAGTTCTCATACATCATGCTATACAACTTGCATGATTCCAAGTCCCGGTCCAATTGAGACTTTGGATGATGACAATCTTTCCTTATTTGGTAAATTTAGACATTACCACAAATGAAGAATCAATTTCATATTTCCACTCTTGCTATTAATGGAATCATATAAGCAACAATTTTTCCTCAAATGCCATTGTAAGGATATTTTAAAATAAATAAAATCAAAAACTTTCTTTTATTTTAAAACTATGCGGAAAAACTTATCCTTACAACCCATATGAAAAACTTGTTGTTATCTATTCCTTAGCAATATCTCATAACTCCTAAGAATTAGCTCAAGAATCCGATTTTTCAAACTATGCGATAGAAATCCATCTATGCGATCAGATTCAACATATTCTTTCTTTAAGTTCCTTTACTTTTTCTTTGATTCTTAAAACATCACCATGTGACCCAGTCACATCATGTATCAGGAATCTCAGAATAGAAACTTAACAGAGTTAGATAGTGGACTTTACCTGAAGTAGAGTCAATCTTATTGACCTTAACATCCTTAGGTAAATTTGGCAGCTTCGCAACTAATGCCCCTTCCTTTGGCAATATAAACATATGGATCCTTTGATAATGGTACACGAGACTATCACAGACTTAGACTTTTCTCTTTACCATTTGGTCAACCGAGTTGACTATGGCCGATCCCTTTCCATTGGGAAGAGAATGTTTTTTTCTGTATTTCCAGTATCACCATTGTCAATGTCCATAAAGTTTCAGGAAGTTGATCTTAACAATAGATAAGATCATTAAGGGTCTTGTCATAGTCTATTTCATAGGTGTCCCAAAGGAACTCACTATGTAACTTAGAAAGTGATTGAACCACCAACTTTCTCAAGACATTGACACCCAACTCTCCCGGCTTGTCAATATGTGACTACATCTCCAAGATGTGATCACACCTAGACCTTGTCTTGCCAATAGGGTTCGAGTGACCTTAAATTTTTCAAGAACTTGTGGGTTAGGGAGACTAATTGGAAGAGGAGAGAGAAGTATGATATCCATGGGACATCATCTTCATTTAGGAAAGCTTGTTTCAAGAGATTTGGGAAGATCATAAATGTCTAATCCAGACATGTTATGGGAGATATTCAAGATAGTTGATCTTTGAGTCCTTAATATGACACCCAATATGAAAATATTAAGGCTAGGACCCAACAAACTATTTTATAACTTAGAAGAGGTATGCCGTAATCCAAGCTATAAAACAATTTGAAGGTAGGTGAATGACGATTCACCAATTTCCACCAAGATAAACGAAATGTATTATTAGGTTTTAATTGGTTTTGAAACTCCTAGATCTTTTGAGATTCATTGAACTGTTCAATGGCATGTTTCAATCTCGAGTGTGCCCTTCAGGTTTTGTGACTGGGATGCCGAGGATCACAAAACAAGGTGTGAAGTAACCATGCAAATTACTGGGTACCCTTAAGTGTTTATCCCTCAATCGATGTGCCGGTTAACCACACACGCTCCATCGATACTATGATAAACATTAAGTTACCCTTTGCCTACCTTGTTAAATACGAGTTAGTGTGCCGGTTAACCACACACGCTCCACTAACCGACTTAAACAAAGTGCAAAGTGTAATTTCATGGATTAGCACCTTATTCACATTTTCCTAAGTAACTAAGATTGGGTATTTTTTAAAGAGTTTAGTTACTTAGTATTTATCATTAATACTTTTAATGAAGGGAGAATTAAAGTCATGTCAAACCCGTTCGGCTAACGACCCTCCACCAGTCAAGCAAGCGGTGGGTGAGAGTGAACACCCATTAAGTTGCCATTTTATAGGCAACAACCTTATACCCACCTTATAGACCGGCTTCGTGAATGAGGCGTACTAGCGGTAAGACCGACTTTACTCTTATACATATAAATATTATTAACTTATAATATTATAAAGTATAAGGGTTGAATTTTAACTTTTAAAATTCTAAGGGCTACCTTGGAATTAAAGTATTCATAAGAGAAAACTTTACAAATTCCAAAACTTGAGGGCAAGTTTTGAAACTATTCAAAACTAATTAATTCCATAACTTATGTATTTAAAGTAGTTTTAATCCAAAAACTCTTCAAGTTCCATAACTTGTGGACAAATTATGGAAGACTTTAAACTAATAAAGAATTAATCTTTTTCTTTATTTTATAACTTATGGAATTAATTAAGGTTACATATTTTATTTATTTATTTATTAATGAAGTGACTCTTGAACCTCCATAACTTAAGGACAAGACTCTTCATCTTTTTTGTAACCTTTGCCAACTTTATGAGTTTTATGAGTCTTTAATGTGACTCTTCATGTAACTTAAGGATAAGTTACACAAACACATTTTATACTCAACTCTTAGATTAATTTGGATTGAAAACAACTTTTTCACTCAACTTTTCTATTAATCTAAGCAACTCATAAGAACAAGATAATTCAAATCAAACTTTTTCATGTAATTAGTCTAACCTTTAAACTAATACAAAACATGAATCTATTGACAATTATCTTGAAAATGGATTAGCATGAACATTACCATATTTAAAAACAGGTTTATAAGTTCAAAACAACTTAGGGTAATGTTCCTAGTCCATTTCTAGCCAAAAACCTCGAAGATATGCTGTCTGGGGTCCAACTCGTCGAGTGCATGAACACAACTCGGCAAGTTGGATGCATTTTGCCTTGGACTCGTCGAGTCCCTTCATGGACTCGGCGAGTCAGCTGGGCTGACAGCATCAAAACTCGATTTTTTCAGCTTCTATTGTAGGTATAACAAGAAAACAGGCCTAGGCTCTGATACCACTGTTGGGTTTTGAGCATTCTAACACTCCTAAGTGTACATGCAACCCTAAATACCTTGGATCTATGTTTTCTCTATTATACATGCAAATATGAACATCCAAGGTATTATCCTAATCTAGCATACAAAATAATGGATATAACAAGATAGAATACATACCTCTTTGATAGTGCTTGTCTTCATGAAGCTTGAGTGCTTAGTGCCCCAAGTGTGACACCTCAAATGGTTCACACAACACCATAAGCACTTGGAATAACTTAGAGAGAAATTAGAACACTTCATGAAATCGTGTAGCCCTCATACATACACATAGTGTTAGTCATAGTCACGATTTCTTGAGCCATGGGTTTCTTTTATATGGTGGCTATTAGGGTTACACCATGTAACTCATGACTTTACCCATTCCTTATGCTCCATGGGTTTTAACCTCCATGGAGTATCCATGGGTCACCCCATGGACTTAGTCCAACATAAGGAATCTTGGATCACAAGCCCACATATATAAGAATGAATGATTTACACAATCAACCCATATATTTAATTAGTCTTCTTTTGATCACTTAATTAATACTAGATTAATTCTTGATCAATACTAATTAAATAATCTCATTATTCTTATTATTAATATACTAGAACTTATAATATATTAATAACCGTAAGTGTCTTATTTCTCTCATTATAGTCTATCCAAGTGCATGATGCCATGCAACCCAAATGGACCATGTCGGGTCGGGTCAAGTCTTACCAATTATAGTTATGGACTTAGACATTAATCCAACATATAGTAGATATGGGTATATCTACTTAATCAAGCAAAAGTCAGAAACTTTTGAAAAGTTCAAAGAGTTCAAGAATGAAGTGGAGAATCAATTGGGCAGGAAAATCAAGATGCTTTGATCCGATCGAGGAGGAGAGTACCTAAGTCTTGAATTCCACGATTATCTCAAGGAGTGTGGAATAGTTTCGCAATTGACGCCTCCTAGGACACCGCAGTTGAATGGTGTGGCAGAAAGGCGTAATCGAACCTTATTGGATATGGTTCGCTCTATGATGAGTCGTGCTTCACTACCTATCTTCTTTTGGGGGTATGCCTTAGAGACTGCCGCCCATATCCTTAACCGAGTCCCTACTAAGAAGGTTGCCAAAACACCTTACGAGATGTGGACAGGGAAAGCTCCCTCGTTGGCACAGATCAAGGTTTGGGGTTGCGAGGCTTTTGTAAGACGAGATACTCACGACAAGCTTGAACCTCGAAGTGAGCGATGTATTTTCATCGGCTACCCGCAGACATCCTTTGGATATCTCTTCTATAGACCGAAAGACAATGTTATCTTTGTTGCGAGGAGAGGAGTTTTCCGAGAGCGAGAACTCATAAGCCAAGGAGACAGTGGGAGGCAAATCGAACTTGAAGAGATTCAAGAGTCGATAGATGAAGGAACCTCTACCGCTGGCATTCAACCCGAGGAGGAAACTCCGGTTGAACCGATTGACGAATCCTTACCTCTTAGACGTTCCGATAGAGTTAGAGTTCATCCCCAGTTTTATGGTTTTCATATTACTACCGAAGGGGACACGTATATTAGTGATGGTACACTAGTAAATCTTGATGAACCTAATAGCTATAAGGAAGCCATGGCAGGCCCGGAGTCTGCGATATGGAAAGAGGCGATGCATAGCGAGATCCAATCCATGTACGATAACCAAGTTTGGAATTTGGTTGATTATGTGCTCGAACGTAAGACCGTAGGGTGCAAGTGGATCTTCAAGAAGAAGACCGACATGGATGGGAACGTACACACATATAAGGCGCGATTAGTCGCGAAGGGCTTTACTCAAACTCCCGGAGTTGACTATGATGAGACCTTCTCACCAGTTGCGAGGATTAAATCTATTAGAGTGATGCTAGCAATTGCCGCATTTCATGATTATGAGATTTGGCAAATGGATGTCAAGACCGCTTTCCTTAATGGAAAGTTGGCTGAGGATGTTTACATGGCTCAGCCAGAGGGGTTTGTGGATCCGAAGCATCCGAATAGAGTGTGTAAGCTTGAGAAGTCCATTTATGGACTTAAGCAAGCGTCTCGCATATGGAATCTTTGCTTCGATGAGAAAGTCAAAGAGTTTGGATTTGTACGAAGCGAAGACGAATCTTGTGTATATGTCAAAGCCAGTGGGAGTATAGTAAGCTTTCTCGTTTTATATGTCGATGACATATTACTCATAGGGAACGACATCCCGACTCTGCAGGAGGTTAAGTCCTGGCTCGGGAAGTGCTTCGCTATGAAGGACCTCGGAGAGGCTTCTTACATTTTGGGAATAAGGATAGTAAGAGAAAGAAGTAAGAGACTAATTGGACTTAGTCAGAATACTTACTTAGAGAAGGTACTAAAAGTTTTAGTATGGAAAACTCAAAGAAGGGAGAACTACCGATACAAGGAAATGCCAAGTTGAGTAAGACTCAAAGTCCGAGTACCAAAGCTGAGATAGCATAAATGAGCCGAGTACCATACGCTTCCGCAGTTGGCTCAATCATGTACGCTATGACTTGTACTCGCCCTGACGTAGCCTTCGCTTTGAGCATGGTTAGCAGATATCAAGGGAACCCTGGCAAAGCACATTGGATTGCGGTGAAGAACATCCTTAAGTACCTTCGGAGGATGAAAGAATGGTTCTTAGTCCTTGGAGGGAGTGATGACTTGAAGGTGCGAGGGTATAGTGACGCCAGCTTTCAGACCGACAGGGACAACTACCGTTCGCAGTCGGGCTGGGTCTTTACCCTAAATGGAGGAGCAGTGACTTGGAAGAGTTCCAAGCAAGAAACCGTAGCTGATTCAACGTGCGAATCAGAGTACATCGCAGCGAGCGAAGCGTCGAAGGAGGCAATATGGCTAAAGAACTTCATTGGTGATCTTGGAGTTGTACCGGCCATAAAGGAGCCCATGGAGATTTTTTGTGATAACGAAGGTGCGGTTGCCTTGACCAAGGAACCGAGGGATCATGGTAGATCTCGACATATCGACATAAAATATCACTTCATTAGACATCGTGTAGAAGAAGGACAACTCGTGGTAAAGAGGATATCATCAAAAGATAACCCAGCAGATCCGCTTACGAAGGGACTGAGTAGGGTTAAGCACTTGCAGCATGCTAGGAGTATTGGGCTGAAGGATGATATTAGTATAGATTAGATAGTATTAGAAACGTATAATAGATAAATGTAATTAACATTTGATGATTAAATAAAGGAGTTTTATTTATGAGTAAAGTTACTGTCACATGTTAGTTGTTTAACTATTGTTTCACTTTGCATGTTTTGACTTCCAGAATAATTGAGTTTATTAGGAATAATCGAATTATTCAAATGGTCCACAATCGTTCATATGTTGGGAGTAGATATGAATGAAGATTGTCATGAATTGGTGTGTAGAATGTCTAAATGGTGTTAGACATAGCAAGGGTTGCTGCAACGTTCATGAGTGCTTATGAACTGGTTTTGAGCATTGGAATAAACCCGCGCTTGCTGGAATCACCTTATGGAATACGATATAAAAAGTGATCGCAAGACGATAATATCATATAGTCTTAAAACCTAGATATATGGTTTATTATTTGTTAATTGATTGTGCATTGATAATGCGAAAACGCATCAGTAACTTGATGTTATAAAACGCATTGTTGTGTATTGTTGGTTAATGAATAAGTAAATGCATATAAGTCGAAGTTTATCTGTAAATTTTATCCTAAGAGGGTAGAAGAGATATTTTGGCCACTCGATGATTTGATTTGACTTATGTGCCGGGCCCGGTCAGAACTGAATTGATGTGTTTGATTAAGTTCTATGTCAAATAAATCGGAGATCAAGAAATCTAAATGCTTGACTAACCATTCCATAGGATTGTCAGCATGATATCTATCAGAGGACTGTACGATCCCTTATCTAAAGGACAAGATTGATTAGATCAGAGTTGACAGCGTCTTTGAGAGCTACGATTGCAAACCGAATTGTATTTGTATAGTTACTAGACTTATCCAAGTGGGAGACTGTTGGAATAGTGTCTAAGGCTATAACTATATCCGGTTGTGCATGGTCCTTTTGGGTTGCCTTCACCATAGCAACTTGAAGGATGATTTGTTAAGAGAGAGTAAATATTATAAGGAATAATATATGGCTATTTGATTAATATAAGTCATAAATTAATTGGTATTAATTTGGTGACTTAAAGAGATTAATTAAATAAGAGGGTATAAACTGTCAATTGTTTGATAGTTACACTTTAGACTATAAATCCTTATCCTAGATAGGATAGACGATTTCTAGGGCTTGGATAAGCCAAAATCGTCCATAGGGTTATCTATGGAATGGATTTGGATAGCCTTAAGAGAAGATTATCCAATTAGGGTTTAGGTTGTAACCCTTAAGGAGTCTACAAGTATAAATAGACCCTAGGGGTGAGGGAATTCGACACACAACCTAAAGCAAGGAACCTCTGGCCGAATTCCTCCCCTCTCCTCTCTCCTAAATCATCTTGCTTGCTATTGGTGTTTGTAAGCCATTAGAGGAGTGACATTTGTGACTCTAGAAGCTCCAAGACAACAAGATCAACAAGGAACTCAAAGGTATGATTCTAGATCTGTTTCATCATTGTTATTTAACCTAATTAGCTATTAGAAGTCTTGGATTCAAAGCATGTTTAATTAGAAAGCCTAGATCCGAGCAATAGGGTTTTGCATGCGCACATAGGAAAGTTCTTATGGCTAAAACCCATCAAACACATCGTTCACAACACCTACAGGTTATGAACCTGCTAGCGTTCCACGAGACTGTCTAGAAGGAGTCTGTGGTCGCTATCCATACTCCGCTGAATAACTAGGTCAACAACAACAACAACAACATCGAGGCCTCTCATCTGTTTATTACACACCAACTATCTACCCATGTTCTACCCAACATATTAGTAGATACAAATATATATATTTTTATACATAGTTTAAAACCTGTATAGCATTTTCATTCAATACATATTTCACATAACAGATGAGGCATACCCACATAACACGTATTTCATAGAAAACAATTCAGATCTATGAGATTGAAAAGAGTGAATATACATTCACGCACATAATAACAAAGTTATACACATAACACGTATTTCGTATAAAATACTTCATAATTATGCGTTAGAAGAAAGTAACTACACACTCACTTGATCAGAAGATGACCAGACAACACTACGGCTTGTAGAAGTAGTAATCCTCAGCAGATCTGGAAGATCTCTACAAAAATCGAACTTCTCGCGGGCAGAGCTTCGGCTCGGAAACCGCACTTCTCAGGATCTTCGGGATCTCGGGACTTGCTTCGGGACTCAGGAATATTACCGGGGCTTCGGGGTGGCTTCGGGGGTAAAAACGCAGAGCTTCGACACGAAACGGAGGAGAAATGAGCAACTATGCCCGGACCCCTCGCATCCTATTTATAGGAGGCTGGAACCTCCTAGTACGCGGGGCATACGCCTGTACGCGGGGCGTACAGGGCTCCAAAGTCGTCACTGCATGCGTAATCCGAAGTGTCGACATTTCTTGCTGTACGCGGGGTGTACTCCGGGTGAGTCCGGTGACTCGTCTTCGGATAAGGCCGGATTTAATAATTAAATTTAATTATTAATTATTTAATAAAATTCGAAAATTCATATCTCCTTCATACGGACTCCGTTTACGATGTTCTTTATATCCACGCGAAGGTGAGACTACGGTCTACAACTTTTGTTTAGACTCCGTCGGCTAATTTTGACTTTATTTTTATTATTTATTTTTAATAGGCCGGAACAGAAAATTTCGTTATAAATTCATAACTCCTTCGTTTGACGTCCGTTCTCGCCTAACTTTTTATCGCTTTGATACTAACAACGAGATCTTCGATTCTCATTTAGATCACTAAGGCTAAATATCGCTCTAACGTAAATTTCAATTTTTACGTCATTCAGCGGTGCCGGTTTTGTCGCGAAACTTCGACAGGTCATAACTTCTTCGTTATAACTCGGATTTCGTCATTCTTTATATCTTCGGAAACCTTGTTTCAACTACTACAACATTATCTAAAGATATCAAGTTTATTATACACTTAAATGTTTGACGCTTATTTTTATTCTTAATTAATCTAACCACATAATTAAGCAATTAAGCACAAAACACATAATACTCAAATAATACACTTCTATTATTTCAAAACGGGTTACAAAGGTTAACCTAGACTATCACATTGCTAAAATGGCAAGCCCAGAAACACAGGCGTTACAATTCTCCCCACCTTAGAATGATTCCATCCCCGGAATGACAATAGCGACCCATCATGTCACTCTCCGTCTCCCAGGTGAGATTCGGCCCATTCGTGTGTTTCCATCGGACAAGCACTAACTCGACCATCTTGCGTCGCAACTTCTTAGTCTTTCGGTCAACAATTTCCTCTGGTTCTTCAATCAACCTTTTGTTCTCATCGATTCTCAACTCCGAAAGTGGAATCATGTCGGGAACTTCTCCCGTGAACTTCCGTAAATAACACACATGAAAAGTCTTATGAATTCCATTTAGTTCTTCTGGTAGTTCGAGCTTGTAAGCTTGGTTCCTAATCCTCTGAAGAACTTTAAACGGTCCAATAAACCTTGCACTCAACTTTCCCCTTTTACCAAATCTTATAAGTCCCTTCCACGGCGAGACTTTAAGCAAAACCGAATCCCCAACTTCAAAAGTCATCGGTCTTCGCTTTTTTGTCAGTATAACTCTTTTGACGATCTTGAGCTGCTAACATTCTTTCCCTAATTATTTTCAACTTTTCAGCAGTTTGATGTGTTGGATAAGGTGTCTAAGTCCATAACTTATTTGGTATATACTTGACCCGATCGGCATGGTCCATTTGGATTGCATCTCATCCAAACTATTATGGATAATTTTATGAGAGTTATACACATATGTTTATTAATATATTATAAGTTATAATATATTAATATGAACTTATGTTATTTAATTAGTTTTTAGTCTTAAATTAATTATGAATTAATTTAGAGATTAAAAGGAAGACTAATTAGATTATGGGCTATTTGTTTTATATAGTGTGGGCTAATACTCATTTGTTAATGGGCTAGGCTTATATGGAAGTCCATGGATGATCCATGGAGCTTTTAACCCATGGATCCTTGGAAAGGAAAAGACATGGGTTATTAGGTTTTCACCCTAACCATGCACACTATATAAGCATGCTTATGGAGCATGAAATAAAGCCAAAAGGAAAAACTAGTGAACTAGTGTGTGTGAGCTTGTGTGTGGCCGAAATTATACAAGTGTGTATACTCTCTCAAAGTTTTCCAAGATTTTGTGGTGTTTTGTGATTCCATTTGAGGCATTCACACTATTGGTGCTTGGCCCTCAAACTCCTTAGAACCAAACTCATCAAAAAGGTATGTAATCTCTTCTAACTCTTTTATGTTGAAATGTTCCCCATGCCATGTTAGATAGGTTATAAACCTTGGAAAATTTAGTATTTTGCATGTATTTAGACAAACATAGATCCAAGGTTTATTAGGGTTGCATGCACACTTAGGAAGTGTTAGATTGCTCAAAACCCAACAGTGGTATCAGAGCCTAGGCTTGCTTGTTTGATACTTGATGCAAAATAGTGAAAAAAGTCGAAATCGTTGCTGTCTTCATGATGGACTCGCCGAGTCCATGGGGGGGACTTGATGAGTCCAAGGCAAACTTCAACCTACTCATAGAGTAGGTTCATGCACTCGACGAATAGGATTGAAAGAGTGCATATTTTCGACTTTTGCTGCTGGAAATGGACTAGAAACATTACCCTAAACTGTTTTGGTGTTTTAAAACTTATTTTAGTTGGTGTGATGGTTGTTCTAATCCATTTACAATAGCATATATCAAAATTCCATGATTTTATGTGTTCATATAATTCTTGAAATTTTGATGATCATGTTCATGTTCTTATGCATTTAGAAAATGATAGGAATTATTTGCTGAATTGTTTAGAATTAATTCTTGATCATTTATGTGTTTTAATGGAGTCCATAATTTGTCCTCAAGTTATGGATTTCCAAAGGTCACCTTTATTTAACACACACTTAAAACATATAAGTTACATGAAAATGAAGAGTCTTCATTTTTATGAACCTTTAATTCATAAGTTATGAAATGAAGAGTTTTGCATAGTTACAAAACTTGCCCTCAAGTTTTGGAATTTGTAAAGTTTCACACACTTTAATAAACTTTAATTCCAACCCTTAGAGTTTTAATAGTTAAAATTCAACCCTTATACTATTTATAACATTAATGGTTAATTATTATATATATGTATAATAATAAGTCGTTTTACCGTTAGTAGGCCTCATTCACGAAGCCGGTCTATAAGGTGGGTATAAGGTTGTTGCCTATAAAATGGCGACTTAATGGGTGTCCATTCTCACCCACCGCTTGCTTGATCGGTGGAGGGTCATTAGCCGAACGGGTAGAACAATGACTTTAAATCCTCATTAAAAGTATAATGATTATTATAAAGTAACTAAACTCTTTCAATTCCCAATCTTAGTTACCTTAGGAAAAATGTGAACATGGTGCTAGTCCATGGAATTCACACTTTGTACCTTACCAAGTCGTTGGTGGAGCGTGTGTGGTTAACCGGCACACTAACTAGGACTAGTAAGGATCACGAAGGGTGACTTAATGTTTGTCATAGATCAATGGAGCGTGTGTGGTTAACCGGCACATTGATTAGGTGATACTATTAAGGATCCCAAGTGAATTAGCATGGTTATTCACACCTTCTTTTGTGATCCTCGGCATCCCAGTCACAAAACTTGAAGGGCACAATCGAGATTGAAACATGCCATTGAAAAGTTCAATGAATCTCAAAAGAATCTAGGAATTTCAAATCCAATTAAACCTAATAAATCATTTCGTTTTCGTGGTGGAAATTGGTGAATCGTCATTCACCTACCTTTCAAATATATTATTACTTAGATTACGGCATCCCTCTTCTAAGTGTAATATATTGTGATTGGATCCTAGCCTTAATATTACATTTGGGTGTCTTATTAAGGATTCTATATATCTAATCTCAACTTACTCTCTTCTTTCAGATGTCTTCCAACAGTAATGCTTCAAGCTCTAACCCAACTGGTTCTTTCTCTCTCATGAATCTTTGTGGGAGGGTCATCTTTGATGGTTCCAACTTCATGGATTGGATTAGAAACATCAGGATGGTTACTCGTTATGAGGACAAGGAATATGTCCTCGATAAGGAGTTTAAAGAACTTGATGAGTCTACTGCTACTCCTGAGGAGATCGCTGAATTCAAGACTCATGAGAGAGATGCTACTAAGGTGGCATGTATCATGATGGCCACGATGACAGCCGAGCTCCAAAAGACATATGAAGATTTCTACCCTTTTGAGATGCACCAAGACCTGATGGAAAGGTACCATCAGAGTGCTCGTCAGGAGCGGTATGAAATAATCTCCTCCATAATAACTACCCACATGAAGGACGGTGAATCCGTCACGGCCCACATGCAAAAGATGCAAAGGTATGTGGACCGTTTGCTGAAGCTGAATGTTAACATCCCTGAGGAGTTGGCAATTGACATCATTTTGCACTCCTTGCCTTCTTGTTATGATCATTTTCGAATGACATATCATATGCATAAGGAGGAAGTTACCCTCAGCAAGCTTCAAGGACTCTTGAAGACCGCGGAATCCGGTCTTAAGGGTAAGGCGGTTGTTACCTATACTACTCCTACTCCAACATCTACCCCTGTTTTAGCTATCGGGCAAGGCAAAGGGAAAAAGTGGAAGCACCCTTCGAAGGGTACCAAGGGAAAGTCTCTTGAAGGCTCCTCATCGATGACCAAGAACGGTTCTGTCACTCCTTCTGCCATTCCCAAGGATGTTGAATGCTTTTATTGCCATGAAAAGGCACACTGGAAGCGAAAATGCCCTAAGTACTTGCAGGATCTAAAGGATGGGAAAGTGAAACCCACCCATGCAGGTATTTACACTATATTGTCTAATTACTCAACATATTCTAACTCTTGGGTGCTTGATACAGGATGTGGTATTCACATATGTTCTGATTTGCAGGGCCTAAGAAGAAGTGAGGATGTGGAGCACGGGAAGATAAACTTAATCATGGGGAATAGGAAGGCTTCACTTGTTTCCAAGATTGGAGTTTATACTTTGTTGCTCAATAATGGGTTAAAATTAGATTTGAATAAATGTGTGTACTCGTCTGAAATGGCAAGGAATATTATTTCTTTTCATGCTTTGTACAAACAAGGTTTTACCTTTTCGTTTGATAATGAATGTGGTGGTATTATGCTTTCTTTAAAAATGTGTTTTATTTTAAAGCATTACCTTGTGATGGTGTGTATGAAACTGTGTCGATTGTAGACAACTTAGGAAATAATGTGTTGTATATTGATTCTTCTACTACCCTAGATAAAGCATCATTGTGGCATTGTCGTCTAGGACATGTAAACAAGAAACGCATAGGCCAACTCCAAAAGAGTGGAGTCTTGGAATCATTTGACCTTAAATCGGATGATAGTTGTGAATCTTGTCTACTTCGAAAGATGACAAAATCGCCCTTCACTGGAACTTGTGAGAGGGGTGAGGGTTTGTTGGACCTAATACATACTGATGTATGTGGTCCATTCAAAACCGCCACAAGGGATGCTAATCGGTATTATGTGACTTTTATTGATGATTTTAGTAGATATGGGTATGTCTACTTAATCAAACATAAGTCAGAAACGTTTGAAAGGTTTAAGGAATTAAAACAGGAAGTAGAAAATCAATTGGGCAGGAACATTAAGATGCTTCGATCCGATCGAGGTGGTGAGTATCTTAGTACCGAGTTCCTTGACTATCTTAAGGAGTGTGAGATTGTCTCACAATTGACTCCTCCCAGGACACCACAGCTGAATGGTGTGGCTGAGAGGCATAATCAAACTTTGTTGGACATGGTTCGCTCTATGATGAGTCGAGTTTCGTTACCAATCTCTTTTTGGGGGTATGCCTTAGAGACTGCCGCCCATATCCTTAATTTAGTCCCTACAAAGAAGGTTACCAAAATACCTCATGAGATGTGGACTGGGAAGGTTCCCAACTTGAACCACATCAAGATTTGGGGTTGCGAGGCTTTCGTGAGACGTGAGACTCATGATAAGCTCGAACCCCGAAGTGAAAGGTGTATTTTCATCGGCTACCCACAGAAATCCTTTGGTTACCTCTTCTACAGACCCAGTGAGAATGTGGTCTTTGTAACAAGAAGAGGAGTTTTTCGTGAGAGAGAATTTATAAGCCAAGGAGACAGTGGGAGGCAAATTGATCTTGAATAAATTCAAGAATCAATTGGTGAAGGAACCTCAGACACTAGCAATTAACCTGAGGAGGAAACTCCTGTTGATCCAGCTGATGAGTCTGTACCTCTGAGGCGTTCTACACGGGTTAGAAACACACCTTCGTTTTACTATGGCTTTCATATTACTACGGAAGGTGATACGTTTATCAGTGATAGTACATTGGTAAATTTGGATGAACCCAACAGTGTTAAGGAAGCCATGGCAGGCCTGGAGTCTGCTAAATGGAAGGAGGCTATGGACAGCGAGATACAGTCCATGTATGACAATCAAGTTTGGAACTTGGTTGACCATGTACCAGGCCGTAAAATAGTCGGGTGCAAATGGATCTTCAAGAAAAAGAGACATGGAAGGAAAAGTGCATACTTATAAGGCTCGACTGGTTGCAAAGGGTTTTACTCAAACTCAAGGTATTGATTATGATGAAACCTTCTCGCCGGTAGCAAAGATTAAGTCTATTAGGGTTATGCTAGCCATTGCAGCATTTCATGATTATGAAATATGGCAAATGGATGTCAAAACCGCTTTCCTTAACGGAAAGTTGGATGAGGATGTGTACATAAATCAGCCAGAGGGTTTTGTCAGTGCAGAGTACCCCAATAGAGTATGCAAGCTTGAGAAATCCATTTATGGGTTAAAACAAGCGTCTCGTAGCTGGAATCTTTGTTTTGATGAGAAGGTAAAAGAGTTTGGCTTCTCGAGAAGCGAAGATGAGTCTTGCGTGTATGTCAAAGCTAGTGGGAGTATAGTTAGTTTCTTGGTACTGTATGTGGATGACATACTACTTATAGGAAATGACATCCCAACCTTGCAGGAGGTTAAGTCCTGGCTTGGGAAGTGCTTTGCTATGAAGGACCTAGGGGAGGCTGCCTATATCCTAGGGATAAGGATATTAAGAGAAAGGAGTAGAAGACTAATTGGACTTAGTCAGAGTACCTACTTGGATAAGGTGTTGAAAAGGTTCAACATGGAGAATTCCAAGAAAGGAGATTTACCGATCCAAAGCAATACCAAACTGAGTAAGACTCAGAGTCCGAGTACAGAGGTAGAGATAGATGAGATGAGCCAATTACTGTATGCTTCCGCAGTTGGCTCGATCATGTATGCTATGACTTGTACCCGCCCTGATGTGGCATTTGCTTTGAGCATGGTCAGCAGGTATCAGGGGAACCCTAGCAAGGCTCATTGGACCGCGGTAAAGAACATTCTCAAGTACCTGCGGAGGACTAAGGACTGGGCCCTTACCCTTGGTGGGAGTGATGACTTGAGAGTATTAAGGTATAGTGATGCTAGTTTTCAGACTGATAGGGATAATTTCCGCTCTCAGTCGGGCTGGATCTTTACCTTAAATGGAGGGGCAATTTCTTGGAAGAGTTCCCAGCAGGAGACGGTGGCTGATTCGACTTGTGAATCAGAGTACATAGCAGCGAGTGAAGCAGCGAAGGAGGCGATATGGCTAAAGAACTTCATCAGAGACCTTGGAGTTGTACCAGCTATTAAGGAACCTATGGAGATTTTCTGTGACAACAATAGTGAGGTTGCCTTAGCCAAGGAACCAAGAGATCATGGCAGATCCCGACACATTGACAGAAAATATCACTTCGTAAGACACAAGATTGAAGAAGGAATCCTCGTGGCAAGGAGGATATCGTCGGATGAAAATCGTGCAGATCCCCTTACGAAGGGACTGACGAGGGTTAAGCATTTTCAGCATGCGAGACGCATCGGGCTGAGGGACGATATTAGTTTTACAGATTATATAGTTTTTCCTGAAACTTGTAAAATGTAATCGACGTTTGATGATGAATAAAATTTGTGATTTATTTATGAGTAAAGTGTTACTATCATTGTCAATTATTTACTATTGTTTTAGTTTTGCATGTTTTGACTTCCAGAATAATTAATTTATTCAAACCTCCACAATCGATCATACGTCGGAAGTAGGTATGAATCAAGATTGTCATGAATTGGGTTTGTAGATGGCTAAAAGGTGTTTATACATGGCAATGGTTGCTGCAACATTCATGAGTACTCATAAGTTATGAGTATTGGTATAAACCCACGCTCACTTGTATCACTTCATGGAATTTATCTCGAGTGATCGTGAGACGATAACATCATATAAATCTTAAAACCTAGAGATATGAGTTGTTTCATATGAGTTGGTTGTGCATTGATTACACGTAAACACATCAGTAACTTGATGTTATAAAACGTGCCTTTGTGTACAATTCAACAGGTAGTAGAACGAACATATGAGTCGAAGTTTATCTGTTCCTTCTAGAAATAGAAACGATATCTGGGCCCCTCGATGATTTTGTGTTGACCAATGTACCGGGCCCGATCAGAACTAAACCGATGTGTTCAGTGAAGTTCTTCGTCAAACAAATCGGAAAATCGAGAAACAACTGCTAGACAATAAGCAAGACATAGTTCCATGTGTTTGTCCAGCTGATATCATGAGAACAGAGGATTGTATGATCACTTGTCTTAAAATGGCACTTCATAGTTCGACGGAGTTTTCGAGAGCTACGATTGCTGGTTGGTTTCTGAAGTTATATAGGCAAATACAGTTATTAGACTTATCCAAGTGGGAGTCTGTTGGATAAGGTGTCTAAGTCCATAACTTATTTGGTATATACTTGACCCGATCGGCATGGTCCATTTGGATTGCATCTCATCCAAACTATTATGGATAATTTTATGAGAGTTATACACATATGTTTATTAATATATTATAAGTTATAATATATTAATATGAACTTATGTTATTTAATTAGTTTTTAGTCTTAAATTAATTATGAATTAATTTAGAGATTAAAAGGAAGACTAATTAGATTATGGGCTATTTGTTTTATATAGTGTGGGCTAATACTCATTTGTTAATGGGCTAGGCTTATATGGAAGTCCATGGATGATCCATGGAGCTTTTAACCCATGGATCCTTGGAAAGGAAAAGACATGGGTTATTAGGTTTTCACCCTAACCATGCACACTATATAAGCATGCTTATGGAGCATGAAATAAAGCCAAAAGGAAAAACTAGTGAACTAGTGTGTGTGAGCTTGTGTGTGGCCGAAATTATACAAGTGTGTATACTCTCTCAAAGTTTTCCAAGAGTTTGTGGTGTTTTGTGATTCCATTTGAGGCATTCACACTATTGGTGCTTGGCCCTCAAACTCCTTAGAACCAAACTCATCAAAAAGGTATGTAATCTCTTCTAACTCTTTTATGTTGAAATGTTCCCCATGCCATGTTAGATAGGTTATAAACCTTGGAAAATTTAGTATTTTGCATGTATTTAGACAAACATAGATCCAAGGTTTATTAGGGTTGCATGCACACTTAGGAAGTGTTAGATTGCTCAAAACCCAACAGTGGTATCAGAGCCTAGGCTTGCTTGTTTGATACTTGATGCAAAATAGTGAAAAAAGTCGAAATCGTTGCTGTCTTCATGATGGACTCGCCGAGTCCATGGGGGGGACTCGATGAGTCCAAGGCAAACTTCAACCTACTCATAGAGTAGGTTCATGCACTCGACGAATAGGATTGAAAGAGTGCATATTTTCGACTTTTGCTGCTGGAAATGGACTAGAAACATTACCCTAAACTGTTTTGGTGTTTTAAAACTTATTTTAGTTGGTGTGATGGTTGTTCTAATCCATTTACAATAGCATATATCAAAATTCCATGATTTTATGTGTTCATATAATTCTTGAAATTTTGATGATCATGTTCATGTTCTTATGCATTTAGAAAATGATAGGAATTATTTGCTGAATTGTTTAGAATTAATTCTTGATCATTTATGTGTTTTAATGGAGTCCATAATTTGTCCTCAAGTTATGGATTTCCAAAGGTCACCTTTATTTAACACACACTTAAAACATATAAGTTACATGAAAATGAAGAGTCTTCATTTTTATGAACCTTTAATTCATAAGTTATGAAATGAAGAGTTTTGCATAGTTACAAAACTTGCCCTCAAGTTTTGGAATTTGTAAAGTTTCACACACTTTAATAAACTTTAATTCCAACCCATTTCCTCTTGTAGACATTTCGAAAACCTTGAGGTGAAACGACTATCACGATCCGACACAATTGTTAGCGGAACACCGTGAAGTCTCACAACTTCCTTCACATAAGAATTCGCAAGCTTTTCCATAGACCATTTCTCCCTGGGTGCTATGAAATGCGCACTCTTAGTGAATCGATCGACGACCACCCAAATCATGTCGTGACCATTCTTCGTTCTAGGTAGTTTAGTGACAAAATCCATAGCAATGTCTTCCCACTTACCCATAGGCACAGTTAATGGTTCTAAACTCCCATACGGTTTCTGATGTTGTGTCTTGACTCTCGCACAAGTCACACACTCGGCCACATACTTTGCAACATCAAGCTTCATCGTCGGCCACCAGTAGTAGGGTTTTAGGTCCCTATACATTTTAGTGCTACCGGGATGAATCGAATACATGGTCTTGTGAGCTTTTTCCATCAAAAGATCTCTGATTCCTCTTGTCTTAGGTATCCAAATCCGATCTTGGAACACCTTCAGTCCATGACTGTTTACCCCAAACACCAACGTTTTGCCCAAACGTTCCTCCTTCCAGTCATTCTTCTCAGAAGCTTCGTTTTAAGCTTTCTTTATACTTTCTAAAAT
Source organism: Lactuca saligna (assembly GCF_052625555.1). Lineage (NCBI taxonomy): Eukaryota > Viridiplantae > Streptophyta > Magnoliopsida > Asterales > Asteraceae > Lactuca > Lactuca saligna. Next base: position 98,110,682 of record NC_136424.1, on the reverse strand, counting down.
AGTCGAGACAACTTCAATTCTCAACGCTCTTGGCCTTTTCCTTTCAAGATTGACTTTCCGACTGAGAGCATCAGCAACAACATTAGCTTTACCGGGATGGTAAAGTATCTCACAGTCGTAGTCCTTGAGTAACTCTAGCCAGCGTCGTTGCCTCATATTCAATTCCTTCTGATTGAAGAGATATTGGAGACTCTTATGACCAGTGAAAATTTTGCACTTCATGCCATAGAGGTAATGCCTCCATATTTTCAGAGCGAAAACTACCGCTGCCAACTCCAAATCATGAGTCGGGTAGTTCTTTTCATGCTCTTTCAGTTGTCGAGACGCATATGCTATCACCTTTTCTCTTTGGGTCAAAACACAACCCAATCCAACCCCAGACGCATCGCTATAAACAGCGAAGTCTTCGACTCCATCGGGTAGAGAAAGTATTGGTGCCTCGCATAGCTTCTTCTTTAGCTTCTCGAATGCTTCCTTATGCTTATCACTCCAAGCATAAGTAGCTCCTTTGTGGGTCAAAGCTGTCAATGGAGTAGCAATCGAAGAAAAGCCTTGGATAAACCTTCGGTAATATCCGGCTAATCCTAAAAAGCTTCGGATCTTCGTGGGACTTTTCGGTTGTTCCCACTTCATCACAGCTTCGATCTTTGCTGGATCAACCATTATCCCTTCTTGGTTGACCACGTGACCCAAGAATTGGACTTCACGAATCCAAAAATCACATTTGGAGAACTTAGCATACAGCTTCTCCTTCTTCAAGACTTCTAACACTTCTCGCAAGTGTCTGCCATGCTCCTCCTGACTTTTTGAGTAAATCAGAATGTCGTCTATGAACACTATCACGGATTTATCAAGGAACGGATTACAAACCCTATTCATTAAATCCATGAATGCTGTCGGAGCATTGGTTAGTCCAAACGACATAACCAAGAACTCGTAGTGTCCATATCTAGTTTTGAATGCAGTCTTCTCTATATCCTGCTCTCTCACTTTCAGCTGATGATATCCTGACCTTAGGTCGATCTTCGAGAAATAGCTCGAACACTGTAGTTGATCGAATAGGTCATCAATCCTCGGCAACGGATATATGTTCTTTATTGTTGCCTTATTCAGCTCTCGGTAATCAATGCACATCCTCATGCTTCCATCTTTCTTCTTCATGAATAACACCAGAGCTCCCCAGGGTGATGAACTAGGTCTAATGAAACCTTTGTCCAATAACTCCTAAAGTTGCATCATCAGCTCCTTCATCTCCGTCGGTGCTAATCGATAAGGTGCTTTTGCTATTGGTGTGGTTCCTGGTAACAAGTCAATTCGGAACTCCACTTGTCTATCAGGTGGTAATCCAGGAAGGTCTTCGGGAAATACTTCTGGATAATCACACACCACAGGAATACTCTGCATCACCTTCTTTTCCTTCTTAGCATCAATCACGAATGCTAAATATGATGTACATCCCTTGGTCAAACACCTTCTGGCTTTCATTAGGGAAATGATTCCAGAATTTACCCAGCGTTTGTCTCCATACACCATAAACGATTCCTTCCCTGACGGGTTTACCTTTACTATCTTCTTCTTGCACAATATCTCAGCATCATTGGCACTTAGCTAATCCATTCCCAAAACGATGTCGAAACCATTAAGTTCGATAGGTAATAATTCCTCGTGAAACTTATTCCCATTAAGGTCGATTAAGATGTTTTTCATACGATGGCTAACAGGTACAAACTTGCCACTAGCAACTTCGACTAATAAAGCATTATCTAGTCTATCAATAGGCAAAGCTAGTTTTCTACCAAATTCATGCGATATAAAGGAGTAGTTGGCTCCAGAATCAAATAAAATTTGGGCAGGCAATGTGTTTACGAGAAAAGTACCTGAAGCGACATCAGCTTCATGTTTAGCAGCTTCCAGTGTCATCTGGAATGCTCTCGCCTTTGGCTTTGGTGGAATGTTGGGCTTAGCTGCCTCCTTCTTCTTCGGATAGTCTTTCAAAATGTGCCCCTCTTCATTACAACCAAAACACATCCTTTTGTTGTTCGGACATTCATTCGCAAAATGTCCAACCTTCCCACACTTGTAGCAGGTTACATCCTCGCTACATTTCCCAAAGTGCTTTTTCTTACACTTTTCACACCACTTCGCTTCGCCTCCTTTTCCTCCACCAAACTTTTTCGAATCAGATTTTGAAAATTTGCTTTTCTTACTGGAACCAGATGTTCCCTCAAACTTTCTCTTCTCACCAACCTCAACCTTGTTGGTGGTTCTCCCCTTAATCATGTTCTCAACAGACTTGGCATCCCAGATAGTTGCCTCTAGAGTATGTGTCTGACGTACTGGCACCTCGTACTCCCATGGGAGTCCCTTTACATACCGGTCCACCTTTGTCAGCTCGTCTGGAACGATACGCAAGGCAAACTCCATCTTATCGGTGAAGTTATTGGTGTATTCATCAACTGACATGCTGCCTTTCGTCAATGTCAGCAACTTGTTCTCTAGTTCCAATAGATTTTGAGCCGAGCAGAACTTGCGCTTGAACTGCACCAAGAACTCTGCCCATGTCAATTGCAGTGGATCATTTGGGCTTAAAGTCTTCCCTAGAGTGTTCCACCAACGAACGGCCCCACCTCGGAACTGACGTACTGCATAGATAGTCTGCAACTTGCCTCTGCAGCCACAAGTCATGAAGGCTAACTCCATTTCAGAGATCCAATCCATCACTCCTATCGGGTCCTCTTTTCCATTGAAGGTCGATGGTTTGCAAGTTAGAAATTCCTTGTACTTGCATCCCATTCCATCATTCCTTCCATCATGGTTGTCTTTCCTAACCATCGGTGGGTTGGCTTGACCAACAGACCCACTGAAGTTTCCACCTTCCGAGTGCCCTTCATTTAATTCAGGCTCTTCCACACAAATTGATAGTTCTTCACGATTCTGTTGAAGCAACCGACTAGTTTCATCTATCTGACGATCCAACATTGTTTGAATCATCATTTGCACACCAGCAATGGTTATTGGCTCAGGTATTGCTGCTACGACAGGTCTTTGCTCAATCACTAGTGGTTGATTCTTGTTTTCATCAGCATCTCCAACTCCACTTCTTGTTCTCACCATTTTTGATTCACACACCGAATAAGGTGAAATTTAGATCTTCGTTCATACTAGATTTCAAATCATCCTTATCACTCTGAAACGATTACATGCTAGTTCTAATATCGTATACATATGCTTAGAATCCTAAACACATAAACCTTCATATCCGGTTGGCAACAAACCGTAGATCCGAAAAAATAATATCATATATGGCAACATATAATATTTAGCACATAAAAGCATTTTAGGCAACGTTCCTAAAATAAACTAGTGCTTGTGTCTAAAATCCAACAGACACACATCTCAAATTCCACTTAGCATTCTAAGTTTAAGTTTAGAAATCCTACAAATTCCTAGTTCGCTTAAACGAATGCTCTGATACCAACTGTGACATCCCCAAAATCACAGTCAGAAAGACCGATTTTCATTTATGCATTTAAAATAATTTCAGAGTAAATCCTTTTGATTTGAAAGAGTTGCGGAATTTGTTCCCAAAAACAAAACATGATAAAACAATGTTTACCAAAGCATTTCATAAAAGAAATGTATTTTCATTATATAATCAAAACTCGAGGTGTCATGTTCCGATACAGACCATTAAGCATAAACAATAACATTACAAGTCATTCAACAAATATATACATATACAGACTTGTAAACAAAACAACTTGATGGTTCGTCCATCTTACGCCCTTGCGCCACATCCTGTAATACAAATAAAACTGAGTGGGTCAGGCTTGGGATCCTGGTGAGCATATAGGGTTTTCAACCCACAATAAATAAATTATATTTAATTTCACCAACCAATCACTATCCCGATTACCCATTCCCGTTATCCTCACTTTACGTCCCTAAAACAACATCTATCTCAAGGGACCTAATCTAGGATTTTCATCGGGACAGACATTACTGCTAAGGGGTTTCCTCAACAATAGATATCCTAAAGGCAACCATGAGGGGGATAGAGTACACCGGTGAACACATCGTTCACAACACCTACAGGTTATGAACCTGCTAGCCTTCCACGAGACTGTCTAGAAGGAGTCTGTGGTTGCTATCCATACTCCGCTTAATAACTAGGTCAACAACAACAACAACAACAACATCGAGGCCTCTCATCTGTTTATTACACACCAACTATCTACCCATGTTCTACCCAACATATTAGTAGATAAAAATATATATTTTTATACATAGTTTAAAACCTGTATAGCATTTTCATTCAATACATATTTCACATAACAGATGAGGCATACCCACATAACACGTATTTCATAGAAAACAATTCAGATCTATGAGATTGAAAAGAGTGAATATACATTCACGCACATAACAACAAAGTTATACACATAACACGTATTTCGTATAAAATACTTCATAATTATGCATTAGAAGAAAGTAACTACACACTCACTTGAACAGAAGATGATCAGACAGCACTACGGCTTGTAGAAGTAGTAATCCTCAGCAGATCTGGAAGATCTCTACAAAAATTGAACTTCTCGCGGGCAGAGCTTCTGCTCGGAAACTGCACTTCTCGGGATCTTCGGGATCTCGGGACTTGCTTCGGGACTCGGGAATATTACCGGGGCTTCGGAGTGGCTTCGGGGGTAAAAACGCAGAGCTTCGGCACGAAACGGAGGAGAAATGAGCAACTATTCCCGGACCCCTTGCATCCTATTTATAGGAGGCTGGAACCTCCTCGTACGCAGGGCGTACGCCTGTACGCGGGGCGTACAGGGCTCCGAAGTCGTCACTGCATGCATCATCCGAAGTGTCGACATTTCTTGTTGTACGCGGGGCATACTCGAGTACGCGGGGCGTACTCCGGATGAGTCCGGTGACTCGTCTTCGGATAAGGCCGGATTTAATAATTAAATTTAATTATTAATTATTTAATAACGTTCGAAAATTCATATCTCCTTCATAAGAACTCCGTTTTCGACGTTCTTTATATCCACGCGAAGGTGAGACTACGGTCTACAACTTTCGTTTAGACTCCATCGACTAATTTTGACTTTATTTTTATTATTTATTTTTAATAGGCTGGGACAGAAAATTTCGTTATAAATTCATAACTCCTTCGTTTGACGTCCGTTCTCGCCTAACTTTTTATCGCTTTGATACTAACGAAGAGATCTTCGATTCTCATTTAGATCACTAAGGCTAAATATCGCTCTAACGTAAATTTCACTTTTTACGTTATTCAGCGGTGCCGGTTTTGTCGCGAAACTTCGATAGGTCATAACGTCTTCGTTATAACTCGGATTTCGGCATTCTTTATATCTTCGGAAACCTTGTTTCAACTACTACAACATTATCTAAAGATATCAAGTTTATTATACACTTAAATTTTTTACGCTTATTTTTATTCTTAATTAATCAAACCACATAATTAAGCAATTAAGCACAAAACACATAATACTCAAATAATACACTTCTATTATTTCAAAACGGGTTACAAAGGTTAACCTAGACTATCACATTACTAAAATCGCAAGCCCAGAAACACAGGCGTTACATTTGGGGTCTACTAGCTGGCTCTGGTTGATCGTGCACTTCGCATCCTCCATCTTTTATTTTGAAAACCATTTTAGAATTTATTCTTGAAAATTTCCTTGATTTGAGACTGGAATTACACGAGTGTTCCTTCAGTTCACTCAAACCAAGGCTCTGATACCAACTTGTCACATCCAAAAATTTAAGCCAAATTTTTAACTTTTCCATCCATTAAAACCAAATAGTATTATACAAATTGTTTTCAAAATATTATTCATCAGAGTGTCGCACAAACAAAATCATAAGGATGAGGAGCGGTACGGTCACGCCTTTGCCTTTCCATGATCTCCTGATGTACCTGAAACAATAAACTGAAACTGTAATCCCTAGAGCTTAGTGAGATACCCCCAAAATACCAATACTACACTGATAATACCCTATCAATAACAGATAAGAACAACATGTATACTTGACCTTTAGCCTGATTGGACCGCCTAACAAGGCCTACAGTCTATCTAGATCTATCCCAAGCCTTCGGTATGACTGGACCATCATGCAGGGCCCACAGTCTATCCGGACCGCTCGTCGGGTGTGTTGGCCTTCAGCACAAAGCAGGACCGCCTCAACCCAATAATCAAACAAATAATCATGTGCACATAAATGACATAAACTGGCATAGATCTATCAGATATGACTATCTCACAAATCATCTATTATAGCAATCACTTATAACCAGAATACCGACCTAACCAGGTCACTAACATATCGATACTAACGGATAATAAAGCATAACAACATCCTGACTATCCGGATACCGATCTAACAGATCATAACCACATACAACATAATATAATCAGAATAACAACCTAAAGGGCCGGCCTTGGTGCCTTAGACCCTAGTGATATAGTGAGGATAACTCACCTTACTAGCAGCTCGGAATAATATTATCCACCCCATTAAATATATCTTCAACCACCTCGCATGTACCCACAAGTGGTCCACTCAATAATTACTCAAATTACCAAAAATCCCTTGGAAGGCACAAGACACTCCCTAGTCAAATTCAAGGTCACTGGTCGATGGTCAACAGTCCATGTTGCCCTATATGCTGAGTGAAAATTTCTCTCCATCGAGTTCCTCCTGATTCAAGAGTTACTCGACTCAACTCGTCGAGTTTCTAACAGACTCACCGAGTCAATACGCGACCTAGTTCTTGGAAACCCAAATTGACTCGCTAAGTCATCTCCCAGATTCTTCGAGTCCATGTGGGACCAATTCGTACAAAAACCCTACCCGACTCGTCGAGTCATCTCCCAGACTCACCGAGTCTATATGAATACTCCCATGATCAAGCGATTCTAAACTATTCCTCTGATCAAAATAGTAGATCTAGGTCCCTAGATTGCATTAACAACGTAAAGTTGCTACCATTACGTATTTTTGTGCCTCAAAATCCGAATCCAAGCTTGGAATGAAGCTTTACTCATAAGGAAGGGTTCTCTCATGACAATACTGAGAAATTTATGAACTTAGGACCCAAGGGAGGTTCAGATCTAAAGTTTCAACTTCATATCTAGCTCCCACACAATAATCCCTTCATAAATAAACTAAAGAAACCCTAAACTTTACAAAATAGAGATTCTACAAGGGAAGAGATCAAACTAATCAACTGGTTACCTCCAAAATGTGCCTAAACTGAAGTAGACTCTGGATCCACACAGATTTCCTTAATGCTAGCCTCTTGGTCTACAAATTTCCTTCACTAAATCACTTCCCAAAGTTCCAAAACACTCGCAAGGCTCACACACACGAAAATTAGGGTTCTGGCTCTCAAGGGGGTGATAAAAGAAAGTGGGAGGCGCTAATGGTCCATTATATAGGGTGAAAAACCCGTGAAATTTAGGGTTTCCCCCTCCATCTCCTACTCGTCTAGTCCCCTTCCTGACTCGCCCAGTTAAATTATTAAATGACATGTCCCGTCCCGGTGCTACCCGACGAGTCATAGCATCCACTCGTCGAGTAGGCCTTAAAACATGAAGCCTAAATTGAATAATAATGATACCTGACAGTTGGGACGTTACAATTCTCCCCCACTTAGTTTAGACTTCTTCCTCGAAGTCTTCTGTGATGAATAACTCCGGGTAATGCTCTCGCATCTCCGCCTCCGGCTCCCATGTCCACTCAGATCCCCTACGATGCTCCCATTGTACCTTCACCAACGGGACCTCCTTGTTTCGCAGGACTTTCACTTTCCTTTCCAAAACAGCCATCAACCTCTCAACGTAATAAAGGCGCTCATCAACCTGAATGTCATCCAATGGTACCACTGCCTCCGGGTCCATAATCCACTTTTGCAATTATGAAATGTGAAAGTGTTGTGAATCCGACTAAGCTCATCCGGTAATTCCAACCTGAAACTCCAAATCCGATCGGCGTTTGTCAGCGTAACACTTTTGCCGACTCTAAGCGGTCTGCAGCCGCTGTCTGATTTGCTGAATCTTTTCGGTAGTCTGCAAAACTACCTCCGTACGACCCATTACCATGTGTCCAACCTCACCCTAACAGATTGGGGTTCTACATCTCCAACCATACAACAGCTCAAAAGGTGGGGCGCCAATACTGGAATGATAGTTGTTGTTGTAAGCAAATTCTGCAAGATGTAGGTGGGAATCCCAACTCCCTCCAAAATCAATGACACACGCCCTCAGTGTAGCACCTGGTTCTTGGTACGTATTTCTTTTTATTCTTAACTAAGTATTCTGCATTTTTGGCCTTGGACACGGCGAGTTGAAGGACCAACTTGCCGAGTAGAAGCAGGATGGGATGCGGGGTTTAAGTAGTGAACTCGGTGAGTCGGGTCCCGGACTCGACGAGTAGATTCTATCTGGACAAAAAACCCTAATCCAAGGGTTTTCACCCTATTTAAACAATGTTATGTCAACCACAACGTCCCTTATGCTCCCAGAACACCTCTCATTGAAACCCTACCCATTTTTGAAGCAATCTAACCCTTGTTGGTGGGTTTTGGTGCTTGTGGTCTTAAGAAGGAAGGACAAAAGCTTGAGGAAGCAAGTAGAGACCAAGGGAACCCGATTTTGTGCACCTTCTACAGTTTAGTGAAGGTAAAAAGTTGTAACCTTGCTCTTTCATTTGTTAGATCCCTCTTTTAGGAGATTTAGGGCTTTTATAAGCCATTTTTTATGACCAACCATGATTGCAAACGTGGTTGGGGGTTGGGGCTTCTAAATAAAGTCATTAAGGGAGTCACAAGGCAGTTAGGGGTTGCTTTTGCACCCATGAAGGGTCCCATGCATCTTAAGAGCTTGTTTTATGCCTTTTGAGCTCAAAGTCCCATGCAAGCATGTAAAGTTTGTAACTTTACGTGCTATATCGATTGTAGAAGCTTGGATCTATCTTTTGATCAAAGGTTGTACATCAGAAATCGAGGATTTAGAGTGTGGACGTGGCCGACTCAGCGAGTCTGTTCCTGGACTCGACGAGTCCAAGGCTTTGAGTCCCAAATCTTTTGGGGGTCAAAGAACTCAGTTGAGTGTTAGAAGAGTTGTAGTCGGACATACATAGTGACCCAACACATTGGACGTAATTTTGGACCTGGATTTCATGGGACTCTACGAGTGCTAGAACAGACTCGGCGAGTCCAAGGCAATCTCCTTAAGATTGGAGATGAACTTGATGAGTTGTTCATACAACTCGGCGAGTCGAGGACAGGACTTGTTCATCAGATGAAGGTGGACTCAACGAGTGTTCATACAACTCGGCGAGTCGGATGAGGTTCATACGATGTTCATATGACAGAAGGACTCATCGAGTCGATGCCAAACTCGACGAGTCGATTCATGGATAAGGACGAGTAAAGGGATTAGGGACTCGACGAGTTAACAGCCCAACTTGGCAAGTCGGGTCAACTTGAAGTTGGCTTTGACTGGACTTGGACTAACCCTGTTTAGGGTTACACGTACTGTGTGTTGACATGAAGGTTGTCGTGTAGGGATCGAGGAGCCGAAGGAGGTCGACTTGTGTGCCGAGGATAATTCAAATATTGCACGACATTAAGGTGAGTTACCTTCCAGTAGGTGTGGTTCTAAGGCTACAATGTCGGCCCACCAAAGAGGAGTATTTAGAAGATGATTGTCTTTGTGATAATTATCTTGGTCTGGTTATGTGCTTTGGTCATGAGATTTATCTGTATGATATGTTATGTGTATAGTAGGGATTAGTTTCCCTGACAGTAGTCCTTAGGACCATAGGGTAAGTCAGTACCCGGATATGCCTGACTGCATGCTTATATCTATTGTTGTATGCTAGTAGTAGCGGTGAAATAGTCCCCAGTTACCGGTTGAAAGATACCGATGACGGTTACTGGTTGAAAGATACCGATGATACTTACAGGTTTAAAGATACCGATGAAGGATATCGGTTGAAAGATACCGATGAAGGTTACCGGTTGAAAGATACCGATGATTTTATATGGTATGTGGTATGATGGGGGAACTCACTAAGCTTTATGCTTACAGTTTAGGTTTTGGTTTCAGGTACCTCTTCGTCGAAGGGGAAAGACTCGGCGGTATAGCAGTGCATCACACATACACACACATGGTTTCCGCATTGAGTTTCTAGGATTGTACTCTGATTTTCATTACTTTTGATGTCACAGTTTAGGACACAACATTATCATTTTGAAACGTGTTGTTATTTGACCATATTTTGGTAAAATGTTTACTAAATTATCAATTCAAAAATGAAATTTTCGGGCTTGAATTTTGAGATGTTACACTCAGCATATCCTCGAGAGTCTGAATGGTCCACTCACTTTGTCCATCGGTCTGAGGATGAAATGTTGTACTAAAGTGCAGTCGCATGCCCAGTTCCTCGTGGGACTTCAGCCAGAAACGGGAAGAAAACATGACATCCCGATTGGAAACAATGGAAACTGGTACCCCGTGCCGAGCAATGATCTCCCAAACATACACATCGGCCAATTTCTCGGTCGAAGAACTTTCCCAAACAGCCAAGAAGTGAGCACGCTTGGTCAATCGATCAACAATAACCCATATAGCATCAAATCCCTTCGCCATCTTTGGCAACTAGTAATGAAATCCATCGAGATTTGCTCGTATTTCCACATGGGAATCTCCAAGGTCTGTAATAGACCATGCGGTCTCTAATGCTCGGCCTTGACCATCCTACAAGTCAGGAACCTCTCGACATACCCAACGATTTCTCGCTTCATACACGGCCACCAGTAACTCAAACTCAAGTCTCTAAACATTTTGGTGGCCCCTGGGTGAATGGAGAAATGAGACTTATGAGCCTCCTCCAAAAACGTTCTGTCTTACTCCCCCAGACATCGGGACCCATAAACAACCATAACGGGTCATCAATCCTCGTCCATCCTGCACAAACCGGGTCTTTTCACCCTTAATCATTTCCTTCTTCGAATTCTCTGGTCTCATACCCTCAACTTGCGCGTCCTTGATCAAAATCACAATCGTAGGATCCATGGCTATCCTCATACATCTCACAAGGGTGGAAGACCCCATTACCTTGCGGCTCAAAGCGTCTGCCACTATATTCGCTTTACCAGGGTGGTAAAGGATCTTATAATCATAGTCCTTTACTACATCCAGCCACCTGCGCTGCCTCATGTTCAGGTTGGGTTGGTCCATGATGTGCCTCAAACTCTTGTGATCTGTATATATGGTACAATGGACCCCATATAGATAATGTCTCCATAACTTGAGGGCAGAAACCACTTCCCCCAACTCCAAATCATGAGTAGGATACCTAGTCTCATGTGGCTTCAACTGTCGCGATGCATATGCAATCACCCATCCCCTCTGCATGAGGATCGCTCCTAACCATGTGATGGACGCATCACAGAATACCACAAAGTCTTCCACTCCTTCAGGGAGGGTCAACACTGGAGCATCACACAAATGCTGCCAGAGGGTCTCAAACACCCTTTGCTACTTGGGCCCCACCGAAAATTCACCCCTTTCCTCTTCAGACGAGTGAGAGGTACCACAATCTTGGAAAAATCCTATATAAACCTCCGGTAGTACCCTGCCAATCCCAAGAAGCTTCGGATATCTGAGGGAGATTTCGGAATCTTCCATTGCATAACCGCCTTGATTTTGGACGGATCGACCAAAATCCCCTCCTGATTAATGAGGTGTCCAAGGAACTGAACCTCTTGCAACCAAAACTCGCACTTCGAGAACTTGGCATAAAGTCGTTCTCGCCTTAAAATTCCCAATAACTCTCGCAGATGCTCTTCGTGCTGATCCCTGGTCTTGGAATACACCAAGATATCATCTATGAATACAATAATCGAGCGATCGAGCATCAGCTTGCAGACTCAGTTCATCAGATCCATAAACACTGTCGGCACGTTGGTGAGCCCAAACGGCATCACCACGAACTCGTAATGACCATAATGAGCCTGAAATGCGGTCTTCTCCACGTATCCTCTCTCACCCTGACCTGGTGATATCCGGATATCAATTCGATCTTGGAAAACCAAGATGCACCCTGCACCTGATCGGCCTCCCCTCTGCAATCCTCAAAGTAGATGGTGTGAAAACTTGCACCGATTTGGCAACGAGCTGCGGACAGTTGGTCTTCACATGACCAACCTGATGATAGTGCTAACATATCCTCATATATGTTGGAGGTTCGGACTGGCAATAGTCTCTAGAAAAGTGCCCCACCTTGCCACATTTGTGGCACCCACCACCTGCTCGACAAACCCCTGAATGACCCCTGCCGCACTTTCCACAAGCATGACTCTATTGTGCCCCCGTCCTAGAATCAACGGTCTTAGACCACTTCGGTGTCGGCTGAGACTGTGCCAGAACCTGATGTTGCTCCTTCAACTGCAGCTCTAACTCCAACTCATGCCGCCTAGCAGCTTCCTTAAGATCTAGAAGAGTATCACAATGATGTGTGGCAACAAACTGACTGATTTCGGTCTTAAGCATGCTCAGATAACGATTCATCTGAGACTACTCGGAAGCAAACTCCGGGAAAAACATAATACCCTATCAATAACAGATAACAACAACATGCATACTTGACCTTTAGCCAGAATGGACCGCCTTACAAGGCCTACAGTCTATCTAGATCTATCCCGAGCCTTCGGTAATGACTGGACCATCATGCAGGGCCCACAGTCTATCCAGACCGCTCAGCGGGTGTGTAAGCCTTCAGCACAAAGCAGGACCGCCTCAACCCAATAATCAAACAAATAATCATGTGCACATAAATGACATAAACTGGCATACATCTATCAGATATGACTATCTAACATATCATCTATTATAGCAATCACTTATAACCAGAATACTAACCTAACGAGGTCACTAACATACCGATACTAACGAATCATAAAGCATAACAACATCCTGACTATCCGGATACCAATCTAACAGATCATAACCACATACAACATACTATAATCAGAATAACAACCTAAAGGGCTGGCCTTGGTGCCTTAGACCCTAGTGATATAGTGAGGATAACTCACCTCACTAGCAGCTCGGAATAATACGGTCCACCCCTTCAGATGTAGCTTCAACCACCTCACTTGTACCCACAAGTGGTCCACTCAATAATTAGTCAAATTACCAAAAAGCCCTTGGAAGGCACAAGACACTCCCTAGTCAAATTCAAGGTCACTGGTCGATGGTCAACAGTCCATGTTGCCCTATATGCTGAGTGCAAATTTCTCTCCATCGAGTTCCTCCTGATTCAAGAGTTACTCGACTCAACTCGCCGAGTTTTTAATAGACTCGCCGAGTCAATACGCGACCCGGTGCTTGGAAACCCAAACTGACTCGCTGCATCATCTCCCAGACTCGCCGAGTCCATGTGGGACCAATTCGGACAAAAACCCTACCCGACTCACCGAGCCTATACGAATACTCCCATGATCAAGCGATTCTGAACTATGCCTCCGATCCAAACAATAGATCCAGGTCTCTAGAGTGCATTACAATGTAAAGTTGCTACCTTTACGTATTTGTGTGCCTCAAAATCTGAATCCAAGCTTGGAATGAAGCTTTATTCATAAGGAAGGATTCTCTCATGACAATACTGAGAACTCTATGAACTTAGGAACCAAGGGAGGTTCAGATCTGAAGTTTCAACTTCAGATCTAGCTCCCACACAATAATCCCATCATAAATAAGCTAAAGAAACCCTAAACTTTACACAAGAGATATTCTATAAGGGAAGAGATCAAGGTAATCAGCTGGTTACCTCCAAAATGTGCCCAAACTGAAGTAGACTCTGGATCCACACGGATTTCCCTGATGCTAGCCTTATGGTCTACAAATTTCTTTCACTAAATCACTTCCCAAATCTCCAAAACACTCACAATGCTCACACACACGAAAATTAGGGTTCTAGCTCTCAAGGGGGTGATAAAAGACAGTGGCAGGCGCTAATGGTCCATTATATATGGTGCAAAACCCCTGAAATTTAGGGTTTCCCCCGCCAGCTCCTACTCGTCGAGTCCCCTTCCCGACTCGCCGAGTTAAATCATTAAATGACGTGTCCCGTCCTGCCTGCTACTCGATGAGTCATAGCATCCACTCGTCAAGTAGGCCTTAAAACATGAAGCCTAAAATGAATAATAATGATACCTGACAGTTAGGACGTTACAGAGTAAATTCAGTCCATATGAGGTAGATTTTGTCACTAACCTTGTCTTGTGATTATGGTTATGATAAATCTACATGGATGGGAACACATACACCATAAGATCTAAGTGTCATAAGGTTTCTCTGCAATTTATGAAAATGATTGTAAGGAAATGCTTTCACTAAGTAGATTTTAAGAGTTAGCAATTATAATATTTGCATTCTCAAATTCGTTTATGATTACGGCGGATCTCTTCATAGTTCGAATTGTGAGAAATGGTAAATAAAGTTTGGACATTCGGAACTTATTGTTTTAAGTTCTGAAATAGTTTAGACACACATATGAGCAATCTAATAAAAGGTATGTGAGCTAAGATAAAGGCTTATCGAAGCATCTCGAATCAGAAATCTGAACTTTAGTAAGAAAGTCAATAAGTATTGATTTCTAGAAGTCCAGCACATTACTATGTTAAATGTTGCAAGCTAGCAATGTTAGTTATAGAAAAACAAGCTTTTATTTCGCAAAGTTGCAGGGTTGAAAAGTTTTTTTGCTATAATTAAGGGAGAGGAACTTATACTTCATTTCAAATCTAAAAGATTAGATTGTGAATTTTAATCAAATTTAGTTGGAAGTATAAGGACAATCTAAAGTCCTCTAAGGATAGGTTGCTTATGGATAATTGGAAGTATAGTAATGAATGAACCATATTCATATAATTCTGAATAGATAGGATTATGTTAAGAATAAATAGTCATATGACAGTTATGGAAAACTCTCCATAATGGGAGTTGGATATTGAGAAAGTTAGAAACTTTTATGCAAGAAGGATGTTCAAAGCAAGTAGCATTCAGACAAAATGGATAAATTATAACCACATAATCCAATCATACTATTCTATCCCCTACTCGAGAATATGTACTAGCATGCAACTCATAAAGCTCATACACATAACAGGAATATAAGGCATCCTTCCTAGATACTTAGTCCTAATCTAGCATGCAGTTCTAAATCCCATATCATATCATAAAAAACATGTATGGGTAATTTGGGAGAACATACTTGAGCTCGGCTGATTTCATGCACCACACCCCTTTTCTCTTTTCAAAGTTCTTTTTTTTCTCAAAATTTCTTTTCGCTTTTTCTAAAACTCATTTCTTTTCTCAAAATCCTTTTTATTGACCTTTAATTTTTCCTTTTGAAAATTTCTATATCAGTTCCTTAGTTTGAGTTCATACACACCCGAAAGTGTGCCCGAATCCCTCAAACCAAGGCTCTAATACCAACTTGTAACATCCCAAAAATCATGACCAAAAATTTCATTTTAAAATTGTCATTCAACCATAATTAAGTCATACATAAATCCATATACGAAATCAAGTAGCATTTACAACATATTTATTTTATCAAAGTGAAAACATCCCAGGCTAAAACTTCTTGGTGTATGCCATGCGATCATCCCGAGCTCTTTCCTCAGCTACCGGAAGTACCTAAAACCAAAACTAAAAACCGTAAGAATGAAGCTTAGTGAGTTCTTCAGCCAACCACATACCATACATAATCACATACTGGAAACACTAGGCCTAGCCCACTACATCCCGGCATCGAATTTTGCAGGTTTGTTTCAGTTAATCAAGCAACAATTTAAAGAAAACCAAGCTAGGCTCTGATACCACTGATGGGTTTTAGCCATAAGAACTTTCCTATGTGCGCATGCAAAACCCTATTGCTTGGATCTAGGCTTTCTAATTAAACATGCTTTGAATCCAAGACTTCTAATAGCTAACTAGGTTAAATAACAATGATGAAACAGATCTAGAATCATACCTTTGAGTTCCTTGTTGATCTTGTTGTCTTGGAGCTTCTAGAGTCACAAATGTCACTCCTCTAATGGCTTACAAACACCAATAGCAAGCAAGATGATTTAGGAGAGAGGAGAGGGGAGGAATTCGGCCAGAGGTTCCTTGCTTTAGGTTGTGTGTCGAATTCCCTCACCCTTAGGGTCTATTTATACTTGTAGACTCCTTAAGGGTTACAACCTAAACCCTAATTGGATAATCTTCTCTTAAGGCTATCCAAATCCATTCCATAGATAACCCTATGGACGATTTTGGCTTATCCAAGCCCTAGAAATCGTCCATCCTATCTAGGATAAGGATTTATAGTCTAAAGTGTAACTATCAAACAATTGACAGTTTATACCCTCTTATTTAATTAATCTCTTTAAGTCACAAAATTAATACCAATTAATTTATGACTTATATTAATCAAATAGCCATATATTATTCCTTATAATATTTACTCTCTCTTAACAAATCATCCTTCAAGTTGCTATGGTGAAGGCAACCCAAAAGGACCATGCACAACCGGATATAGTTATAGCCTTAGACACTATTCCAACAGTCTCCCACTTGGATAAGTCTAGTAACTATACAAGTACAATTTGGTTTGCAATCGTAGCTCTCAAAGACGCTGTCAACTCTGATCTAATCAATCTTGCCCTTTAGATAAGGGATCGTACAGTCCTCTATTAGATATCATGCTGACAATCCTATGGAATGGTTAGTCATGCATTTAGATTTCTCGATCTCCGATTTATTTGACATAGAACTTAATCAAACACATCAATTCAGTTCTGACCGGGCCCGGCACATAAGTCAAATCAAATCATCGAGTGGCCAAAATATCTCTTCTACCCTCTTAGGATAAAATTTACAGATAAACTTCGACTTATATGCATTTACTTATTCATTAACCAACAATACACAACAATGCGTTTTATAACATCAAGTTACTGATGCGTTTTCGCATTATCAATGCACAATCAATTAACAAATAATAAACCATATATCTAGGTTTTAAGACTATATGATATTATCGTCTTGCGATCACCTTTTATATCGTATTCCATAAGGTGATTCCAGCAAGCGCGGGTTTATTCCATTGCTCAAAACCAGTTCATAAGCACTCATGAACGTTGCAGCAACCCTTGCTATGTCTAACACCATTTAGACATTCTACACACCAATTCATGACAATCTTCATTCATATCTACTCCCAACATATGAACGATTGTGGACCATTTGAATAATTCGATTATTCCTAATAAACTCAATTATTCTGGAAGTCAAAACATGCAAAGTGAAACAATAGTTAAACAACTAACATGTGACAGTAACTTTACTCATAAATAAAACTCCTTTATTTAATCATCAAATGTTAATTACATTTATCTATTATACGTTTCTAATACTATCTAATCTATACTAATATCATCCTTCAGCCCAATACTCCTAGCATGCTGCAAGTGCTTAACCCTACTCAGTCCCTTCGTAAGCGGATCTGCTGGGTTATCTTTTGATGATATCCTCTTTACCACGAGTTGTCCTTCTTCTACACGATGTCTAATGAAGTGATATTTTATGTCGATATGTCGAGATCTACCATGATCCCTCGGTTCCTTGGTCAAGGCAACCGCACCTTCGTTATCACAAAAAATCTCCATGGGCTCCTTTATGGCCGGTACAACTCCAAGATCACCAATGAAGTTCTTTAGCCATATTGCCTCCTTCGACGCTTCGCTCGCTGCGATGTACTCTGATTCGCACGTTGAATCAGCTACGGTTTCTTGCTTGGAACTCTTCCAAGTCACTGCTCCTCCATTTAGGGTAAAGACCCAGCCCGACTGCGAACGGTAGTTGTCCCTGTCGGTCTGAAAGATGGCGTCACTATACCCTCGCACCTTCAAGTCATCACTCCCTCCAAGGACTAAGAACCATTCTTTCATCCTCCGAAGGTACTTAAGTATGTTCTTCACCACAATCCAATGTGCTTTGCCAGGGTTCCCTTGATATCTGCTAACCATGCTCAAAGCGAAGGCTACGTCAGGGCGAGTACAAGTCATAGCGTACATGATTGAGCCAACTGCGGAAGCGTATGGTACTCGGCTCATTTCTGCTATCTCAGCTTTGGTACTCGGACTTTGAGTCTTACTCAACTTGGCATTTCCTTGTATCGGTAGTTCTCCCTTCTTTGAGTTTTCCATACTAAAACTTTTAGTACCTTCTCTAAGTAAGTATTCTGACTAAGTCCAATTAGTCTCTTACTTCTTTCTCTTACTATCCTTATTCCCAAAATGTAAGAAGCCTCTCCGAGGTCCTTCATAGCGAAGCACTTCCTGAGCCAGGGCTTAACCTCCTGCAGAGTCGGGATGTCGTTCCCTATGAGTAATATGTCATCGACATATAAAACGAGAAAGCTTACTATACTCCCACTGGCTTTGACATATACACAAGATTCGTCTTCGCTTCGTACAAATCCAAACTCTTTGACTTTCTCATCGAAGCAAAGATTCCATCTGCGAGACGCTTGCTTAAGTCCATAAATGGACTTCTCAAGCTTACACACTCTATTCGGATGCTTCGGATCCACAAACCCCTCTGGCTGAGCCATGTAAACATCCTCAGCCAACTTTCCATTAAGGAAAGCGGTCTTGACATCCATTTGCCAAATCTCATAATCATGAAATGCGGCAATTGCTAGCATCACTCTAATAGATTTAATCTTCGCAACTGGTGAGAAGGTCTCATCATAGTCAACTCCGGGAGTTTGAGTAAAGCCCTTCGCGACCAATCGCGCCTTATATGTGTGTACGTTCCCATCCATGTCGGTCTTCTTCTTGAAGATCCACTTGCACCCTACGGTCTTACGTTCGGGCACATAATCAACCAAATTCCAAACTTGGTTATCGTACATGGATTGGATCTCGCTATCCATCGCCTCTTTCCATTTCGTAGACTCCGGGCCTGCCATGGCTTCCTTATAGCTATTAGGTTCATCAAGATTTACTAGTGTACCATCACTAATATACGTGTCCCCTTCGGTAGTAATATGAAAACCATAAAACTGGGGATGAACTCTAACTCTATCGGAACGTCTAAGAGGTAAGGATTCGTCAATCGGTTCAACCGGAGTTTCCTCCTCGGGTTGAATGCCAGCGATAGAGGTTCCTTCATCTATCGACTCTTGAATCTCTTCAAGTTCGATTTCCCTCCCACTGTCTCCTTGGCTTATGAGTTCTCGCTCTCGGAAAACTCCTCTCCTCGCAACAAAGACAACATTGTCTTTCGGTCTATAGAAGAGATATCCAAAGGAATTTTGCGGGTAGCCGATGAAAATACATCGCTCACTTCGAGGCTCAAGCTTGTCGTGAGTATCTCGTCTTACGAAAGCCTCGCAACCCCAAACCTTGATATGTGCCAACGAGGGAGCTTTCCCTGTCCACATCTCGTGAGGTGTTTTGGCAACCTTCTTAGTTGGGACTCGGTTAAGGATATGGGCGGCAGTCTCTAAGGCATACCCCCAAAAGAAGATAGGTAGTGAAGCACGACTCATCATAGAGCGAACCATATCCAATAAGGTTCGATTACGCCTTTCTGCCACACCATTCAACTGCGGTGTCCTAGGAGGCGTCAATTGTGAAACTATTCCACACTCCTTGAGATAATCGTGGAATTCAAGACTTAGGTACTCTCCTCCTCGATCGGATCGAAGCATCTTGATTTTCCTGCCCAATTGATTCTCCACTTCATTCTTGAACTCTTTAAACTTTTCAAAAGTTTCTGACTTTTGCTTGATTAAGTAGATATACCCATATCTACTATAGTCATCGGTAAAAGTCACATAGAAGCGGTTCCCATCCTTCGTGGTTGATCTAAAGGGTCCACATACATCGGTATGTATTAGGTCCAATAGCCCCTCATCCCTTTCACAAGTACTCGTGAAGGGTGACTTAGTCATCTTTCCAAGTAAACAAGACTCGCATGTGTCATCTTCCCTAAGGTCGAATGACTCCAACACTCCATCCTTTTGGAGTTGTGCTATGCGTTTCTTGTTGACATGTCCAAGACGATAATGCCACAAGGATGCTTTATCCATACTAGTGGAAGAATCAATATTCAAAACATCATTTCCTAAGTTATCAACAATCATAACAGTTTCATATATTCCATTACATGGTATAGCTTCAAAGTAAAAGACACCATTTAGATAAGCCAAAATAGAACCATTCTCATTATTAAAAGAAAATCTAAATCCTTGTCTATATAAACCATGAAATGAAATGATGTTTCTAGCCATTTCTGGCGAATAGCAACAATTGTTCAAATCTAAAACTAAACTATTCCTAAGCACTAAAGAATACACGCCAATCTTGGTCACAGGCGACGATCTTCTGTTCCCCATGATTAGATTGATCCTTCCTTGCTCCACATCCCTACTTCTTTTTAGTCCCTGCACATTAGAACAAATGTGATAACCGCAACCGGTATCAAGAACCCAAGAAATAGCATGATTAGAATCGTTAGATTTGATTGTGTATATACCTGCGAAAGATGGCTTGATCTTTCCTTCCTTAATGGCTTGCAGGTAATCCGGGCAGCTTCTCTTCCAATGTCCTATCTTGTGGCAGTGGTGGCACTCTGCCTCCTTCGGGTTCGAGCAGGGCTTAGAGGGATCAACTTTGGTCCCACTAGAAGAGGAACCATCTCGGGCTTTCACCTTTCGATAGTTATTCGATGAAGCTTTCCTCTTCTTTCCCTTCCCTTGACCAATAACCAAGACAGGAGCAGCGGATGGATTGGGAGTTGATGCAACAGACTTGTCCTTGAAGTTGCTCTCAGCAACCCTCAAGAGACCTTAGAGTTTGCTTAGGGTGACCTCCTCTTTGTTCATGTGGTAGGTCATCCTAAATTGGTTGTACATCGGAGGCAAAGAGTGAAGCACCATGTCGATCGCCAAGTCTTCGCCGAAGTCAACATTTAACTTGCGAAGGCGGTCGACATACCTTTGCATCTTTTGCAGGTGCACGGTAAGAGATTCTCCATGACCCATCTTAGCGGAGATCATGTTAGTGAAAATCTCGTAACGCTCTTGTCTCGCGTTTTGGTGATATCTCTCCAACAAGTCTTGATGCATCTCGTATGGATACATGTCCTCGTAGGACTTTTGGAATTCGGAGTTCATGGTGGCGATCATGATGCAATGTACTTTCGTTGCATCTCGCTCATGAGTTTCAAAGGCGGTGATTTCGGCGGGAGTAGCAACTTCGGGGTTGATTTTCTCGAGCTTCTCATCGAGGACATACTCTTTATCCTCATAGCGAGCAATGGTGCGAATGTATCTTATCCATTCGCTAAAGTTCGTTCCATCGAAGGTGACCTTTTGGCAAAGGCTCATCAACGTGAAAGAACTAGCAGCAGCGTTGTTTGCGTTTGACATCTATAGAAAGGACAAAGATAAATTAGAACAAGAATCCCTAATTATCACCCAATAAGAAAAATTAGGGCTAGGATCCAACAATAACATTTACATACTAGAAAAGGGATGCCGTAATCCAATATGCAAATAAATTGAAGGTAAGTGAATGACGATTCACTAATTCTCCATTACAAAACTTAAACTATTAGTCCTAAGTGTTTTTGAGAATTCCTAGGTTCGGATGAGATTCATTGAACTATTCAATGGCATGTTTAAATCTCGATATGCCCCTCTTGTTTGTGACTGGGATGCCGAGGATCACAAAGCGGGTGTGAATTACCATGCAAATTCACATGGTGCCTTCATTGTAACGATCATCTATTCGATGTGCCGGTAAACCACACACGCTCCATCGAACTATGATAAACAATGAATCACCCTTTGCCACCTTCGCTTAGAGCCAATTAGTGTGCCGGTAAACCACACACGCTCCACTAACTTCTTAGCAAGGTGCAAAGTGTAATTTCATGGTATTGCATCAATTCACTTTTCCTAAAGTAACTAAGATTGGGAAAATTTTAAAAACGTGTAGTTACTTTGTGTTTCTTATTATACTTTTAATGAGAGGATGAGGTTGCCCTATCCTACCCGTTCGGCTAACGACCCTCCACCAATCAAGCAAGCGGTGGGTGTGAGTGTACACCCATTAAGCGCCATTTTATAGGCCGCAACCTTATACCCACCTTATAGATCGGCTTCGTGAATGAGGCCTACTAGCGGTAAGACTAGCATTTAGTTATACATGTATATATTATTCTAGTAATATCATATAAGTATAGGGTTGTATTTTAAAACCTTTTAAAATCTAGGGTTTGAAATTTAAGTTGTCTAAATTAAAACTTTTAATCACAAATATAAATTTCAAAACTTTAGGGTAGGTTTTAAACATTTAAAACATAGAGGATCAAATAACAAATAATTCCAATTAACAATTAATATCCTAATTATCTTTATTTGATTTATCTAAGACTTCTTTCAAGATAATTATCAAAATAATTAATCATTATCATATAAGGAAATTAAATATTTTATTAGATGATAAATATCTTTAATTAGATCAAGATAATAGTCATATTTATCAAAAAATCGGATTTAGATTGATCTAATATGATTAAGGTAAGTTTCCATAAGATAATTATGAAAAAATCCCGAATCTGGCCATTCCTGACGCCTGGACTCGCCGAGTCACAAGGGGACTCGCCGAGTCAGGCCTACTCGCCGAGTCCACCTTGGAACTCGCCGAGTCAGTGACTCATAAACCCAAAAATCGAATTTTGAAGGTTTGTTTCAGTTAATCAAGCAACAATTTAAAGAAAACCAAGCTAGGCTCTGATACCACTGATGGGTTTTAGCCATAAGAACTTTCCTATGTGCGCATGCAAAACCCTATTGCTCAGATCTAGGCTTTCTAATTAAACATGCTTTGAATCCAAGACTTCTAATAGTTAATTAGGTTAAATAACAATGATGAAACAGATCTAGAATCATACCTTTGAGTTCCTTGTTGATCTTGTTGTCTTGGAGCTTCTAGAGTCACAAATGTCACTCCTCTAATGGCTTACAAACACCAATAGCAAGCAAGATGATTTAGGAGAGAGGAGAGGGGAGGAATTCGGCCAGAGGTTCCTTGCTTTAGGTTGTGTGTCGAATTCCCTCACTCCTAGGGTCTATTTATACTTGTAGACTCCTTAAGGGTTACAACCTAAACCCTAATTGGATAATCTTCTCTTAAGGCTATCCAAATCCATTCCATAGATAACCCTATGGACGATTTTGGCTTATCCAAGCCCTAGAAATCGTCCATCCTATCTAGGATAAGGATTTATAGTCTAAAGTGTAACTATCAAACAATTGACAGTTTATACCCTCTTATTTAATTAATCTCTTTAAGTCACCAAATTAATACCAATTAATTTATGACTTATATTAATCAAATAGCCATATATTATTCCTTATAATATTTACTCTCTCTTAACAAATCATCCTTCAAGTTGCTATGGTGAAGGCAACCCAAAAGGACCATGCACAACCGGATATAGTTATATCCTTAGACACTATTCCAACACAAAGCTTCAAGAACACTCAAGGGAGGATTAGGGTTTCGTGGTGACTGTCCAAGGGTGAAATGGAGGCTGACCTTTGAGGCTTATCATTCTTTTTATAGTGGCATGCCCTAAAAGTTAAGGTTTCTGAACATTGGACGTACGTTGGGCGTATGCCAAAAACACCAATGACTTTATGACCTTATATGTTGGGCGTACCCCAGCCTTACGTTGGGTGTACTCACAAGCTCCCCACCTTGCGTGCATGGTCCTTCTTTGCCATCTTTCTCCCTTAAGGACGAATATTTCCAATAACTTCAAAGGGATATAACTCCTTCGTTCTGAGTTCGTTTCTGACGAACTTTACATCCACGAAAAAGTGGCGAGAAGCCCTATGCTTCTAGAAACACACCCCGCTCCAAACCTCTCAAATAAAAACTTCAAACCCCATAAAATACCAAAATGCCCCTGCCTGGGCCTCTGAAATCCAGAAACAAACATTTTCAAAATAGGGTGTTACAACTCTCACCCACTTAAACTAGACTTCGTCCTCAAAGTCTCTCCTTACAAACACCCATCTCCCAAACAACTGATCTGCGGAACGCAACCAATGATTCTATGCACAAAGCAACATTCCCAAGGCATTGAAAGCCAACTGAGTCCTTCATTCTGAAGAAGATGAACTTTTAACTTCTGCAAACCCCAAGCTACTATGCATACAGGACCTTCATGATAAACACTTCTTCCCGAACACAATGTTGCCTCTTTCCTTTTTTCCAAAGGAATGGGGACCTCCCAGGTCCAAACCTTTCTATCCACCATCCGAAATACCAGATCCCCTCCAGTTACTACCCAAGCTTAAACTCTCAGTTGCTCCCAGCGACCTCCGAAGAAACTTTGGCTAGCTAAACTGCTCTATCTACCTTGCTACTCTGACTCCCTAAGTCCTTGGATCCTCGATCCTCTATCTTGGCCCTACGGTTTCAACTCGGTCCCACCTACGCTGCTATAATCATACGGTCCTCGCCACGGGTCTCACCCAACTAAATCTCGGAGTGGCCTCTCCTATAGGTCTCACCTATCTTGGGCTATGCTGACCCCACTCCATCCTAAAACTCATCAACTACCCTCTCTATCAATCTTCATCATGCTAACTGGGAGATACGGGCCTCGCCCACACTTTGCTAACCAGGAGATACGGGCCCCCGCCCACACTCCTCTAACTAGCTGCTAACGAAATGATACGGCTACCACGTAGCCTTGCTACTCTTCCCGCTCCGTCTAGCTGCTGGAGATTGCTACTGCGACCCCATAGTCTTACATCCTGACATAACTTGCACCCTACCGAGAAAATCTCCCACCTGGTTCCCACCCATGTATCATCTACCACAAAAACCCGAACTCAATGTTGGGAAGTTTCCCAAACTCCCAACTCGCATGCTTCTCTACCCCAACAACCACTAGGGCTGCTTCTTTCCTAACAAAGTTGCGAACTCATCTAAATTTGCACTTATTCCTAATCCTGGTCTCTGGTATACTTCTCCCCCACTTCGATTCGACTAGATCCCTACAGCTCCTAGCTTGGGAAGGATTCCCAATCCTTCTCTCCATCTAAAGGGTTGATCCGCTAACATCCAACACCTACCACCGCTAACGCTCTAACCAACCAACACCAAATCTGAACCACACTTAAGGACTGATAGGACACTTTTCCGAACCCCACTCACACCTACTATAGTGACTACATCCCGAGAACTATCTCTAAAAAAAGGGGGTACTGCTATGAACTACCACCCGAAAATCCATGGTATGTAGATGGCATATGATCCGAACACGAACAGAAATAAAGTTCTAACATACATTCATTAACATAAATGTAGTACCATAACAATATGATCATGAATAAAAGTTGGCAGGAAAGAAAAACATTCATACCTGCAACTTCTGGTGCTGCTCGCGACTCCACTGTAGATAACTGGAAATCCCTGCTCCATACCACAGGTGCCTCTGCCCAGCCCTGACGGTCGTCGGTGATCCTCAAAGTCGCAGGGGCATGTGCCATCACCTGTCCTCCTGGAAGCAAACTCGGAGACTGGGCTTTCTTGCGGCCCCTATGATTGTAATGGAAACATATCAGGTCTGATCCCTGAGTAGTGGTAACAGTACAATCTGTTCTGAAATGACCGGTTCGGCCGCACTTGAAGCAGCCAAAATCACCCCCACCACCACCCATGCACGCACCCTCATGCGTCCTGCCACATTTTCCATAACGACACCGGCCTTGATAATCCCTCGATCTCACATCCGACCCCTTGGGTATCTTGCCTGAACCTCCTCCGGCTTCCTCTTCCTGAGGTGCTCCAGATCGATCTCCTTTTCCCTGACCCGAGTAATGATATCCTCCAGCGCCTTGCGGTTCGACCTGCTCATAAACTCCCTGATGTCACTCCTCAGCATCTCGTGATATCGGGCCTTCTTCATTTCCTCGTCTGTGACATACTGCGGAGCAAAAAGACCCCTCTCCCTGAACTTGGCAGTGATTTCCGCCACTGTCTCAGTAGTTTGCTGGAGATCCTGAAACTCCCGTGCTAACTGGTGCAAACTCACCCCTGAACCTAGCTGAGAAATTAGTCCATGTCATCGCGTCGAATGCGGCATCATCTCCAATAGTATGTCCAACATCCTCCCACCAGTCCTATGCTTTGTCCTTCAGAAGACAGGAAGTAAGTCGGACCTTGTCCCCCTCAGGGCACCAACTTGTATGGAAAGCGTTAGCGACATCAGCCAACCACCTGCTACTAGCAATGGGGTCCCTAGCCCCGGGATCATCCGGAGCTCCACAAGCTCTGAACTCTCGGAATGTCAGCGAACGTGCTCACATCATGGTCATCATCTCAATGCAGAAGGTCCCCAGCCTCTCATCCAAGATCTCCAGTATGCCCTCCTTGATCGTACCAAAGATCACAGGAGTCTGGGCTAGAATGTTGTGTGTAACCTTAGTTGATACAAACTCCCTCATCCGTTCCTCGAGCTTCTCGGTTCCTGAACCCGAACCTGATCCCTCTCTGATGCTTGATCTGCCCACCGGTCTCTCACACAACGTCACCATGCTAAAAACATGCCAAAACAATCATCAGAATACACATCACTATCGAGGGATCACTCACGCACTACAAGTTCCCTAGTTTTATCTTGGCCCTTCTTGAATCGAGTTCAGATCCTATGCTTTCGGTAGTATGGGCCCCTACTACCTTCCACATCTATCTGTACTTTCCTCAAGAATTGCCTCAACTACACCAAGTCCCTTTCACTGCTACTAAGACTACTCCCAACACTACTCTTATCCTAGGCTTGCCCTAGGGTAACTCCTAACCCGAACTCAGTCCTCAGTTACTAAAGGTAAATTCTTAATGCCAATTAGCCACTACCTAAATACCATCACATGTGATGAGGATCAGATAATCCTTCTAGTAAAGGACTCGTCCCTACAACGGTTAGACTCAGACGAGAGCTACGCAATAGGGCCAAATCCAGCACTCTGAGATTATTCCACCCTGATCACATGTGACTTCACGTATTCACCTAATGGCCAACTCCCATCACTTAGAGTCCCACAAAGCACAAAGTAAGTAGCATTCAGACAAAAGGGAAAAATTCTAACCACATAATCCAATCATATTGTTTTATCCCCTACTCGAGAATCTGTACTAGCATGCAACTCATAAAGCTCATACACATAACAAGAACATAAGGCATCCTTCCTAGATCCTTATTCCTAATATAGCATGCAGTTCTAAATCCCATATCATATCATAACAAATATGTATGGGTAATTTGGGAGAACATACTTGAGCTCGGCTGATTTCATGCACCACACCCTTTTTCTCTTTTCAAAGTTTTTTTTCTCAAAATTTCTTTTCGCTCAACATTTGATTTTTCCTTTTGAAAATTTCTATATCAATTCCTTAGTTTGAGTTCAGACACACCCGAAAGTGTGTTCGAATCCCTCAAACCAAGGCTCTGATACCAACTTGTAACATCCCAAAAATCATGACCAAAAATTTCGTTTTAAAATCATCAATCAACCATAATCAAGTCATACATAAATCCTTATATTAAATCAAGTAGCATTTCAAACATATTTATTTTATCAGAGTGAAAATATCCCAAGCTAAAACTTCTTGGTATGTGTCATGCGATCATCCCGAGCTCTTTCCTCCGCTACCGGAAGTACCTGAAACCAAAACTGAAACCCGTAAGCATGAAGCTTAGTGATCTCCCCAACCTACCACATACCATACATAATCACATACTGCAAACACTAGGCCTAGCCCACTACATCGGGCCCAGCCCGGCATCGGAAGAATTCGGTATCAGGCCCTACCTGGCAATGAGCCCCGGTCGGTATACAGATATGTTTCTACCAGGCCCCTCCTGTCTTTGGTCCCTGCCCGCTACTCACATACAACAATAACATATAAACATGCTAACACAAACAACTATACTATAACTTCTAGTCTCAATGCCTCGCCTATCTTGGGCCTCACCCCTATTCTTCTACTAATGAGATGAGGAACCCCGTCCACACTCAGCTAGTGATGAGATACGGGCCCCCGCGCACACTCATCCCCCTACCAGGCACATACAAGTATCACAAAGACAACGAGTATAACTACACATACACTACTGCCACGGGTACCACCCGACATCGAACCGTAACTCGGAAACATACATATAAACCTTCCTCGGGCCTCGCCCAGCATCAGATCTAAATTCGGTATTCACTAGCATACATAAAAAGGCCAGAATTGGTGCCTTAGACCCGTTCCTACTGGATAAAAATCATCTCGCAAAGTTGACTGAAGAATCTTGCGAATACCCCTTACTGCTAGCTAGCAGATCCCCGAACTGCTAATCCCTCGACTCCCCGAGCTATCAATACCAAAATATCACTTAGTCCAATTCAATAACCCTTCATAGGGTAGAATGACCATTCTACCCCTAAGCCAACCTGATCCATAACTAAGGCCCAATACGATGTAAGCTTCCTAAGCCTAATAGTGGCCCACTAATGGCCCAATTTGCTAAATCGGGACCAATCCCTCTAATAGGCCTTACCCTAAGCCCAAACATTTCCTTGACCCATATTATCTGACTTCTGATGGCCCACTAAGACCCAAGAACCCAAGGCATGGCCCAAACCGAGGCCCAAAGATGCAAAGCCCAAACTGACAAATTACGTGGGGCGTACATTCCCGTACGCTAAGCGTACTAGCCATTAGTGTGTACGTTGGGCGTACCTGTATGTACGCTCAGCGTACTCCCCCCTTTAAGTTACTTTCCCAATATGTTCTTAATACTCTACTCCAGAAGCTACTAACACAGATCCAAGTGCTTTTTGACGTCTTAATCCATAAAGTCGACCACTTGGTGGCTTGCAACCCACCAAAAGAGCCCAAACTTGAAATGTAACAACATACTTCCATGGAAATGGCTAGATCTCATGCATGAACCCATTAAGACATTCAAGATGGATACTTTACTGCTTATGGAACCCTTTTAGCTCTAAGGGTGGCAACCCTAAGCTCAAACACGAGTTTTCATCATAAAGGTCCATTCTATGGACTAAAAGAGTCCACAAACTCTTCCTAAAAGAGATCTATGAGAACAATTATCAAGCTCGGAACTTTATAACTTGAAAGGGTCTGGAAAGAGGCAAAAGTCCCAGATCTACAACTCCTCCTCTGATCTATTACCTTGCTTTGCTCCTTCCTTGCTTGAAGAATCGTTTTATAAAACCAAAATTCTCACTAATGGCCACCAAAGCTTCAAGAATACTCAAGGGAGGATTAGGGTTTCGTGGTGACTGTCCAAGGGTGAAATGGAGGCTGACCTTTGAGGCTTATCATTCTTTTTATAATGGCATGCCCTAAAAGTTACACTGGACGTACAATGGGCGTACGCCAAAAACACTCGCGACTTTATGAACTTATACATTGGGCGTACCCCAGCCTTACGTTGGGCGTACTCACGCGCTCACCACCTTGCATGCATGGTCCTTCTTTTCCATCTTTCTCCCTTAAGGACCAATATTTCCAATAGCTTCAAAGTGTTATAACTCCTTCGTTTTGAGTCCGTTTCTGACGAAATTTACATCCACGAAAAGGTGGGGAGAAGCCCTACGCTTCTAGCAACACACCCCGGATCCAAACCTCTCGAATAAAAACCTCAAAACCTAAAAAAGACCAAAATGCCCCTAGCATGGGCCTCTGAAATCCATAAACAAACATTTTCTAAACAGGGTGTTACAAACATAGTGTGCCTGCTTGGAGCATGGGATAACTATTGTTTTAGTTCAAATATTGAGTTGATTTTTCAAAACATTATACAATGAATAATGAGTAATCAATATGGTGATTAAATAAAAGGTGTTTTATTTACGCCCACAAGTTTTGGGGCAATATAGGATTAATATTATTCTTGTGTTTCACTTTGCATGTTTTGACTTCCAGAATAATAAGATTATTCAAACTATCCACAGTCGATCATACTTTGGAAGTAGGTATGAAAGAAGGTTGTCATGAGTTGGCTTGTATGATTGTCTAAGGTGTAAGGAATATCAATAGGTTTGCTACACCATTCATGAGTACTTATGAAATAAGATTTGAGTGTTGGATTCAACCCGCGCTCACTTGAATCACTTCATGGAATTTATCACGAGTGACCGTGAGACAATAATATCATATAAATCTTCAAAACTGGATATATGGGTTGTTGACTATGAGTTGGTTGTACATTGATAGTACGAAAACGTATCGGTAACTCGATGTTATAAAACGTGTTGTTGTGTATAATTCAATGAATAGTTAGTACAAGCATATGAGTCGAAGTTTATTTGTTCCCTTTTATCCTAAGAGGATTAAAAGCGATATCTCGGACCCCTACACGATTTTGTTTTGACTTATGCGTCGGGCCCGGTCAGACTTAAATTGATGTGTTCAGTTATGTTCTATGTCAGACAAATCAGAAATCAGGAAAAAAATGTCGGACAATAAGTATAACATTATTCCATGTATTTTTTCGGCTGATATCTTGAGAACAGAGGATTATATGACCCCTTATCTAAAGGACACGTCACTGACTAGGTCAAAGTTCGACAAAGGCTTTTGAAAGCTTACGATTGCTAAGTTGGATCCTGAAGTACATTAGCAGTAATGGTTATTAGACTTATCCAAGTGGGAGAATATTGGATTTGGTGTCTGAGTCCATAACTGTAATTGGTATGTACTTGACCCGATTGTAGCATGGTCCTTTTAGGTTGCCTTCACCGGTGCAACTTGATAGGATGGATTATTGAGAATAAGGTTATTTATGGTTTATTAATATATTACAAGTATATTAATATGGAATTATTTAATTAGTATTGATCAAGAATTAATTTATCAATTTTTTGATCAAAAGAGACTAATTAAATAGATAGGGATTGATTATCTAAATCAATCATTCTTGTAGTGTGGGCTTATGATCCATGATTATAGGCTAAACTAATCCATGGATAGTCCATGGAGGTTAAACCCATGGAGCATGAGAACGTGGAAATTCATAGGTTATTAGGGTTTACCAACACTATAAATAGAACCCTGGCATGTCCAACACTATAAATAGAACCCTCCATAGACCAAAATCGGTGGCCTCTTCTCTTTGAGATAAATAGATTATTCTCTTAATCCATCCTCTTGCATATGGTGTTTGTGAACCATTAGAAGCATCACACTTGAGGTGCTCAAGATTTCAAAGGTCAAGAATTACAAGTCCTTCTAAAAGGTAAGTCATCTAACTAGTTGTATTGTTCATTTGACAATTTGTATGCTAGTTAGGACAATGCTTTGGAAAAATGATAATGCATGTATAATTAGAGAAAACATAGATCCAAAGAATTTAGGATTGCATGTGCACTTAGGAAGTGTTATAGTTCTCAAAACCCAACAACACTCTCCCTTGGGCCTATAGTATCAACTAAATCGCTCGGGTATCTTGGCCTTTAGCACAAAGCAGGACTACCTCAACCCAACCACAATAGGTCAACATATGCAACTAATAACAATAACCATCAAGTACGAGTAATCATATAGATCTGCCAATTTAACAAACACTACAACATAGCAACATCCTATACACAAGCATACATATCACAATCTAGTGGGTCGTTATTGGTGCCTTCAACCCACAAGTACAATGAGAAAACTCACCTCAATAAAAACTAAATTAACAATCAAGGAAATGACTGGCCCACGAAAGGTCTAGGCTCATAATTAAATTGCCTTTGGGTAAAAGACCATTTTTCCCTTCCAATACTAAGTCTAAAAGTGAACGGTCAACCCTTAGTTGACTTGCGCCCTGTGTAACTAATATACGCCATGCGTAACTAGATTACGCCCTATGTAATACCCCTGATCCCAGAAACTTCTATTAAGATCTTAATCAACAAGCCAAACCCCCAACTCCAAGATTTGATCTCGATGAACATCTTAATGGATAAAGTCTCTGACTTTATCCCTTTTCATGGTCACAAAGAGCACAAAACCAATACCTAGATCCATAAAGTTATCTATTACTCAAGAACTCATGCATGGATGGATGAGAGTGTCCAATCTCTTATTTTTATGACTCTATATCCTCAAAAACATCAGAAGGATGCATTCAATGGTTTGGAGTAACCCATTCTCACAAGGACCAAGATTATGGGACAAAAAGCATAAAACCCTAGAACTAATTAGATCTAACAAAAGGAACATCAAGATGCAAGTTTTATACCTTCTGGAAATTGGTGATGAAGTGCAAAGTCTGGATCTACAAAGCTTGGAGCTCACACTTGCTTCTCCAATGGACTCTTTCTTCAGGAATGCACCCAAAAATCACACTAATGCTTCCACAACTTACAATTAGTGGCTAGGGTTTCAAAGGAATGATTTGAGGTGATGGATGCTAGTAATGGGAAGGGTTCCAAGAAGATAGAGCCCTTGAATAGAGCCCAAAGCCTTAGAATTAGGGTTTTGGTCAGCAGCAGTTACGCCATGTGTAGCCCATTAGAAATGCAATTCACATTCAACAACCTATGCCCTACGTAGCTTGACTATTCCCTGTGTAAGGAAAACCCCCAAGCTTCCAATTTAACATCAAAAAACCATAACTTCTTCTTTTCAACTCCATTTTCGGCGTTCTTTATATGCACGGAAAGGTATCGAAGAGCCCCACATTCTTATATAGTTATTTTTGACTAAAAAAATATCGAACTAAAATCCTTAATCCATGCAAGAAGCCCGATATATCACCTGCCTAATTTTACCCTTTGCTTCAAGGCACTAATTGATGGCTTTAATCACTTGATCCAACATTACCAATATCTGAAAATGGCTTAAACCCTATTCCCTTGAATCCCAATACCATCACTTGATCAAATTCCAACTCGACGTCTCGAAATTAGAACATCACTAAAACCAGTTGTTACACAAGGAATAGACAAACACTAGGTTAGAAAGTTATACCGAGGAATGGACCCCTGATATTGATCTCTGATGCCTAACTTAGATTCCATTTTAGAGTGATGAAGTAAAATTGCTAGGAATTTCTTACCCTTTAGGAAGGATCGAGCTTCTTTTCATAGTTGGGCTTTTGTCTGGTTCATAATATTTCCATTTGGGTCTTCCTTTAGCCCCAAGGTCACAAGGGTAGGACTTATTAATAAAATAAGTTTGCCTTTTCCGTGTTTCCTGAGATGTTACTTTGTATGCTTTATACGAAAGATCTGTTTTATAAGATGTATGCGGCATGTATGTCATGGTGAGGTGAATACCGACCCGCGTCTTTCATGGGTTGTAACCTTTCTTTAGATCATAGCGCCCGGCCGGCCTGCTTCTATATGGGACGGTGCCCATACCCTATTATGTATTACACTAATATGAAAATCCAATATTCAAGATGTTTTCATTTAAGCATGAGTTTGGTTTTATTTTCGTAATATTTAGGTTAATCATGGATTACACTAAAATAAGAGAGGAATGTTGGTAATGTGTCATCAAACCATTTGGTATAATCAAAGATTAATTTGAGACTAGATGTGTTCAACTTTAGGTATAATGTAATTTTGGAGGTGAATGTGCGTTCAAATAAGTTTAAATGATCTCAAGAACGTAAGGTCAATGGGAGCCGTCCTTGCGAGGTGCAAGATAGCACCCCTACCCGAAACTAGATCTTATGCAACGGATATATGTGTTAGGTAGTTCCCGACAAAACAACCAACACAACAATTTTTCGCTCCAAATTCTTAACCAAAAATAGCTACTATTTTCTTTTTGTATTCAAGATTTTGATTGTTACGCTTGCATAAACAATATTCTTTTAAAATTACTCTACAAAATTTTATGTTTCAAAGAACATCAAACAAATTAAGGTATTTTGTGTTTGAATTTTGGATTTTGCCTAAAATCCATATTGTATTTCTCTCTTAGGTTTCTAAATTTTGAAAAGTGTTTCACACACGATCCTTAAAGTTGTTATTGATATTATGTCCAATTTTCTAACACAAGATCCTTAAATAACAAAGCTGTTATTGATATTATGTCCAATTTTCTAAGATTATGGTGCTACATCATTCAACGACTGAAACCTACAAACAATGTTTATCATTCTAAAAAAATAGTTTAAAATACTATCAAGTATCATCTAACAACATAAAGGCCGGTTTCAATAGCAAAATAATTAACGATATGATAATTTTGGCAACGTTGGATCTTTTTATAAAGAAAGATGCTACGAATTCCGTTTTATTTTATTTTTAGATAGAATCAAATCTTCTTTTTAATTAGATAAACATTACTCAAAAGATCACCAATAAAAATAACATTGTGAAAATAAAATATATATATGAAAAAAAATCCCAACCATATGCCGTATCGGATGGCCGGCATTTTTGCTAACTTGTTTTTATTTTTATTCTCTTAACTAATTATTTTTTATTTTATTTGTTTTTAGTTAGATTAAGTAATCAATATTCATAGTTTATGAAGAGATTCTAAGGGTGATTAGTAAACTCAAAGTCAAAGTAACAAATATTGATGAAGACTCCGGTCAACTTTTGCCTTCTCATAGAATATAAATAAGGATAAATATGTCACTTTCAACATTATTAACATTTCCATTTTTTTACGAGAAAGTTCAGTCGATTCTGAAAAAAAAATTACCTTATAACTCCTTTGGTTAAAAATCATTAGTTTACTAATAACGTTTTAAAAGTTGATCTTTTATATTTTGTATTTTTTCGGTTTAAATCTTTTTTTGTTTGTTTGTTTAAAAAGAATCTTGTATTTTTTCATTTTTTCTGAAAAAAAAAAAAAAAAAAAAAAAAAAAAAAAAAAATCAACATTATAAATGCTTCCAAATAAACCTTCAATTTTTTTTTAGATTTTTTCGAAAAAAAACTCTCACATTTTACAATTTCTTTTTGAAAAAAAAAAAGAATAAAAGGGTCAAATCATAAAAAAATTAAAAAATATAAAAAAAAAAATTCAAATAAAAACAAATTTTAGATTTAATCTAAAAAAGCACAAAATATAAAGTCTTTTATTAAATTAACCATTTTAAAATCTATAATATTAATTTAGGGATTATGTATTTGAAGAAAATAACTTGAAAATTTTGTTTTTAGCAAAAAAAAAACACTTGGTTCGGAATCAAGAAAAAACATTTTTGCTAACAAAAAAATACATTTCGGACTAACATTCCAGATTTCAGATTGAAATTTCGGATTAAAGAAAATACTGAAATTTCAAAAATAAGTTTGAAATCCGATTAACAATTTTCCGAATTTCGAGTTAAAAATCGTTTTTGACATAAATCTAACAAAAGGTAAACAAACATAGTAATGTACCTATATATGATCATAGTGCATAAAATCAAACATTTTATTGAAAAATGATGACACTAAACACTTCAAAATTGACATTTCGAACATAAGGGGATTTTTTTTTTTTTTAAAAGTAAACTACACGAATGGTCCCTATGGTTTTTGGGATAATTTGTGCGTTTGGTCCCTAATTTGTTTTTTTAACTCGGGAGGTCTCTACTGTTTGTTTTTGTTACGTGTTTGGTCCCTATTATTTGTTTTTGTTACATGTTTGGTCTCTGTCTTACCTAAAAAGATAGTATTTAAATAGAGAAAAATTGTGGGGTGGTATTGAGGCTATGTTTATTTAAATAAATTAAAAAATTAATGGCAAAATAGTCTTTTTAAGTAAAACAGAGACCAAATGCGTAACAAAAAACAAACAGTAAGGACCTTCCGATTTAAAAAAATAAGTTAGGGACCAAACACGTAAATTACCCTAAACCATAGGGACCACTTATGTGATTTACTCTATTAAAAAAATCCAAAAAAACCAAAAACCAAAAAAATAACTTCCAAATTTGAAAATCAAATCTGGAATGGAGCATTCTTAAAAAAAATAATAATAAAAAATTTTAAAAATAAAAAATCTTTGGAATATAAGTAGTAGTCTGAAATGATGCATTTGGAAGATAATGATTATTTTTTAAAAAGTAAAAAATTTAAAAAAAACAAAAAACAAATTGTTATTTTCTTTGAAAAGTTCATTTATATGGGTTAGATTGGGGATGAGCTTTAGAATCGCTGGAATATGAACCAGACCGGATTTAATAACAAGGCTTTGTTATCGGTTATCCACTTTTAGAAAAGTTGGTCCCCGTGCAGTTCTACAAAACTCGGTTAAAAAACCAAAACCAAAGCGAAATTTGTCTCACTTTTTAAAATGTGTATAACTTACATATATAAAGTCGGAATTACTTGATTTTTTCCACTATGTAATTTGGTATTTGTACTTTATTTTAGATTGTACTGACACATATTTTGGTTAATATTGAATCAGCTACGTGTCCCGGAAGACAGCATATCAATGTTGCCGTATTGCGTATTTTCTGTTTCAATACTTATTTTTTTTAACTCACTCTCATATGAAATCGGAATTACATGTTTTATGGTTAAAACTTGGTCATTTGAATTTTATTAAACTTAGTTTTTCAATTTGTGGTGGTTTAAAATGCTTGATTTCGTTTTTAAAATGTATTGCTATTATTGGTTTAATTTTGGTAGTGCATTGTTATTCATGGTTCCAAACCCGGTTATGTTATAAAAAATCACTAAAACCAATTCTAATTATAGACTTGGAATTTTTTACATTTAAATTAATATCGATTTTCATTTACAATATTTAGTCGTGAAAGCACAAGTGATGTGACTGTGAACAAGAAGAGGGAAACCAATTTTATTAAAAACATTATTATTTTTAATATATGTTTTTTAATCAACCACGTCATCTGTCATGTAAAGGAGGAAAGCGAAACAACCGAAAATCAGTACAATAATATTGCTCTAGATTCAAAAAACTATCACTGAAATACGCAAAATGATACAAATATCACCCAAAATGAAGGGTAAAAACTAAAATTTCCCAAAGGAAAAGGACTAATAAAATGAAATATCTTTTTCTCCCATACCTTTCTTCACAATTTACTGAAATGTGTTCCATAACTGTTGGTTGACTATTAACTCAAAAACCTCAAATGTTTCCCAAATATACCCTCCCTTCAACCCAGAAAGAATCCAAGTTTAGAGTGAATATTCTCATTTGTTGGGTCCTTACGAATCTTTGTGTAGATAATAAGCTTTACAACAATGTGAAAAGTGGTTGGACAAATCCAAACCAAACCAAACCAAAGAATCAGAACGAGAATCAAGAATCAAGAATCAAGAATCTCTCTCTCATGATGATGATGATGATGATGTGTAGTTTGAGAAAAGATCTATCATGGTTTCTAGAGTCTCTGGTGTGAATTTTCTTGCAAATAAGTAACATGGCCGATTCATCCCGTTCCATAGGCATGGCATGATCATGGTTTCCTTCTGCATGCATCGATCAAAGAGATGTATGTGATTAGGTTCTATGATTAAAGAAGAGTCACCATGACTATGAGGGGTATAAAAGTAATTACAGAGGTACGTACCCTTTCTTCGCTTGTAACATGAACACTTT
The DNA here is from genome assembly GCF_052625555.1 of Lactuca saligna. Classification (NCBI taxonomy): domain Eukaryota; kingdom Viridiplantae; phylum Streptophyta; class Magnoliopsida; order Asterales; family Asteraceae; genus Lactuca; species Lactuca saligna. Next base: position 98,072,965 of record NC_136424.1, on the reverse strand, counting down.
CGGTGATGGACTGCAAGAAATGAAAACAATGCAATTGTTATATGTTTTATCAAAGGATTTTGAATCGGTTGGTATTTTATCAAGGAATGGAATTTGTCAAAACTCAAAAAGAATTGGAATCCAAAAGAAGCATAATTTGTCATGTGTTTTTGGTTGACAGAAAAAAGAATGGAATTCAACAACTTCTTTTATTTAGGGCAAGTTACCAAAAAAAAAAAAACATTATGTTTTAGGTAGTTTTCCGGTTTAACCATTAACACTTTATTTTTTCCAATCAAAACCCATAAAAGTTTCATACATTTTTCCAAATTAACCATTTTGACCTCTTATATCAAAGTCAAAATGTCTAAGTTGGAAAAATGTTTTAGACTTATATGGTTTGATTGAAAAAAAAAAAAAAAAGTATAAGAGGTTAAGCCGCAAAATTACACAAAATATAATGGTTTTTCTCTAATTTTCATTTCATCATATATACCAAGGGTATTTTAGTCTTTTAATAAAAAAAATTCCAAATTGAATTCTTCCACCCTTCCTTAAGAATGGTGTAATTCATCAGACATATTTTGAAACAGAACTGAATTCCATCCATTTGGCAACCAAACACACTACATAGAATGGAATCACGAATTCCAATTCCAATTCCAATTCCATCAAAAGTCTAACTGTGGAACATACCGTAAGATTTTTTAGGAGCTGTTCAGAAACATCCTTCTCCCCATAAGATTTTGGATGCCATTTTCCTTCTGACCAATCAACATGTGTCACTGACCAATTTGCAATTCCATTCGGATCATGCATCTGAACGTTTTATTTAAAAAAAAATCATAAATTTTATGAAACCCATGAAAAGAAGGTCACGAGGGGTAAAAATGGAATTTGCAAATGTTCTCACATGGAAAAAGGTTGGCAAGTAGTGTTCATCAGAATAGCAATTCCGTTGTCCATCCATGCCAGGCTGTAAGACAAAAGAAAAAACATAAATGAAGCAAAAATTAAATAAATAATAATCTTGAAAAAAATAAAAATACACCCACCCTGCAATAATCTCTGAACTTTGCATAATAAAGATAATCAGCCATGATTATAACTGCATGTTGTCTCTTCATTGTAAACCACTGCACAAAATTTAACATTAAAAAAATTCTATAAAAAGAAAAATTAATCTGCCTACCCGTTTTTTAATGATTTTATCAATTTGAAATATATTATAGCATATGTTATTTCAGTCTTGTAATGTGTGACACATCTAAAGATTTATAAATCTATAGATCTAGAAACACATTTAAAGATTTATAAAATACCTGAGCACCCTTTCTAAAATATTTCTTCTCAACTTCAGGTAACATATGTTCAGAGTACCTTCCACTTCCATGTGGGCCAGGGTCCTCAAAACTGGAAAGAACATGTAAAAATGTGATTAAGAATTAACGTTTTTTTTAAAGAATAAATTTAACTATAGTTTCTAATGTAAATTTTATAAGTGTTGTACATACCTGTCAATGAAGCTGATATTTGTGTACATGAGATAATTGTACACATAGTCAAAATCACGCAGAGGTACACAGCTGAAATATAAAAAAGAAAAAATATATATATCAATAACAAAAATCAAAAACCAAGAAAAATGAGCAAATAAGGGAGAGATTGTGACCTATCAGAAAGTAAAACAAAGTGTTGATTATCAGGATCCTTCAATGCATTTGCTAAAAGTCGTTTTTCTGCATCAACCATTGAAATTTTCCCCCAATCTACCTGTCCAAGACATTAATATGATAATTAAGTTCATGTTGTAATCACTATCAAATAAAAGTTATAAATAAAAATAAAAAACAAACCGAGCCACTGCGAATTTCTTTATTGATGAAATAACGACTGGTGTGAACTGGTTTTTCTTTGGATGCGTGAACATGGATTGAAAATCTACCTTCATGGCCCTACATATATTTAAAAAAAAAAAAAAAAAAAAGTGTCACTAGATGACATATATGCATATGATGACCAAATGTGTTATATGTTATAAATGATGTTTAAAGAATAATTAAGAAAATGACATCACACATGGGGAAATGGAAGGAGAAATAAATGAGGGGAAATTTGTAAAAAGTTAGGACTTAATGGGAAAAGCCTCATAGCCTTCACTTTTTGAATTAAGCCATTCTTTTTTTCATTAGGTCAATTAGAACAACCATATATATAGGCTAAAAGATTTTGTAATGTCCCCATTATGTCCTTTAAGTGTAAAAGAAACAACACCTTAGTGTTTGTTTTGACGAATGGAATTGAATGAGTTATCACATTCCGATGTTCCATTCCTTACCGAATTCCATTCCTTTCCCCAATTCCATCGCACGAAATATGATCTTACAATTCAAAACGGGAAAAGAATTTTAAATGTATTACATTACATACCTGAAAAAATCTGTCCCACAACTTCTCAAAAGGCAATGATCCAGGGCTCAAGAACATAAAAGCAATCTTGGGATTTTTGGAATGAATTGGAGGGGCATTCAAAATGCTACTAATTACCACACGAGAAGCTATTTCATCATCACTAAATTCTCTTATAGGAGGAGGAAGCCAACTAGAAAACGTCTCACAACCAGAAGAAGAGAAGATATAACAGGCACTAGAAGTTTGAGGTGGATAAATATAAGCAACAACTAAAAACATGCAAACCAATGAAATCAATACAAGTATCCATGTTGGTTTTTTTAATTGGTGACCACGATGACGTGGCGGAGGCAAGATCTGCATGTCTTTCATGCCTAAACGCCACGCCTTTGCTAACTTCATTTAAATTCTATGCATCACACGATTATGTCCACAAAGATTTGACCCTTTTTGACAATGGTCAATAAGCTCAAAGATTTAAAGAAAAAGCCCACCAATTGACTTCAAGATCAAGATTTATATATGAACCTGAAAACAAGAAAATTAGCATTGTCAAATCTGTCAATCTTGAAAACAACAAATTTGAGATTAGAACAACAACAATACAAAGATCCCAATAGAGGAAACCAAAGCTGACACAATTACGAAAAGTATAGATAATGACATATACTACTTACAATACTCGTATACTAAATCTTTAGAATGGATCTCTAAAAATTGCTTCTAAATTCTTGATCCTCGATCTTGAAAAACATGAATCAGATTGAACTAACAAATTCAGACTGGTTTAGAGTGTTGTATTATTAAATTTATGTTAGCTCAATTGGGTATTTGGATATACACACTTTTAACATATCATTCCTTTGAAGCATAAGGTTCAAGAAGATCCTTGAAGCAACAGGAATCTATAAAACGGCAATTCGAGAATTAAAGATAAATGAATACAAAAGAAGATGAAGTGGATCAAAGGGGTAGATGCCTTCGCAACCTAAAAAAGCAAAGCTTATAGAAGGTACAAACTATAAAAGATGGAAGTCAGACCTACCCTTTCTAAGTCAACGAGACCAAATCCAACTCCCAACACAGACATGCGTACATAAACACGAAACATTCATGTCTTCGAATCCCTAATTCCCACACGCAATATACATGTGTTTGTTTGCACACACACATATATGTATATATAAACCAATGTAACACCTGGGTTGAAGCATTGAGCGATAACCCAGAAAAAAAGATCAAATCTTTATGCGAATTTGAAACCTCATTGACCAATGACTATTCAAACGTTTCAAGATGAAATCTAACTAAAATAAATCGGAATTAAAACTCCCAAGAAATTGGGGATTATTCAAAAATCACGTTAAATCAAAAGATACCTGATTCACGCGATATTTTATCTGAATCGACTGTTTCTTTCAAAGTAATCTTCAATGAGAAAAGATCGCTCAATGGACTCTAAGATCTGAAAACAAGTCGAAGAAGAGGGATATCTGTAATTTCGCAAGATGGGTGTGTGTATATATATAATTGGATCAACTTGTGGAATGGGGGGTAAGTCGATTCGTCCCTCTTCTCTCTCTGTCGATATAAAATGTATCTGTATGATTGCTGCTGCGTGTTTTAATAGAGAGTCCAAGCACAATAATATTTCAGCCGGCGATTTTTGGGACAATGGGTTTGGGTCATGTTTGTTCTCTACAAGTTGAAGATAAATACTAGTAATTAATTAACAAGTAAAAAAAAGATTAATCACCCTTCGGAATTTTGACCAAATTGCATTCGATTATGGGTTGCTAAGTCAGATACATGACTTGTCAAAATTCAAGATTCAACGCTTGTTCTTTTCCAATTATTTGATTTAATATTGCTTCATGCATTCAAGTTGTAAGTTTTGCAATTTGAAAGAAACATTCTTAAGGGGCTGTCAACGTTGAAAGAGTCCCGAGTTGCTTCTTTTTAAGTTCTATATTTAGGGTCTTTGGGATGTTGGAAAATTATCCATCAATATAGCCTTTGGATTATCTTGTAAATTACATAAATAATCATTGTGGTTTTAAAATTGGGATAGTTTAGTATTTAATTTTTCTTTAACATAGAATATTTATGCTTTTTTTTTTGTTGTGGTTTTGAAATTTTGATAGTTTACTATTTTGTCCTTGCTAACTTTTCTTTTAATTAATTTAGGTGATGTTTGTTTTTTTTTGGTAAAAATCAATTACTAGCGTCTTATTAACCTTGTGATTCTCTCTGATCCAAGTACGAGTCATGTGTTTCCAGTAGTATAGGTCTCTACTATCTTTCACACATATTCATATTCGTTCCAAGTATTGTCTTGCAGTTCTCCAAGTTACTATTACAAAAACAATTTTAACAAATACAAATGTGTCCAATCAATCATATAATTTTCCTTAGACTCTACGAGGACATCTTCCAAGCGTATCTTCAATCATCAATTCTGCTTCAACTCGTTTGGTGGTGGAAATGTCAAACGAGGGGATAACTTCATGGATTATACCAAAAGTTCTTTCTTTCCACTAATTGAAAGTGTACTTATCCCGTACTAGACATATTATTTATTAGACGCGTTCTAAAGGCAAGATACATTCTTACGATATCTTCTGGTAAGTGTCATTTACTATCGTAAGCCTCCTCATTTCTTTTGTTTACTCAATTCTCTACGAGTATTCACCACGATGTTATGTGTCACGAAAGCATGTGTTCAACATATCGGGACGAGAATATAGATAGAGAAGGTTTAGACGTGTAATACTCCTTATTACTCCAAAAAGTTTCATGCTAGTTCTAATATCGTAATTAAATATTTAGAAATTTGAATACATGAAGTTTCCAGATTTGGTCGACAACAGACCATAGATTCGATTATGGTTACGACATCCCTTTCCATAGTTCGAATTGTGAGATTTGGCAATTAGTCTGAACATTTGGGACTTAGTAACATAAGTTCTGAATTTGTCTAGACACACATGCGAGCTTTCCAAGGCAAAGGTGTATAAGTTTAAGAAGCTTAGATAAAGGCTTATCAAAGCATCAAGTATTATAAATATAAACTTAAGAAATTCAATAAGCATTGTTTTCTGGAAGTTCAGGTGTTTTCTAAATACATATCAAAGCTAGTGGGAACATAAGTGTTATGCTTATATGATAATAATCATCATAATAGTGGGAGCATAAGTGTTATGTTTGTATGATTATTATGGTAAGTATTTCAAGTTAGCAATATTAATTATAGAAAATATAGATTCACTTTGCAAAGTTGTAGGGGTTGAAAAGTTGTTTTGCTATAATTAAGGGAGAGAATATTGTACTTCGTTTCAAAATCTAAAGCTTAGATTGAGAAATTTGAATAAATATAGTCAAAGGATACATAGCGTGTTCTCAAATTTCGATTATGATTACGGCATCCCTCTTCATAGTTCGAATTGTGAGAACGTGACACGTCAAATATTATGGCAGAAGATTGATAAAGTATCATATCTTTATGTAAGACATTATGCATCGTGTCCCATACACATCGGGTATAGGATCATTTGCAAATGCTATAATATTTGATCATTCTAAAATTTTCCAAATACCTAGCACATTAAAAGGGAAATAGGACTAGAGTCGATTTTGACTAAAATAATTATACAAGTTGTAAGGGTATTCTGTGTTGTAATGAGACGAAGTCTTTTGTACTCTTCGTATGGTTTATAATGTATTTTACTAAGGCAGTTTTATTCGAAGCTTAAAGTGTTTAGTCCTTAGTATATTTTTTGTACGCTTTCCTCTCCTATGAATAGGAGTGTTTACTATAGTCATAGAAATGAGTCTTTTACAGAATAGTCATTTTTGTTCTCTGTAAAACTTGAAAGCGTAATAAAGCTGAAGTGAAAAATCTTATTTACATCTGTGTTCTAATCTCACAATCTTAATTTGATCATTAAACTCTGATTCATTTTGTACTTGATTCATTGCTTAATCAATTGGTATCAGAGCAGGAATCATATCTCTGATCTGATTTTCATATTTTCAAAAGTTTTTAAATCAACTTTTTGGTTTAAGAAATTCGCACTTTTTGAAAGTGAAAAATTCATTAGATCTAAGTCTATGATTCGATTCTGCAATTGAATCATTGAATCGAGTATTCTACTAGTGATTCTGGTTTGAATCATATAGTTTGTTGTCAAATTATCAAAGTTTCTTCAAAAAATTTCAAGGTTTTATTCCGTACAACAATGGCGTCTTTCAATCTTAATTCCATGACTTCATTTTCTCATCTTCTAGGATCATCCACCAAAATTCCTATGCTAATCCATGAGTATTACGATCAATGGACTGATTGTATGCATGATTATCTCAACGGATTTGATGAAGAACTGTGGAATTGCATTTCTGATAATCTCAATCAACCAACGAATATTCAACCAATTGGATCATCTTCTGGAAGTTCTGGAGTTGAGAATCAGTCTGGTCGTCTGAAAAAGCTAGAGAAGAGATGCATGAGAGAGCTAAGAGGAGCTTTGCCTCCAGTTGTTTACAACTATGTTAGGAGTTGTACAACTGCAAAGGAAATCTGGAACAATCTCAAGGAAAAATTTAAGGGGGGTGAGAAGATGAAAGTTAACTCTGGGAAGCAATGCTTAGTGGAACTGAAGGATTTCAGACAAAAAGATGGTGAAACGATTGAAGTTTACTACGATCGTCTTAATGAATTAATCTATCGATGCAATCGATATGGAATCACCAGATCAGCCATGGAGTTCAATTTAATTTTTGTTATGGGTCTTCGTAAGGAATGGCGTAATGTGAGCATGATGGTTAAGAATCAACAGAGCTTTGATACGTCAACTTTGAATGACTTGTACAATCAGTTGAAGTCTCATGAAAGCGAAGTGAATGAAATTGCTGAAGAATCAAAGGACAAGTCTGGAAGATCTAAGAAGTTTTTGTTTCAAGCAAGTGAAGTAGAAAGGCATTCAACTTCGCAATATACGAAATTAATTGTTCGTATGAATCATTGCAAGAAGAATAATGAGGGAGACAAGAAGGAGCTGAAAAAGATAATCAACTAGTACACAGAAATACAAAGAGTTATGTTGTATTCAATTCAACTTCTTACAAACTGAAGTCTTCAACTCTGTATACAAAGGGGGAGATTGTAAGGGTATTTTGTTTTGTAATGAGTCGAAGTCTTTTGTACTCTTCGTATGGTTTATAATGTATTTTACTAAGGCAGTTTTATTCGAAGCTTAAAGTGTTTAGTTCTTAGTATATTTTTTGTACGCTTTCCTCTCCTATAAATAGGAGTGTTTACTAGAGTCATAGAAACGAGTTTTTTACAGAATAGTCATTTTTGTTCTCTGTAAAACTTGAAAGCATAATAAAGCTGAAGTGAAATATCTTATTTACATTTGTGTTCTAATCTCACAATCTTACTTTCATCATTAAACTCTGATTCATTTTGTACTTGATTCATTGCTTCATCACAACTATCAAAGGACGATCCAAAGTTCGCTGAGGATTGGTCGCTTATGAGTAGTTGGAAGTATGGTATTGGATGGACCATATCGACATTATTATGAATAGATAAGATTCTATTAAGAACGAGTTGTCATATGGAAAATATGGAAATGTTTCCATATTGGGAGTTTGATATTTAGAGTCTATGTCTAGATTAGAAAATTTTATGCAAGAAGGATGTTCAAAGGAATGTACTTTGAATGTGAGACTTCATGTCTATGGAATTGTCTTGTAACAATTTCCGATAGAGTACTTCGTAATTCTATTGGCCAAGTCTTGGTGACTTTTGTGCTATGACTTTGCGAAAGGATCGTTGCATAAAATGTTAGAATCTAGCATATTCTAGTAGTGGCAAGAACCTTGTGTTCTAACACTAATGATAAGGATTGGGAATTGTGAAATAAGCATCATTGGAAAAGTTTTCAATTGATCTATTTCACAAAGTAAGGACCATAGGAAACATAGTGTGCATGCTTTGTGCATGGGACAGCTATTGTTGTAATTTGAGTAATAGGTTGATTTTCTGAAACAGTAAACGATGAATAATGAGTAATCAATATGGTGTTTAAACAAAAGTGTTTTATTTACTCCCACAAGTTTGGGGCCATATAAGATTAAGTATTATCGTTGTGTTTCACTTTGCATGTTTTGACTTCCAGAATAACTGGGTTATTCGAACCTCCACAGTCGGTCATATGTTGGAAGTAGGTATGAAGGAATACTGTCATGAATCTGTCTGTAGATTGTCTAAAGTGTTTAGACATAGCACAAGTTTGCTGCAGAGTTCATGAGTGCTTTAATAAGATTAGAGTATTGGATTAAACCCACGCTCACTTGAATCACCTCATGGATTTATCACGGGTGATTAGTGAGACGATAACATTGTATATTCTTGAACCCAAGATGTGTGATTTGTATCTTGCGAGTCGGTTACACATTGATAATATGTAAATGCACCAGTAACTTGGTGTTATAAAACGTATTGTTGTGTGTGATTCGGTAAGTGAGTGCAAGCGAGCATTGAGTCGAAGTTTATCCGTTCCTTTTACCCAAAGTGGGATGAAAGCGATATCTGTGGGACCCTCGATGATTGAGTGATGACACCTAAGCGCTTGGCCAAGCCGAGACTAAGTTGATGTGTTCAATTACAGTCTGTTGTCAGTCGTCATAAATCAGAAGTCGGGAAACAATACACAGACAAAGAGAATGATTTAAATCCATGTCTCGTGTCTATACAATATATTGAGAATGGAGGAATATATGATCCCTTATCTAAAGGACACGCTTCTGATAAGATCAGAGTTGACAACGGCTTTTAAAATATATGATTGTTGATCAGGTTCTGAAGTCATACGCATAATAGTTATTAGACTTATCCAAGTGGGAGACTGTTGGATTAGTGTCTAAGTCCATAACTATTTTGGTATGTACTTGACCCGATTATGAGCATGATCCTTTTAGGTTGCCTTCACACTAGTAACTAGATAGGTTGACTGTTGAGGATAGAGGCTGGTTTATTGTTAAGAATAATAAATTAGGATATAAATAAGGTTTGTTAATATATTATATGAATAATATAATAATTTGGAATCATAATATTAATTAGTATTTAATCAGAAATTAATTTCGGGATTAAAGGAATTAATCAAAAGTACAGGGGTTGTTTTGTAATTATTTGATAGTTGAGACTTTGGGCTATTGGATCACCTTTATTAAGTCTTGAATGAAAATCCTAGAAGGATCTAGGAGTTTTCTTCCAAGGGCTTAAGGAAAGGAGTCCATGGACTTGCTTAGGCCCTAAGCTAAGGGATTAGGGTTTCCACCTTGAAACCCTAGTTAGCCTTAAGTATAAATAGCACCCGAAGGCACTAAATTTGGCCAACCCTTGGAGAAACCCTACTAGGGTCGAATTTTAGAGCCTCTTGCCTCCCTTCCTCTCTCTCATATTCATCCTCTCACCCAAAGTGTGTTTGTGAGCCATTAAAGGTACTACACTTGTGGTACTTGCTTTCAAGAGCTAAGGAAATTTAAGAACTAGTTGTTATTGCTATATAGCAACAAAAGGTATGTATTATATTCTCCTTTATGAATTTCAAAAATCATAGGAGTATCCCAGGTTTCTTTTTGTATTCATAAAGTTGTATGTCTAATAGTGAAAACATAGATCCAGTTAGGGTTGCATGCACACATAGGATTGTTTGTATAAAACCTATCAAACATGTCCAAGACGACAATTTCGCAAGCATGCTTTATCCATACTATTGGAAGAATCCACACACAATACATCATTTCTTAGGTTATCTACAACCATAACAATTTCATAAATTCCATTACAAGGCAATGCTTCAAATTATAAAACACCATTTAGATAAGCATAAATCGAACCTTTCTCATTATCAAATGAATATCTAAATCCTTGTCTAAACAAACCATGAAATGAAATGATGTTTCTTTCCATATATGGCGAATAACAACAATTATTTAAATCTAAACCTAATCCATTACTAAGCGCTAAAGAATACACTCCAATCTTGGTGACAGGCGACGATCTTCTATTCCCCATGATTAGATTTATTCTTCCACGCTCCACATCCCTATCTCTTCTTAGTCCCTACAAATCAGAACATATGTGAAAACCACATCCTGTATCAAGAACCCAAGAAATAGCATGTGATGAATCATTAGATTTAATTGTGTAAATACCTGCGAAAGATGGCTTGATCTTCCCATCCTTGATGGCTTGTAGATATCCCGGGCAGCTTCTCTTCCAATGCCCTTTTTTGTGGCAGTGGTGGCACTCTGCCTTCCCAGAGTTGGGCTTAGCAGAACCAACTTTGGTTCCACTAGAATAGGTACCATCTTGGGGTTTTCCCTTGTGGTGGCTCTTTGAAGGCGCCTTCTTCTTCTTGCCCTCCCTTGCCCAATGGCCGAAACAGGAGCAACGGGTAGAGTGGGAGTTGATGCAATACTTGTCCTTGAGGTTGCTTTCAGCAGTCCTAAGGATCCCTTGGAGTTTGCTTAAAGTGACCTCTTCTTTGTTCATATGGCAGGTCATCCTAAATTGGTTGTAGCACGAGGGCAAGGAGTGGAGAATGATGTCGATAGCCAGATCTTCCCCAAAGTTATCATTTAACTTGCAAAGATGATCAACATACCTCTGCATCTTCTGCAAATGCGAGGTTAGGGACTCTCCACTCCTAATCTTAGTGGTGATCATGTTGGTGATGATCTCATAGCGCTCTTGCCTTGCTCTTTGGTGGTACCTCTCCAGCAAATCTTGGTGCATTTCGTATGGATACATGTCCTCATAGGACTTTTGGAGTTCAAGATTCATAGTGGACAGCATAATGCAATGAACTTTCGTTGCATCACGCTCGTGGGCCTCAAAGATGGCCATTTCTTCGGTAGTAGCAGCTTCTGGATTGATCTTTTCAAGCTTCTCGTCGAGGACATATTCTTTGTCCTTGTAACGAGCAATCATGCGAATGTATCTAATCCATTCGTTGAAATTTGATCCATCAAACATCACTTTTTGACATAGGCTCATTAGGGAGAATGAGCCAGGAGCATTGTTGTTTGCGTTTGCGTTAGACATCTGCAAATAGAAAGGAACAAAGTTTAATTAGAATTGAATCCCTAATTAAATACCCAAAATGAGAAATTAGGGCTAGGATCCAACAACATTATTTACACATTAGAAAAAGGATGTCGTAATCCAACTTGCCAATAATTTGGAGGTAAGTGAATGACGATTCACTAATCCTCCACCATGAAAAACATAAAAGGCTTAAGTTTTAAATGTATTGAAAATTCCTAGATTCCTTTGAGATTCATTGAACTTTTCAATGACATGTTTAAATCTCAATATGCCCCTCTAGTTTGTGACTGGGATGCCGAGGATCACAAAGCGAGTGTGAATAACCATGCAAATGTACATGGTGCCCTCATTGTTACAGTCACCTATTCGATGTGCCAGTTAACCGCACACACTCCATCGAACTATGACAAACAATGAGCCACCCTTGGGCACCTTTGCTTATAACCAATTAGTGTGCCAGTTAACCACACACGCTCCACTAACTTCTTAGCAAGGGTGAAAAGTGTAATTTCATGGGATTGCATCAATTCACTTTGCCTAAAGTAACTAAGAATGAGAATTTTGTAAAACATTTAGTTACTTTATATAGATTCATTATACTTATTAATGAGGAAAGGATTTCCCTATCCTACCCGTTCGGCTAACGACCCTCCACCAATCAAGGAAGCGGTGGGTGAGAGTGCACGCCCATTAAATGGCCATTTTATAGGCCACAACCTTATACCCCCCTTATAGATCGGCTTCGTGAATGAGACCTACTAACGGTAAGACTAGCATTTTAGTTATATATATATATATATATATTAATCTTGTAATAATATAATAGTATAGGGTGTATTTTAAACATTTCAAAATACTAGGGTTTCAATTTCAATTTTAATATTTTCTAAATTTAAGACCTTTTAAATTAAAATTTTAAATATTAAAACTCTTGATTTAATAATTATATTAGATTAAACAATTAAGTTGAATTATTAAATCATAAAGGATTACCTTAAATTAAACAATTAATTTATCCTAAACCCTTAAATCCCTCTAGATTTTGAAAAACATGGGATGGGATAATTCAAAATCTTTAATTACCATATTTAAACATTAAAAGATAATTACAAGATATGGGATTATCCAAATCCCTAAAATTTAGGATCTTATCTTGGTGAGGAGGCTAATTTCGAGATTCAAGGGTTGGCAAACCCTAGAACTCGAAATCTTGGGCACAAAGGAAAGGGTTTGAAAACCCTTATCAAATTTTCGAAAAACAGGGTTCAAGAACCCTAATTTCGAAATCCTTGCCTCCTAGGGTTTATTGGCCATAAACCCTAAAGTGTCAAATTCATACAATTGTATAATTCTAATTAAAAACAAATAACCATACGGTCTGATACCACTGATTGGTTTTATACAAACAATCCTATGTGTACATGCAACCCTATATTTGGATCTATGTTTTCACTATTAGATACACAACATTATGAACACAAGAAGAACCCTAGAATGTATCTAGGTATTTTGAAATCTTGATAGTAGAATAGATTACATACCTCTTGTTGTTATATTGTAATAACAACACAAATCTTCAATCTCCTTGTCTTTGAAAGCAAGTACCACAAGTGTAGTACCTCTAATGGCTCACAAACACCAAAAGCAAATGGAGAGGCAATAGAGATAGAGAGAGAGAGAGAGAGAGATGAGAGAGGCAAAAATCGGCTCTAGGTCTTCTAGGGATCAAGTGGCTGGTTTTCCTAGGCCTAAGGGGTCTTTATATAGGGTATAGATTAGGGTTTCAGTCCTTATCCTTATTTGGTTACTTGCCCACCAAGCAGTCCATAAGATAAGCCCAGAATCCTTATCTTGGACGAATTCTAAGGCCTTATCACCTTGAATTCGTCCACCCTATCCATGGGGAAACCATTGCCCTAATTTGCAACTATCACATAATTACAATTCAGCCCCTCTAGTTTAATTAATTACATTTGATCACAAAACTAATTCTTAATTAATTATTGACCAATATTAATTAAACAAATATGATTTCTCCTTTAATATATTCTTATAATATATTAATAAATCATAATAACCACTTTCTCTATTATTTCTCCAGTCAAGTTGCTTTGGTGAAAGCAACCCAAAAAGACCATGCACAACCGGGTCAAGTACTTACCAAATATGGTTACACTTTAGACACTAATCCAACAGACCCGACTCATCGAGTGCAGTTCATTGACTCGTCGAGTCCTTCCTGAACTCGAGAAGTCGTGAAATCCCCAGTTGACTTGTCGAGTTTCCCTAAAACTCATCGAGTTCATGCATGTCCAAATGTCAGGGAAACCCTAGCTGACTCGCCGAGTCCATGAAAAAGTCCTTACACAAAAATTTTCATTGGACTCGCCGAGTTGTCCATGCAACTCGTCGAGTCCCTTCAGTCCTTTCCCCATCCAGATGATTTTAAGCCACTCTAAAGCTCCATAATGCAGATCTGAGCTCATGAGGCATACTTCTTATGTAAAGTTGCAAACTTTACATACATACAAGGTGATAATGAATTAAATCAAGTTAAAGAAGAGATTTTAGGCAAGTTAAATGCTTTAGCATGCTAAAGGCTGAAACTTTGTGATTATAAGGACCAAGATGAGCCTAGATCTGAAGTTGCAACTTTAGATCTTGGTTCATCGCTCGAAATGGAACACCAACATGCTAAAATGGCCCTAAAACCCAAATATATAAGGATCTAGCTAGAAGGAGATCAAGGTAACAACTTGATACCTTCAAATGATGCTAAACTGGGGTAGACTTCAGATCCTCACACGTTCCTTGCCTCCAACTTCTTGATCTCCAATCTCCTCTCACCAAGATCCACCCTCCAAGCTTAAAACACACAAATATGGAGAGAAAACAGTGATTTAGGGTTTCTGGACTCACAAGGGGTTGTAATGGAGGATAAATGAGGTTAATGACCCTTTAAATAGGGTGCAAAACCCCGAAAATTAGGGTTTCATCCTCTAGCTCCAACTCGTCGAGTCATATCCCTAACTCCGCGAGTTAGTCATTTAAAACATGTGGCCCCAAGAGTCCCTACTCGATGAGTCAAGGCATCAACTCGTCGAGTAGACCTTCCAATATGAAAATAAAGTTGTAAAAATTAATATCTAGGAGTAGGGCGCTACAACATCTCCTTTAATCTCTTAATGTAATATGCCTTTGTATCGATACATGTGATACAAATAAACTAATTGGGTCAGGTTGGGAAACCTGGTAAGTACATAGGGTTTTCAACCCACAATAAGAAAGTTATTATGTTTCATCATCAAATAATTAACATCCCCATTTTCTTTATTTAATCTTCCCTAAAGATTTATCCTAAGGGTCATCTCCTACATCGTATTTACCTTTCATCTACTTACATCACATTTCCTTATATGTTTGTTCCTAAGGGTCATTGCCTAAATCGCATAGATAGTACTTATACTGGGATTACTCCCCCAATACGTGTCCAATAATGGTTTGTAACACCCAAAATCCGGTATGTCTTGAAACCCTCAAGAATTACATTTTAGCATAAGTGGTCCCTTAAGTACGTTGGGCGTACTTAAGTGTACGCTTAGCATACTACAATTGGTTAGTCACAGAGGAACTGGAGGTACGATGGGCGTACCAAGCTGTACATCGGGCGTACGTGTCAGGGGTTCAAACCCTAGTTGTCGGACGTAAGGCCTATTTAAATGACCTTAAGTCCCTTGGACTTAGCCCTAGAGAGCCTCCACTACCTTAGAATGCCCTTACACTCCAGAGAACTTATGTGAGACCATTTTGAGCTTAGATAAGTGCATTATGACTCCTTTAGTGTTCATTCCAAGAAGAAGAGGTGGTTTTACAAGCTTGGAACGATTTGGTGCTTCAAGATCCTACATCTTAGTCATATTGCAAAGCTTCTGGAGGTATAAAGCTTGCACCTTTTCATCTTAATCTCTAGATCTAGCTAGAGTTTCTTGTGTGGTCCTTTTTTGGATGATTTGTACCTCCTTTGAGAGTTAAGCAACTCCAGGAGAAGGGATAGACAGATCTGAGGTCCTTTGGTCCTTTAGTACCATAAAAATGGAAGCTTGATGAGAGCTTTGGCCTCATGCATGGGTTAAAGACCTTGGAAAGGTCTTAATAGAGAGGTTGGGTGTGTTTGAGTCATGCAAAGGCATAAAGTTGTCAACTTTACGTCTTAGGACATCTTTACAGAATTAGATTTGGTTTTGGACGTAAAGAACTCGAGTATTAAGCACTTAATGGGGAAAGTGCTTAAACTGAGGGTACGATGGGCGTAACTCAATGAACGTGGGGCGTAGTTCCATGTCCCAGTACGCGGCGCATACCAAGAAGGTACGCCGAGCGTACGCAATGTAGATCGGTCGAACCTGTTTTGGGCCCTTAAGCTATTTGGGCCTCATCTGATTATTGGGCCTGGTATAATCTGGGAATTATGAGTCATACAATTGATGTGGGCCATGAAATTAGTGTTGGGCCTCTATTGGTCCAAGAATCCCATTAAGGATTTTAGACTTGGGCTTTGGGCCCATTAGCAAAGGATGGATATTAGGCCTTATGGAAGGGTTGGGGAGCTGGGTTCCCTTGGTTAACCAAAGTTCTAACATTGATTAAAATTATCATTCAGCTTGAGAGGTTTTGGACTGTTAAAAGAGCAGCTAATGTAATCAGCAGACAGAGGTGAGTCTCCTCACCATACCAATGGGTCAAAGGCACCAAGGCCGGCCCATTATGTGATTATGATACATGTGTTTGGAATCCTATGATTTGATATGTTATGTGATTGTGTTTGTATGTAAGACCTCAGGGGGTTCCTGAGGCACTTAGGTGTAAGACCTTAAAGGGTTTCCTTAGCATCCTAGGTGAAAGACCTCAGGGGGTTCCCGAGGCATTGGGCTGAGACCATGTGGAGGTTCTTATGGCACCCAGAGTAAGACCCTGGAGGGTTTCCAGATCTTCCTTATGTGATTGGCATGCATGGTTTATGTGTTTTGGATAGTTGTTTAGCTAGTATGTTATGTTATACGAGTTTGTGTGGTGTGCTCTAGGGAACTCACTAAGCTTACCGTTTGTGGATTTGTTTCAGGTACATCTGAGCCCAAGGGCAAGGTGTGATGGCGCAACGTGCACTCTATCTCTCCTTTGCTAGTGTGTTTTGGGACACTCTGATGTTTTTAAAAGAAAATAATGATGTAATGAATGTGAATTTGAAAACAGATGTTTTTGGGAATTTATGGTTTATGCAAATGGTTTGATTATTGAAAAATGAAATTTTTCTTTGTAAAAATTGGGTCGTTACATAACTTCTAAGCCGAAAGCTCTTCTTCTCGGAGCCTTCTGGCGCTCAGGGACTCACCTTTAACACTTAGGAAGTGTTAGGGAAGGGGAGGGATAGGTTTGGAGTATTGAGAGAGAAAGAAGGGTGAATGTGTGAAGAAAATGGATGATTTGCGCCTCTATTTATAGGCTGTCTGGGGGCGATTCACATCATGAAACTTACATTCACGTCGTGAACTTGCATGGGAACCAAGGCTTCGCCTAGTGCTGTGAGAACAAGGATATGATGCGTAAGGACAAGGTTTGAAAACTCAAACCTTGAGTTAATGCTTAAAATCAATGTCTACTTGTAGTTCTATATTCTAGTCAAGTCTGGTAATACCAGTCAAGTCTTGAGGTGAGGACTCAACGAAGTACTCAAGCCATAAATGAAGAACTAAGAATATAATCTAAGTAAAGACAATAAACGAACAAAAAGAATGTTTTGAAAGAGTTTATTTGAGAGAAAAGTGGAAGTGAATTAAATGTAAATTTGAATATCTTTGGAGCAACAATCTGTAATATTCTTGTCATTAAACTACTCCTTATATAGCAAAAAGAGTGACATAGTACAAACTGAGATGCATAGAAAGGAATGGATAATCGCACTACTTCTGACACTCTGATTATCCAAATACACAAAAAGACTTAGTCCTATGTAAAGTTACATCATAGAAACATACAATAATAATAAATGCATGATCAGACATTTAGTCTCAAATTATTTATTCACCTCGGAACAGCTCCACTTTGGACTCAAACTCTATCTCAAACCATAAGCTTATCTCATAGCTTTCCACATCTCGGACTCAAGACTAACTTCGTATCTTCATGGTATTATTTCTAGAGGTTCAGTTTCAAGTTCCAACAATCTCCCATTAAGTGAACTTATCAATCTAGTCAGCTTAGTTCAAATATTCATTGATGAACACATATGCCCGGTACAACCAATCTCTGACTGCTATATACCATTGAAGCTGATTTATGAACTTTGCATTAACATGATCTGGAGCTTCTGACTTTGATGCATGATTGATGAATTTATGAAGAGCTTTGGTAGGAACTAAATGCTTGTCAAGGACTCAGAATAAGTCATTCTTGTTTGTCTTCTTTTGCATGTAAACAAACCCTAGCATTGGCCCATCAATTGATCCTTCTGCCAATAGCTTGGCTTCTAGCAGTTTAAAATCAATCTTGGCTAAGATCTTCTCTGTTTCGAACAAATGAGCTAACTCAAAGTTGCATCTGCAAAATTCCACGACATAATCTTTAAGGAAGCTCAAGGCAGCATGGTAAGCTCTGATGGTGAGATCATTGCTTTGATTGCTTTAGAAGGGCGCATCAATTGTTAGGATGTCGTTAGGATTGACTGATGGGAAATTTGCATCTATGATAATGAATTGAGTTGGCTTGTTTCGGAAGATGTGGTATCGATGCAGCATACAGTTTATATCAAACTTGGCTAAAACTTTCCTTCCACACCCAGAGATCTTGGTAATTCTCTTTCGAGACCATACTTCTTTTTGGGGAAGTATGTTCTTGGAGTAGAAGGTTTTCAGGCATTCACGTTCAGTTCTGATGATCATTTCAGGATCATCATCTGGATGGAGAGGAATAAACTTGGTGTAGAACTTTCCATATGAAGAGATGGGTAGATCAATCTGGTTTGAATCTTGATTCGGTAAATCATAATACATAAATGGCACTATGTCCACGTCATGTATTATTCCTTCTCGACAAAGAGGTGAAATTCATAGCATTGGATGAGGATTGTCTTTGAGGGATTGGATTATGATGCTTTCCTTGAGGGCTTGATCTATTTCATCCTAAGACCAACCAAAATTTTGTTTTGAAGGAGGTTCGGAGTGGTGGACTTCCGTAATGGGCTTTTTGCCTTTGTCTTGGGGCTTCTTGAGACCCGAGATGATGTGTTGCATGTTTTCACCAATAAAAAAATTTGGAGGATAGGAAATTAGAGGCTCTTTCGGAATATCATCAAGTTTCCGAAGAGGAGAGCCTTCATCGATAGGAACTATCATGGGTGAAGGAATCAGAGACAACATTGATTTGGTGGCTCGAAAGGCGTCAACTTTAGTTTGGTTTTAGCCTTAGCCACTTCACGACTTCTTTGAAGTACATCAGCCAGAGTTGATGGTCATAAGACTGTCGACCATATTCGTTGCTCTTCCTATGAAAGCACTTTGGCTGGGAACTTCTTTAGAGCTAGAATCCCTATGATTGCATTAGTCATATACGTATCTTCTTCATCCTCATCATCCTCACCAGCATCATCATCATCATCATCATCATCATCTAGAGAAACTGTAAGGACTTGCAAAGAATCATCAGAGTCATCATCTCGGAGTCTGAACTCCGAGATAGGTTTCGAGGGAATGGATTGACTTCTCCTGTCGGGTCATTCTCCCCCTCTTGCATCGGATGACCCCGACAACCAGTACAAGTAATGTGGAGTCCTAGAGTTCTGATAATCGATCAAATACTTTTCAAAATGTTTTATTTGATGGGTTTTAAGCATAACAACATACGACTATGAACTCCAAAGCAATAACTCTATACACTAGCATACACAATTCAAAATTGACATATAAATAGGGTTAGAAGCTTATCTTTCTTGTTATGGAGCAATAACAAGTATAATCGTTCATGATCTTGACTTCTAAAACCCTAGTGCCCCAAGTGTTGCACCTCTAATGGAGTCACAAACACTCATTGCAACAAGATGAATTAAGAGAGAAGGATTTTTGGCTAGGGATTCACATAAAACTCATAGATCCGAAATCCCCGTGTAAAGGGTCTATTTATAGTTGTGGCTGCTAGGGTTTTCAGGTGGAAACCCTAGTTCCTTACTTAGGTAACAAGCAGTAATATGTGCATGTTTAATTACATATTTTTTTCTAAAATCTTAATACTTATTGGCTAATTTGTCATAATTATTCAAAAAAAGTACTTAATTGTGCTTAAATTGTATTTTCAGATTAAAATACATGCTCAAGTTAAAAAGGAAACAGGGTTAACAAACGGAAGCTCGGGGAACAAAGTAAGAAGAAAATGAAGCTAAAAGAGTGAAGACCTCGGCGAGTTGGCCATTGACTCGCCAAGTAGGCATGAATATTCGCAAACCTTTGAAGACTTGCCGCCCACGAGATTTAAGTGGTGGACTCGTCGAGTCTGTCTATGGGACTCGACGAGTCGCCCTTGTTTTTAGAAAATTATGTATATGACATAATAGGCTGATACAAAGACTTCTTTTGGATCCCTTGGAGACTTGGCTGCAATTGAAGGGTTATTGAAGCTCTGGAGTTCGAAGATTTACCCTAGAGTTCAATTCGAAAGAGATTAAAGCCAACATAAACTATCTTCTTCTTAATCTATTGCACAAAACTATGTTTTTACTTATGGATTTCGTTTTTGATATATTATTTGTTGTAAACATGAGCTAAAACTCATAACTTCTATTTAGGGTAGATTAGCTTGTTAATATGGATTGATTTTATGGTATGGATTATTTGATTTAGTGAAAATTGTTTTGCTAAGCTTGTAAACGATCCTTATGTGTTGACAATAACTGTTTTCTGTTAATTATCAAGTCTATTAAGTTGCATGCACATCATCTTAATTACTTGTTTCATATGATTTATGTGAAAACAACATTATATGCCTAGTATTAGTGTATATGAACCTAGGATTAATAGAAAATAGGTAAGCTTGTGTGATGAACAACCATACAAGATGTTGATTAAATTGGTCATTTAATTAGCTACAACTACAAGTCTTCCTTAATCCGAATCAAAATACTAGGAAATTCATTAGTTTAACCAATTGACTACTGCTTAAATTAATTTGTTTTCTAAGGATTAGTAATAGTGAACATGAATCTAATCACATCAATCGGTAGCCAATGAGAAAATAATCCATTGCACTTGCCATAAAATCAACTATAGAAACAAGTGAGTCGAACCTATACAGACGTCTCTTTTATTATTGAATCTAGTTATCTTCAATTTCCTTAGTTGTTAGTTGTTTTTGTTTAAGTATTAGTTAATTGTTGAGTTTCTAGTCTTGAAAAACTAGAGAAAACCCCTACTTTTTTATTGTTTGCTTTAATTAGGTAATTCTAGTATTTAGTTTAATTGTTACCGTTCCTGTTTTCGATATCCTTCTTGCTTGAACTATATTACTAAATGATAGGTACATTGCCTTTCATGTGTTTATTTGTGTTTGAAGTAGTAGGATTAAAACTAGTGCATTTTACACACACATCAAGCAGCCCATGGACTTCTTCGTTAAAGCCCATGGACGAAATCTATAGGGCTTCCCCTATATGATTTCGTCCACTCCACTCTATGGAGTCCATCAGCCCAATTTTGCAACTATCAATGATTTGCAAAACCAGTCCCTCAATTATTAATCAGTTCCTTTAATCCCAAAATTAATACTAGATTAATTTCTAATTAATTACTAGTTATTAATATGAGTTCCAAATAATATATTAATCTTGTAATATATTAATAAAAACATTATGAGTACCAATTTATTATTCTTATAATAAATCCTACTCTCTCTCTCTCTCTCTCCACTTGTCATCCTATCAAGTTGCATGAGCGAAGGCAACCCAAAAGGACCATGCTCATAATCAAATCAAGTGCATATCAAAAATAGTTTTAGGCTTAGACACCTAATCCAACAGTCTCCCACTTGGATAAGTTTAATAACTATTATTGCAAGTATGAGTTCAGAATCTAATTAGAAATCGTAGCTTTCAAAAGTCACTGTAAAACTTTGATCTTATCAGTAATGTGTCCTTTAGATAAGGGATCACATATTCCTCCATTCTACAAGATATCGTATGGACATGAGACATGGATTATAATCATTCTCTCTGTCCATGTGTTGTTTCCCGATTTTCGGTTTATGACGACTGACAATAGACTACAGTTGAACACATCAACTTAGTCTAGGCTTGGCCAAGCACTTAGGGTTTTCATCACTAAATCATTGAGGGGACCACATATATCGATTTTATCCCTCTTAGGGTAAAAGGAACGGATAAACTTCGATCATATGCTTACATTATATACTCATCAAATCACACACAACAATACATTTTATAACATCAAGTTACTGATGCATTTACATATTATCAATGTGCAACCGACTTGTAAACAACAAGTAATATGTCTCCATTTCAAGAATATAAGATTTTATCATCTCACAATCACTCGTGATAAAATCCATGAAGTGATTCACGTCAGCGTGGGTTTAATCCAATTCTCAAATCTTATTTCAGGAGCACTCATGAACACTGAAGCAAACTTTTGCTATGTCTAAACACTTTAGACAATCTAGAGTCGGATTCATGACAACCTTACCTCATTCCTTACTTCCAAGTATGATTGATTGTGGATGTTTGAATAACCTAGTTATTCAGGAAGTAAAACATGCGAAGTGAAACACAAGAATAATCGAATCCAATATGATCTCAAAACTTTTGAGTATAAATAAAACACTTATTATTTAATCACCACATTGATTACACATTATTCATTGTATAATGTTTCGACTAATCAACTTAATACTTGAATTAAAACAATAGTTATCCCATGCTCCAAGCATGCACGCTATATGTATCTATGGTCATTCTTTTGTGAAATAGATCAATTGAACACATTGCCAATCATACTCATTTCACAATTCCAAATCCTTAAGTATAAGTGTAGTGATTTATAAGCATTGGTTTGACATGCGGAATTAAAGAACACATAATGAACACAGTGATTTGAGTGTTTAAGAGATGCATTCGATTATGTATGGTGTTACACAAAAACAGATCTATATCTAAATCTACATAATTAACACACACACACACATGATCAATGTTACATCTCTCAAGCACACCTCCATAAGTGGTATGAACCCACCTTATTTAGAGGTGTTTACATGTCTCTCTATCTCATGTCACAAGGCTAATGCACCACATGCAAGTGGATCTACAAAAGTTAACCCATTTTTAAAGTCATACATGGATAAATTTGTACCCAACATTCCCCCCCCCCCCCTCAAAGTTAGGAATGGATGACCCACTTCAAATCTTCCAAAATCGAGCAACTACGCGATCCGAGCCTCAAGTGTGACACATGTAGAGATGAACTTCAAATCTTAAATTCTTCAATGATTCTTCAATTTGGGTTCTAGGATGTGAGACCATACCAACCGAGCATCAACGAATGATCAAGAGCTTCTCAAACTCCAAAAAATCACCCTAAAGTTAAGCATAAAAACACACCCCAAAAATCTTCAATAATTCCAAACTCATATTGAACCAAAATCACTTCCAAATCTCCAATCGCATCATTTCATAAACTTCAAAAACACGAGGTTACTTCGTTCTTCAAGTCCGCGTAATATGAAAAATTCAACTTTGAATTTCCATATAAATTTCTCCTCCTTTTTATAATCGAAATTTGATTATAAAACCAACAAGGAAAGAGAATGTGTAAGGTCGAACCTTATAATATGATGATGTTTGAAACTGATCACTCAGCATTAGCATATATTTCAGCGTTAGCATCAGCGTCAGCGTATAAACTGTTCAGTATATGTAATTTTCTTTAATGTAACAGATTTAGTATTTATCTTGTTTCCATAGTTATCGTATATTAGTTAGCTGGAACATCCCTGATTTGTAGGGATTGTTTATAATAGTTCTATATAGTCTTTTGTACGGGTTTGTGAAGAGGTTGTCTTTCACAAACCCTAATAGCCGCTTTGTGCGAACAATAATCTCTTTGTGAGATTATCATTCTTAGTGAAAGCTCTTTGTGATATTTCGTTGTTCTGTTCTTATTATTAGTCATTGTTTGATAAGTCGATTGATCTAAGGTCTCTTCAATTGGTATCAGAGCAGGTTTCTTTTATCAAACAAATGGCTTCATCCTCTTCTTCTTCAAACTCATCAAATCATCTGCTAAAATTCCTCCGTTTGATGAAACAAATTTTGTTATGTGGAAAATAAAGGCTCTCTATGCGTTAGAGTCGGTAGATGAAGACATGTTGGACATCATCGAAAAGGGTCCATATGTTCCGATGTATCAGCTCCTGAAAAACAATGTTCCTGATGGTGCCATGAAGAAAACACCTAGAGAAAACTGGACGGCAGATGATAAAAGAAAGAATGGTCTAGATGTTCGTGCTCGGGCTGCAATCAGCTATGCTTTGCCATACAATATCTTTGGACTGGTTTAGAATTGCATCTCAACAAAAGAGATGATGGATACGCCAACTGTATCTTTTGAAGGCACTGAAGAAGTCAAGGCTACTCAAATAAATAATCTAAACAGAAGGTATGAACACTTTTTTGCAAAGAAAGGTGAAACCCTGGCTCAAACCTTTAACAGGTTTAATACTCTTGTTAATGATCTGCGGAGACTAGATCAGTTGAAGCATCGAACTGTTCTAGTGCAGAAGTTTTTGGATTCTCTGGGTGCAGGTTGGGAGAATCATGTTGATGTGCTGAAAAATAGTGAGAAGATCAACACTATGGACTTACAAAGTCTCTATGGAAACCTACGATACTATGAGGAATCCAAGCTTCAGAGAAAGGAGCTGATGAAGGATTCTCAGCGTGAGTCATCAGTAACTTTATTCTCAAACAAAAAGCAAGTGTCAGAGTGAGACACTGAAAACCATTCAGACACTGATTCTTCTAAAACTGACACTAATGATCTCGAAAAGGTTGTGGCTAGTGCGGCTTTGATTGTGAAGACTTTTGAGAAATCAGGCCGAAATTTCTCAAAGTTTCAGAAGAAGATGAGTGGGAAATCTTCAAAAAGATCAGACGCTGACAAAAAGCATGGTATTGAAAGGAAAGGGAAAGCTCAGTGCTTTAACTGTGGGAGCACTAATCATTTTGCAAAAGAATGCAAGCAAAGAACCCAAAGCTCGGATGAATACTTGAAGCATAAGTACAACAAGCTGGTTGAGAAACTGAAAGCAGAGAACTTGGAACATAAAGTTCTTGTCGCCGAAGAAGAAAAATGGAAGACTGATGAGGAGTCATCAGATGATGAAGTTAAGTGTCTGATGGTCAAGATAGAAGACACTGATGAATGTAAAGTCAGCAACAGTTCATTTGATGCTGATATGTCTGATGCAGTGGAAACTCCAGGAAGCACAACATTGATTCTCCTTCAATGTATCAGGTTCAAAACTTTGTTTCATATTCAATGAATGAAAAAATCAAAATGTTTGAGTATTTGGGTGTTCTTAATTCTAAGAAGAATCAAACCATAAGAGATATGCAAAATCAAATTGATCTTCTTAAAACTGAACTATCCTTAAAAAATAACATTATTGACACTACTCAGGAAAATCTAAGAGTTACTAGTTTGTCAAATTCCTCACTATCTGCTGAAATTGATAAAGTTAAAGACCTCTTGAACAAAGAACAAACTATTTTAAAACTTTGGGTAAATCTCACAAAAATGCTAATTATGTTATTTCTGCTCAAATACCTCACTCATGTGAGAAAATCCGTGAGGGAAATTTTGCTGAAGCAGAAAAGGTTTTTAAATCTCAAGAAAAGGAATCTGAATTTTATTCCATAAATGAATTAAAAGATAGTTTCAAGAACACATTTATCAGCAACACCTTTATTAATCAGAGTCTCATTGATGAACACTGTGTTACTGACTCTAATGGTGTTACTGAGTGTAATATTGAAATTATTGGAATTGATCCTACTTCTTATCCTGCACATCTTGTGAGACCAACTCCTCTCACTGAACATATTATCGCATTTCCTATCTCAAACGGAGTGTTTCATGCTGTTCATGAACAACTTAAACAATATCCTGATTGCAGTGTTTCAGTACATAAGTCTAAATCTGATACTAATGTCAGCTCCTCATCCATCACTGATTGTAGTTCTTCTGACACTGGATTCTTTAGTAATTCAATGTTAAATAAAAGGACTCAAAGTTCACTTGGTGAATCTTTCAAATATAAATGTGTTAAATCTAAAAATGTGTTTACCAAGAAAAACTTTGGTACTAGAATTTGCTACAGGTGTGGTGATTCGACTTACAAAATCAGTGAATGCAAGTTTGATAAAACATCATTAAGAGTTGATAACATCAAAGTTAGAAATGAAAAATGGACTCTTAAATCAAATTCTTTAAATTGTCTTCCTAAAGAGTGCTATAATATATTGTCAAATAACTTTGTGAATGACCCATCTTCCAATGGGTCAGTGTGTTCTAACTAGTTTCTCAGCACTGCAGGGTCAGGAGCATCTTTGGTACTTAGATAGTGGTTGCTCAAGACATATGACAGGATCCAAGTCTCTCCTGGAAGACTATGTCAAGAAAACTGGTCCTGCAGTAACATACGGAGACAATGGAAAGGGGTTCACTAAAGGATATGGAAATATCAAGTGCAACAACGTGGTGTTTCAGAACGTTTCATATGTAAAGGGTCTCAAACACAATCTTATCTCAATCAGCCAATTGTGTGATGATGATTATGAAGTTCACTTTACAAATAAGGAAGGAAGAGTTGTTAACACTGACAAGAACATCGTACTTTCAGCAAGTAGAAAAGATGATATATATGTTCTTGACATGTTCTCAAGTGACAAGGCACTGATGCAATGTTTCTTTACAAAGTCTCAAACCAATCTCAGCTGGATTTGGCACAAAAGATTCTCTCATTTGAACTTTAAGAATCTATCAAAAATATCCAATCAAGATCTAGTTAGAGGTCTCCCAAAACTCAGCTTTGTCAAAGACAAGATGTGCTCAACATGTAAACAAGGAAAACAAACCAAGTCATCATTCAAACCCAAGTCATGTTCTAGCATATCTGTTCCTCTTCATTTACTACACATGGACTTGTTTGGACCTATTCCTGTTCGTTCCCAATGAGGAAACAAGTATAATCTAGTGGTTGTGGATGAGTTTACTCGATTTACATGGGTGGTTTTGTTGAAGAAGAAAAGTCATGCTGCACAGGAAATTATCTCGCTGATTCGTAAAAATGAGACACTGACTGGTCTCAAAGTTAAGCAGCTAAGGAGTGATCATGGCACTGAGTTCCGGAATTCAACTCTTGAAGAATTTTGTGATTATAAAGGCATTGGGCAGAACTTTTCAGCTCCTCACACTCCTCAACAAAATGGAGTTGCTGAACAAAGAAATCGAACACTGATTGAGGCAGGAAGGACCTTAATGATTCATGCTGGTCTTCCCAAGTCATTTTGGGCTGAAGCTGTTAATACAGCATGTTTTACTCAGAATCAATCTCTAATTCACAAGATTCACAAGAAGACACCATATGAGATGCTGAAAGGTCGAAAGTCGGACGTATCCTTCTTTCACGTGTTTGGATGCATTTGTTATATTCTTAATCAGCGTGATCCAAGATCAAAATTTGAGCCTACGACTGACAAAGGTATTTTTGTTGGATACTCATCTATTTCAAAAGCTTTTCGTGTTTTTCATATGAACAGGCAGTGCATTGAAGAATCCATTCATGTGAAGTTTGATGAGGAATCATACACTGATGAAAAAGTAGCTCATTCTTCCTCTATTTTTCAAGATCTTCTCTCTTGCCCATATATGAAGTTTCTCACTCTGAAGAAGAAGCTACTATTCTTGATCCTATCATTCCAGATCCAAATTCCTTGAATCAAGATATTGTGATCAGCTCAACAACTCATTTGTCTGATGCTGATGAAACTCTTGAAAATGAAGACTCTCCTGCAACTGATGTTCCCTTCAGCAATAACACTTCAGCATCAAATCCAGTGGAATCAGCTTCTGGACATCGAGATCACCCCGTTGATCAAATTATTGGGAATCTTCATGATGGTGTCCGAACCAGATCTCGTGTATCTAATAATTTTTGCATGTACGTTAATTTCGTTTCAATGATTTTACCTAACAAGATACACTCAGCTCTTCAAGACGCTGACTGGATTAAGGCCATGCAAGATGAGCTGAACGAGTTCGAACGGCACAAGGTTTGGATGCTTGTTCCCAGACCATCAGGAAAGACCATCACCAGAACACGCTGAGTCTATCGCAACAAGGTTGATAAAGATGGTATTATTACTCGCAACAAAGCAAGACTTGTTGCTCAGGGGTTCACTCAAATTGAATCCATCGACTACGGGGAGACTTTTGCTCCAGTTGCCAGCATTGAAGCAATCAGACTGTTTCTCGCATACGCTTCATACATGAACTTCATTGTCTACCAAATGGATGTCAAAACGGCATTTCTTCATGTTGAGTTACAAGAAGAGGTATTTCTCAAACAGCCCCCAGGCTTTGAAGACAAAGAGCACCCTGGCTATGTGTACTGACTAGATAAAGCTGTATATGGACTGAAGGAAGCTCCCAGGGCCTGGTAAGAGACACTGACATCATATCTTCTTGAAAATGGCTACAGAAGAGGAGCAATTGACAATACTCTCTTCATCAAACAGAAAGGCTCGGAAATGATTCTTGTTCAAATCTATGTCGATGACATCATATTTGGATCTCCAAATGAGAAGCTGAGCAAAGAATTCGCTGAGATTATGTCTCAAAGATTCGAAATGAGCATGATGGGGAAGATGACTTTCTTTTTAGGTCTTGAGGTTAAGCAACAAAAATCAGGTATTTCAATTTGTCAAAGTAAATACATTGCTGACATGTTAGTTAAGTATTATCTCAGCGACTGCAAACCAACTTCTACTCCAGTGTCCAAGACTGATAAGCTACACGCTGATCCAACTGGCGCTGATGTTAATCACTCTCTTTATCGAGGAATGATTGGATCCCTTCTCTACCTCACTACAAGTCGTCCTGATATCATGTTTGGAACCATTCTCTGTGCTAGATTCCAAGCTAATCCCAAGGAGTCTCATCTCATTGCAGTCAAACGTATCTTTCGATACTTAAAGGCCACTCATAACTTGGCACTGTGGTACCCTCGTGACTCAACGCTTGAACTCTTTGGATACACTGATTCCGACTATGCAGGTTGCAACTTAGACAAGAAGAGCACGTTAGGTGGATGTCATTTCCTTGGAAATTAATCAGCTGGTCTAGCAAGAAACAAACCTCAGTAGCTATCTCCACTGCAGAAGCTGAGTATGTTATCGTTGGAAGATGTTGTGCTCAAATCTTATGAATTCAAAATCAACTTTTAAACTATGGGATTATTTTATGTGATAACACCAGTGCCATTCAGATCAAATAGAATCTGGTTCAGCACTCAAAGACAAAGCATATAGAGATCAGACATCACTTCATCAGAGACAATGTTGAGAAGGGCAAGGTTGTTTTAAAGCATGTCAAGACTTCCGATCAACTAGCTGACATTTTCACCAAGGCCCTGGATACTCAAACTAATGCTCAAATCATTGGCGAACTTGGAATGATCACTCTCGATTGAAAAATTATTTTACTAATGTTTGCTATTGTCTTATACATTAATGTTTTTTTTGTACTGATGATGATGCGCTGATGATGTTTAGCATGCTGGGTTCATTGTATGATCTCTTATCTCTCTCTCTCTTCTACAAATCTTCTAAACTAAAGTTGAATGATTCAGTGTATTAAACCATAAACTGATAACAACTTGAAACTCTTTGTCGATGGTTAGACAAAACACCAAGTTCTATCACACGCAACTATCCACTCTTACCAATCTTACACTAATTTTGTGATTCGGTGTAACAAAACACATGCTGATGAGAATCTAACAATCTTTGCCGATGGTTAGACCAAAACACTAGTGTTTATCACATGCAACAATCCTCTCTTCACCTTCTTCTCACTCAGTGTCTAATGATTCAGTAAGAAATACCACTCACTGATAAAGACTCGACACTCTGTGATGATGGTTAGATAATTAAACTAGTATCTATCACACGCACCAATCACCTTGCTAACCCTAAACACGCAAGTTGTACCTTGAATTGACGACAAACTATATTTCAGTATGTAACTTTCTGTGATAGCAATCTCAGCGCTTCCGCAGTCACTGATTGTCGTTTCCTCTTGGGTACAACGACTCTATTTACCCAACGGCTATTTTTTTGATTTGACAGTCTGTCAAGATACGCAGTTATTTTCGCTAAAGATAATAATTACTTTTTTACCGTTTCATTCCTTATTTAAACCTTTTCACCTGTTCCCCAAACCTTTTTACCTTCCTCCAATCTTCTCTCTCTCTTAAAAAAAGAAAAAAAAAACCCTAGAATCCTAAACTTCTTCAATGGCAGCATCACTGTTCACCTTCTCCTCCACTTCAAGAAGAGTCGTCCCAGCTCCAAACTCTCATCCTCTTCCCATATACATCAAAGCCACAAACATAGTTTTCAACCCTGATATTCCAGATGTTCATCGAGGTCTTGGACTTGATGATTTTGTCAATTTCTTAGTCTCCTGCCGACTCCGATACGCAATCAGTAACGTTCCATCAGAGTTCTTTCCCGAACAAGTATGTGAGTTCTACTACACTGCAATAATTAATGATGAAAACAACGTCATCTCCAGGACTATTGGCCGTGGAAGACACTCAGTCTTTAATACCGCTGACCTCCTCAGTGCTGCGCTCAGGTTACCAATCTTTGAACCCTTCTCTGAGCTTCCACCTATTGAACGATGTCGACGTCTCTTTGATCAACTGGGATATGATCACTCAAAGGCTGGCACTCAATCAACTCTCATTCTGCGACAATGTATGACTCCAGGATGGAAGTTCTTCACCGGTGCTCTGTGCAAATGTGTGGGTCACAAATCTCGCAGTGGTGATCAACTGAGCACTTATGAGCAACAAGTCGTTTGTTCCCTTCTTCTCAACAAACGACTTGATTATGGGGCTTTCTTCTTTGATCAACTTGTTCAACTTCTTCGTGCAAATGTACGCGCTGATCATGTCCCCTTTCCACACTGGATTGCTCTTGTGCTAGATAAATTTTTCACTGAAGCTTACTACTCACACTCTGGAAACCCCATCCAATGCCCACGCATGTCACTACGAATGTATTAGGATGATCCGTTGGAAACTGACATCGGTATCTCTGATTGGATGAGAGAATGGATTGCAAATCCATATACTGTTCCTTCACTAACCGCTAATACTGGTGAAGGAGCTGATGGTAACAACAAAGATCATGTTGATCAAGAAGTTGAATCACAGGATGGTGGTCATCTCTCCCCTCAACTTTCTCATCATACTCTTTCTGTCGCTGAGAGAGTTCACTCAGCTCAAGGGGAGCAACCATTTTAAGGGGAGCAGCCATCTCAGGGGGAGCAACCATCCCAGGGGGAGCACCCTTCTCCGGGGGAGCAACCATTTCAGGGGGAGCAACCATCCCAGGGGGAGCACCCTTCTCCGGGGGAGCCACCTTTCTCCCAACAAGTTCCAGGTACTCAATTCCTTTATATACCGGCCTCAGCATTCAATGAGCTACTTACACTAACTCGAGACATGAGTCAGCGTCTTTTACGAATTGAGGCCGATGTCCATCAACTAAAGAGAGTTCTTTTTCCAACTCCTTCCCCTGGCCCACAACATGATGATGATCAAAAAGGGGGAGAAACTGATGATGATGATGATGATGATCCAAAAGAGGGAGACACTGAATCTGTTGAGCTCGGATCTGAGGATAACACCTTAAACCAGATTGAGCCACCACAGCCTGTGCATGAGTCTGATAGACCAATTGTTGAGGAACCTGATAGACCAGAAGATACTGAAAAGCTTGCTGAAGATAGTGAGCATGATGATAAACATGATGATGAGTGTCAGATGTTGGACATGAACTTCATTGATCCCACTATTCCAGTTCACGGGGAAGCCTCAGATGATGATGAAGATGAACATGATGATGAATGTCAAATGCTAGATATGAAATTCATTGATCCCATTATGTCAGTCCAAGGAGAAGATTCTGATGTAGCTAGTGAGGATACTCAACCTTTATCTCGCAAGCGCAAGGCAACAGATACTGAATTGGCTTCTTCACACACTGATACTTCTCTGCCTAGCAAAAAACCTAAGTCCATGGTCAGCATATCCAACTTGACAGCTGAATGGAACATGTCTCCTGATCAAGTTAAGCAAATTCTTAAGGAAGCCAATCAAGCTCAGCTTCTAAAGAATATTGCTCAAGCTGATGAATCTCTCATTCAGCATAAACTTCAGGCCAAAGGATCTTTTGAAGCTCAGATGAAAAATTTCTTAGAATATCAGTCCAAATCCAAATCTTCTCAGCCTCCTCCCAGCAGCAGCAAGTCAAGGACTAAAAATGTTCTCGATAGGATTGATCGTAAGAGATTTCAAGATGTTCTTAAACGACGAGTGAGCAGTGATAAGATCATAAAGGTTAAAGCCTCTAAACCTCATAACAAGAAAATTCTTACTTTGCTAATCACTCGTCAAGGTCCTCAACATCCATACACTGAAGTTGTCAAGAGGGATGAGCTGATCAGATACGGATATTCTGAATGGATGGAATTGCTCGAATTGGCATCCAAGCAAACTTTGGCTCTCTATTCAGAACTGACCCGTGCTCTCCATTTACTGATCAAGAAAGTTCAGCGTCTGGATCTTGTTCCTACGCAGCGTTCTCAGCAGCAAGGTCAAAGTTCTTCAGTTCCAAGAATCAGAAGGACCAGATTTCAAGTTGATAGTGAAGATGTGTTGGTTCTAAATTTTGGTGCGGAAGGAATAAACAACTCTCTTCCTATCGGTGTTGAGCCGGTTCAACATAAGTTCATCTCTGTTCCTGAACATGGAATGTTTTATCTCGATAAAAATAGAAGAATGTGTTTTCAGCACACCACAGAAATTCAAAGAGCTCCAACAGAACATCTTGTTGGCTTAAGACAAATGTGTATGAGCCATCAAGATCTATCTGGAGAGTTTCACATACTGATTGCTATAGAGCTGCTGAATAGAAGACAGGAACTGCTGGATAGTCCTTAGTGGCCTGTAAAAATAGAAGCTGAAGCTGAGTATGAAGAATTTTTGTCTAGAGGTGTTCTAGTATAGCTGTTGTTTTGAACATCATCATATTGGGGGAGATTGTAAGGTCGAACCTTATAATATGATGATGTTTGAAACTGATCACTCAGCATTAGCATATATTTCAGCGTCAGCATCAGCGTTAGCGTATAAACTGTTCAGTATATGTAATTTTCTTTAATGTAACAGATTTAGTACTTATCTTGTTTCCATAGTTATCGTATATTAGTTAGCTGGAATATCCCTGATTTGTAGGGATTGTCTATAATAGTTCTATATAGTCTTTTGTAAGGGTTTGTGAAGAGGTTGTCTTTCACAAACCCTAATAGCCGCTTTGTGCGAACAATAATCTCTTTGTGAGATTATCATTCTTAGTGAAAGCTCTTTGTGATATTTCGTTGTTCTGTTCTTATTATTAGTCATTGTTTGATAAGTCGATTGATCTAAGGTCTTTTCAGAATGTGCTCTATTCGGAATTTCTCTAGCTAAAACTCCCCCTTAACATGTAGCATAAACTTTTAGCATCAATCCAGAAAACCTAAAAAAATCTTCAACTTTTAGCTTCGTTTACGGACCGCCTTTGACAAAATTTCTCAAAATGGGTAGAAATTGTCAATTTCAAAATTCTGCAGTGACCCAGTGTGCCTGATGTGCACAAAAGTACCCATTAATTTTAATATTTATAACCTAACAAACTTAGACTAACTATGCACTTATAGGCAGTGTACATAGTCAGATTACAGTTTAGCTTAGGTAAGTCGGGTGTCGATCACAGGGAACAGTGGATTAATTTAATATATTTAATTATAGGTTACATGTCACACAAAAAGAATAAAAGAAATAATTTAATAAATCTCAAACTAATAATTAATTAACCATTCTCGATAAACTAACAGGAAAGCAAATCTCTTCAGGTACTTTGGTTTAGACAAATTACACTTTAAAAACATAGACAATTTCATACACAAATTCATTTATTCATGTTCACCGATTCCTAAAATGATTAGATTCGCGTTCACTATAACTAATCCTTTAGCAAACAAGTCAATTCAAACAGTGATCAATTGGTTAAACTAACATGCTTCCTAGTGTTCAGTTCGTATCAAGCAAGACTTGTAAATATAGTTAATCAAATTAAACATTCAATTAACCTCTTGTTGATGGTCATCAAACAAGGCTCACACATTAACTTACTTATTCCCATGTGAATCCTAGTTTTACATTCGTTATTCCTAGACTTATAATCTCGATGGTCATCAAAATCATAAGAGAAAAGCAATCAAGCATATGTTCATATAACTCAATTCACTTAACAATTAACAGAAAATAATCATCATTAATACATAAGGATCTTTTAACAAGCTTAGCAAGATAAATTAAACACAAACAAACGATTCAATATATCAATTAGTCTAATAATCAAAGTTTCATTCAATCATAAACACAAAGTAAAAGGTTTTTACACCTAAATCAGAAACTAAATACATAATAGCAACACAATGGAATGCTAAACATGATCACGTTAACAACCCATATGATTACTGACATGTATCCACTCTCCAACCCTTACGATCTCCGCTTCCGTTAGCTTAACGGCCTTCCGGCCACCTCCTAGACCCTCAAAACGGCAACTATGAAGTTTTCTTGTTGCACAAGTTGAAGTGGAATATCATAGATTATTCAAATTGGTGGAATGATATGGGGTATTTATAGTTGATGGAGATGGAATTTATATGGAATATTAGAGTTGGATTGGAATAAGGAAACTAATGGTGGCTTAGGGATTAAGCAAATAAAAATAAGATAAGTGTAGCTTGGGGAATAAGTAACTTGGAGGGAATTTCCGTCCAGCTTTTATGCTTCATCTTCAAGGCCGATTTTGGATAAGATAAGTGTCGAATTAGCCAAAAGTCCCTCTCACATAAGTCGTAGGAAATTTCGTCTAGTTTTCAGAACAGTTTGAACCTCGTCAATTGGACTTATGAGTCATCAGATATACCCGAAACACTGAAGAGGGGTCAATCTGCCAGCAAAATCCTTTTTGCATCTTTTCAGCTCCATTCTCTTTCTTTTGCATTCCATCTCCCATTTTAACTGTAATCAAATACTTCAAAGCATATTAAGTATATTTTAGTTCTAAATAATAATAATAAATGCTAAAATATTAAGATATGTTATACATAAACATATATAAAAATACACATATCAGTGCCCAAAATAGCAAAAAATGCAAAACTCTCCCCTATTTGCGAAACTGGGTAGAAAGCATCAATTCGCATAAACTGCAGGGGCCTGAAATGCATTTTCTTCAATTTCTCAGTACAAACAGTCCAATTTCGAAATTGGGTATGAACAACCAAAATTTTGAAACTTCGGGGATAGCTTTTGAAATTTCTGTCTCTTTTCCTCCAAACCTTCGAAAATCACCCCAAGTGTCGAAGTTGGGCAAAAATTGCCAAACTTT
The DNA here is from genome assembly GCF_052625555.1 of Lactuca saligna. Lineage (NCBI taxonomy): Eukaryota > Viridiplantae > Streptophyta > Magnoliopsida > Asterales > Asteraceae > Lactuca > Lactuca saligna. The sequence continues at coordinate 98,037,602 of NC_136424.1, read as the reverse complement.
TGAGAGTATACGTGCAACTTTCGAAACTGCTGCCACTTTGCTTCAAACTTTCAAAATGACCCAAAATTTTGAAAATGGGAAAAATGTGCCATACTTTCGAAACATTAATTGCCAATTTTGAAATTTCACCTTATGTCATCCAATCTTTTGAAAAAATTGCCTCAACTTGCGAAACTTAGTCCCAATACTCCAAACTTTCGAAATTAACTCCTTATTTAGAAATGTATTAAAAAGTGACAATCATTCAAAACTTCAATGGCTATTTTCGAAACTTTTAATATTTCTTCTCCATTTGTTAGTTTCTCAGTTCGCAACCAACAACATCAAACCTTCGATTCGTTATTTCCCCAACCCAATTCTTTGCCTTGCCCATTCGACATCCGAATCAATTTCTCAATAGCCATTTATTCGATGCCAACACAATACAACGAAACCTGCGTTATCAGCCTTCCTGATCACCAAAATCAAACATTCAAATCCTCATACCATCGAAATCAACCAACATACAATCAATTCTAAAACACTTCCAATACCAGCCCTTTGAGTTCATCGCACAACAGACCGAGCCTTCGAAATTAACCCATCTAAGTCGATATCTGGATAACTAAAACAAATCAACTCCAAAATCAACATCCTTTTCGATTCCCGTTCTTCGTTATCAAGCCCTTACCCTTCGTTTTTCATCCATCCAAATAAAACCCATATGACTATTCAAGATTCGTACCCAATGCAAGGTATGTCCGTCTTTTAATCACAAAATCAATTTCAAATCATAAACATAAACCTCAATTCGATCTACCCAAAATACATTTCGCTTCTATACTATCATACTGTGAATCAAGTTTTAACTAAAATTCGAGTCACTGTCTTCGAAATCATGTCATCAACCAAAAATGATATCAACATCCAAACTTCAAATCCAATTTCTTTTTCAATTTCGAGTTTGATTTACCAAGAACATTTATTTTGACTTTTTACAGTTGACTTTTGAAATACAAACAAGTCTATAATCAAATAAACCATTCACTTCAGTTCTTCAATTTCTAAGTCAAGATCGAAATATGGCACAAATCAAAATAGAAGACAAAGATTGACAATACGATTATTGGTGAAAAATCAATTTGAGAATGATTAAAATCATACGGATCACCAATCGATAAAATCACAATGAACATGGTTCACAAATCGATGAAATCAAGAGAAAAACATATTTTAATTCTAGAACATCAATTTGATCATAATAATTTCAACCGATTTCAAGAACACTATGAGTTTCCTATTAAACTCGATCTTCATCAATAATCCCCAAGAAATACTCACTGAAAGGATAAAGACGTAAAATGACGTCTAATTTGAATTTGGACTTGATTGAAACAAATATTGAACTGTTAAGGATTGATTATTGGGCTTATGAAATGAAATTTGATGAAATGTCAATAAATTGGGCTTCAAACTGGATTAAGTGAACAATATAACAATCAAAACATTTAGATTTGAAAGATTCGAATGAATTAAAACTTTTTTTTTTGGTTAATCTTGATCTAAACAAAAATTTTATTGTATCATCAATGGGGTAAAAACGAATTAGATCTAATGAAACAAACTGATCAAAATTCAAAAACGTAACGCAAAATTCAGTAAGATTAAGAGAGATCATAGAGAGAGACTCACCATAAATGCTCTAATTGTGACAAATTTTGCCAAACCAAGAATCGTTCTTCAAAAATCGTGTTGATCTTCGAAGACCCGTTCTGATACCAAATGTAGTGATTTATGAACATTGGTTTGGCATGCAGAATTAAAGAACACACAATGAACACGATGATTTGGGTGTTTAAAAGATGCATTCGATTATGTATGGTGTTGTACAAAAAGAGATCTAGATCTAAATCTACATAATTAACACACACACACACACACGTTCAATGCTACATCTCTCAAGCACACCTCCATAAGTGGTATGAACTCACCTTATATAGAGGTGTTTACATGTCTCTCTCTCTCACTCTCTATCTCATGTCACAAGGCTAATGCACCACATGCAAGTGAGTCTACAAAAGTTAACCCATTTACAAAGTCATACATGGATAACTTTGCACCCAGCAAGACGGAAGAGGCGTGGAATCAGGACACTTGACAACAATTGGTTTAAATTCAGGAATCAAGGATGCAAATCTATCAGAGGTCTCACGAAGGGGTGACAAAAGAGAAACAGGGGTATCTGAATGTTGATGGTTCGGAACATCTCCCATAAAAGTTAGGTTTTATAACTCCTTCAAGGGACTAGCTATAGGTTTCAGAAACTCGCTTCCGAGACTAGAAGCTTTTTACCAAGGATGACGAAAGTTATGATTCATCCTTTGATTTGCTTCAAGCAGGTTAATGGAATTATGCAAAGCATCAATTTTGTCTTTGAGACATTTGTTATCAGAAATCATAACATTTCTTTCAGAATAAGTGATTTCACATTTGTCTTTAAGAGTGATACATTCACCTTTTGACATTACAAGCTCACATTCTAAAGACTCTATTTTTAACTTCTTATCCTCGATACGTAACCTAAGACGACTCAATTCACTGTCCTTTTCTCACTAGCTTCTATGGCTGACTCATAGGCTCTATAGATGGTGTTCATATCTGTTTGGATCTGGGTCGTATAAGATTCACAAAGAGACATATCAAAATTATTATCAGTAATCATAGATTTTACCTGCTGAACGATGCTTCGATCTGGTGGATCATTGGTGGCCATGTAGCAGTAGTTTGGTTCATCAACATCATCTTCATTTTCTGACCCTGAATACCAATAGCCTTCATCACACTCAATTGTTTGTCTCTCCATTAAACACATGTTTCTTCCAGTAACCACATCATCATCATCTACGGACGACCAATATCCTTCCATATATTTAGACACAATTGTAACAAATGCCTTTTCACTTTCAACCATCTACTGGGCTCTTCAGGCATAGTAAGCAGAATCCTTGATTTTCGGTTTTTGTAAAATATCAACCAGACAATCTTTTGCAAAATGGTTTGCATGACCACACTTATGACATACAATTTTAGGTTTGTCAGATTTTGGAGTCTGTTGAGGTTTTGGGGTGGAAATGGTTTTAGTGATGTTTGGTTTGTAAGCTGGTGGATTTTCCGATTGGATTGAGTTTCTGGAGCTGAGTATGGTTGAGGGTTGTTTTGGTGAGGAGCATGAAAATGGTTGTGATACGGTCTGTAAGATGGATTAAAAGGACATTTGTATTTCATGGAGAGTAGTGTGAACTCTTGTTGGAAACGGAGTTCAGAGTCCATAGCTTCGGAATCAAGATTATCATCAATAAGATAGTTCTGAGTAGATGAGATGGGTAAGGAGTGTTGAACAGGTGGAACAACGGATTTGAAGGGGTTAGAGATGGATGGGTTCAAAGGAACTAACGAGAGCAAGAGGACCTCCGTAGAGTTCACTTAAGGTCTGAGCAATGTTTAATTCATGACCTTGAAGTTCATCAAATAGTTGGTATAACTTCAGCTTCTTCAGAGATCCATTGCTTTGAAGACAAGATTTCACGTTTCCCCATCCTTTACTAAGGTTGTTTATGAACTTAAGATTATACTCCAAGGGAGTTCGGAAAATCCCATGAGTAGTCATGTTGTTGACTACGATTCGGTGTCGGTTGGAGGCTGAGGCAACTGATTCACCAAGAGTTTTTGTAAATGTGTCAAACTCGTTTACAACAGATGTTAGACGCTTGTCTTTCATATTTTTCGAACCTTCGATCAGATCTTGAAGAGTGTCCCAAATCTCTTTGGTAGCTTTACGTAGCTTAATATGTTCAAAGAGAGATGGTGGAACTCCAAACACCATTTTGGAAAAGGCAACTTGATCAACATGTAGTTTTTCGATATCGTCTGCAATAAGAGGTGCTGGGCGGTTTTCATCTTGACCCATGAGTTGAGCAGTAGCGTCTCTAACTATTGTTCTAAATGGAACACGAGGACCTTCTTTGACGGATCTTCAGATAGCTTCACCTTTCTCTTTGGCCAGTAAAAACCTTTCCATTCTGACTTTCCAGTGATCATATTCTTCAACAACTAGCAGTGGGTCACGAGTAGGGCAACCCATGCTATTTGCATTGAATACCTTTGTTGAGGATTAGAAGCAGCCATTAAAGTTAAGATATCTTCAAGCAAAAGTGGTATATAGAAGAACTTTTATCCTGAACACATAAATGGTTGAATAACAAGGTAATTTCAAACCATCAATAATCTGATCTTATGGATTCAAAGGATAACCAATCAAGCTCTGATACCAATTGTGAGTACAAGATGATCTGATGCGCAGGGAAAATGTTTGAAAACTCAAACCTTGAGTTATTGCTTAAGATCAATGTCTGCTTACTACGGAATATTCCAGTCAAGCCTAGAAAGACCAGTCAAATTTGAGTTAATGCATTCAACAAAACATTCAAGCTTTAAATGAAGAATGAAGATAATGATCAAGGTAAAGACAATAAATGAAAAACAAGAAGAATGTTTGAGAGAATGACTTGTAAGAGAATGGAAGGCAAAGTGAACTAGAATAATTCTATTTTTGTTTGAACAATCTGTCACTTGATTTAACATAGAAATCTCCTTTAAATAGGAAAACAGATTACATTTTACTAACCAAATACATACATAGGATCGGATAATAGAGTTATTTCTGACACTCTAATTATCTAGGTTTGACACAAGAGACTAAGTCCTATGACATGTTAAATCAAGCTAAATGAAAAATACAATTAATTCAGAAGGATAAAAGATTGATTCGACATATTATCATTCGGGACATTACTTTCATTCCGGAATGCCTTCAATACGTTCGGAATGCCTTCTAATGAATTTCTTCTCCGGACGCAAGCTTCTCTACACACTGATTTCGCACAAACTTCTATTTCGGAACTGAGGCTAACTTCAGAACTATAAAAAAGGTTAGAGATTAGTAGAGGTTCACTTTCAGGTTCCAACATGAATAAGCTTAAAGAAGACAAAAGGATAACACAGATGAATAGGCGTGGGGGTGGGGCGATTGTCAGCTTCGTCTCCACCGGTAGGACGTTGACCCCGGATTGAAAATCGGTAATAGTGTGGTTGATGATCGCTTGAGAGAAGAGCGAGAAAAAAATGAAGCAGAAGAAATCAGATGAACAAAAATCAGAAGAATTGAGAAGATATCGATCGATGGAGGTAGTAAGTATGGATAGAAGGGATTGATCAAGAAAACGATGGAACAACATGTATCAATAGGAATCAACCGGTTATGATTAAAAAAATGAAAAAAAACAGTTAATAGGAACAAAGAATTGTTCCTAAGGAGGCTTCTAAATTTTATATATATATATATATATATATATATATATATATATATATATATATATATATATATATAAACATAAAATAATTAAATAACAAAAAACCATATAAAATAAAGAAAATACTTTACATGTAAAACAAATTTTTTATTTGAAAATTCAAACATAATCGACATTAATGATTGCTAAATTTATAGTTTTTAAAATTGTTACAAATAACAAATGATAAAAGAATTATATTTCATTTTAAAATGCAAGACAATTGAGATCATACAATTTTAGTGAATAATACCCTATCAACTAATATTAAACTTGCATCATGTATTTCGTAGATACAATAATATTGAATAATGAATTTTCTTTATGAATTTCGCACAACATCCATTAAATTTTTATCATTAGATAAGATTATGTGGTTCTAATAGATATTTCTTTTATCGTATAGTTCAAAACAATGAAAAAGTTTTATATCGACTTCACAATTTAATACAATAATCATTGTTTCATAGTTTATGAATATGACATGTAGTTATTCTTAACAAGTTATATTAATCAATGTCTTAAATAGATAATTTTATTATATATGCAGTGCACATGTATTCGCGTACTTAGCATATGAAGTTAGGAGTTATTGCCAATGACCAAGAACTAACTACCATGCCAACTTGGACGATGTTGATAGAACATGAGAAACGGACATATATGAGAACGAAAGGAACCTTTATGATGAACAAACATCTCTCTCAAATACTTGCCATATTTGTTTGATTAATGTCCCTTGCCTTTATTTGATTTCTTCTTTAGCTCTTATGCAATATGTATTTTTTTCTTATCGAACAACACCTTTATAAAGAAAACGTTAGCAAAAAACTAGCGCAAAACCAAAACAACTAACACCAGTACATCAAAACAAAAGGAAAAAAAAAAACTCACATCCACTTGCGGTTTTACTATGGTGTCCCGTAGTGGCACCGACAACACCTAATTTTTCCGGACGCAATGCAAAAGTTTTCATAATTTTTCGAATTTTTTGTCTACTATCATGTTACTACTAAAATTATCGTGATACTAATACTATGAAATCTTGGGTCCGTTTGCGCTCACATCACTAACATAGGTTTATAGAACCAACACATGCACAAAAAAGATTGAGTATCCCATGTATCCTTCTTCTTAATAGAAAGAGAACCAAAAACAATAGAGTTCCTAAATAACCAAACAAACCACCACATCATGAAGAAAACAACTTTAAGAAACATCTTACTGCATTCAACCGGAAGCAAACCAAAAGAGCCAAACTTCAAAAGAGGATAGCGGAGGACTTGTAATGTCCCACCAATTAGAATACATCTTAGATTTTAGAGATAAAAAATGTTTAACATGCACTCTCAAGTCGCAATATGTCTCTTGGAACCTGTCTCACCTAGGAACGGTCAGTCAACAAGAGTGCAGCGGCTTGTGCCACGCCAAATATTTTATATCAATTTCGGTTATTAATTTAAAGAGAGCATACATATAATAATGTTAGATTAATGACGCACCCATTTGCCCATAAATTTAGATCTTTGCAACATGACAATAGGAAATAATGGCAATGCCACGTGCATGACATGTGCTGGATCTTAAGCCTCGGCTGGCTAGGTCCTTCCCAAAAATGAAATTTGTCTACTACAAGGTAGTATTTTATAATTATTTTAATTTCCACTTACAAAACAATTTATTAAACGACCGTTTCTATTTTCAGTTTTAGAAAAAGTATTTCTTTGAAAAATTCTATCTCTCTCTCTCACACATATATATATATATATATATATATATATATATATATATATATATATATATATATATATATATATATATATATATATATATAAAAGATTCTCTCTCACACATATATATATATATATACACACAGAGAGAGAAACACATACATACTAGGCATTCTACATGTTGCGCAAAAACATCTATATATAGTTAAAGTCTTTATAAGTATATGTCTTTTTTATAAATATAATAATAACGTTGTTGTTAAATTTGATATAATAATTTATATAATATATTGATTATGTTGAATTATATGATAATATATACATCTATTATAATTGTATAATTTCAATCGTTTGTATGACTTCTATCTGCGAGTTACACATGAATAAAATTAAATATAATATATGGTTTAATGTTATTTATAGTTGTTGTTATTGTTAATTAGCTTTTTAAAATTTATTTGCTTAAGTTTTTAATTTCTATCATTATAATTATTTAAAACATCAAACATTGTTTTTTGATTTTAAAGGTAACAATATAATCATTTATATAGAGTTATTTTTAACTATTGTTATTGTAAGTTATTTTAAACTACTTTTTGAAAACTTTTAACGATTATAAAAATATGATTATGAAATAGTTTAGTTAAATTGAGATTAAAATTTAGTTTTTGCATTTATCATTACAATTTATCACTTTTAATTATTTACAAAATATTCTTTGGTTTTTTAAGTGGAATTGTAATTTATATTTAAGTTGACACTATAATGCTATATTTAAATTAACAATTTAAGTATTTTGTCAAAACTGTTCAAAAGTTGTAGTTTTAAACTAATAATTGTTTACATACAACAACATTTTAAATATAATAAATTAAGTATGATGTGTTAAAAGTTAAAGACATAGTTTTATATGTAGAAGTAAATATATTATTTTAAAATTAAAATTTAGTTTATTTATGATTACACTTTAGGTTTGATATTTATTTAACCTTATTAACCAGCTTATAATCATTATTAGAAAGACATTATAATTTATCAATTTTAACTATTTACAAAATATTTTGTGGGTTGTTTAAGTTAAACTAAAATTTATATTTTGTGACAACCGGCTATGCTGGGTCAACAAAAGTCAAACAAGTCAACGAAAACCAACGATTTAGGACATAAATCGAAAAAATTTATACATTGCTTTTAAGGTTCTCAGTTTAGGGCCGAAACCTTGAGACTTCGGTGGTTCAGGAACGAAATCATTGAGACTTCGGTGGTACAAGACCGAAAAAATGTGATTTCGGTGGTACTGGACCGAAATCACCATGAGATTTCGGTGGATTAATGGGTTTTCGGTTGGGGGCTTGGCTCGATATCACCAAGTGAATTCGGTGGTGCTGCAATGTGATTGGTGGATCTTTTCCCAGTGAAATAAATTACACAAACCAATGCAAACATCACGTCACCCCACCCCACCCTCACCCCCTTCTTCTATATATATATTAGGCCGAGAACTCCTCAAAGATCCTCATTTCCATCTTAAATTTCTTACAATTTATCTCAAGAAAACGAGTTCAAACTTCATGCATTTTCTCCCAGTAACATCATCAAAACATTCCCATAAATGCCTTCAAACTTTCCCAGAAAACTATTTCTTCAAGATTGTTTCTTAGGAATTATTGTAAGTTTCCTTAATTATCTAGTGTTTTTACAACACTTTCATGACAGTTTATCTAATTTACACACATTACTATGTGTTAAAAACTCATAGGATACAACTATCTTCGAGTGTTCTAAGCTTGAAGATTTTCACCATCACCTTTTTATCCAACCACGAGCACACTCAATGTGAGTTCATACCCCTACAGTTTTCAAGATTTTCTATGTTTTAGGGGGGGGGGGGGAACAAGTAAAACACAAGAGAACTTGTGTTAAAATACAAAATGGTAAAATACATTTTTATTACCTTTTGTACAAACATGCTAAACTCATGAAACAACTTTACCTCCAGACTTGCGAACTTTTACGTACAAAGTTTTGCTAAAGACACAAAGTTAGGAAAAACGAGTACAAACACACTATGTTATTCTTACAAATAATATATATATATATATATATATATATATATATATATATATATATATATATATATATAGTGGGTACAAATTTGATTACGATAATAAACTATATAAAAATAGTTTATAAGACTTTAACACTTTTGTAACATGTTGAACAAAAGTGTATAATTATATAAAAATACATATATAATTATTTCAATCCATATTATTTTTATCATGGTAAAATGATAATAGCACATACAAGAGATTATTCATTTCGACAACATATTTTTATAAACTATGATAAGTATAGTTTATAAGGCATTCACATTATTTTCCCTTTCGGGACAAAGAAATAATTATTTAAATGTATAATTATTTTTACACTACGTAACCAATATTGGAAGGGCTATACTTTCATTTACAAGAAAAATGGGTTTTCATTACACTAGACGTAAACCAGTTAATACACTTTTGTGAGACATACCTTCACCATACCTACTAGAGTACATACTAAAGTTCCTGAATTATAACCAGAGTCTCGGTAAGAAAGCATGAAACTTGTGTATAGATTTATACAGGACTGACAATCCTGCACCTAAATTGTTAGCTACAGTCAGACCGGCAGGTCTGGGGTGACAAATGTCTAACATTCCGACGCTTGAAGAACGTCGTAGCAGGCCAACTCGTTGCTAGCATGACTATAATAACTCACATGAGGTATTAACAATACATTTGGTTTACGGGGCTAATTTACACTATTTTCAATTAGTTTTATTTAAACGATAAACTACACTATAATACTTTCCTGTACAATATTTATACATATTGGTCTTAGGGTATCTAAAACTATAATTCATTTAAAAGAAAATATTGGATTTTCTAAAAGTACACTCTATTATCTTACAAAAAAGCACATTATCTTCAATCAGTTTTATATAATGACAAAACTACATTATACTATTTTCTAGTACAAATACTTATACATACCGATCTTAGGGTTTCTAAGACTACAGTTCATTTAAAGGAAAATAATGGATTTTCTGGAAACACACTCCATCATTTTACAAGGAAAAATGGAAGATTTTTCTCATACAAAACTCTTATGAACTCACCAACTTAATTGTTGACACTTTTCAAAACTACTTGTATTATTAGGAAATCAGTAATCAGGTACCCATAAGGATTTTGAAGATGGGGCATAGCAGCATCACGCCGTATATATATATATATATATATATATATATATATATATATATATATATATATATATAGAGAGAGAGAGAGAGAGAGAGAGAGAGAGCTAGGTTCAGGTATTAAAAGTAAGTATTGTGTTATTGTATGTATCAATGTGGATCAATTAAAATTAAATAAAAAAATTAAATAATTAAATAAATAAATAAATAAGGGTAATTTAGTAATTTGTTTAGTAACTTCAAAAAATAATCCCTATAATCATGGTATTGATTTATAACCTAAATAAATAAGGGAGACTTTGCTTTCAACAAGGGGACCCACTTAAAAGATTAGGGCTTTTAAACATGTGTTCCTTTTGATCGGGCAAAGATAGACGTAGTTGCGTTTCCAACGAGAGCAGGTCACGGAGACCAAAGAAATCGGGTGCAGGAATCATTTGGGGGTTCTGTCGATTGGTGGAAGGCCAAGGTTGTGTTTCCGGTGGTGGTAATCAATCACTCATAGTGGTGGCTTATGAACGGAATGGACACAGTGAAGGCTCACAGAGGGCACAATGATTTTCCGATCGATTGCGAGCAGAGGAAGCGACATAAGGCAGCGAATGAACAAACTATGGTGCTCGATGAGGCCTAAGACAGGAAACAGAAATCATAGTGAAGCTGTTGTGGCTTTTGTGGGTGTTGCGAGGACTCAAGCAGCCTATCGATTGTTTGCTCCGTTTCCAGTAACAAGGGGCGAACGGGGAGGAAATCCAGTGGTGTTTGTGTAGAGAAAAAGAAGATATGGGTGTGAGGATTGGTTTGATTGAAGCGACAACGACCCCGGGAGAGTGTTCAACGACAACCTTTTCCCTCTCATCTCCCTTATTATTTTCTTTAAATGAACCAATAAACAATATTGTTTACAGGTTCTTGATACTTAATTTATTAATCCTCAAGTTAATTGACTGTTTCGTGGCCAGGTTTGTTTCATTTAATTAAAGCTACTGATTTTGGTGTTTCTTTATTTGTAGTGTTCCTGAAGCATACCCTTATCTATGCTTGGATACAGTTTTTTGTATAGCCTTCATGTCATTTGGTTTTCCTCCTATAATGTTATCATTCCCTAATAATTATAGTTAAAAGAATGAACAACAGAACAAGGTTTATTGCTCTACTTGTTTGATTGAATTATTTTTCTTTTGAGCTTCGTATTTGAGTGAATCGATGTTTGGTTAGATTTGATTTTTGATATAATGAAGTAACATGAAGCTCTGTTCGAGTTAATTTTCACTTAGGATTTTTTCCTTCCGTTTTTGTTTGTTACGGGAATCGATAACTTAGCTTTATAATTCCAATTCAAGTGGAATTTTTTGAGTGATATGGAGATCATCTATGTTTCTTTCAAATGGTCTGGTTGATGCAGCAAAGGGACTGATTCATATTTCATTTTTTTTTTTTCTGATTTAGCACTTCATTTATGTGGACAGTGCAGGATCTTGAAAAGGTTGAATTCTAAAAAGGTATCAAGTATGTTTATGTAGATGATTCAATGGATGATATTGGTGAGATTCCAATTCTATTAGAATGGAATCACGTATTCTAATTCTGTTGGAATGGAATCACGAATTCCAATTCTGTTGGAATCACAGAAGTTGATGCTTGAAGAATGGACCACAAAATTGAAAACGGACCACATTATTCTTTTAGAATGTATTAGTTGTTGTAATTCTTAACAATTGTTATACCCGTATTCTATATAAAATAATGTATTTTTTGTTTTTATTCTTCAATTGATTGTCCAACAATTTGTTATTCTACAAGAAGTTCTTAAACTCATGATCAAGAAATAGGTTCAAGAATATTTTTATTATTTATTGTTCAAGAATATTTTTATTTTTCAGTAAAGGATTAAATAAAGAAACATATTTTGTCAGAATGTCCAAATTAAAATAGTTATAATTCGTAAAATCGGATTTTTAAAATTAATAGAATCTATGATCCCTTAAAATATGCAATTTTCCTTTATTAAACATATTTTAATTGACTAAAATACCGTTGTAATTAAATTAGATGATATTTTTCAATTACATTTAATTCAATAATATATATTAATCACTTTCTTAAAATAAGTAAAATTGATTGGTTCACAGTTATGCATACAATAACACAGTAATTACTTTGAATAAAATAACCTAGACATATATATATATATATATATATATATATATATATATATATATATATATATATATATATTATTGTCATATGTATTTGGCATTAAACAAACAACGATTCGAATACAATGTAAACTTATAAATTATCAATATGATTGTATACGGCTTTGATCACTCTTATTCAATTGTTATGATTCGAATACAATGTAAACTTTGATTTTTAAATAAGCATAAGCAAATCAATCTTTTCTGGCCGTGAAAATGGGGATGTCACACTTTTGGTGATTAAATAATAGATAATTATTTATGAGTATGTGCACTACCTTCTTTAATTGTTTATTTTTGTATTTCACTTTGCATATTTTACTTCCTGAATAATTTAATTATTCAAAGTTCCATAATCGCTCATAGTTTTGAAAGTAAGTAGTGAATTAAGGCTGTCATGAATTGAATGTAGATTGTCCATAGAGATTAGACATTGCATAAAGATTGTTGTAATATTCATGAGTACTTAGAAAATAGAGATTTTAAGTATTGGATAAATCCACACTTAGAGATTACTTCATGGATTCAGTCATAAGTAATTCTAAGACAACAATATCTTCTATTATTCAAACGAAGATATATAAGTTGTACTTTATAAGCCGAAAGTGCATTGGTGTTGTGTAAATGCATCAGTAACATGATCTTATAAATCGTAGTATCATGTATGATTTGATAAGTAAATGTTACAATTATGTAGTCAAAATTTATTTGCTCCTTTTACACTAACGGGAAAACGATATTTAGGCCCATTGTTGATTTGATGTTGACATTATAGTGTTGGGCCCAACCAAGACTGGTCAGTTAATATTTTGATGGTGTCATCACAAATCGAGAAATCAGGAAACAAAATGTTAGACAGTGAGATTGATTCTTATCCATATCTCGTGTTTTAAGATATCATGAAGAATGAATGAATAGTTGATCACTTATCTTAGGGCTAACGTTTTGATTTGAATCATAGTTTGGTACTGGCTTTGGAAAGCACACTTTGCTGTTTGGTTAAGGGTTATACTCAATTATAATTATAAACTTATCCAAGTGGTACACTATTGGATTAATGGGTCTGCGCTCATAACTAAATTGATGTATTCTTGTAATTAAAAACAAAGTCCTTTTTGGTTACCCTCATAACTAGAGCTTTGTTAGAGTGACGTTTGTTGAGAGATGATGATTTATTAATTTATTATATAATTAATCAATTATAATAAATAATCTATTAATATATTATATGATTAATATATTATTTTGAAATATTAATTAGAATTAATAAGAAATTAATTTGAATTAATTTTAGGATTAATTAGAATTAATTCGGATGCAAAGACTAAACCGGATTTGTTTAAAAGTTGAACACGAGAAGAGATCTAGAACCTTTCCATACGGACGATTTTGGAATGCCAAAATGCATCATGATGATAAGGAAACTGGATACTCGCCCAGTTTTGAAATATTATTATTATATGTCAAAATTAGAGTTTTTCAGGGTTTTTTAATTAACTAAAAATAAGACATTGGAACTGAATAATAGTATTCGGTTCTTAGTTTATACTTTATTTGATTTTTGTTTTTTTCGGTTTTTGTTCCAAACACCTTCTTAGATAATATATTTCTTAGTAGAATTGAACCGATTGAAACCGAATAGTGGTATTCAGTTCTTAGTTTATGATTTATTCAGTTTTCAGTTTTTTCTGTTCCGGTCCAGTTTACCGTTTACATGCCTATATATAATGGTTAATTAGGGTTTAGATTAAAAAAAAATAATAATAACATATTAATTAGGATTTCCAAAGTTGATATCCACTTAATTGAACTGAATCATTTTTAGGGTTTATATTAGAAATGATACCAAATTGATATACTAGTATTTAGTTAACCTCTGAAAACGTATAAGTCCTGCTGGTATGCGTTTGATCCTTTTTATCGTTTCCAAAGAACATACAAAACTGGAAACACCACGGAAGAACGAGCATAATTTACACTCGAAGCGTCGTGAACTCTTCAATATTACTCGTTTGATAGGTAATCACCCTGGCCTTCTGTCGCACTAAAGTTTGCGTGCAGCTGTAATTCCACATTTCAGTTCCATGTTCGATTTTTATCAATCGTCACTTTCTTATGATTAACGATACCCTAGTTCCCTTTTCAGTCCCTGTAAATAAGACGGAATTCGATTATTCATGTGTTCCTTTTCAAACATTTGCTCAGTTTAACAGATTATAAGAATTAAATTGATGATGCTAGATGTTGTTAGGTTGCTTTTGATCTGCATCTGCATCTGGTTTTCGTGGTGGTATAAGGGCTTATGAACTTTTGATTTCCAATTGCTCATGAGATAGAGTTACTGAATGAACATAAAGTTTTATCTTCTTGAAATTGATTGAGAACTAACTAGTACCTATGCTATGTTGCTTGCATTTTCAGTTATGGATCGACTTATATTCCATCTTTTAATAGGACAATATGAAAGATCTTCCATTTAAGCTTTCTTAACAATTCTTGTTTGATAAACATTAGGTAAATTTGATTCCAATACATTCCTTTCGCAACATTGATTGTTATTCACTTATTCAACTCTCACTTCTTATTCTTATAGATCTGTTTCCAAGCTTCTAAAACAACATTAAATCAAACACCATCATGGATACAAAATCACTAGCAAAATCAAAGAGAGCACATACACAGCATCATAAGAAGCATCATCATAATCAAAAGGCAAAAGCTACCACCACCTCTACAGGAGCTTCTATCACACTCAAGCCACCAGGGAATGTAGTTAAAGAACAACCCCGCCAATCTCATTTCTCACCTTCACTCCCCTCTAATTGGGACCGATATGAAGATGAAGATGATCCCATGACCAAAAGTCAAATACATGGTCAATCTAGTCAACAAAGTGATATAGTTTTACCTAAAAGTAAAGGTGCAGACTATGCTTACTTGATTTCTGAAGCTAAATCCCAGAATTCAACAAGGTTTTCTTCAGAAATCTTTCCATCTTTTGATGATTTTGTTTCTGGTAAGCTCTTGTTTGATTCATTCAAGCTCTCCTATTAGACATGTCTCTGTGTGTGCGTGTGTAGTTTTTGCATATAAAAAATAAGCACTTTTATTTTTTATATAGAAGGTTAAATCATTTTTGTTAGATTTTGATCAGGGGAAAGACTCCTTTCTTGGTGTAAGAGGAGAAAGCTTGCTATCAACAATTCAAAATGATAGTTTCTTTGTGGATGATAAGACACCTGCAAACTACGAGGTACTTAATATACTTGATGTTATTATATTCATGGTATTATTTTATTTATACATAAATTTTAATCACCATAAAGACATTGATTCATTAAACCACAATATAATTCAACTGATAATCTCCCCTTATATGTGTAGGCTTCATTTCTATCACTCAATTTGCATGCTCTTTCGAAACAGCTTGCAAAAATAGATTTACCAAAAAGGCTTTTTATGGAACCCGATTTATTCCCTCAAGATATGGTAAGTAGCATTCTTCTTTCATTGGACTTGAATTGTATAAATGGGACAAAATTTGCAATTAGTTTAATAATTTGTTATTTTTATAATTTTTTTTTTAAGTATTCTGAAAGAGAACAGGAACTGGAACCGGAACCGGAACCATCCAAACCCACCACGAGCCACAATGGTGTGAACCCAATGGTGGACCCCACACCAAACCCAAGTGAGATTCAATCAAAATTTGAACCGAAAACAGCTGAACTTGAACTCGATATGTTGTTGGATTCTTTTGTGCATGCTAATTTGAAGGAAAAGAAAGAAAAATCAAGGAAAGAAGAAAGTGTAGCATTTGATATTGATGACCTACTTAAGGAAACGTCTACTCCGGTTGAAATTGGAATTTTATCGGAGACTTCCGGAATTGTGTCCAATCCCAAATCTGAACTGCTTGATGATTTTGATTCATGGTTGGATACAATTTGATTGTTTTTATTTTTATAGAAAAAAATATGTAGAATATGAAGAAATAACCATGGGTGTTGCATTTGGATGAGTTATCTGTCATTATGTGATTTTGGTTTGTTTTTAAATCGGGAAAAACGGACCTTGGATTTGAATCTGCATGGAACTTCGTATTGTGTTTGTTACATGAGACATAAAGGTCATTAATAATGAGGATGACTGGATGAGAAGGAAAGTGTAATTTAGTGGTATTAAACTGTTTTAGTCTCTAATGAATGTCAAATGCACCTTATTTGTCTTATGCTTAACAAAAATGTGCAGAGAAGGGTTGTGTGTTTTTTTTTTTTTTTTTTTTTTTTTTTGTCTTGATCAACATTTATATACAGATTGACTGATTTCATTATATCATTTTTTTTTTTGGCAAAAATGACTATTTTGTCTTAAATGAGGTTATTTTGGACTTTGATGGGTCATTCCGACTAGTTAAAAAAATATAATGTGTATTTTTCTATCGTTTGCTCAAAAAAACTTTTCAAAAAGTTATTTTTACTCGGTGTCTGAAATATACATTCCGATGTGTATAATATTATGGGTTTTCAACAATATGTCACGTTTTCCAATGTGCTTAATATCATGGTTTTTCAATAAAATGTCACATTTTAAGTGTGTATCATATAAAATGTCATATTTTAAGTATATACTTTCAATTTGTTATGTTTAACTTTTTGTTTAGGTTTAATAAAAAATGAAGTATTTTTTTCCCCATAATTCTAGAATTATTTATTGGATTTTAGCTTTGTTTTTGAAATTTGGAATATTTTTTTGGTCTGAAATCAGAATGTTAGTCCAGGATATATTTTTTTCATTAGGGAAAAGGACTTTCGATTTAACATAAAATAGTCTGAAATGCACCATTTTGTAAAAGTTGACAATTTTATTAAAAAAAATGAGTTATTTTCTTAAATATCACATTCAAAGTGGTTATTTACTTTTATAAATAACCCAAAAAACATTGTATGGAAGTATATTAGATACTCAATTAACCGTTCGGATTGAAGTTTGAAAAGGAGTTCAACTCTCTCCCTTTCATTTTCATTTTAACTATTTCTAGAAGAGAACAAGTAACCCTATTAATGCGTTGGTTTTGCTTATATGGCAATCAACAAAGATGTTAAATCAATGCCAAACTTTTAATCAAATAAAACCTGTCTTTTTTATTCTCTTTCTTTCTCTCTCTCTCTCTCTCTCTCTCTCTCTATATATATATATATATATATATATATATATATATATATATATATATATATATATATATATATATATATATATATATATATCAATTTTTATGAAAACTTATTTCACTTAAAATTCATTCTACATTTTCATAAGCATGCCACTTTAGATTCTACCATTAGTGGGGATGAAGTCCATGGTTAAGGGAGTTATATACATTATGTGACGTCTCATTTTCGCAACAATTTATTTACGTATTTATTATTATTAGAGGAAAATTCCAAATTATAGATTCATTATTAAGAAAACCGTTTATTCCAAAATACATTTATTGAAAATCAAAGTAATATAAGAAACACGAAATCCTTAATGTTGTTGATGAGTGTGTATAGTCCCGCCTTCGTTTTCCCATGATCACCGATAAAATTTGAAAAACATAAACAACTGGGTAAACACAAAGCTTAATGAGTTTCCCCAAAATACCAGCACACAAACATATAACAACATGCATATTGGGTCCACAACTAACAGAGTGTATTACCCCTGAGTCCTCAACATGAGTCTGGCTTGCCTACCGGCCCACAGCTCATGTCTAACTTACTCCTGAGCCCACAATATAAGTATGGTTTGCCCCTTAGGCCCACAAATTATGTATGACTTGCTCCCGATCCCACAACATAAGTCTGGCTTACCTTTCGGGCTCACAACTTATGTATGCCTTGCTCCCAGGTTTGTTGGCTTTCGCACAAAGCAGGACCGCCTCAACCCACTACCACCATATGTTAACATATAAACAATCAAGGATCAAGTATGAACATAATACAGACAAAAATCAATCATACAACTTACTACCGCCTATTAGTCCTCTCAGAACACATTATCCCGCCATCAACTAACATCCATGACATACGTAACCATAAGTAACCAAATGTGAGATAGCCAACCGAACAGATGATCCAGCTCTAGAGCCTCAACCAAACAAGGAATATGCAAGAAAGCCTAGATCAAGAGTTCTCAAGCTATCCTACATGACTACATACAATCTCTAGGGCACTCCACTAGATGATAACAAGTATACCACTACGCATATAAGGATGCATACACAGATCTAGCAGATCACTATAACACATCAACATCCTATATACCAGGATACAAATCTAACAAATCACCACAACATAACAACATCCTATATACCAGGATACATAACCTAGTGGGCCAGCATTGGTGCCTTCGACCCACATGTACAGTGAGGGAACACTCACCTAAATTGAAGAACTCTGAAACACTGCGATATAATCCCTTTTCATCACTTCTTGCACCCACAAATCCACTTACACCATAACCAAACAGAATCTTAATCAATAGCCCAACATCCTCAAGTTTGACCCAAAGTCAAACTTGGTCAAAAAGTCAACGGTCAACGAAAGTCAAAGTGCAAGGCTCCTGAGTACGCCCAACGTACTTAATTTGCGTCCAACGTACTCAACGTACGCCCAATGTACGCAACCTATTCTTACTCCTCCATTAAACACTTTATCCATTAAAGCCTTTTATCCAGAGCTCAGATCTAGACTCAAAACATCGACTTAAGTAATAAAGTTTCCACCTTTATGAATTTCCATGTCTAGAAAAGGTCCAAAAGCTAAAACCCTAACTTATTAATCCATTAAAACAACATAACTCTTTTGTGGAAGGGATAGAAGGACCAATATCATATTTTATGGTTCCTAATAGCTCCATGATGGATAAAGTTTCCAACTTTATCCATTAGGATGGTCCAAACAACCAAGATCTAGTCTTTAAGTATCAAAGGGACCAAAAGTGCATCTTTCTCAACTTAATCCATTAAGTCCAAGTCTCCAACAAATCAAAATGATGTTTAGATTGATAAAGTTTCCAACTTTATCCATAACAAGGTCACAAACTTTCAAGATCTAAACTTTATGCTAAAGTGACCAAAAGCTTATAATACTCAAAACTAGCTAGATCTAAAAAAATGCATCATCAATATTCAAGCTTTATACCTCCAAAAGAAAGATCAAGGTGAACAAGGTCTGGATCCACAAGCTTCAATGCAACCAACACTTCTCCGATGAGCTCCTTCTTTTCCAAGATGTACCAAAAACACTCCAAAGCACTCAAAAACACATTCTTTTGATCATAAGGCTCAAATTAGGGTTAAGGTTTCAAGGAAGGACGTTGGGGAGGTGGGGGATGAGAATGGGAAGGGTTTGGGGAAGTTAAGGAGCTTAAATAAGGCTCAAAACCCTGAAATTAGGGTTTGGGTTTTGATCACGTAAGCCCAACGTACTCATGGTATGCCCAGCATACCAAATTGAATCTCTTCGATCATCCATGCCTAGTACGCCCAACGTACTCCATGTATGCCCAACGTACTAGGCTAAACCCAAACCTTCCTAACTTTTAACGGTCATAAATTCTTTGTTCAAACTCCGTTTTCGACGATCTTTATATCCACGAAAAGGTATTAAAGAGCCCCACAATAATATCTAGATATCTTATACTAAAAACTTCTCGAACAAAATCCTTATTTCATGCAAGAACCAGGCCTATGACTTTTCCCTTTCTGCCCTTCGTCCCAATACACACTTCAAAGGTTCAATCTCTTAACCATCATTACCTCCTTCCATAAGGACTAAACTTTACCTCCTTAAGGCCCAAAACATTTACACATTCGACTTCCGGCCCATGAACCTGAAATAAGAAACGACAGGAAGCAAGATGTTACACATTAAACAACAAATTATAAATTAAATGAAACACTATTATAAAATAATAACATTCTCAAGGTAGAGACTATGGCTGCGACAAACAACAAAGATGGAGTCATCTTCTTCGGAGGGCAGAGTGATGGAGAGAAAAGACACATGATGCTCAACAAAGAGATTATGGTTGCAACAAACATAGATGTGAAGACAATTTGCGGTGAGTACACTTCAAGTCGAAACATGCATGGTGGCTAGTAACGGGGCTGATGAGGTGGAAGCTTTGGAGCACCTCGACCTCCGATCAACATGTTTGTTTTAATTTTGGTACAATTTTCATAAATGGTCTGTGGATTTTAAAGGTGTTATTAATTTTGGTCCTATGATAAAAAAAGTATTTTATTTATTTATTATTATTTTTTTTTTTATCTTTGACTTAACATAAAATAATAATGGTGATAAGTAAAGGACCAAAAAAGCTTAATTTTGAAACCATCAGGATATTTGTATTAATTTCTCAAAATTTGGACTACACCTTGCAAAGTAAGGTAAACCAAAGGGACCGTTTCCGTATGATATCTTGCATAACTCTTATTACACTTCTCGCCGCTGCTGTTCGGATCTGTCATCGTCGCCGGTTCTTCTCCTCTCGTGTAATCGTCGCTGCATTTCGCATCTCACAAACACAGGTATTGTTGCTGCTTTTCGTACTTTCTTTGACAAACCCTAGTTGGGATTTCTTTTTATATGGATCAAACGATGATTGTGCCAGTTGGCAAAACCCCCATAAAATTTGGTCATGGTATTAAAAAGTTTCAAACCAGATGATTTGGTTTGCATTTTCGACTTTTAATACTGAGTGACATGCCTTCATTTTATTATCGATTAATGTTAGCCATCAGACGTAATACAAATTATTCTTGAATGATTGATATACAACGTATACATACCAGGTGAAACCTAATTCCATGCTTTTTCCCCTTCAGTAGCTCAAGCCTCTATCACATGACAGGATTTTAATCGATTCATACTTCCATCAGCTGGGTTCAAACATTTCAATTGGTTCAACGATTCATTCAGCCCTCACGACTGAAGCGGTTTCATCGGCTGCAGCCTTATGGTATGATTTTCTACTTCGATTTCTGATATATAATTTGATTGAAATCCGCCATTTATGATAACCTTCGGAGCTTTGAGTTTCGTGTAGATGGGGTTAGTGTTATAGTATAGTATATGTTCATTAGTTGCTGGATCATTGTATATAGGCTCTCAATGTTAATTTTTGGTTTTTGATTTTTCCACTTGTTTGAAGTCAGGTTCATAAGTATGTGGATTTTGTGCTCTTAACCAGTTTAGATATAAGCACTCAATGTTGTTTCTTAAACTGTTTTACACCATTTTAAACCAATCTAATCATATGGATAACTTTGTGTTTGGGCTTTTTATCAGGTATTAAAGATATAATTCAGAAAGATGCGATTGCTTGCTCATGCATTATCCCAACTCTCCACAAATTCAAGAGCCACACAGTTAAAAAGCATCACAAATTCATTAGCTTATAATTTCAGTTTAAGCAATCGTTTTCTTTCAACCAACAAAGGAAACGAAGGTGATATTGATTGGGGCTCTGCATCAACTTGGTCAAGTGGGCTCACTAAAGAGCATTTTGATGGGGAGGTTGTGGGCCACAAAGTAGGCGGCAATGATGGTGGTGGAGGAGGAGGGGCATTAGGGTCATCTCAAATTGTACCTACAAGTTGGAATGATGATGATGATGAAATGGAAAAGCTAAGGAAAATGGCAGCTGAAGCTTCTAGAAAAGATGGCGAATTTGCAAGTAAATGGAAGGAAAGGATGCGTGAAACTAGTTTGTTAATGAAACAGGTGATTGAGCCAGGGGCAAGAGGGTCATATTTGAAAGATTCAGAAAAGGCAGAAATGTATCGGCTTCATAAGGAGAATCCAGAAGTTTACACTGTTGAGAAATTAGCAAAAGATTACAGAATCATGAGACAAAGGGTTCATGCTATTTTATGGTTGAAGGAAGATGAAGAGAAAATGGAGAAAAAACTCGGGCACCCTCTTGATGATTCTGTTGAACAGTTGCTTGATAATTTCCCTGAGTGAGTCATTCATATTAATTATTTGTTCAAAAGACCATAATACCCTTATGAATGAATGTTATTTTTTTGCAGATTCTTTGATTGGCATGATAGGGAATTCCATGTTGCGACTTTACCATATAAGCCAGATTTCAAAGTGATGCCAGAAGGTTGGGATGGAAGCATTAAGGATCCAGATGAGGTGTTGTATGAGATTTCAATGAAAGAAGATGAAATTTTATATCAAGAATTTCTTGAGAAATTCAACTTTAACAAGATGAAGGTATAAATATAAGAAAAGAAGTTATATAATATAAAAAGTTAATATAATAGAGAAGAAATAAATGAAAGTATGTTGGTATTATTGACAGATTGAGGGGAAGGTGAAAGTGCATAAGTACAGCAGGAGGCGTCCAACAGAGGGATGGGAGATTACAGTTGAGAAGATGGGCCCACGTGGGAAGCGGGGAGATGGCGGTGGTTGGAAGTTCAAGAGTTTGGCTGACGGCTCCACCAGACCACTTAATGATTATGAGAAAATGTTTGTGAAACGAGAGAAACCTCGCAGGAGACGCAAGATTCTACACCCAAAATAAGTTATTTGATATTTTAGGATTTTAGGATTTTAAGATTTGATTCCACCTTTTGTTTTTGTTTGTGTCAAATGTAGTGGCACTATCTTTTTTTTTTTTTTTTTTTTGTTTGTTGGTTGGGTCCTACTCTACTATATAAATGCTATGCCAAAGCTTTGAGCACAAGGGTGTTTATGTGTTTGGTATGCAAAAAATTTGAAATGAAAGAGAGTTTGTTTCTGTTTCATGTCTTTGGAATAAAACTTGGGAATTAAGATATTGATATTAATAACCACATTGTTGCTTGAAAACCGTTGACAATCTTTTTTGACTTTTCTGCAATCGATCACGATGTACAAAAATCCAGAATTTTCGAAATCATCGAACTACTTTGAGAAAAAGTTTGAAATTGTAGTGAATTTCAAAAATTTAGTATTTTTAATTAGTTTTTTTTTTAAATGTTTATAAATTAGTTTGAAAATTCAGTATTTTACAATTTTCAGAAGTATTAATCTACCTATCTTAATAAAAGATTCCTCTCTGCCATGTGTCTCATTCTACATCCATTTTTCGTTCAATGTGATTTACCCATATTGCTCTTCTTTGTTTCAACATCCACTCATCCCTGTAATCCGGAGCTTCCATCTATTCCTATTAATCTATCTATTATTGATGATTTAATTGATGATACCTAAAATCAAGGAGTGAGGTTTGAAATTCAAGGGGTGAGGTTTTGAAATTCACAATTTGTATCTTTAGGATTTATAAAATTATAGACATCAGATTATATCATTTGGTTCCTCCTCTGTAAATCAACCACCACCCCACTTTCTCCTCCATCAATCACTGATTTAGCCCTTCCACCGCTCCCAATTTGATGCATCTCACCGCCTCCGCCATGTATTCTCTTTGCAACAACATGTGTACCACTTTGCCACTGTCGGTGATTAGGTTGTTCCTACAGTAACTGACCTTCGCCCTACCAAGAAGACGCACAAGCCAAGATTCCCAAGTTAAGCCCTATGCTTTCACGAAACCACCAATAATCATGCTTATATGTACTCCGACTGTGAACCCTAATTCTCTCCGGTAAGCATCAGATTTGAATTTTTCAAATTTTACTTAGATACACAACATCAATAAGGGGAAAATGCTTATGCCATACATGTTTGGTGGATATGTTGTTTTTTTAATAAAAGAGTTTCAATTTCACTTTGTGTTTTAATTTCACTTATTTTTGCTTCTATTAATAGTGAGCCGTATAATTTCCAGTTACTATTCATTCAGGTTTAGAGAATTCATCTCTTGCAGGAAATGTTAATTTCTGCTTTCCGCCATCTAGGCATCATGCACCTATTTACTTATTGTTCAACAATCTTGAGCATGATTTCTTTTGCTAATGTGATTTCTTATAAGCAATGTAACTTGTAGATACTTCTAAAGTTGGTATGCACAATAATATGTTATAATTGATGGAAATAGCCTCTCAAATCTATCTATACATGTAATCAAACTTGGATTCAGTACAAAAGTGATGGGTTTTGAGCATAACAAACAATTCTATGTGTGCATGCAATCCTAAATAATTTAATCTACGTTTTCTCTAATTAAACATAAAAATTGAACAACAAAGCATAAACCCTAGCATGTTTCTATAAAATTTTGAAATCAACAAATAGGGTTATAGAATCATACCTTGATTAGTATGTAGTAATAGCAATCTTAATCCAAGCTTGAAAACCTTTGGTAGCAAGCGCCACAAGTGTCGTGCCTCTAATGGCTTACACCCAAACCCTAGCAACCAAGGAAACTATATATATATATATATATATATATATATATATATATATATATATATATATATATATATATATATATATATATATATATATAGAGAGAGAGAGAGAGAGAGAGAGGAGAGAAGAAGAGAATTTCGGCCCTAAGCCTCTTGGAATTGTAAGTCACAAAATTCTAAACACTAATGTGTTTATATAGGAGTCTAGGAATGTGTTGGATAAGACAGGTATCACCAAGATAACCCTAATCTTTTAGCATCCTCCCTAAGGCATCTAAGGCACCCTTAAAGCCCATGGAAACCCTAGAAAGCATCTAGAATTCATCCACCACTTATGGGAGGTTCTAGAACTCCTCAATGCTCAATTATTGAATATTGTCACCTTTAGTCCTCCTACTTTTAATTAATCTAATTAATCCCAAAATTAATCTAATTAATTTCTGATTAATTATTAATTAAATAATATTATTTATGATTAATATATTATTTTCATAATACACTAATAAATCATTCATTTTGATTTCTAATTAATTTACTAACCAAATAATAAATTAATAAATCAATCTTCTTTCTCTAAAAGTCATCCTATTCAATTGACAAGTTTGTGGGCAACCCAAAAGGACTGTGCTACTATCAATTCAAGTTTATACCAATTATAGTTAATAGCTTAGACACCTAATCCAATAGTCTCCCACTTGGATAAGTCTAATAACTATAATTGCCCGTATAATTATCGAATTTACTAGCAAATTGTAGCTACCAAAATTCGCTGTCGAATTTTGACCGAGTCAATTGCGTGTCCTAAGATAAGTGGTCAAATATTCCTTCGTTCTACAAGATATTGTATAGACATGTGACATGGATTATAATCAATCTCATTGTCCAAGTTTTGTTTCCCGATTTCTGATTTACGACGACTGAAATCAGACTACTAATTGAACACATCAATTCAATCCAGGCTTGGACAAACACTTTAGATGTCATCATCAAATCATGACAGTGTTAATTCACTACTTACTTCCAAAAGTACGAGCGACTGTGGATGTTTGAATAATCCAATAATTCAGGAAGTGAAACATGTGAAGTGAAGCACAATAATAACCTAATTAATTATGGTCTCAAAACTATTGAATATAAATAAAACCCTTATTATTTAATCACCATATTAATTAGACTTTATTCATTCTATAATGTTTCAAGTAATCAACTAAACAATTGAATTAAACATCAGTCATGCCATGTTATAAACATACATATTATGTCTCTTTATGGTACTTCCTTTGTGAACAAATCGATTAGATACTAATCCAATGATGCTCATTTCATAATTTCAAATTCTTGTAACTACTAAATGTGTTAGAGTTCAACCTTACATGCAATATCCCTTGTGTGATGTAGAGGCTTCAAAGTCACATATACTTTGCTAATGATATTACAAAATGTTCCATTAAAACTTTGTTACTTAAAACAATTCCATGGAAATGAAGTCTCAAATTCAAGGTACACACCTTGAACACCTTCCTTGCATTAAAGTTTCCAACTCACATGCAAATTTTAACAAACAACTTCTACTATGGAAATATTTTCATATCCCTATATGACCATATATTCTGGATAAGAATCACCTCTACCCAGAATTATGTCAATATGGTCTGTCCATTATAATACTATACTTCCAACTGTCCACAAGCAACCAATCTTTAGTAAACCTCAGACTGTTCTTCACAGTTGTTTAACAACTTTAGTCACACAAAGTTCTAGTCCTTTTTCCCTCTTAATGTTCATGACATATGAAAAATCAGAACAAGTGAATATTATAGCATATTTAATCAATCCTATATCCGAAGCATATGAGATTCGATTCATTATGTCTTACATAAAGACTATAATATTTCTATATATTGAATTTCCTATGTTGTTATATATATATATATATATATATATATATATATATATATATATATATATATATATATATATATATAAGACTAAGTTCCATTAAAAACTTCAATCTAAACTTTTAGAATTGAAACGAAGTATGAATTCCCTCTCCCCAAAATCTTTCTGTAGCGAAACAATTCCCAAACTTTACAATTTGCAAATTTGAAATCTTTGTTTCCTACAATTAGTATTGCCAACCTGCAATACATAGCATAACAATTATGTTCCTATTAGCATAACAATTATGCTCCCACTAGTTTTGACATGTATCCAGAAATCAATTGGACTTCTAGAAATCAACATTATTGACTTTCTTACTAAAGTACATATTTACTTCCAGAAATCAACTGGACTTCTAGAAATCAACATTATTGACTTTCTTGACATTTGTTTAACAATTATAGTCCTTCTTAATGTGTTTAGCTTAAACCCTTGTTCTCTAGGATAGATCTTTTTCCAGAATCCTTATTACTCCACCCAAAGCATGAAAACCTAGATCTAGGTCTGAAACACCCAATGAACACGTAAAGTCTCGGACTTTACTTCCATGCATGACCCTTTTGGGCTTAAAGCACGGATAGTATGCAACCAAACGGAAAACATACATCGGATCTAGAAGGACTCTATCCTATAGAATACCTAAATAACTTATCATTTACAGGGATACCACCTCATACACTTGAGTTGAAAATAAACACGCCCATAATGCTACTGAGAAACATCAATCAACGAGAAGGTTTATGTAATGGCACCCGTCTTATTATATCACAGCTCTTACCGACTGTTATTGAAGCAACCATAATAACGGGAACATGCATTGGACGGAGGGTTTACATTCCTCGCATAAAATTCATCCACAGGCCATCAGATCTACCCATTACATTTTCAAGAAAACAGTTTCCAATTAAATTATGCTATGCTATGACCATTAATAAAAGTCAAGGACAATCACTAAAAAAAATTGAATTTATCTATCACAGCCAGTTTTTTCACACGGACAATTATATGTAGCATTGTCCAGGGCTACTTCTCCTACTTCGTTAAAGATTATCATAGAAACAAATGAAAATGACAGACACGATCAAACAAAGAATGTCGTATATAAAGATCTATTACGCAAGGTCACTCCAAAAGAGGTCCATCGTATCATTACCATATACCCATTTCGTACACATACTCATACTATCTATATTACCATACTTGAAACCGTTAATGAATATTTATACATATTACATATATGTTTTTTTTATATTACTGGATTTCATACTTTTTATCCCGCTATAACATTTACCTACAGTCAACAATTACTTACATGCTTTTAGTCTTATCAGAATCGAAGTACAGACCATGGTTACCATATCTGACCTAAAATGCGATGGTGTTGGAGCCCCTATACAGGTTAGAATCCTTCACAAATGGAAACATGATGTTTGTCGGTATGAAACCTGGTACCTAGCTGTTGACAGATTTGTAAGCTTATTATAGACAACATTCATTTCTGATGTACATATAACACATACCATTTTGAAAGATTCATATATATATATATATATATATATATATATATATATATATATATATATATATATATATATATATATATATATATATATATATATACATATACATATATGCTACAGGGTGATGCTATACAGATCCTTGGACAACGAACCAATCAAGCTTACATAGAATCCATACTGAATGTTTCTAATTGTTACACTATATCTGAGTACAGTTGTCCTGAATTGGATAGACATCAAAAAGTGCTAGAAAATACTTTCTATATCGATGTTGGTCTCAGCTCCATTATCAGTCCACTTCCAGATATAGTGACCATACCAACTACTTGGTTTCACTTTGTTTCCAAACCACAATTGATAGATCTTGGAGAAACTCCACCGTATTTTCCAGGTAACAACATAATCTGATTGTAATTTTTTGTGGTTACATCAATCAAGTATTTATAAAATTACGATTTTAGACTTCATTAGGGTGCTATCAAAGATCAGAGATTGTACAAAACAAGATGGCCAGTCCTTATCCTTCTTATTCTTATGGATGACAGGTATTACTTACAATATTCAACAATCATTTAGAACATGTTTTTTTTTTATACTAACAACATTATGTTAAAAAAAATTACAGCGGTAACGAAATCGCAATCAACCTATGGAAAGAATGCATTACCGTTCCAACAAAATTCGATCGCAGCCTACTTATTCCACTCCCCGCTATCACAGTGGTAGTTGTCACAAATCTTAAACCCTCCGTTTCGGCCGGTATGATACATTTACTAAACAAAAAAATATACATAATATCATATTCATTAACCCCTATATTTAAACCTATCCTTACAGGAATGCTACGTCATGGATCATCACATGCGACTCATATATATGTGAATCCACAAATCCAAGAAACTACATCCCTTATAAACCTGTAAACTCTACATGCTATATATATCTCTTAAAAACCCATTACCCAAAATTAATACTTATAATTATTTCAATGTCACATCAGTTTTAGTGGTCCTATGCGTCCACAGTCAGCACCTTCGGGAATACCAACAACCTTGAAAGACATCAAATTGAAAATGCGGTCGGAACTACTGGTAAACGATCTCCTACATAACTCACATTTGTTAGATACATATTATAATATATCGACTTATAATTGCATATCAATAGGACAAAACATTTATGGTGAAAAGCATCCATCACAGAGTTTGTATTCCAAGACAATTGGTGTCAGATAACATGTCCGACATGCAGAGATCCAATATTTAAAAGAGGTCCACATTGGTTTTGCAGTGCACACGCAACCATTGAAAAATCATCACTAACGTAAGTACCTTTCTCCATTAATACAAAACATACATATCTTAGCAAACATGCTAACAGTCAACTTCCATATGCAATCATAGATTTAGTGTGATGATAACAGACACAACTGACACTTTACAAGCCATCGTATCTGACACCTCATCTCGGAAACTGCTAAATGCCAATCTCGAAACCTCTCTCTCCGAAAACACTTCCATTAATAGAAAAGTATTACCAACAACTATCACCAAACAGAAAGGAGAAATTAAAATATGTCCATCCAGATGCTCAGAACATCCACTTCAGAAAATTTACGTTTCATAATAATCGATCTTGAACCATCAAAAACCGTCCCGCAGACAACGATTCCAGCAACCCCTTCCGGGATTCCACCGACAAGGTCCACATCACTACATACCCCACCGGACACACCGATATCAACAACACATGCTGCACGGAATCTGTCATTTACTACAAATGGTATGTTTCATATGTTAATATACACATCTGTAAAGCCAGATCCATTTTTACAACATCGCTTCTTTAATCTATCATAGATGACGCACCCCCATCCGGAGATGCAAAACGCAACCGAAAGAGATGAAGCACCAAATTCAGGCTCTTTCACTCATGTTTGCTTCCTTTTGTTGTTTTTCTTAGCTATCATCATGTACAACTTTTTTTACTTTTGAACCATCTATGAACACAAGTATGTACAGTTTTAAATACAATAAAAACGGACAATGCACTTGTGAAAAACAATTATGTTTACCAATTCAACATATATAAATCGAAAAAATTATGCTCCCATATCTAATTCAAAACACTAATGCTATATAACAGTTTTCACATTTGAAGTATCTATGACTGCAACAATCTATAGTTTTTATACAAATAAAAAAATACCGAATAACACGGTTGTATTTAAAAAATTTATCTTCACATTTGAAGTATCTATGACTGCAACAATCTATAGTTTTTATACAAATAAAAAAATATCGAATAACATGGTTGTATTTAAAATTTTTATCATAAACAAAAAATTATAAACGGCCAAATTGTGTACGAGAATTTTACACTAAACCAAAAGAACCACTTTCTGATAAAAACCATATCCTAAAACTATAAAGATTCAAATCTGAATATTTTAAACACACATATAAATAAATAACCAAAAAAAATTTACTTCTCCAATACAATATTTAGATAGAATAATTTTTTTTTTCCAATTATCTATATCGCAAATATTTGTTCCATCGGCCTGCCCACAAAGGCCTCCAAATTACGGCCTATATGATATAAATCGCATTATACATAGTAGTGAATTCAAGAGTTGGGCTTATATAAATCAACCTCCAACAACAATCAAATTTTATAAAAGCCCATCACATGAATGTAACTAAAATCTAACAACGTGGAGCTCTTTGTTAGCCACACAATGCTCTTTGTTAGCCACACAATGATCTATACTCTAACACAATATCTTTAAAATCAAATGTTGACCATTGTTGCAAACATTTATTCCACCCATCGAACATAAAGCAACAAAAAAGAAAAAAAATTAAAGACAACACACTATTCCTATCTACCACTTCACTGTCATCAATACACATACACAGTTTCAATAACTCTAGCCGCCTTTACATCACTTCCGAAATCATGAATCATTTAAGTTGAAGAACTAAATCGTCATCACCATTAATACACAATCTATAAATCTACTAACCCCATCACCATTCCATGTCCCATCTACTCATACTATCAGTGCAAAGAAAACCAGTGAGCTTGAAAATATGAAACCTGCAGAAATGAAAAAGATCATCCAACTCCTCATCCTTCATGCGGAAGAAGAAAAAACAACATTGGCAAACGTGGAGAATGACTACTTCTTACACGAATAGCTCAGGAAAGAAATAATGGAGAAAGTGAGCTGTCGTCCCAAGTATGCAAACTATCTTCAGATGAAAGCCGTTCTCGCCACCAGCATACACGACGGAGCAAAAGCAATCCAAACCATCTACAGCTTGAAGAGAGAGACTGAGTCGATCATTGAGAAGATGAAAATAGAGATGAAAAAGATTCCAGAAGACGATCAGCCATACATGGACTAACGGACCACGCCAAAACAACCACCTCTTTTGCTCTTTTGCACAACGTCAGGTCTTTTGATTATCATCATCCTTTTATTTCCAAAAATGTAAACATGTTTAACAAATATATGGCGTGGTTGACCGTTCTGTTGACTATATATTATTCTAATTGTTAACACAAATATCCACACACATCCATATATTACCGACATATCGAATAAACAAAATATATAACACTTCTTTTAAGGCTATGCACCAAAAAAAACAGAAAGATAAACTAAACACGCCACGATCTACCCAAATAGATAGGCCATCATATACCAATCTAAGATTCCATAAATCTATAAAAAAAAAAATTTAAATTATCTCATACCCATACATTTCCTATATAAAGCATCACTTTCTTTAACTTACCAGCAAACAAAAGATGGAAAACATTATCACACAATTAATAGAGCAGGCAAACACCATGAAGAACAACATCGCTATGGTACAAACAACCTACGCCACCATCTCTACCATAAGACAAAACCTTCTGAAAGAATCACCACCGTTTCTACAATACGCTTACTACGTCATCACCACCGAACTCATTAAAGATATCGATAAAGAAATGGCTATGATGATGGAATCTTTCGAAGCGATGCATGAAACATTCAACATCGTCATAGAAGCGTATTCCAAGATCCTGAAAGATCTTCCCCACATATAAAATCTACAAAACAGCGAATGTCCATTTCTCACCGATATCAACAATGTAATCTTCTATATGCTTCCATTAACGCTGCTAATATCCGTATTTTGGTAATATCGACTATGTAATGTTGAATTTTCATATGTTACTAAACATATGTTCAACGGTAAATTAGTGTTATGCGATGTTTAATGTTTCATACGTTGAACATATAAATATCCGTATTTTCGTAATATCAACTATGTGATGTAAATTAGTGTTTAATGTAATGTTTAATGTTTCATACGTTGAACATATGTACAACAATAAATTAATATTTAATATTTCATATGTTTCAGTTACGTAGTGTTTCATATGTTTCTACTAACATTACGCGCTTCAAATATCAAAACAAACATATCTGACCCCGCGAAGCGGGGTGACTCAACTAGTTTTTCTTAAATATATATTGTAAATGAAATTGAAAATTTAGGTAGGTCCTAGGACCTACCTTTAGACATACTAGATACGCACTTGATTAAAATCGTAAAGGTAATATCTATAACAACCTTCTCGTCTTCAATATCACCAAAAATATTTTCAGTTGTATTATTTTTATTCATCACTTCATCTTGTACAACCTACATTTTCAAATATAAAATATGAACACAAATATTTATATATGTTAATAAAATTAAAAAAAATAATGTAGCGTGTAACTAACATGTTCATCATATTTTCCTTGGAATACTACAGGCTCTTTAAAACTTATTATGTCCTTCCAAAAATCTTCATTATTCACTTCTTCAACAAAAATCTCTGTAGGTTGTCGGTTCATAAACACATGCTGCTCCAGTGCATGTAGCCATTTCAACACCTCGTCTAGGTTGTGTTTCCCACTGCCCCTACCTCTACCATGAGAGCGACCACTGGACAACATACTAGACGAAGATTCGTCTTGTCTCCTAAAATGGTCCTGTACTGGGGATGGAACTGATTTCCGTTCACCATATACATACTCTTGAAATGACATATAATAACAAGATGTCATCTCACCATCACTCGGTAACATGTTTTATCTTGGTGGTTGTCCCTCCTAAAAAATTAAACATATTAAAAATGCATATAAAAGTATAATAATGAAGTTTATTTATAATAAAAAAATATTTATAAACCTGTATCTTTGAAAAAATCTTGTTCACGTCAACCCATTTAAATTTTTTTGTCCCACTCCATCGTTTCATCCGAGGCATGTCTCTATTTTTTCTCAATACAAATCCACATGCACGGAGAGCCGGAAGTATCTCATATATCCATATCTACAATTTTTTACAATTACAGTAATAAAAGTTAAAATAAAAATAAAAAACATAACAATAAAACAATTAAAATATAAGAAAATTTTTATACCCTTATTAGACCCGTAAATCCTGAGACGGAGTATTTTAAAGTTTGACGACGCTCAGGAAGTGATAAATATTTATTTATGTATCCTTAAGGTCATCATAAGTAAAATCCCAAAGATAGCTACCCCAAGCGAAACTAACAAAACAAAACAAAAATAGTTATAATATAAATTATAACTTTTATAAAATAAAACTTTTAACGTAAACAAAATATACCTGTTCCAGACATCCAAATTCTCAGCAAAAAAAAAAAAAAAAAAGAAAACCAATCTTGTGGCACCCGATCATTTATTTCTTTTCCCAAAAAACCTTCACACAAAATGTATATCAAACATACTCTGACTGCATCGGCGTCGTCAACTTCTAAGAATGTTTGATTTAAAATTAAACTTTTCAGGTCGCCGATTTTCACCGAACTATTTGTATGGTTCGGAAATAGCCGCTCACACAATAAACATCTTTTTTTTACTAGTTACTATTTTTTCCGACACTTTTTTCCCAATGTTTTTTGGATACTCCCCAAAATTGAAGCCGGTTATCAAACAAAACTCTTCCGACCCATATACCATTTTCGTATTGTCTACTCTAAAATATAAGCGTTTTATTCCATCTGGAGATAAAACAGGGTCCGGTCGGATCTGATGAAGGAACATTTTATGAAACAACAATCCGTCCCCTTGTAAACGAGGGACTTCCAACAAATAACCAAATACGGTATCTTTAAAAATGTCACGCCTGACACCATCTAAAACTTCAAATATTTCTTATATATTACAGCCCGAGCCTTTTAAGTTTATAATTGCTTTCACATTTAAATAACTAAAATCATGCTGCAAAAAACACAAAAACATATTAGAGAACTAAACAAATATTTTGTTTTTAAAATATATGATTATTAAGTGCAATAAAAAACAATAATATACACATAGTATAACAATTTTTCAACTTAAACAACAAATATATAAACAATTTTTCAAGTTATACGACAAATATATTTACGATAAAAAACAATAACATACACAAATAACCAAATAACATTTTGTTAAACGATTTTTCAACTTAAATGACAAACATATAAACAATTTTAAACTTTCTAATTATATAAAATAACATTTTCTAACAATTTTGCAAACAATTTTTGCAAGTTATACAACAAATATATACAATTTTGCAAATAAAATGACAACCAAATTAACAATTTTGCAAGTTATACGACAAATATATACAAATTTTCAAATTAGACGACAAATACAAACAATTTCTAACAATACTATAAAAAAAATTATACTTTAAAAACAAATATATATAAATTTTCTACTTATACAACAAATATATATATATATATATATATATATATATATATATATATATATATATATATATATATATATATATATATAAACGACTATTATGCACATAATGTAATTTAATTATTTTTCAATTTATAGAAACAATTACACGATAAGAATATATAAATTTTCAACTTATACAACAACTAAACAAACGACAAATAACATATTGTAAACATTATTCTAACAATTTATTTAACTAATAACTTAAAAAAATTAGCATAATTTAACCATTTTACTAAATCTACAATCACCCGATGCACACTTTACGCAATCTTTACTTGTACATTCAAACAACCACTAATAAAATAGCATTTAAACTTCAAGTATACTAATAACAATTATTAAAACTATCAAATACAACTAAATTACCCTTTCACAAACATTATAATTTTTATTTTTTTACACTGACTAATACAATAAATAATAAAATAAAAAAGAGTTAAAACATTTAAAGAGTTAAAATCTAACCATATTTGCGGGATTGTTGAAATAATCCTGTTCTTCAAAAAACCGCCAAAATTGCGAAAATCGCCCCGAGAGAGAGAGAGAGAGAGAGAGAGAGTTTCTGTAATGAAGAGTGAAAAATGAAGAAAAAAAACTTATATAGGAATTTCGGGATGAAATCGCAGGTGGAATAGCCCAAATCGCAGATGAACTTTTCCATCTGCGAATGTACAAGCAGCTAAGCACAATTGTGCTTTAGCTGCTTGTACATTCGAAAGCCCAAATCGCAGATGGGGCTATTCCATCTGCGAAATTGGGGGCTATTTTTGCAATTTCGATTTTTTTTGGTTATTTTTGTAATGTAATTAGTATAAATGGTTATTTTTGTCAGTTTCTCTTATAAAAATTTACAACCTTTCCTTTTGCCGTTGATCGCTTTAAATTCCGACGCTTTGTATTGGTTCCTTGGTTCCTTAAAGAATAATGGTTCTCTACTAAACTTTTATATATATATATATATATATATATATATATATATATATATATATATATATATATATATATATATATATATATATATATATATATATATATTGTAAAACTTGTTATTGCGTTAAAAATAATATGTTTTATAAAAAAAAAAAAAAAGTAAATATTGAAGATGCGCTTAGATTGTAGAGCAATTTAGAATAGAGTAACAGGGATAGGTGTTAGCAAGTTAGGTATTGGCCAAATGTCATAATGATTAAAATTATCTAGGGATGCCACATTTTGTCAATATGATAATGTATTTACCTGTAAATTAATTCAAACTTTCCTTTTCATATCAAAACTAGTATATTCGTATTTTTTTATTCTAATCAATTATCCTTTTCAATTTTAAATAGTATATTTGTATTAAAAAATAATAATTTATTTATTACGCATAGCATCAATTTGTCTCTATTATATCATTTTCATAAATTCACAAGTTCTAAAAATAAATGAAAATCCAAGTTTAAGCTTTTATCTAGACTGAAAATGATCCTTCTACTGCTTTGATTAAGTAAATCTTAATACATATAACATATACCAAAATAATATACTATGGTATAAACTTTCATATTATAATTTACATTAATAATTTTATACAAGTTTAGAACACACAAAGAGAGTAAAGTAATGTTGACACTTGTCCATTGACATTATTATCATAGAAAAACATAGGAAAAATAGTTTCTTTCCCTTTTCCTCTTGCTATTTTAAGACTTATAATAATAATTTTTTGATATAGAAAAAAAAAAAAAAAAAAAAAAGAAGGTTGAGTGTATATCTGCTCCTTGGTTTGCTGACTACAGCATCTAATGAATAATCTGATTCCCATTTTTCTAACCAAAAACCTCTATGGCAGGTTACTCTCTTGTCGTTTTCTTCCTTCTTCTGGCATTATTTGCATTACCTTTGGATGCAAAATACAAAACTAGAGATTGGAATTAGCACTTTTTTCACCTTTTATGACCTCTAAATGTCCCCAAAGCCCCACCCCATTTCATTTTCAACACCCCTTTTTTCTTCTCTGATCACCAGCAGCTATTCTACAGAATCTAGGGTTTTCAAGACTGAATATGCACCTGTTTTAGACAAAACCCAGGTGACAATCTTCTTTGTTTCACTGTTTTCTCAATTCTTTAACTGATTTTGGTTTTAGGGTTCCATGAATTTGAGTTTACTTCTTGCCGATTGCTGTTACTTGATAAAGATTGTATCTGCTTCTTTCGTTTGCATGGTTTCATGTGGGTTTTTCCCTAAATTAAAGAATCTTGTGTTTATACCGATCAAAAAGAGTTCTTAGTTCGTCATGTTTGTATCTTTTCGTTTTCTGGTATATGGGTTT
Organism: Lactuca saligna; assembly: GCF_052625555.1. Classification (NCBI taxonomy): domain Eukaryota; kingdom Viridiplantae; phylum Streptophyta; class Magnoliopsida; order Asterales; family Asteraceae; genus Lactuca; species Lactuca saligna. The sequence continues at coordinate 98,000,084 of NC_136424.1, read as the reverse complement.
TCCAGTTTTCTTGATTTGAACTTAATGGAAGTCATAGTTTTTGTTGATTTTGTTTGCTTTCTGAGAATTTGAAGCGTATGAAACTAAAATATAAATAGATTATTGAGGTTTGTGCTAATTGAGTGTCTTCTCCTTCAAAATGTTACCTTTATTTTCGATCACAGTCGTGGTTCTGCAACTTTTCAGACAAAAAAATGGGATGATTTCGACGGTTTGAATCACAAAAAGTGGGAAAATTTCAATCCTTCCTGTTGAAATGACCACCGAAAGCCCAATCAGAATCATGGATGCATTCGGGAAACAATCTACGAACATGAACATCGAGGACCTGGGATTACTCTTGAAAGCTCAAAATTTTCAAGAAAAACAGAAAACTTCACCTCCCAATCGAAGCGGAAGTGCTCCTCCAAGCATGGAAGGTTCATTTGCCGCCATTGAAAACTTCATGTCGAGACATAAAATTTCTCAAAATATGTCTGAATCTGAAGAACAGCTTCGCGCGGATCCTTCTTACATTGCGTATTACTCGAACCACGTCAATTTAAACCCTAGACTCCCTCCACCTCTAATCTCAGATGAAAATAGACATATGTTTGTAGGAAATAATCAAAGACTGACATCTTTTGATGATTCTTTCCGCCCAAATCAGAGTAATCTTTCCACCCATAAAGAAGAATCAGACGATGATCGATCACCAAAACAGGTATCTTCAGATTTTTCATAGAAACATAACTGATTCCTGTTTCTCTCCGAGTTTAATCATAATTCATAATACTAATCGTCTAATTCCATACAGGAAGAAACAGAGGAAACAGATGATCATGATACGGGGCGACTTTTGTATTCAAACCCCCCTCCATCTTCCATTAACACAACTTCAATTAATCATTCACAAGACAATCTTCCGAATGCAGAAAGTCAAAGTCAAAGAGACCGAAGAACAATGTTTCAAGTATACGGGCCGGGCCCACAACCTCAAACCTACGTTAACATGAACCAATATCTTCAAAGTCCCTCAAATTCAGTGACATCACAGTCTCCATATGCATCGGGTTCATATATGATGACGGGTAATCCTGTTTACCCGAATATGATTCAATCTGGATACTTCCCTCCTCAACAATACGTAACCGGATATGCTTTCAATCATCAACCTTCGCTTTCACCTTATGTAACTGGATACCTCCCTACAAATCCTGTTCATGTCCCTATGCCTTTCGATATCACTGCATCTCAAAGCTTCATTGGTCAAAATCAAAGTCAAACCTCTGGTGTTAATTTGCAACATTTCAACAAGTTCTATGGTCACCCAGGATTACAAATTCAACCTCCATTTCTTGAAAGCTTGCAGATTTCTTCTACACATGGGGATGATTATCAGATAATACCAAAACAACAATCTTTAGGACTCATGGGCCATAATTTGAATTCAAGAAGAATAGATACTCATACTATGAATCCTTACTATTTTGGGAACCCAACAAATTCTGGTATTTTACAGTTTCCACCCTCGGGTTTTGCTAGTCCACCTGTCCCAGGATCTCCAATTGGTGGGGTCGGTTTCCATGTTGGGAGGAATGGAGTGAGGTCACCTTCAGGTTCTTATGGTGGACATCAGGTTTTTAAAGATCCTAAAACCTATTCATTTCTTGAAGAATTGAAATCTGGGAAAGGTCGTAGGCTTGATCTTTCTGATATTTTTGGGCACATTGTTGAATTCTGGTGAGTAAGAATTGTGACTTTGGGTTAATTTTAAGTTGATAAAGAGCTTTTCCTTATGGTTTTAAGATGAAATAATGTCATCTTTGTAATTTTTAATTTCAGTGGTGATCAACATGGAAGTCGATTCATTCAACAGAAGTTGGAAATCTGTAGTGTTGAAGAGAAGGAATCTGTATTTAAAGAAGTTCTTCCTAATGCTTCTAGTTTAATCACCGATGTTTTTGGTAACTATGTTATTCAAAAGGTATGCATGGGGTGATTCCGTAATTTTATACTCTAATCACTTGTCCAAAGGTGTAATTTATATTTTTTTTTTTAATAATTAGTTTGTTGTATTCCAGTTTTTTGAGTATGGAAGTACTGAGCAAAGAAGGGAGCTTGCAAACCAGCTGGAAGGTCAGATATTGCCTTTAAGTCTGCAAATGTATGGTTGCCGAGTGATCCAAAAGGTAAATATATTTCCTATGTGAAATGTCTAAAATACCCTCGCGAAGGGATTTTTGCAATATCTAATGATTTTGGTGAATTTGTGTTAGGCCCTTGATGTGATTGAGCTAGAACAAAAAATCAAGCTTGTTTGTGAGCTAGATGGACATGTTTTAAGATGTGTTCGTGATCAAAATGGAAATCATGTGATACAAAAATGTATAGAAAGTATTTCAATGGAGAAAATAAAATTTGTAATCTCATCTTTTCGTGGTCAAGTTGCATCCCTTTCAACACATCCGTATGGGTGTCGTGTCATTCAGGTTCGTTTTTTTTTTTTTTTTTTTTTTTTTTTTTTTTTCTGAATTTCCAATAACAATATTTAAAATAATGTTCTTGATTTAAATCTCTAAATCTTTAAATCTTTTTTTGTTGTTGATATAGAGGGTACTAGAACACTCCACAGATGAATTACAAAGCCAGTTTATTGTTGATGAGATATTAGAGTCTGTTTACACTCTGGCACAAGATCAATATGGCAATTATGTAACTCAGGTTTGTTTTTTAATTTCCATTTGGTAAATTTAAAGTACTCGAAGCCCAAATTTGGTGGGCTACAAGCCCACAACTTAAGGCTTATAAGGGGCCCACCTAAATTCTCACTTTCTATAATATATGATTCAGCATGTGAGATGAGTTGAGTTGAGTTGAGTTGAGTTGTTATGAAATTTGTAGCATGTGTTAAAGAGGGGAAAACCGGAGGAAAGAAACCAAATTGTACACAAGTTGAAAGGACATGTTGTACAACTAAGTCAACATAAATTTGCATCAAATGTTATTGAGAAGTGTTTGGAATATGGTGATTCTGCTACAAGAGGAGTCTTGATTGAAGAGATCATTGGTCTTGGTGACAATAACGATAATTTATTGGTGAGTACCTTTTTATGAATGAGTGTATAAACGTTTCTTACATGGTATCAGAGCAAACAACAAACAACAGACAGATGATAGATGTTTTTTTTTTTTTTGATGATGTTGCAGGCGATGGTGAAGGACCAATTTGCAAATTATGTTATCCAGAAGGTTCTTCAAACATGTACACCGGATCAACATCAAGTGTTACTTGGTCGAATAAAGATTCATCTCAATTCATTGAAGAAATATACTTATGGAAAACATATTGTTGCTCGCTTTGAACAATTATATGGTGAAGGTGAGTGAGTTATCTCATATTTTCTATCTAAAGACATGGATTAAGTTATTTATTTATTTTTGTAGAGTTTCAAGTGTCTGGATCATAAAGTGCTGCTGAGTATATTACTGGTGAAGTAGAGAAATTGGACGATGGAGAAAAAAAGTGTGTATTTGAAGCATGGGTTTTTGGAAAGTGGGTAAAATATAGAAGTATCAATCGACATGTTGTATAGATACAGTCGTTATGCATAGTGATGCTGCTGTAAATTCGTGAATTATTTGTCTTAAGTTTGTGGTTGTAATGTCTGGATATTGAGTTTTTAGCTAGGAAGGTCTGAAGATGAATGTTTCTCTTTCTCCTGTCACATGAATATCATTAAAATAAGGGTTAATTCTATTTTCGGGTAATGAATTGTTATATTTGTTGTCACTAAAGGTTTGATGTTGATATCATCTTTTTACAAAATCACTACAATAATACGAATATAGTTTATGGAAAAACAAATAACATTCTTATAGAATCATTAATCCTTGAAACGAAAGATTCACACACACACACACACACTAAAAAATTTCACATCTTTAATACAAAATCGATGTAAAAGAAGCTAAAAATCAAAAGCGGGCCTTTCGTTTTCGAGCAGTGTACTTAGAATCAGGAGGCACAACATTTCCTTTGCTCCTCATCTTCTCTTTCTTCTGTAACACCCATGATTTTGTCTTACCTTTTTTTGTTATTTTTTGCTTTTTTCTTGGCCTATGCCTATCTGAAATACACACCTAAAAAAAAACCCCAACATTTTAAAAAGTATTTAGTATCAGAAAAAACGTGAAGAAAAAAAAAGATTTACATTTGGATCTCAAAAGACTTACAGTTTGGTTCTCTTCATCTTCACTACCATCATCATCTGAACAAATGTTTTCATCTTCACCTTTGGCAGTTGGTGTGGTGGTGCTCATAGATGGTGGCCCACAAGTCAGCACAAGGTACTCTTTTCTTTTCTTTGAGCTTTTATAAAATCAAAGTAGCTTTTATAACATCATCAACATAAAACCACCAATCTTGTGTTTGTTTTTTAATAAAAAAAAAAAAAAAAAAACAGATGGAAATACCTGTGAGGGTAATCAATAACTACACCACCAGCAAATCCAGCACGCATAGCATAACTTAAAATTAGCTCTCTTTGAGCATTATTTTCAGGATACAGTTGAAAAACAGCTCTAGCTCCCCTACCCAAGCATCTATAAAGTGATCCAAAGAATGCCCTGAACAAACACACACAAGGGTCCAAATTTGACTGATTTTTATATACCAAAAGAAGTTGTCAAAAAATTATGTACAAAAAGAATGGAATTGTACATACTTCAATCTCAACCGTGGCTCATGACAAGATTTATCAGCATTACACAACCACTGCATAATCAAATCAAACTGTTGGAATAATCACTTTTTAACAAGATGCGTAATCTAGATGCATCAATTGTTGAGAAATTGAGCAATGTAATTAATACTAATAAAAAAGGATCAAACTTTGAAAGATGATATAAACCTGTACAGCTGAGATACTGATAGCACCATCAATCACTCCAGGACGAATTCCAAGGCCCTGACCCATGTCACCAAGTATAAGATCACCATCAGCTTCCCTCTCCAAAGCAACATCTGGATTAGGTAATCATATTACATATAAATGTTATATATAAGATAGATGATAAATCCACATCTCAAGCATTTGAACATGAAACCTAAATGATTGCATACCAAGCATTGATTTTGATATATCTAGACCAATCCATTCATGTCCATGCTCAGATATTGTTTCACCACTAAGTCCAGAACCACAACCTGCAAATTATGAGAGCAAGAACAGCTCAAGTATGTGATTGTTTCAGAAAGATAACTAAAAACAGCATCAGTTCATTACTAATAAAAATATCCATGTAATGTAAGAATCATAAATGGGATGTTTTGCAGAGGATTAGGCCAAAAGGATCAGCTTAAAAGATTTTCATGTACTTGGACCTGAGAAAACTTATCAACATTCATGCTAAATGTAGAAAAGAAGATGAATTTACCAATGTCAAGAAGTAATCTAGGGACGTCATCATCAGGCAACGCAAGAAGCTCTAGTGCTCTTTCAGAAAGCTCTGCCTTCAAATTGTAATAGAAATTTCAGAACATTGTCGTAGAAACGAGAGAAAATAAAAACCAAATAGAAGTGTCATCATAGCCGGATAATTAGATACACTGATACAGAAACAGGATACATACGGATATGTATTCATATAAAGATATACCTGAATTCCGACTATACGCGAGGATGAAGTGTATTTTCGAGCTTCAACATCGTCGTAGAATATCTCCGGTGGTGCTTGTAGCTCCGGCCTCGACGACATCTTGACTGAATGCGGCGGTGGCGACTTTACTGATCGACAAGAGGGTGTTGTTGAGGTTTTACTCAGCTGTGTAATGCAATAATGTAAAGGGTTTTTATTCAAAATTAGGTTTCCTGAACTACTAATTTAACATAAACATATGCACAAAATCAAAAGGATGACGCGAGAACAGAGAGCATGTTAACAGAGAGATACTAACATGAAATATTCACATAAAATTTTGAGAACAGAGACAGAGAATGATATTCACTAAACCAGCGACAACTAACGGCGAAGATGCAGGTAAAAGGGTGAAAATCAGATTAGACAGAGAACCAAGAAGTACCAGCGATTAGACAGAACAGAGAAGATGCAGCAATTTTGATTGTCCTTGATGAAGAAGATGCGTTCGGGGGAGAACTTGAGCGGCTGGGAAGAAGGGTTTAGGTATCGAAGTGTGACTGTGTGAGAGGCAGTGAGGGAGGTTTTTGATATGTAGGGAGGTTTTATTTATTGGTTTACATTTTTTTTGAATAAAATTACAAAAATATAATCAAAATTAAGGTGAAAGATTTTGAATATATATTGGATATTAATAATAATAATAACCATATCTTTGTGTTAATAAAAAATGCAAACTATTTTGGTTGTCTTAAGTTGTTCAAAATATAATGAATAATTTTGAATCGTTTTATATCTCAAGGACTTTATTGTGATTTTTTAAATCTTTTTGTTACTTAGATTCTTTGTTAGGCATTTCAACAATTTGTATGTAGCTTAATCAACGTTAGGCAACCCACAAAAACATGTTAAATATTGAAACTATATTCTAGAATGTGAAAAAGAATATGAAATATGATACTTTGAGGTGCTGCTTGTTTTTCTGAAGCCAAAATGTCTGCAGTCTGCGGACCACATCTGCAAGCCTCTGCAGCAGAAGAGGTGGACCAAACGTCTGCAGCCTGCAATAAGAAGACTGTTTGTTTTTTAACGTCTACAGGCTGCTGAAATAAACTGAATTTTAAATAAAATTATTTTACAAACTTAAAATGATTTTTCAACACCAAAATTTTAATAATAATAGTCTTATAACATTGAAAATAAAATTCATGCAACTAAATTAGTCATACAATAAAAAAAATGTTTTACAATAACAATTTCATTTAAAACAATTCAATGTATATTGTGCATCAACTGATCAGCAATTTCATCACGTAACTGAGTCATATATTCACGGTCTGCTGCAGTACCATGTATTGGAATCTCGTCTTCATCATCATCAATGGCCACATTGTTATTTCGAAACGGGACATTGGGTTCATCGTATCGTGCGAAATACTCATCACTCAATCCTTCTTTCCTTATATAATTATGAAGCGCGAAGCATGCCATGGCAATGTTTCTTTGTGTCACAAACGGGAATGGTGCCATCCTCTTCAATATAGGGAAGCGTGCTTTCAAAACACCAAAAGCACGTTCAATGACATTTCGAAGTTTTGCATGTCCATGGTTAAATTTTTCTTTATTGGTCAATGCACGTCTTTGACGAAAATCTCCAAGCCAATACCTCACATTACGATAAGGGGCCATAAATCCTCGAGTGTGTGCATACGCGGCATCACAAAGATAATATTTGTCTGAAAAAAATGCAAAACACTAATCAATTTTCAAATTAAAATGAAAATATTAAAAAAAAAACAAAAAATTACCTGGTGGTGGAAACGGGAATGATGCTTGTGGATCGGCTACTGCTTCTGATAATATTCTAGAGTCATGCGCTACCCCTTCCCACCCGGTCACAACAAATGTAAAAATCATATTGAAGTCACATATTGCCAATACGTTTTGGTAGCAATCTCCCTTTCCCCTACTTCTATATAAGTCTTGTTTCTTAGCAGGGACAACAACATGTATCAAAGTGCCATCAAGTGCACCAACTGCTCCTTTGAAAACCCTTCGTAGCCTCCTATTATGTCCTGGAATGTTTGGATTCGGATTAAAAGATGTTGGTACTATAAAATCTTGTGCGAAAAACATCATTTTTTCCAACACTTCATAAAAAAATTTATGAATTGTTTGCTTCGAGTGTTGAAATCTCCGCTTGATAATCACGTAACGTTGATTATGTCCGATCATCATAAAAAACATAGCCATCTTTTCCTCAACTGATATATGTTTGTTGTCCTTTAATGAGTAATTTGCTCTAAAATGAGCACATAGTCGTACAAAAGATTCACGGGACATGCGTAATACTTCAACACATTGTAAACGATTACGGTGTAATAACTCCAATGTGTATTTGTGTCCCGTCATTTCCGAATCATTATCCCGCAATCGTTTCACACCCCTCTTCCAAAAATAACGGATGTATAGGTACATTAGAATTACGAGAAGTAACTTTTGATCGTGATCCATATGAACCTAAAATCAACAAAGTAGAACTTTAAAAAACATTACATAAACCATATTTCAAGTATCAAATAAACATTCCATTTATCATATTTCAAGCCAAAATAACATTACATAAACCATATTTCAAGTATCAAATAAACATTCCATTTATCATATTTCAAGCCAAAATAACATTACATAAACCATATTTCAAGTATCAAATAAACATTCCATTAATCATATTTCAAGTACCAACAAGGGCAAAAAGACCTAACAAAATAGTTCCAACAAAGGCAAAAACATTTAACAAAGTAGTTCCAACAAGGGCAAAAAGACCTAACAAAATAGTTCCAACAAAGGCAAAAACATTTAACAAAGTAGTTCCAACAAGGGCAAAAAGACTTAACAAATACTTTCAACACTAGAAAATCATCGAACAATCTTCCCATCCTTCAAAACTCCTAAACTGGTACCCGTCATCTCAAGCCACCCTCGTAATATCTCGGGAACATCGGGAAAATGCATCCACATCTCTCTCATGTTCATGGTTCCTCCAAAAATATGATATGCGACAAAGCGTAAAGGATCTGTAGGGCCTAACTGAAGGACCTCTAACTTCTCTAAACACTGAGGAATTGTATACCCTTTAGTCAAACTTTGTAGAGCTTTCTTCATTTCAAATGCTAAATCGTCAGCAGTAACAGAAGTTCCATCAGGTGAAGAAGCAGACGGTGAGGCACTAGGAGCTACAGGAGTTGAGGGTTTAGCCCTTTTGTTGGGGTTACCGGATGGTGTAGCAGTATATGGTGAACCAGTATATGGTGAACCAGCAGAAGGTGAAGCTGCAGAAGGTGAAGCAGCAGAAGGTGGTGGCTCATGATGAGAAGTGTCAACACCATCATCATCCATTGCATCAAAAGGGGTGGCGGTGATCTGAAGTGGTGGAACACGACAGGAGGATGCGCCAGCTACCGATGATGATTGGGTTGAGTAACTCCTAAAATTACCAGTAGCACTATTTCCATCAAAAAGACGTGCACAAAGATCTGGAAAAGGCAATGGAATTGTTCTCAAAGAAGCAGCTTTCGGATGCCCCTAAACCCAAATGTAACAAGAAATAGTATAAGAATATTTGGCAACTTCAAACGTAAATGTTATATATATATATATATATATATATATATATATATATATATATATATATATTATTGTATATTAATGTATATGTACCTTCTTAAAATCATCCCACTCCTCGGCTGTTAAATTAAAAGTGTTTGTTTGAGAATTGTATATATTACCGGTTTTGTTTTTTAAATATACCCATCCAGTGTATTTGGCTTTCAGATTGTCATATGCGTTTTTCATTTGTTTTTGAGTCAACTCAACCCCAAATTTCTCCTTAAGAACTCTTCCAAGCCTTATCCATGAATCTTTCTGTAAACTCAATCCTTTTCTACCAACACTCTCTACTTCTTCAATACAAGTATCCAATAAGCATTTTAAGTGCTCATTGGTCCATTGTTGTTTTTCTCCCATCTCTAATAACCAACTAACAATAAACAGTGAACAAGTAACATCATTATTTCAAGAAAAATTTTTTATTTTCACGACAAATTTGTAATTTTGTTTGATTTTCAATCACAATAATGTGAAACTTTTTATTCAATTATAAATAACCTCAATTAGAGTGTTTTAATTCAAAGTTTTCTAAAAAAACTTTATAAATCAAATAAACTTCACCTTAACGACAAAAAACTTTACTTCTATAAAATAAACAAAATTTATGTCTCTTTTTGATGCTTTCTATCATATACATACAAAATCAACAATCATATACATATACACTATCATATAAATATACACAATCAATAATCATATATATATATATATATATATATATATATATATATATACAACTTTGAATTACTGCATATTTAAGCACAAACACATCACAACAATCTAGTTGAGGCTTTTTATTGCTAATTGAAGCACAAACACATAATCAAATCTAGGTTCAATTGCTAATTGAAGCACAAACACATCACAACAATCTAGTTGAGGCTTTTTATTGCTAATTGAAGCACAAACACATCACAACAATCTAGGTTCAATTGCTAATTGAAGCACAAACACATAATCAAATCCAATTTCACATTCAAAGATAAATTACTTTCATTACAAATGTTTTTATTTTACACAATTTAGTTGACAACAATCTTTTGAGGCTTTTTATTCTACCTGTTCAATTACTACAACAGATTGTTGTGGAATCTTGATCAATACATCATTTTAAATCTGAATAAGATGAGGCTCAAATAAGTAGTTGATTTATATCATTTTTGGTCTATGTGGTGTTTACACTCATGTTTATGCATCAATTAACATAAATTCCACTCATGTTTATGCATCAATTAACATAAATTCTGAACTATAGCTTCAATGCAACACAAAGAAGGGAATAACAGAAAGTATATATGTAGAAGGGAATAACAGAAACGTGTAGCTCACAGCAGGAAAAAAAAAAACGAACCTGTGAGGTCGAAGTCTCCGGTGTAGCTGTGGGGGCGACGGTCTCCGGCCGGTGGCGAGCAGGGTGGTTAACGGCGGCGAGCAGACGATCGAGCAGGGTGGAGTACGATCGATCGAGGGTTGTTGTTCGCCGGCTGCTGCAATCGATTATGATGGTCGGAAAATCGGAGGACGCCGGATCGGAGAGGAAGGCGGCGATTGATGGCTTTGATCGGAGAGGAGGGTTGCGACGGTGGTGGTCGCTGCAAGGTGGAGAACGATCGAACGATGGAGGGTTTTTTCTGGGAGGGTTGGACGAGGACGGGAGGCGGAAGCAAAAGAAAAAAGACGCGTTTTTTTTTTTAGGTTAAAGGGCTTGCAGACTTTAGAAGATGCTATCCCATATCTGTATGGTGAAGACCTCGCGCAAACGTTTTTATGTCTGCGCACTTCAGAAAAACAAACAGACTGCAAACCATTATGTCTGCGCGTGGTCTGCGCCTCGCAGACAGAAGAGGTCACGCAGACCTGCAGAGAAAAAACAAACACCCTCTGAGTGTTTATCGTGTATAGTACTGTTTTATCACTTGTCATTTTTGGAGTCATTAAGTGCTCCATTATTTTTACGTATGTATGAGCGATTTTGTCGAATTGATACCAAATTCAAAGCAATATTTTGAATCAGTTTATATGTGCACCCGATCAACTTGTGCGAATGTTACTTAAAAGAAGTAGGTTTTACAAATGAGGAGATAATGACGAACCTAATAGAACTTTTAGAATTAAAACAATAGATTATACAGATGACGAATAATGATGAGAAATCAAACAGGGTGTTAAAATCGAAGATGGAAGCATATAAAACTCTCAGAGATGAGTGTGAGTCAAGCCGTGATAAAGCTATTATTTTAAACTATTCTATGATGTTTTTAGTTGTTGATAACTTCATGAACTAATAAATGTTTTATAAAATTAAGTATTTTTGAACTATATCATTTGTTTAAAAAAAAAAGATTTACTTCTATTTTTTATCACGATCTTCAACATATACTAATGTGTTATAGATGCCAATAGAATCAGAAGAAATGCACGTTAAAGTTAGACAATAATATCGTATTGACAACGCTGCATTATAATTCATTGTGATTTTCAACATGTCAAGAACGGTTGTTGGATTTATGGATCTCATTACGGCCTTTAGAAAACCGAGGAACATAAAAGTTAGTGCGTTATAATATGCAAATGCTCATGATTACAATGTCTAAAGATATACAGTTACAAGAATTCTTTAACCCAATGGAAAGAACCAAAGAAGCATGTGGGGGCGACTGCAACACTTCAAAAGTGAGTTGCCTAGAGTGAATGTCATGGAAGGCTACATAAAATTCTTTGAAGTCATACTCTTTGGTTGGAACTTATGCAACTCTCAAGTATACTTATTATTTTATATAAGACAATACATAATGTGATTTTGAACACTAATACGTAACGTGTTATGATTTTCGTAAATGCTAGTACTTTTCATTTTCATTACTCATAACAAAATGATTTAAAAAAACTTACAAACCTATTACATTGTCATTAAAGAGATTACAAACTTAATTTTACGCCCACATTTCAATAAATTATAACATATATATTTTTCCATGATCAATAAAACATTATCTAAATTGAATAACATCTTAAAGATCGTCTCGTTCTATCATAAGCCCACAAATCTTCGTCTTCACACCACCAATCCATTTTTTCTGTCACTTAAAAAATCTTAGTATCCATTATTTATAGTAGTTTTTTTTAGGTCTACAATCTTTACACACTCATTAAGTATCCATTATATATATATATATATATATATATATATATATATATATATATATATATATATATATATATATATATAAGGCTTTGATTATTCTATTCAAACTAATTATTATACATCTATCGTATGCTATGAAAATTACTAAGAGAATAAATTGTTTAGCAATACGAATACGTTCAACCTTACAAGAATATCGTCATTTTCATGCATTCTCGTTAATTTTTTTTTTGTTCTCACACATCGTTTTTCACTCATTTTCATTCTAATAGAATACGACCCAATAAAACATTCTGACAGAAATGATAATAATAATAATAATAATATAATAACCTTATAGACGATTTACTTAATGAGAATGTGTGTTAATGATAATAGTTATGTAAGATTGAACGTATTTATATTATCAAACAACATATTTTCTTTATCATTCTCATAGCATATGATAAATGTACAATAATTAGTTAGAATACTTGAACCTAGCTCTCTCTCTCTCTCTCTCTCTCTCTCTCTCTATATATATATATATATATATATATATATATATATATATATATATATATATATATATATATATATATATATATATAGGGTTAGGTTCATTTGAGACCACCTATATTTTATGAGACCGTGAGACGCATTTTTTTATTTTTTTTTTTAGTTAATTCATGTTTCGAAAATAATATTTAAAAAAAGAATTTTTTGATTTTTCTATTTATTTTGCATTTTAAAATTATTTTTAGAATATGTACAGCGTAATATTCTATTTAGAATATTTCATGTATTTTTCAAAAAAAATAGAATTTTTTTTATTTATTTTTTATTTTTTTAGTTAATTCAAGTTCCGAAAATAATATTTAAAAAAAGAATTTTTGGATTTTTCCATTTATTTTGCATTTTAAAATTATTTTTAGATTTGGTCTCACGGTCTCACAAAATTAGAATGGTTTCAAATGAACCTGAACCTATATATATATATATATATATATATATATATATATATATATATATATATATATCTATACTACCTTATAATAGAAATCCAACTATTTCCATAAATAGATTCAATATAATAATAATATTTTATAAGACGTCCAAACCATTAAGCTGTTAGTACAAGTAATCATTAATAAAATAATATTAAATTTTAAGAGGTATAACCCTTATTACGCTATTTACAATGAGTTTATGCATAGAAAAATACCAAATCTTACGCGGTTAACATGAATTACGTACATATTGAATAGGCTTTGGCTTTCTTCTTCAAATTGAACTGGTCAAAGAAGAACCCGTCTTCCTCAGATTTTGCCAATTGAATCGGTCTATAGATAAACTTTATATATCATCTCTTATCTTAGTATCTATAGCCCTTCCTTGTAGAATAACCCTAGATGAGTCGCCATCTCTTCTCTCCTTGAACTCTCTCCCTCTCTATTAAATACTCTAAAATTCCTCCCATATTCGACGCAGTTACCCACCACACCTTGACCACTGAGACCATTACAGTCGCTGCTAAACACCTCTGCCTTTCTCTTCTCTTGCATATCTCCTTTAGAAACCCGAATATCGAACATCACAACACCATCAGTAAACTTTGTTGTCACATAACCTTCACTACCATCAAACAGGCCACCTTCATCATCATCGCACTTCATCTTACCACCGTTCACAACCCCCATCTCTCGACATCTAGCATATGCTACTGTTCTATTCTCTAATTATTTGATTTTGATCGATTGCACCGGTCAAGTCTAGAACGAATCTTTTTCTTCATATCTCTGCCCCATCCCCTTATATGACCAATTGACTGCAAAAAATTTCTTATCTGTGAGGTCGTAAGTGTTACGCATTTTACACACATACCTGGAGACCTAACCATCTACTACTCACAGCTGGTCGCACTCGACTCTCTAGAAACCTCAGACAACCATTTTCACAAGTGTCACAGTGGACCAGGATCCAACACGATTTCAAGGTTAGTGCTCTTTAAGCCATATGCACACACATATTCTCTTTTTGTGGTCATAGGTCTCCAACCATCTCTCTCTCTCTCTCTCTCTCTCTATTGCAGAACCAGGAGGCAAACACTATTAATTTACAAACGTTCTCTAACAATACAGGTTTTTGTTAGCAATTTTAAAGTGTTCTTTTCAGTCATTTATCACATAATCGTCAATGTTTACTCTCAATTTCCGGTGTTTCCTCTCCATTTCAGGTTCTGATGTTTGTCTACATTTTGGGTAATCATTTGTATATTAAATATTCTTGTATAAGTGTATCTAGAGTAAAGCTTTCTTGTTTAAGTGGTACTAAGGGTATTTGTGTCCTTTTGACATTTCTCAACTATCTGTATCAATTCAGGTATATCTTCAACTATCTGTACTGATATGGACTCCAGTTAATGAAGGAAATATCTTATTACTCTATCATTTTACTGTAGTTGTTGAATCCTTATCCATTTAATTAATGTTTGTTTTCAAGAAAAATAACAATTTTTGTTATGAATTGGGTGAAAATCACAGAAATCGAACTGTTATCATGACCTCACCACCATCGTCTACCATCTTTGTCTTCTCCCCTATCTTTGTATTCACACTCTAATTAAACCCCAACGTTGAAGCCTTCACTAACCATCTCCATCTTCACCACTATCCAGGTAAATAGTTCTATCAAATTCTCTGTTCCATGTTTTTTTTTAGTTTTACTTAATTGTCATATAATGATTTTACTCTGTGTTTCATGGATATATCGATTCTTACACTCACCTATGTTGTTTAAGATTATTTAGAGCTATTCATAAATGCCAGATTATTTGATGAGATCAGCACACACTATTTCCAACCAGTTTTAGGGTTAGTTGTTTATTTTATTCACAATTTATGAGCTTGTTTTACATTATTTTTTGCAGGAGTATATTGCCTAACACCCAATGTGCAGAATATTGGTTCAAGTTAATTCAATATATTTCAAAACTTGACTATGATTATTGTGTTTAATTCATCTTGGTTTTGTTTTTGGATTGTAAGAATTTTATTATTTTTTTAAGTTGTTTTAGTTTATCTGATTTATAGGTTTTGGATAATTTTTTCATTTGATGTCCACTCTCTCATTTTTTCGAAGCAGGACCTGTTACTTCATCTCTTCAACAGTTCAACTGATTGTGATTCTCACGATTAAAAGAAAGAGTGATTTTATTCTAGAGAATTATCTCCCCTTACAAGCTCAAGTTAAGTTTTTTTTAACCCAAATTGCACATTTGGTATTATAAATATTCTTAATATTTGAATGCAATTGCAGATTAGCTAATACCGTACTTCCATTTTATCTTATTCTTTGCATTGAAAACAACTAAATACAAGGAATAGCATCGTACTTTCATTTATATGCGAAACTCTAAGCTTTCTTCCCCAATTCGCATTTATACATTAAAAACTTCGCATTTTCATTCAAATTCTTCGCATCTTGCATCCATCCGTCTTTGAGTTCATTCGCATTTCATCGCATTAACTGAGAAATTAATCAGTTGTCTCATATTCGCATTTCAGTTGTTTGAGAAACCCAGATACGAACCCAAATGCGAAACCCACTGATTTCAAATGCGAACCAACCAAAAATCATCAACCACGTACTTGTGTCACCAAATGCGAACTGAATATCACCATTAAATTCTCCTCGCATTCTATAGATGCGAACACAATCCAGATCTCCGACTCCAAGCTTGCGAAATCAAAATCAATTAACCTCAAACAAATCGTGAACTTCTTATGCGAACTGTTTTGACCCACAAAACCAAATGCGAACTCAATTGATGTCATATGCGAACTGATTTCATAGATGCGAACACAATTGATTTCATATGCGAATCCACATCCATCGATATGAAACCAATACCAGTTACAAGTAATTAGTAGCAACCATCGATCCTCTAATTTTCAATTACTCAGCCTTCGCTTTTCATACAACCCGTCGACCCTGAAAAATCGATAAACACCAAATGTCTCATTTTTAGATCGATTTTCTGATTAAATGTCATATTTGAAGAATGATCGATTTTCTGATTAAATGACCCCATTTTGCGAAGTTGGACCACTTATATTATTTCTTGAAAAGATCAGGTGCCAAATGCGAAACTCTAAGCTTTCTTCCCCAATTCGCATTTATACATTAAAAACTTCGCATTTTCATTCAAATTCTTCGCATCTTGCATCCATCCGTCTTTGAGTTCATTCGCATTTCATCGCATTAACTGAGAAATTAATCAGTTGTCTCATATTCGCATTTCAGTTGTTTGAGAAACCCAGATACGAACCCAAATGCGAAACCCACTGATTTCAAATGCGAACCAACCAAAAATCATCAACCACGTACTTGTGTCACCAAATGCGAACTGAATATCACCATTAAATTCTCCTCGCATTCTATAGATGCGAACACAATCCAGATCTCCGACTCCAAGCTTGCGAAATCAAAATCAATTAACCTCAAACAAATCGTGAACTTCTTATGCGAACTGTTTTGACCCACAAAACCAAATGCGAACTCAATTGATGTCATATGCGAACTGATTTCATAGATGCGAACACAATTGATTTCATATGCGAATCCACATCCATCGATATGAAACCAATACCAGTTACAAGCAATTAGTAGCAACCATCGATCCTCTAATGAGGAAACAGTTTCCTATTCGATTGTGCTTTGCAATGACAATCAATAAAGCTCAGGGACAAACAATTCCATATGTAGGTATCTATCTTCCAGAACCAGTATTCTCGCATGGACAACTTTATGTTGCATTGTCCAGAGGGGTTTCACGTTGCAATACAAAAGTATTAGTAAACCCTAACGAAAATTCAAAAGGTGATGGGGTTTATACAGCAAATGTGGTGTATAAAGAAGTATTGCACGATTAATATTTTGTGTCGTCTTGATTGGTTGCTTTTTATTGGTTATTTGATGCATGATGTAACAAATAACACCATAGTTTGATTATATTGTCTTCAACATGTACTTTTTTTTAACATAACAATTTTGTAATGGAAACATATCACCGAAAGAACTCACGTGCCCCGCCGCTTTGCGCGGGTAGACGGCTAGTATATATATATATATATATATATATATATATATATATATATATATATATATATATATATATATATATATATATATATATATATATATATATATATATAGTTGATAGTAGTTCATCCCGATAAAATCCTAGATGATTTGGATTGACATCATGAAATGGATTAAGATCAAAACAAACATAACAATCATTCTCTTCACAATACCAAAAACCACCATCTTCAGATGAACTCAATCCTATAAAAATCAGGGAATATTAGAGTGAATAAAAGATTTACGAACACTTTATATAGTATTTGAATTGGACGATAGATATAAAGTAAATATTTTTAGAAGAATTCATAAAGTTAGGGTCAAAATCTAGACCACTTTATGTCCTAAAGTAATTTACATATAGTCACTCTACTCAGGGATGTACTATATTATACAATAAATAAATATGTTAGATTCTAGAAACAAATTTTGTCGACGTTTCAAGGCATATGTCATATTCCGGACCAGCTTATGCATGCTAAAAATGATTGGTGTGATGTTTGAAATACAATAACATAAACATAAATTCTGATAACAAAAACATTAATCTCGATTGCATAAAAATAACAATTATTCATAACAATGCCAAATCCAAATTAAAATATTTGATTACAGAATACCGGAAGGGGTAACACGAGCATCACTTTATTGGGCATTTCTCATTCGGATGGAACCAATAGATAGATGCACCTTCAATGAATTAGATAATCAAATAGTTGTGTGGTTAAATTTAATGGTTAATGTAATACCTGGATGTCTGTTTTTATAATGTTATAGTATGAATTGAGCTATTACGTCATTAATATCTATTTTTATAATACTATAGTTATGTGTACAACTTTTTAATGGTATGACTATGGATTAAATGATTAATTAATTTTTACTATCGAGTGAATGTTGAATGTATCATACTCGAGGGCCATCAAAACGATAAAATATAATCCAAAACACTGCTTAAACAGAATTCTCCATCCTCATTGGAATCTATTATTTAATTATAATCCCAAAAATCAGATTTCTTAAAAAAACCATATCCTGAAAGAGTCTTGTATCAACATTTTACATGACTTAAAATCATAGACATACATATCATAATTCATATTAACTTTATTACTTAATTATTAGTTCAGTGTTCTAATTACGCAACCACAAAGATTCTTGTAACATTGACCATAAATATTAATCTTACTGTGTCAATGCAATCCTCCTGTATCTACGCATTCCTCATACAACTTTCTTCTACATATTCAAAATGTTGAACAAACAAATTGAAGCTAAATCTTTAGCAACTCCATCTTATTAACTTGAAATAAATTTGAATTAGAATCTAAAATTTCACCCCAGAATGGATTGCCACCACTCCTCCCACAAGATTCTCATACTCCACCTTTTGAAATCCAGCCTCCGCAATCATTGAAGCAAACACCTCCTGCAAATCAATTACACCAAACCTTAACAACATTTTTTTTTTGTTTTCATTAAGGTTGCTAGGGTCAACACTAAGTCAAACCATGAAACATACCTGAGGAGGAAAACGCCTAACACTTTCAACCAAATACTGATAAGAATCACGATCTCCTGCAACTAATTCTCCTACAACTGGAATAACTGAGAATGAATAGTAATCATACCTGAATCCAAAAAAGAAAACAAACACAATTAATAAAATAAACAAATAATGATATAATAAACACTCGAGTACAAGTTCAAAGAATACTAACAGTTGCTTGAAAACTGGAGCTTCAACATGGCTGAGTTCAAGACAAAGGAATCTCCCTCCTTTCTTGAGTACCCTGATTCAAAAATAAATATTTATAAAACTTTTTTTTTCCCAAGTGTGTTTATAAAAGAAATTTAAAAAGTACCTATATGCTTCAGCAAGAACTTTTTCTATGTGTGTAACATTCCTAATACCAAAAGCAATAGTGTAACCATCCATGGAATCATTTTCAAAGTTGAGTTTTTCTGCATCTCCTTCAACCCATATGAGGGACCCCTGTTCTCCAAGCCCTACATCAATTAGGTAATAAAAAATTAAACCTGTGATAAAATTACAGTTTTACCACTTAAACAAGAGTTAGATACCTCTTTGTTGGGCTCGTTTTTTACCAACATCCAACATATTTGGATTGATATCACAAACATAAATCTGAGTTTCTCTCTGCAAATCATCTTCAAGTGTGTCTTCTATGGCTCTGCGATTAACACTGTTGATTGTTTCTAGAATCCTAAAAGCAACATCACCTGTTTGTAAAAAGAAATATTATATTTCTTGTAATCTTTTGTCTTTTTGTTTCCATTAAGTGATGTATGGAATAGAGCAAATGGATAAATGATCTCTGTATGTGTTGTATCATGTATGAACCTTCTGACTATGAGCAAATGACTGTTTTACCCTTCTGTCATGAAGTGATGCCAAATAGCAAATGCAAAGAGACAAACTAACCTGTCCCACCAGCTACATCAAGATGCTTCATCCCAGGAAATGGACTCAATTTTGAAACCAGTCTGAAAAATGTGCAAACATAAAAAAACAAACCCTAATAGACAAATGAAGGAATATTTTTTAGAAAAGTTAAAAAAAACGTTACTGTTTACCTATCTTTCCACAGCCTATGCAATCCACCACTCATCAAATCATTCATGATGTCATAATTTGATGCAACCTTGGTGAAGACATTCCCAACCAGTTGGCTTTTTTCTTCTTCGTTTACTTCTTTAAATCCTGCAGTGTATTACGAAACCATTACAGGGGCTTATGATTGTAAAAATAATAGATTAATCAGAAATTATAAATAAAGAAACAGGAAAGCAAGGTTGACTAACCAAAGCTAGTGGCATGAGAATGCAATGTAGAAGCAGGAGTGAACATGGGTAACAGCTTGCTCCTCAATAATCTCCTAGCAACCACTCTGAAGGCCATTCTTTCAACTCTATCAAAGTCAACAAACAGAGTTTGACTTTGTATGTTAGATGGGATACCTTTAAAATAAAATTACTTACTTCAATGTTCTTGAAAAGAAATATAGATCAGATTAAGCATTATAACAATTACTATGAACAGAAAATGTATGTGACAAATTGGATAGCTTTTGCATTTGAAAACCATGAAAGCGATGAAAAGAAGACATGTATTCCTCATATCATTTATGTTATCAAATTAAAAAAAATAATAGAGTAATGAGCAGAGGGCGATTCCCAAACAATACACTATCCTACTATTCAATTAAAGGAACAAGAAATCACCCCACCTTTGTTTCCTGTTCTACGCCCTACTTGGACTGTTAAATTGAAAAAAGTGGAACCGAAAGTTTATAAAACATCCATTCTATCGTCTAACCGGACCAAAGTTGACTGAAACTTAACATACAAGTTTAAAAAGTTCCATAGAAGTGAATTAATTTTTCAGACATTTCATCAAACACCTTGCCTGCATACTAAACAATGATCATAAATGCAATTTCAATCCAGCCGGTTATGTATATGGCATAGAAAATACTACAGACTACACCAACTATAGCAAGAAAAGAAACTCGTATTATGTGAGAAAAGGGCGATATTTAATTTCTATCGGTGAAAATTGAAATATACCACAATGTAATAGGCGTTTCCGGAGCCCTAGGCAGAAGGATGTGCAGTCGCCGCCGGGCTAGTGGAGACGAGAGGCGATAGAGAAGCAGAACTGCAGAAGTGAATCAGTGATGCCGTTGTCGCGTCCGAGAAGTGAATGAAATAAACACAGAAAGCTTGATGGGGTGGATCGGACCATTTCTTTGGTTAATATTGCCTTTTTCACTAACTTCCTTCAAAAACATAACCGACTTATAAATTCACATATGCCACGTGTAACATTTTTTTTTCTACAAAATACAAATAACAATAACATATTTTACATTTGTATACAAATAAACTTTTACTCTATATTAATAAAAATTTACATTTTGATATTAATCTATAGATAAAATTACATAAATGTTCCTTGGTTGGCAAATCGTCTGCCACTTACTTGTCCCTTGCAGCTTATTTGATTGTAACCTTTATTTCCGTTAATTCTTGCTGTATGTAACTACTATATATGAACATAAGACTTTTAAATTTGTAAATCTCGTTTCTATGGTATGACTTTGAAGTAAACATGTAATTTAGGGTAGCTAAGTTGACTAAGTCATCTCATTTCAAGCTGGAACACGTTGTTCCTAGAATTAATGGATACACATAAACTTAGTTGGATATGCTATGAACTCAATATATAGAAATGGAGATTTTTATTACAGAATAATAGATCTTTGTTCACATATAAATATAAAAATGAATGAAAGTATGCTACATTTCCTAATTTCCAAAGTCGAAGTATACATGAAAATATGACAAAAAGTATAATAATTGAACACAACAAATTAAGTGATTAATTTCACAAACAAATTAAACGAAAGCCCCTAAAAAAGATCACGCCCAACAGAACCTTCAATCTCAGCTCCTCGTATTCCCAAAAAGTTTCAGACTATGCACGATATCTTTGATTTGAAGGAAGATTAATGGTGAATGTTAAGTGTGTATGTATGTAATGTGTATAGGTTTTGATTTGGATTCGGTTGGATCAATAGTAGGGGATTACAGGTGGTGGTGGAGAGGCGTAGGAAACTCCGAACACTGGTGGAAGAGGCAGGTTATCGAAAGGTGGTGGTGGTGGGAGTGTTGGTGGTGGAGGAGATGCTGATTGTTGGGGTGGTGGCTGATGCCATTGTTGTGGTGGTGTATATGAATGATGGTATGTAGGTGATGGTGGTGATCGAGTTTGTGGTGGTTGGTGGTGCCATTCTTGTGGTGGAGGTGGTGGTGGGGATGAAGAGGGGGTTTCACATGGTTGGGGAGGAGGTGGCGGTGGGGGAGTGCAGTCTGATGAGGATGGTGGTGGTGGGGATGAGTAATGTGGTGGTGGTGGTGGTGATGAATAATGAGGTGGAGGTGGTGGTGGTGAATAGGGAGGTGGAGGTGGGGATGAGTACTGTGGAGGTGGTGGTGGTGATGAGTAATAAGGTGGAGGTGGTGGCGGTGAATGAGGAGGTGGAGGTGGTGGAGATGAGTAGTGTGGTGGAGGTGGGGGTGAGTATTGTGGAGGTGGTGGTGGTGATGAGTAATGAGGTGGTGGTGGTGGTGGTGATGAGTAGTGTGGTGGAGGTGGTGGTGAACAAGGAGGAGGTGGTGATGGTGATGGCGGTGGAGGCGGTGACGGAGATGGAGGTGGTGGTGATGGTGGAGGTGGTGACGGAGTCGGAGGTGGTGGTGATGGTGGAGGTGGTGACGGAGACGGAGGTGGTGGTGATGGTGGTGGAGGTGGTGGTGATTGTGGGGGTGGAGGTGGTGGTGAATGGGGAGGAGGTGGTGGCGATTGTGGTGGTGGAGGTGGTGGCGATTGCGGTGGTGGTGGTGGTGGAGGTGAATGAGGAGGTGGTGGTGGCGGTGATTGTGGTGGGGCAACACGTGTTACAGGTGAAGATTCAAAAGTTGGAGGTGGTGGTGCATGTCGA
This sequence comes from Lactuca saligna, assembly GCF_052625555.1. Classification (NCBI taxonomy): domain Eukaryota; kingdom Viridiplantae; phylum Streptophyta; class Magnoliopsida; order Asterales; family Asteraceae; genus Lactuca; species Lactuca saligna. The sequence continues at coordinate 97,976,999 of NC_136424.1, read as the reverse complement.
TTGTTTGGTGAGACTTGCCAAGTCGGAGGTGGTGGTCGAAGGTTGGGTTTTGAAGAGCTTCTATCCGTAGGCGGCGGTGGAGGACGTGACCTCATATTTGGTGAAGTCTCAAAAACAGGAGGCGGTGGAGCAGCCTTGACTTTTTGCCTTGGTGGCTGAGACAGTTTTGGAGCTGGTGGAGCAGGCGGAGTTCTTCTCCTAGACTGAGATTCCGACTTAGAGCGCGGTGGAGATGGAACTGGAACCGGCGATGGAGAAACACCACACTGCAACTTACTACAATCAACAGGACGTGCATCACCAGAAGAACACTCCCTTCCGGAACGTTGATTCGCTTTCCCAACAATACAATTCTTACCATCATCAAACACCTTGCCACCGCCACCTCCGGTGGCAACACATGACGGCGCTTCTCCAGTAAAGTAATTGTTAGAGAAAGTAAAGTTTTGCAACCTGGGTAACTTACAAATACTGTCCGGCACCACCCCTGTCAACTTGTTATGTGCCACATTCAGCTGCTCGACACTCCTCATTCCGGCTATCGCCGCCGGCAGCGGCCCTTGAAGACTGTTGAAGCTCACGTCGAAAACCGTCACCTTTTTCAAAGCTCCAATTTGCACCGGCAAACAGCTCGTCAAATTGTCGTTCATGAGAATAATCTCATTCAACGTCGACCCCATTTGTCCAATACTCGCCGGAAGACACCCACCGAGATCATTGTTGGCCAAAACAAGCACTGACACCGGCGAATTACCCAAATTCGGAGGAATACCGAACTTAAACCGGTTATCGTTCAAGAAAACTGCATCAAGATCCTTATCGAAAAGCTTAAATGGAACAGATCCTTCAAATTCATTGAACCGGAGGTCCAAGAATTTCAACACCGGCAACGATAAAACCACCGTGGGAAAAGCCCCGACGAAACGGTTGTTGCTTAAATCAAGCTCGAAAAGGAGCTTAAGCTTCTTGAAAGTTTTTGGAACAGTACCGCAGAACCGATTGGAGTTAATGTGGAAGACAGCGAGGTCTGTTAGAAGGCCGAGCTCCGGTGGGAGGTAACCAGCGATATCAGCATGGTTGAGGTCAATTCCGGCAACCACTCTATTCGAGCTGTTTAACAAGGAAGGAGCACAGAACACGCCGCCGTAGGAACAAACGGCTGGGCCAGTCCAGTTGGCGGTGAAGTTGGACGGGTCGGAAAAGATGGCGGTTTTCCATGCTTGAAGAGCAATGTATGCTCTCCGGAGACTTGGATTCTCGAAAACAAGATTGTTTACATCATCTGCGTCATTGTCATTGTCATCGGCGGCGGAGGTGACGTGGAGGAAGGCGGCGGAGACGAGGAGGGTGAGAAGGAGGAGGAAGTGTAAGCGCGGCGGATGCATATTTTCTGAGGGAGAGAGAAAGAGAAGTGTGTATGAGAAAATGGCCCAACTGGCCAATGCGTGTTTTCTGTTAATTCCCTCAATGTCCTGTATATAAAGGGGATTTATTAATAGTATTTTTTTTTTATTAAATTCAATTGATTTTGTATGCATATTTTAATTATTTTCTGAACTAATATTAGAGAAATTGATTCACCTGCCACCCAACCCATGTTAAAGTTCCTTTGCTTCCCTGGCTTTTTTCTGTTACTTCCATTCCAAAACTAAAAAATGTTTAAATAAATAATAATAAAATGAAATGAGCAACATTTTTACTTACATTCACGAGTAACATGTGTATAGCCTAGGTTACACCAACAAATAATAAAAAATTGTAATTTATAAGCTGTTGTAAACTATAGTAAATAGTTATTAAGTATTTATTTTAAAAATAAATATAAATCCAAAACTACAATTGATTATTTATAATATGTGATTACCGATTAATATCATTTTAAGAAACAAATAGTAGAACATATTAATATGATAATTTGTAGGGCATATAACATGTTAACACGGTTTGGATGGATATTGTTGGTGCACCAATTTTCTTTTTAAAGCCATGTATATTAAAGTTCAATTTAATAAATACCAAATCAAATCAAAAGTAACATCATCGTAATCATGTAATGATTTACAACATGCAAAAAGGAAATTAGACTGGAAAATAATATACCAAAAAGTAGAAAGTGATCCCTTTAGAAACAAAAGACTAAGAATTTTAAATATTAAATAATACTAAATATTTATGGTTTTGTAGAAGGCACCGGCAAGAATAAAAGTCAGATAATCATCAAAGGGACAATATGACAACCCAGCACGTTGCCAGAATTTAGAGGGAAAATAGATTTAAATATTCAATAACAAAAGCACACAATAAATAAATAAGTATTTAATGTTAGTAATTCAGATTGAATTTTTGTCATACATCTTTATACTAAAAAAATAAGAAAAGAGTTATAAAATTTTGTCAATATTTTTTTTACGAAATTAAATTAGTATTATTTAGTTTGACATTTATAAAATACATCTTTTTCTTAATAAAATTACGCATACCAAACATTCCGTGAGCTTTAGTTACAATAGTCAGAAGTAGTGGAGGGTTTGTACTTTGTAATTTTATGAATTGATTAATTAATACTTAAAAGAACAGCTTTCAATACTCTTGAAATATTGTAAAAAAGAGTTTCAATGCTGTTTTAATAAAAACTAAAACACATCAATTAAATACGCTAACATTTTATTAATAGGAGTAGTAGGAATCCACTTAGTAGGAAGGAGCGGGACCCACGAAAACGGCGATTGTTTTACGCGTTTAGGTGGCGCCGTGACTGACGGCGTCATGAGAATATTTCATGTTGGCATCATCCTCTTTGTATTCTAAAAGTATAAACTTTTTTTTTTTTTTTCCTTTTCATCTTTTACATATTCTAAAGAATTTACATGGTCCAAAAATCAATAAATATATAATTAATATTAACAGAAATCATTTTAACTCTTAAGATTTTGTATATGAACAATTCTAGTGGTTTCGGTTTGTTGCGATTTTATTAGTAACATTGTTAAAAATAAGACAAAATTGCAAAAATGGTTTTATGATATGTTAAAAATAGCAACTTTTGTCCAAAAGGAGTTTGGCTCGTAGGGATGGTCCAATAGTTTCGTTTTGTTGCGAGCTTAGTCCAATTTCCTATAAGCTTTTCTATAATGACGAATTTGCCCCTTATTATTTTATTTCTCATTTTTCTTTTACTACAACAATTAAAAAACAAACAAAAATAAAATCTATCACTATGTCCCTCTCTTTCTTTCTCTCTCTCTCTCACACACACACATACAATAGTCGAACCCATCTCCATCACCTTCACCTGCAAATAGAAAGTGCTTGCTTCTTGATTCAAACCTACAAATCGAGAGTTTTCTTCTTGCTTCAGACTTGCAGATATAAAATCAAACAAAAGCCCATCACCACATGTTTATCGTTTTTCTCTATCCCCTATTCTGTCCATGATGTTTTCCAAAAACATCCAATATCGAACTCTTTCTACACAATCCATACATCTTAATCTTGTAAGACTTAACATTTGGAACAATATCTCTCTTTGGAATTTGATTGAACAAGTCTTGATTCAACATTTTTTAGAACAAAAGGCAAGAAGAAGAACAACCAAGAAGACCATCGGAGCAGCCCCTCGCTGTAACAGTCACCCGATAGTGAAGATGAAGAGTAAACCCACAGAGGGTTGTCGATCTCGATGGACCCCCTTGCACCTCATCACGATTTCCCAGCTTCATCGGAGCTCCCGTCGATCTGCCTTTCATTGAATCGCATACAACCACCCCCAAATCAATACAAGAAACATATAGCAGGTAGTTACAATTCAAATTGTTTCAAGAAAAAAAACTGAGACTAGCTAGTCATATAACACCCAAATTGAAAATCATAAATCTAGGAGGTGAAGTAAGAAATCCATTTTAGTTTAAGAAACTTTGGGGAAGTGGAATTGCACATGCTTCTTTTAATAATCTGACTATTTTTGATGACGTTGGCCCCTAACAATGGAATCATCCACCACCACCACCACCAGTTTTCCTTACAAAATCGCTCTTACTGGTGAAAGCTTCAATTTCACCCTAAAATCACGAATCCTTTAAGAGGGTTCACTGAATGTCCGACTATCGCCGCCACCATGTTGAAATCTGGGACTGCAATCACGACGTCACAGTCAACCGGCGACTTTGTGGCCATGATTTCCCTAAATTGATGGCAGGATTCATAGATGGAATTTTCGAACACGGCGGAGTTGGGTAGGGAGAAATAGATGTGTTCGAAGATACATGATTTGGGTTCTGAGTGTGGCATTAAACAGAGGGATCGGATGCCGTCTTTATTGATGATTAAAACTTCACTTGAGTTCACTTCTCTTTCGTATTTAGCTTCGATGGTTCTTCCAAGAATTTACAGGAAGACGGGATGGAATTACTTGGTGTATTTGAGAGAGAGAGAGAGAGAGATTTTTTCTTTTTCTTTTTTGATTTCTATAATAAAAAATTGAAAAAGGGAAAATACCAAGGGAAAATCCGTCATTATAAAAAGTTTTATAATTTTTGGACTAAACTCGCAACAAAACGAAACTATTGGACCATGCTTACAAGCCAAACCAATTTTGGATCAAAGTTACTAGTTTTAACATACCACAGGAACCATTATTGCAATTTTGTCTAAAAATAAACGTTAAGTCATTATGAAATAATTGTTTTGTGCACATTACAATCCACATATACTTTAAATTTCATATTTTCGTATTTATTATTTGTTATTTTTATTATTATTTAATTATTTTTAATATATGTATTTTTGAAGATTATCCATAAAAATAAAATAAAAAATTTAACCGAAATTATAATATTTACTATAATAAGAAGACAATTTCTTTAATTTACTCAAAATATGCTAACATAGATATGTATTGGGTTGGGCCAAGGCAATGTTATTTGTGGGACATGACTCATGAGAATATTGTAAATCACGAATCAAGTTAGAGAGATAAGACATGAGAGACATGGGCCAATAAGAGGAAGTGGGTCAAGGTGTTTATTTAGGCTGCTAGGATTTGATCAAGATTCAACAGTAATTTCCGATATTTTTTGGAAGTATGTTTCTAAAGCGAGGACAATGCTTAGAAAATTTGAAATCAAATTAACTAATTACAAATGAGTAGAAATTATGGTCATATAAATGTTATTATTAGTTTTTGAAACCATAGGAGTGTTTAGTAGGTGTTAATCGAAAATAAAATATGATTCTTTTTTAGAACTATAAATATAGGTTACAATTATAAATTAACTTTATTTATGTATATACTTCAATGAATACAAATTGATGTAATTTATAATTACGATTTATTTTTGTTTAATTTAAAATTGTTTTTATAAAGAATATTTATTTTTATTATTTATTAATTTTATTTTATTTAGTTTACTGTTTGTTAATAACAAACAATATTTTTGAACAGCTATTTCATAATTTCAGACTAACCAAACATAATAGTGAAACATATTCATTCATTCTATTATTTTGCTCACTTTATTACATTGTTTATTCATTTTTTCAATATCCTATTACATTATATATTTTTACCTTAGTAAATAAGAAATCACAATCACAGTCACTTTTTACTAAATAAATAATTATTATTATAGTTTAAAATTACAGGAATTATTCAAAGTTCAAACATTACCTAACCTTTTTTAAGGTAAAAAATACTACAATAACATATATGGCCGCCATTGGACTTCAAAATAGATATTGCTTTCTTGATGATGCCAAGATTTAGAAGAATATAATTATTTTTCCTCACTTTATTTTCCTTAAAATTGAATTTTTATAAAGATCTTTTTCTTTCAAAGCACAAGAAGAGTACGGAAAAATATTTATGTCGCAGGTCCAATCATCTATGATGACTCTATCTTCTATATCCAACCCCCCCCACTATAACCATTGGAGCTAAATTTGGTGAGAACTTGATGATGAAAACGGTTAATTAAAAAAAAAATGGTGAAGTATGACTTTTGCTTTGAAAAATATGATGCATCTCATTCTAATCATTCTAAAAAATTATGAACACACACACACACATATATATATATATATATATATATATATATATATATATATATATATATATACTTGTGTGCAGGTTTCTAAATTGCATGACATGTAAGGTGTTAGGGGGTGTTTGGCTAAGCTTTTGAAAGGGCAAAAATCCTTTTTGGAAAAGTTATGAAAAGTCAGGTTTCTATGACTTTTCCAAAAAGTTCATTTTCCTTGTATAAAAAAGTAGTTTTTATAAGATTACCAAACATCTTTTGCCTTTTTATCTTTTCCTAAAAGCTAAAAGATGTTTTAAAAGATTAAACAAACACTCCCTTAATATGAGGAATATAATAATATAGGATTTTGAAAAAACCTTAAAGCGTGACCCACCCAACATTTGAATATGCGCGACACACATTTAAATGAAAAGCTCGACGCGACGCCGCAAGTGCACAAAACCCTTGGGTTTCATGTTTTGGGCTCTATTTAAGTACTCTATCAGCTAAGGTTTCCTTGATCACCAACCTCCATCATTCCGGAGCAAACCCTTGCCCCTCTTTGATTATTTTTGTGAGATCTTGCGCTTTTGAGTGGATTTTGGTGAAAAAAAAAGAGCTTTAGTGTTATTGGTGTTCTGAGGAATTCATTTAAGTGAAGATTCAACCTCCCACATTTCTTCTGGACCTCTATAAGTGATCCTTGTAATTTATAAAACTTAAACTTTTATGGAATTGGTCCCACGTGTAATGCCCAGTCCCGAATCTTTGCCCATTTGGGGTGTGGGTGACGTAACGTAGATGATTCGGGTGTTCGGATTGGGTTTTGGAGCCAAAGGGTATTTTGGTAAAATGGCAGCACGGGCTTTTATGGAAATTGGATTTTTGTTCGGGAAATTTTATGGAAAGTATGAGTTAATAAAAGTGTAGAGCTTCTCGTTACCTTTTCATGGATATAAGGATCGTCGAAATCAAATTTATAACGAAGAAGTTATGGTCATCAAAGTATTTTAGTGCTTAAGAGGAAACCCTAGTACGCATTGTGTACATAAGGAGTATGCAGGGCGTACTAGTGCAGAGGGCAGTACACTGGGCGTACATTGGTGTACGCTTAGCGTACCCAAAAGGAAGGATCGCCAAGCCTCGGCCTCGTACGCTGGGCGTACAAGATGTGTTAAAACCCTAATTTTTGAGTATGTGTACCCTATTTAAGCACCTTAAGTCTTTAGGGTTGGCCTCTTTACCAGCCCCCAAACCTCCTAAAACCCTAAATCGACCATTTAGCCTCTTTGTGGTGTTCTTGAGCTATTAAGAAGACTTTGGTGCCTATTTTTGCCTTTGTGGAGGAAGTAGAGATGTAACATCCCAAAATCGGGACCCAAAATTTTTTTGTTTGAAAATATATTAGTTATAAAAATATTCATCGGAAAATAGCATTACAATTCCTTTTACCACAAAATCATAAGTCATAAGTTTCAAAAACATTCCAACAAATAGTATAATATCAGAGTACAAGTCCCAGGCTTCTAAAATGCGGAAATCATGTACAAATGTGTGATGTGTTGCTACACCGAAACTGAAAATCGTAAGCAAAAAGCTTAGTGAGTTCCCCCCCATCATACCCATACCAAATAATGCATAATCCTCGGTATCTTTCAACCGGTAACTGTCAGGTATAGCCGGGAGCTGGACTCCCCCCGATATCTTTCAACCGGTAACTGGGAACTAACCTCCCCTTCGGTATATTTCAATCGGTAACTAGGAGCTAACCTCCCGTTCGGTATCTTTCAATCGGTAACTGGGAGCTAATCTCCCATTCGGTATCTTTCAACCGGTAACCGGGGACTATTTCACCCCTACTCCTGCTAACACATATTAAGCATAGTAATCATATCAAACACATTAATCATATCAAGCACAGTAAGCATATCACATATCAACCCTAGATAATTATCACAAAGACAATCATCTATCCAACACTCTCACTTGTGAGTCGGCATTGTGGCTGTAGACCCACCCCTACTAGAAGGAAACTCACCTTGAAGTCGTGTAGTGTGTGCATTGATCTCGGTATGAAACCAAATCCACTTGATTCCTCAATCCCTACACAACAACCTTTCTAACTTAGCAATTCATACTTGTGACCCTTACAAGGGTCAACTCAAATTCGGGTCAAAGTCAACTTTGGTCAAAGTCAATCTCTAGTTGACTTGACTCGCCGAGTTGGTCCACCAACTCGTCGAGTCCCTATTCTTTCAAAATGATACAACCCTCGACTCTACTCGTCGAGTCTAGCAAGAACTCGACGAGTTCTCCTTCAACCACAATATCGTGACCATCTTCAACCGACTCGCCGAGTTCCTCCTTGAACTCGTCGAGTTCATCTTCATCATATGAACGTGTATAGTCTATGGATCATCGAGTTATACGAACAACTCGTCAAGTCCATCTTCATGGTTTGTGAGATTGCCTTGGACTCGCCAAGTTTGCTCATACACTCGCCGAGTCCCATGATTCCCAAGTCCATAATCACGTCCATCTTTGTTGAGTCCCGTTCTAGAATCAACTAGATTCCTCAAAACAGAAAAGGTCGGGGAACCAATACCCGATTCACCGAGTCCCAAGAACGACTCGCCGAGTCCCTCTATGTCCAAAACTATACAGTCAATTACAATGGGTCTTAACACGTCAAAACCATAAATCTGGCCTCCTAGGGTCCATTTTATACGTAAAGCTTCAAACTTGATGTATATGCATGGGGCCTTTGGCTTAAAAAGCCATAAAAGGAGGTCTACAAGATGCATGGGTCTCCTATAGCCATAAAGTTGGCACCTGTGACATCCCCAAAATCACGGCCAGAAAAGACCGATATTGTTTATGCTTTATAAAAATCAGAGTACTTCATTTTATAAAAAGGTTGCGGAATTTGTTCCCAGAAAAACACGATAAATACGTTATTAAAACATTTTCGAAGAAACGTATTTTTATTCATCTTGAAACGTTTGGGATGTCATCGTTAATACATAAACATAAGCATAAACAGAACTTACAATTATTTACACTAGTGATCTACATCTCTTTAAATCTCTCAGTGTAATGTCACTTCATATCGCCACCTGTGATGTAAATAAACTGAGTGGGTCAGGTTGGGAAACCTGGTGAGTACATAGGGTTTTCAACCCACAAGAATATAGTTATTATATTTAAACAATCAAACAATCAACCCAATTACCCATCCCCATTATCTTCTTTTAGTCTTCCCTAAAGATATTATCTCAAGGGTCATCTCCTATATCATATTTACTTCTCATCTCCTTACATCGTATTTCCTTACATGATTGTTCCTACGAACTTTACCTAAGGATCATCGCCTACATTGCATAGACAATACTAATCCGGGGATTACCCCCTCAATACGTGTCTAGCAAGAGTTAGGGTATCATCGCATGATTACGCAGCCACAACATCGCCTGGACTTGTAAATTATGATAAGGGTTAGTCTATCATCACATGAATACGTAGCCACAACATCTCCTGGACTCGTAATTCATAATAGGGGTTAGACTATCATCGCATGAATACGTAGTTACAACATCGCCTGAACTCGTAATTCATCACCTACAGGTTACTAGCCTGCTGGTGTTTCCACGGGGTTGTTTATAATAGTCCGCGGTACCCATCTATACTCTGGTAGATGACTACATCTCCAAATTGTCGGACAAGGTTGTAGTATCCTACATCACCGATTCATAATCACCTATCTATCATCACCTTCATATCATCAGCTATCTCTCATTATTTTATTTCATCACTCACCAACTATTTCATCTACCCATGTTTTATCCCAACATATTTGTAGCTATAAAATAAATATACAGTTTAAATCATTTAAAACATGTATAAATCATTCATCCAGCATAGACAACAAGTATTCTGACAATATGTACACATAGCACGTAATTTATATTAAAATACTTCATATCTATGTGTAAGATGAAAGGGACCATGCACTCACCTGAAAGATGGTGACTCAGCACTCGGACAGCGCTTCGATACTCTCAAAACGATATTCCTTCGATAAAACCTAGTACCAGTACCACTAGGGTTTAGTCTAACGATAACCGTGACTAATTAATAGTCTGACTATTATTATTATTATTATTATATAAGCGTTAAATAACACTCAATATAACTCATAATAATAGCCCAAATACTCATTATAAGTTCCTAATAATGTTACTATATTAAAACATAAGCTATACTAAAGATAGCGGAGGCATAGCTTACTTACAGCGGGTTTTTCGCAAAGTCGGGCTTCGCTGGAGCAGCGTTCCCAATCCGAAAGACCCTTTTTCTCGGGACTCCGGGAGCCTCAGGGCTTCCTTCGGGTGCTAGGGGGTTTACCTAGGCTTTTAGGGGCTTAAGGGAGCTTAGAGAGAGAGTTTAGAGAGAGAAAGAACAGGGGTGAGGGGTGAGGAAATGAGGGAACCCGGCACCTCTATTTATAGGGGTGGAATCTGATGGACTCGCTAAGTAGGGGGGACCTACTCGCCGAGTTGGTCCATGTGGTGGCCTTCTGGTGGTGCCACGTCACCCCTATCGTGTATCAGCCCTCAAACTTAGAAAAATCATAACTTTCGCATACAAGCTCCGTTTTCGACGTTCTTTATATCCACGCGTAGGTAAAATCAAGATCTACAACTTTCGTTTAGACTCCGTCGGCTAATTCTCGACCGATCTCAAATTTAACAGTAGGATGCGTTTAGACTGTTATATGACCGCGAAGAGTTCATAACTCCTTCATACGGACTCCGTTTTCGTCTGTCTTTTTACCGTTGAGTTCCTATGAATGAGATCTTCAACTCTCATTTAGGTCGCGTAATCCAAAAACCGCTCGAACTAAAATTCGAGTTTCGAACTGTACACTGCTAAGCTGAATCTTAGAAAAATCATAACTTCCTCATACGAAGTCAGATTTGGGCGTTCTTTTTATCGACGCTCTTAGTTTAACATATTCTACGAATTTCATTTAGATCACTAAGGTTAAAAAGTCTTCCATCGTAAATTCACTATTTACGCTTCCCGGTGCCGTGCCGGTTCCGTCGCGAAACTTCGACGGGCCATAACTTCTTCGTTATAACTCGGATTTCGGCGTTCTTTATATGTACGGAAACCCCGTGACATATTCTACAACTTGGTTAAGATTATTTATTCTAAATAATCTTTTGTCGAAAAGTCATTTTTGACCCCTATTGCCTCTAAATTGACTAGCCCGGATCTGCGGGCGTTACAATTATCTCCCCCTTAGGATGATTACGTCCCGGAATCATCAACGAAACAGGGCTCACATGATGACTCCATTTGTTATCTATTCATCCTAAGTCATAACTTCGATGTTTCTTCGAACGTGTATCTAACTCTTAGACTCCTTGACTACAGGCGGTGCTCGATCTTGCATACGCTCTCTATCTCACGTTAGACTCCAAATTATGACCTTCATGTCACAATCTCGATCCTCACTGGATACGAACTTAAGATAAGTTCTTTTATTAATACAATGGACCGATGTGTCATATTCTAATGACCTCTCATCGTATGTTGTAATGCTCAGACTCAGGTCTCTTAGAGTCAAATTCCAGAACAGTCTATACCTTCCTTCATGTTCTAGTCGCATCTAAAAAGGTAGCATCTCTAGCAACCATCTTCTTTTAACAACGAGCGCGATACTTCTATTGATCGCTTTGATTTCAATCGTTTGGTTTAAGTCGGACGCTACATCAAACTTGGTTCTCTGAACCGCGTAACATTCTCATCGTAGTCGGACTCAATTCGATATGACCACTAGGGTCGGAATATCAACAATCGTCTTAGTCATTACCGAAACAATGGTAACAACACACTTGAATAAATCGAAATCAATTACTAGTTTCTTGGTAACCTTGTGACTTTCCTTGATCCAAGCGTGAGTCCTGTGCTTCCGGTAGTATATGCATCTACTACCTTTCACACCTACTCATACTCTTCCCAAGTATTGTCTCGCAGTTCTCCCAAGTTATTATCACCAAACAATTTTTAACACATAAAAATGTGTCCAAACAATCACAAAATTTTCCCTAGACTCTACTAGGACTTCTTGTATGCGTATCTTCAATCATCAATTTTGCTTTAGCTCGGTGGAAATACCATACGATGGGTCAACTTCATGAATTACGCCAATTATTCCATCATCTTGCCAATCGAAGGTGTACTTCGGATGTACTGTACTCCTCTAAACGTACAACATGACATATTCTAAAGGCAAGATACCACTCTTATGATATCTTCCGATAGGTGTCATTCACTATCGCAAGCCTTTTCATTTCCTCCACTTACTCAACTCTCTATGAGTCCTTATCATGACATTCTATTCTCTAAAGCAAGCGTTTGGTGTATCGAGACGAGAATATAGATAGAGGAAGAATTAGACGCGTATTCCTCCTTATTACTCCAAAAAGTTACATGCCAGTTCTAATATCGTAATTAAACGTTTAGAAACCTGAGCACATAAAATTTCCAGATCCGGTTGGCAACAGACCATAGATCCGATCATATAATGCATATCATAAATCATTTAGCACATAAAAGCATGTTAGGAATTTTCCCTAAATAAGCTAGTGCTTGTGTCTATTCAGGTGTATTACCTAAATCTATTTGACACACTCCTCACAATCATTACTTAGCATTCTAAGTTTAAGTCTAGAAATAAATCCATATTCCTAGTTCGCTTAAACTAATGCTCTGATACCAACTGTGACATCCCCAAAATCACGGCCAGAAAAGACCGATTTTGTTTATGCTTTATAAAAATCAGAGTACTTCATTTTATAAAAAGGTTGCGGAATTTGTTCCCAGAAAAACACGATAAATACGTTATTAAAACATTTTCGAAGAAACGTATTTTTATTCATCTTGAAACGTTTGGGATGTCATCGTTAATACATAAACATAAGCACAAACAGAACTTACAATTATTTACACTAGTGATCTACATCTCTTTAAATCTCTCAGTGTAATGTCACTTCATATCACCACCTGTGATGTAAATAAACTGAGTGGGTCAGGTTGGGAAACCTGGTGAGTACATAGGGTTTTCAACCCACAATAATATAGTTATTATGTTTAAACAATCAAACAATCAACCCAATTACCCATCCCCATTATCTTCTTTTAGTCTTCCCTAAAGATATTATCTTAAGGGTCATCTCCTATATCATATTTACTTCTCATCTCCTTACATCGTATTTCCTTACATGATTGTTCCTACGCACTTTACCTAAGGATCATCGCCTACATTGCATAGACAATACTAATCCGGGGATTACTCCCTCAATACGTGTCTAGCAAGAGTTAGGGTATCATCGCATGATTACGTAGCCACAACATCGCCTGGACTTGTAAATCATGATAAGGGTTAGTCTATCATCACATGAATAAGTAGCCACAACATCGTCTGGACTCGTAATTCATAATATGGGTTAGACTATCATCGCATGAATACGTAGTTACAACATCGTCTGAACTCGTAATTCATCACCTACAGGTTACTAATCTGCTGGTGTTTCCACGGGGTTGTCTATAATAGTCCGCGGTCGCCATCTATACTCTGGTAGATGACTACATCTCCAAATTGTCGGACAAGGTTGTAGTATCCTACATCACCGATTCATAAACACCTATCTATCATCACCTTCATATCATCAGCTATCTCTCATTATTTTATTTCATCACTCACCAACTATTTCATCTACCCATGTTTTATCCCAACATATTTGTAGCTATAAAATAAATATACAGTTTAAATCATTTAAAACATGTATAAATCATTCATCCAGCATAGACAACAAGTATTCTGACAATATGTACACATAGCACGTAATTTATATTAAAATACTTCATATCTATGTGTAAGATGAAAGGGACCATGCACTCACCTGAAAGATGGTGACTCAGCACTCGGACAGCGCTTCGATACTCTCAAAACGATATTCCTTCGATAAAACCTAGTACCAGTACCACTAAGGTTTAGTCTAACGATAACCGTGACTAATTAATAGTCTGACTATTATTATTATTATATAAGCGTTAAATAACACTCAATATAACTCATAATAATAGCCCAAATACTCATTATAAGTTCCTAATAATGTTACTATATTAAAACATAAGCTATACTAAAGATAGCGTAGGCATAGCTTACTTACAGTGGGTTTTTCGCAAAGTCGGGCTTCGCTGGAGCAGCGTTCCCAAGCCGAAAGACCCTTTTTCTCGGGACTCCGGGAGCCTCAGGGCTTCCTTCGGGTGCTAGGGGGTTTACCTAGGCTTTTAGGGGCTTAAGGGAGCTTAGAGAGAGAGTTTAGAGAGAGAAAGAAGAGGGGTGAGGGGTGAGGAAATGAGGGAACCTGGCACCTCTATTTATAGGGGTGGAATCTGATGGACTCGCCGAGTAGGGGGGACCTACTCGTCGAGTTGGTCCATGTGGTGGCCTTCTGGTGGTGCCACGTCACCCCCTATCGTGTATCAGCCCTCAAACTTAGAAAAATCATAACTTTCGCATACGAGCTCCGTTTTCGACGTTCTTTATATCCACGCGTAGGTAAAATCAAGATCTACAACTTTCATTTAGACTCCGTCGGCTAATTCTCGACCGATCTCAAATTTAACAGTAGGAGGCGTTTAGACTGTTAAATGATCGCGAAGAGTTCATAACTCCTTCATACGGACTCCGTTTTCGTCTGTCTTTTTACCGTTGAGTTCCTATGAATGAGATCTTCAACTCTCATTTAGGTCGTGTAATCCAAAAACCGCTCGAACTAAAATTCGAGTTTCGAACTGTACACTGCTAAGCTGAATCATAGAAAAATCATAACTTCCTCATACGAAGTCAGATTTGGGCGTTCTTTTTATCGACGCTCTTAGTTTAACATATTCTACGAATTTCATTTAGATCACTAAGGTTAAAAAGTCCTCCATCGTAAATTCACTATTTACGCTTCCCGGTGCCGTGCCGGTTCCGTCGCGAATCTTCGACGGGCCATAACTTCTTCGTTATAACTCGGATTTCGGCGTTCTTTATATGTACGGAAACCCCGTGACATATTCTACAACTTGGTTAAGATTATTTATTCTAAATAATCTTTTGTCGAAAAGTCATTTTTGACCCCTATTGCCTCTAAATTGACTAGTCCGGATCTGCGGGCGTTACAATTATCTCCCCCCTTAGGATGATTACGTCCCGGAATCATCAATGAAACAGGGCTCACATGATGACTCCATTTGTTATCTATTCATCCTAAGTCATAACTTCGATGTTTCTTCGAACGTGTATCTAACTCTTAGACTCCTTGACTACAGGCGGTGCTCGATCTTGCATACGCTCTCTATCTCACGTTAGACTCCAAATTATGACCTTCATGTCACAATCTCGATCCTCACTGGATACGAACTTAAGATAAGTTCTTTTATTAATACAATGGACCGATGTGTCATATTCTAATGACCTCTCATCGTATGTTGTAATGCTCAGACTCAGGTCTCTTAGAGTCAAATTCCAGAACAGTCTATACCTTCCTTCATGTTCTAGTCGCATCTAAAAAGGTAGCATCTCTAGCAACCATCTTCTTTTAACAACGAGCGCGATACTTCTATTGATCGCTTTGATTTCAATCGTTTGGTTTAAGTCGGACGCTACATCAAACTTGGTTCTCTGAACCGCGTAACATTCTCATCGTAGTCGGACTCAATTCGATATGACCACTAGGGTCGGAATATCAACAATCGTCTTAGTCATTACCGAAACAATGGTAACAACACACTTGAATAAATCGAAATCAATTACTAGTTTCTTGGTAACCTTGTGACTTTCCTTGATCCAAGCGTGAGTCCTGTGCTTCCGGTAGTATATGCATCTACTACCTTTCACACCTACTCATACTCTTCCCAAGTATTGTCTCGCAGTTCTCCCAAGTTATTATCACCAAACAATTTTTAACACATAAAAATGTGTCCAAACAATCACAAAATTTTCCCTAGACTCTACTAGGACTTCTTGTATGCGTATCTTCAATCATCAATTTTGCTTTAGCTCGGTGGAAATACCATACGATGGGTCAACTTCATGAATTACGCCAATTATTCCATCATCTTGCCAATCGAAGGTGTACTTCGGATGTACTGTACTCCTCTAAACGTACAACATGACATATTCTAAAGGCAAGATACCACTCTTATGATATCTTCCGATAGGTGTCATTCACTATCGCAAGCCTTTTCATTTCCTCCACTTACTCAACTCTCTATGAGTCCTTATCATGACATTCTATTCTCTAAAGCAAACGTTTGGTGTATCGAGACGAGAATATAGATAGAGGAAGAATTAGACGCGTATTCCTCCTTATTACTCCAAAAAGTTACATGCCAGTTCTAATATCGTAATTAAACGTTTAGAAACCTGAGCACATAAAATTTCCAGATCCGGTTGGCAACAGACCATAGATCCGATCATATAATGCATATCATAAATCATTTAGCACATAAAAGCATGTTAGGAATTTTCCCTAAATAAGCTAGTGCTTGTGTCTATTCAGGTGTATTACCTAAATCTATTTGACACACTCCTCACAATCATTACTTAGCATTCTAAGTTTAAGTCTAGAAATAAATCCATATTCCTAGTTCGCTTAAACTAATGCTCTGATACCAACTGTGACATCCCCAAAATCACGGCCAGAAAAGACCGATTTTGTTTATGCTTTATAAAAATCAGAGTACTTCATTTTATAAAAAGGTTGTGGAATTTGTTCCCAGAAAAACACGATAAATACGTTATTAAAACATTTTCGAAGAAACGTATTTTTATTCATCTTGAAACGTTTGGGATGTCATCGTTAATACATAAACATAAGCATACACAGAACTTACAATTATTTACACTAGTGATCTACATCTCTTTAAATCTCTCAGTGTAATGTCACTTCATATCACCACCTGTGATGTAAATAAACTGAGTGGGTCAGGTTGGGAAACCTGGTGAGTACATAGGGTTTTCAACCCACAATAATATAGTTATTATGTTTAAACAATCAAACAATCAACCCAATTACCCATCCCCATTATCTTCTTTTAGTCTTCCCTAAAGATATTATCTCAAGGGTCATCTCCTATATCATATTTACTTCTCATCTCCTTACATCGTATTTCCTTACATGATTGTTCCTACGCACTTTACCTAAGGATCATCGCCTACATTGCATAGACAATACTAATCCGGGGATTACTCCCTCAATACGTGTCTAGCAAGAGTTAGGGTATCATCGCATGATTACGCAGCCACAACATCGCCTGGACTTGTAAATCATGATAAGGGTTAGTCTATCATCACATGAATACGTAGCCACAACATCACCTGGACTCGTAATTCATAATATGGGTTAGACTATCATCGCATGAATACGTAGTTACAACATCGCCTGAACTCGTAATTCATCACCTACAGGTTACTAGCCTGCTGGTGTTTCCACGGGGTTGTCTATAATAGTCCGCGGTCGCCATCTATACTCTGGTAGATGACTACATCTCCAAATTGTCGGACAAGGTTGTAGTATCCTACATCACCGATTCATAATCACCTATCTATCATCACCTTCATATCATCAGCTATCTCTCATTATTTTATTTCATCACTCACCAACTATTTCATCTACCCATGTTTTATCCCAACATATTTGTAGCTATAAAATAAATATACAGTTTAAATCATTTAAAACATGTATAAATCATTCATCCAGCATAGACAACAAGTATTCTGACAATATGTACACATAGCACGTAATTTATATTAAAATACTTCATATCTATGTGTAAGATGAAAGGGACCATGCACTCACCTGAAAGATGGTGACTCAGCACTCGGACAGCGCTTCGATACTCTCAAAACGATATTCCTTCGATAAAACCTAGTACCAGTACCACTAGGGTTTAGTCTAACGATAACCGTGACTAATTAATAGTCTGACTATTATTATTATTATTATTATATAAGCGTTAAATAACACTCAATATAACTCATAATAATAGCCCAAATACTCATTATAAGTTCCTAATAATGTTACTATATTAAAACATAAGCTATACTAAAGATAGCGGAGGCATAGCTTACTTACAGCGGGTTTTTCGCAAAGTCGGGCTTCGCTGGAGCAGCGTTCCCAATCCGAAAGACCCTTTTTCTCGGGACTCCGGGAGCCTCAGGGCTTCCTTCGGGTGCTAGGGGGTTTACCTAGGCTTTTAGGGGCTTAAGGGAGCTTAGAGAGAGAGTTTAGAGAGAGAAAGAACAGGGGTGAGGGGTGAGGAAATGAGGGAACCCGACACCTCTATTTATAGGGGTGGAATCTGATGGACTTGCCGAGTAGGGGGGACCTACTCGCCGAGTTGGTCCATGTGGTGGCCTTCTGGTGGTGCCACGTGTCCAATTCTGGTGGTGCCACGTCACCCCCTATCGCGTATCAGCCCTCAAACTTAGAAAAATCATAACTTTCGCATACGAGCTCCGTTTTCGACATTATTTATATCCACACGTAGGTAAAATCAAGATCTACAACTTTCGTTTAGACTCCGTCGGCTAATTCTCGACCGATCTCAAATTTAACAGTAGGAGGCGTTTAGACTGTTAAATGACCGCGAAGAGTTCATAACTCCTTCATACGGACTCCGTTTTCGTCTGTCTTTTTACCGTTGAGTTCCTATGAATGAGATCTTCAACTCTCATTTAGGTCGCGTAATCCAAAAACCGCTCGAACTAAAATTCGAGTTTCAGACTGTACACTGCTAAGCTGAATCTTAGAAAAATCATAACTTCCTCATACGAAGTCAGATTTGGGCGTTCTTTTTATCGACGCTCTTAGTTTAACATATTCTACGAATTTCATTTAGATCACTAAGGCTAAAAAGTCCTCCATCGTAAATTCACTATTTACGCTTCCCGGTGCCGTGCCGGTTCCGTCGCGAAACTTCGACGGGCCATAACTTCTTCGTTATAACTCGGATTTCGGCGTTCTTTATATGTACGGAAACCTCATGAAATATTCTACAACTTGGTTAAGATTATTTATTCTAAATAATCTTTTGTCGAAAAGTCATTTTTGACCCCTATTGCCTCTAAATTGACTAGCCCGGATCTGCGGGCGTTACAACACCTTTATGCCATGGGAACCCTCAATGGTTCCAGATCTGAAGCACAAACCCACTTCTACACCCAATCCCGAAAATAACTTCACTAACACTTAGAAAAATGTAGAAAATAGCCCCAAATCAAGATCCAAGCAATGAGTAGCCAAGGTTTCAACTTTATACCTCAAATAAGCTGGAAATATGCCCAAAACTCTAGATCTTCTTGCTTCCTCTTGATCTCACAAGCTTCTTTCTCCTTCTCAAACTTCAATCACACAAACAATGGCACTACAAAGCTCAAGAACACTCAATAATGGCTAGGGTTTCGAGCTAGGGTTTTCTCTGGGTTGGGAGGGACGATGGGGGCTGGGATAGGGCATTATAAGGTGTTTAAATAGGATGAAAACCCAAATATTAGGGTTTCATCCAGACAGTCCTACTCGCCGAGTCAGTCTTCCGACTCGTCGAGTAGGTCACTTAAACCCCCGATCAAAAGTCGAGTCTACTCGACTAGTTGGACCTCCAACTTGCCGAGTCCCAGAGTAAATTGCAACATTTCTTGAATTTAAATACATACCAGGAATCGGGTGTTACAAGAGAAGCTTGAAGTTGTCTTGCTTGGTGAGAAGGTTTTGGATCCAAAATCATCATCTTTTAGCCAAGCTTTTTAAGGTATCAAGTTTAAACCTTGGATTGTAGATGTTTAGATATCCTTATAGTTTTTTTTATGCTTTTGGTCCTTTTTGGGTTGATGGAAAAGTTAAGACGTTTTGAGGGCTTGTCCTTTTAGATCTGAGTTTATATTGGACTCGTTAAGCATAAAGGTGCAAGCGTTATGGGATTTTTGGTCACATGCATGCATTAAGTCACTTATTAAGTCCTTTTTAAGCTTAAGAGCTTCATTTAGCCATGCATGAATGTAAAGTTAACAACTTTACGTGATAATCCAATTCAATGAAGTCAGATCTATGTTTTGGAGCTTTGTTTTAAAGTATTAAGTGTTGAATCAAGTTTTGGGCGAAAGTGGGTGAGTATGCTGGGCATACAAGTAGGTACACATAGCGTACAAGCCTCCAAGCGAGTACGTTGCACATACATGCTGAGTACACACCATGTACTCGATCTGTTAGGCCTCACATGTTTGGGCTTCGGGTTTGGGCTATCTTATGGGCTTAATTGCTTAGGGGCATTGTTGGGCCATCTAAATGCAGGTGTTTAGACTAGGAAAAACTGGTGGGCCTTAAGATAAGGCCCATGTAAGGATTTAGGCCCAATTTGGAAAATTAGGTCATATGTGGGCCTTGGATGGTTAATTGGTTTTTGGACTTTTAGATTGAAAAATTAGGCCTTAGCCTTGGGCCAAATTAGGTAAGGGTAAAATGGTATTTTTACCCTAAGTATGGATTGAATGATATATATTCGACTCCAATTGTTAATTGGGTGTTATTTGATATTGATAGCTCGGGGAATTATCAGACCAGCAACTAGGGATTATCATTGTGATTCAGTAGTGTGAGGCGAGTCTCTTCACTATACTATGGGTCGAAGGCACCAATATCGGATCTATTGGTTTATGTATTATAGGAAGACTAGGGGGCTGCCCTTGGCATTTGTATGAAAGACCAGGAGGTGGCTCCTGGCAAGTCTGTATGCAAGATCAGAGTTTGGACTCTAGCAGTTAAGTAGATAAGTAGTGGTAGATTGTATGCTAGTTGTCTTTGTGATGCTTACATGGAATACTAGGAGGTGGTTCTTGGCACTTGTCTATAAGACCTCGGGTTTTGGTCCTTGGCCTGTCAAGGAAGACCATGATACGGCTCGTGGCATAATGACAAGACTATGGTTGGCACATAGCACCTCCTATTGAATGTTGGATATGTATGATATGTGTGACTCGTGTGTTATGTATGATATGTGGTATTTGGGGAACTCACTAAGCTTTGTTCTTACAGTTGTTTTTTATGGTTTCAGTTACTTTCGGTTCGAAAGGGAAGGGCCCGACTTGATCGTAGCGCATATACACATATTTTTCCGCAACCTTGAGATTTTGAGATTGCACTATGATAACTATTTTTATTATAAAATACCTTTAAGTGTTTTAGTAAATGATAAATAGGTGTTTTGGTTACTTTAAAAAAATGAAAATTTACCTTCACAAGTTGGAGTGTTACACTACGCGGGGCTCACCTACGCGTGACGAAGGTCTAGAAGGCATTGTGAGGGTTTTATGCCTTATGCAGGGTGCAACTCCAAGTATGCAGGGCGTAGGAGCACAATTGTGACATCTCGGAATTTAGGTCAAAGACGGTGAACTGTTAACTCACTATAAATCTTTTTGTAATTTAACTCATTGACTTTTAATGCATCTAATGTAAAAAGAAATAGGTTCATTTCAAATATTATAAGATTCCAGATGATATATTACTTCCAAATGTGTAATCTGTCAAACGAATCAAACAACTCAAACTACAACCCTAGTTAATGCGTCTAAGAAACTAAAAATTTGTATTAAGCAGTTATGAGCGAAACAAACATTGAAATCTCATATTACATGTTCCCCTGTTTCCGAAAATATAAGGAACATCCAAAATGCAGTTCGTATGCAAAAGATACGACAATTTATAAGAAATCAAACAGTAAAACGATTTTCTTTAAACCGCTAAACCCAAATCGATCTGTTGAGACACTTGCTCACCTTTGCTAGATATTCCGAGAGCGTTTTTGGACTCAGGCTATGGTCTAATCTTTAATTTTATACTTAAAATATTTTCAGCGGAAATGAATGCAAAAGTCGAAAAGTCGAGCGTTACTGGTCATGTAGACGTGAAACTTTAAACATGATTTCCCGGAGTTCGGTAACTTGAAAAATTAATCCGTTCGAGTTTTTGGAATCCTTGAAGCTGACTCTATCTAACGACACTTTTGAAAAAATTTCTCAATGTCAAGATCTTGATACATCAAAATATGATGGTTTTGGGCAATTAAAGAGGGTGTGACACCTTTTTGGGACCCACCAAGTCTCATTGGACTCCAAAAACCTGATTTATTCTTTGCCTATCTTCCTCCGACGTTTTTCTTCCCCCTTCCCCCATCTTTTGATTGTGTACACTTTTAACCAAAGAGTACAATGTATGGGTTAGGGTATGGTCATAAGGGCTTGTGTGTGCCCCTTCCCACTATAAATGGAGACATAGAGAAGCTTATTTATTCACTTACAACTCCCAATAATCATCTCCCTCTAAATCATCCTCTCCCTCTCTCTCTCTCTCGGTTATGACTCCACCACCATATACCACCATAACCCACCTTCTTCATCCACCAAGGCCACCCCTCTTTACCAGAAATCACCCATAACTCCACCTCAACCTTCTACTCTCTCTCTCCCCTCCATTCTTCTTCATTAGAAAGAAGCAAAAACTGCAACAGGAGGCTGTCGGACTCCACCTGCCACCACCACCCCCACTGCCACCATCGAACAACATCACCTCTAGTCGGAGTTGCTGTTGTGTTGCTGTATTGGAAGGCTTCCCCATCATCCTTTTACTCCCCCTCGACGATCTATCACCGGTGTAAGGCATAAAACAAGTAGAAAGAGTCACCGGACTCCTCCCGCCACTACCAAAAACCCCCATTGCCACTCTTTACCACCGTAACCTGCCACCATCTTCGACCACCATGAACACCATAGTAAGTCCCCTCAACCTTCCTATTGTTTTTTCTTCGAAGTTATTAGCCAAAACGAGGCCTGGATCTTTTTTTTTTTTTTTTTTGGTTTTGCATGGCCTCGCCGAACAATAGGAGGTGTTAACCTTCTGTTGCAAATGATGGAACCTGAAAGTGAACCTTTAGCAATCACTATCCTTTTATGTTCCGTGGTAAGCCTGTTCCGATGTCAAATGGTGTTTCCGAAGTCAGAAGCAATTCCAGAGTCGTTCAGTGTTCCATAGTGAAGATGGTGTCCGGAACAAAGTCTATGTTCCGGAGTCGATGTTTTGAATGATGTTGTCCGAATGTACTTTTGTCCGTCTGAATTAATTGTATTTGTCATTTAGCTTGATTTAACACATCATAGGACTTAGTCTCTTTTTTCAAACCTAGATAATCAGATTTTTAGAAACATCTTTGTTATCCGGTCCTATGTTTGTATTCAGTTTATACGATGTAATATGTTCTCCTATTTAAAGGAGCTTTCCATGATAAACCAAGTGACAGATTGTTCAAACAAATATAGCAATATTCTAGTTTACTTCACTTTCTAAGTTATTCTCTCAAACATTCTCATTTTTATTTATTTATTGTGTTTACCTTGATCATTATCGTCACTCTTCATTAATATCTTGAATACTTTGTTGATTGCATTAACTCAGACTTGACTGGTCTTGCCATACTTGACTGGAACACTCCTTAGCAAGAATACATTGATCTTAAGCATTAAATCAAGGTTTGAGTTTTCAAACTTTGTACCTACGCATCATATCTTTTGTTCTCACAGTTGGTATCAGAGCTTGAGTGGTTGTTCTTTGAATCCATAAGATCAGATTATAATTGATTTGAGATTACCTTGGTATTTCGATCATTTCTGTGTTCAGGATAAAAGTTCTTTTATATACCACTTTTTTTCAAAGATATCTTAACTTCAATGGTTGCTTCTAATCCTCAACAAATGTATTCAATACAAATAGCAAATAGCGTGGGCTGCCATACTCGTTCCCCACTGCTAGTTGTTGAAGAATATGATCATTCGAAAGTCAGAATGGAAAGATTTTTACTGGCTAAAGAGAAAGGTGAAGCTATCTGGAGATCCGTCAAAGAAGGTCCTCATGTTCCAGTTAGAAAAATAGTTAGAGATGTTGCTGCTCAACTCATCGGTCAAGATGAATAACTCCCAACTCCTCTCACTACTGTCGAAATTGAGAAGCTGCATGCTGATCAAGTGGTATTCTCTTAAATGGTGTTTGGAAGTCCACCATCTCTCTTTGAACACATTAAGCTGTGTAAATCTGCTAAAGAGATTTGGGACACTCTTCAAGATTTGATCGTAGGTTCAGAAAATATGAAAGACAAGCGTCTGACATCTGTTGTAAACGAGTTTGACACCTTTACAAAAACTCCTGGCGAATCAGTTGCCTCACCCTCCAACCGATACCGAATCGTAGTCAACAATCTGAGTGCTCATGGGATTGTCAGAACTCCTTTGGAGTACAATATTTAGTTCATAAACAGCCTTGGTAAAGGATGGGGAAATGTGAAATCTTGTCTTCAGAGCAATGGATCTTCGAAGAAGTTGAAGCTTTATCAACTATTTGATGAATTGCAAGGTCATGAATCAAAGTTGCTCAAACCTTAAGAGAACTCTCTGGAGGTCCTCTTGCTCTAGTTAGTTCATTTGAACCCTCTATTCCAAATCCATCCATTTCTAATCCTCTCAAAACCATTGTTCCACCTGCTCAACCTTCCTTACCTATCCTATCTACTAAGAACTATCCTATTAATGGTACTCTTGATTCCGAAGCCATGGACTCTGAACTCCATTTTTAGCAGGAGTTCGCACTGCTTTCCATGAAATACAAATGTCTATTTAATCCATCTCATAAACCTTAACACAATCGTCTTCATGCTCCTCATCAAAACAATCATCAACCTTACTCTGATCCACAACAACAAACCACTCCGAAAAACCCACCAGCCTACAAACCAAACATCTCTAAACCCAACTCCACCTCGGAACCTCAGCAAATTCTGAAATCATACAAACCAAAAATTGTGTGTCATAAGTGTGGACACGCAAACCATTTTGCAAAATATTGTTTGGCTGATATTCCACAAAATCCAAAAATCAAGGATTCTGCTTACTATGACCGAAAACACAAGAGATGGATGAAAGTGAAAAGGCATTTTTCACAACTGTGTCTAGAGATGTGGAACGATATTGGTCATCCGGAGATGATGATGATATGACTACTGGAAGAAACATGTGTTTGATGGCGAGATAAACCATTGAGTGTGATGAAGGCTATTGATCTTCTGGGTCAGAAGATGAAGATAAAGATGATGTTGTTGAACCAAATTACTGCTATATGGCTACCAACGATCCACTAGGTCAAAGCATCGTTCAAAAGGTAACATCTATGATTACTGATAATAATTTTGATATGACTCTTTGTGAATCTTATCCGACCCAGATCCAAACAGATATGAACACCATCTTTAGAGCCTATGAGTTAGCCATAGAAGCCAGTGAGGAGAAGGATAGTGATTTGAGTCGTCTCAGGTTACATTTTTTAAGGATAAGAAATTAAAAATAGAGTCTTTAGAGTGAGAACTTGTAATGTCACAAGATGAATGTATCATTCTTACAGACAAATGTGAAATCACTTATTCTGAAAGAAATGTTTTGATTTCGAATAAAAAATGTCTCAATGCCAAAATTGATGCTTTGCATAACTCCATTGACTTGCTTGAAGCAAATAAAAGAATGACACATAACTTTCTTCATCCTTGGTCAAAAGCTCCTGGTCTCGGAAGCGAGTTTCTGAAACCAATAGCTAGTCCCTTGAAAGAGTTACAAAACCTGACCTTTATGGGATATGTTCCGAAGCATAAACATTTGGATACACATGTTTCTACCTTGTCACCCCTTCATGAGACTTCCGACCATTTTGCATCTTTGATTCCTGAGTTTAAACCTATAGTTGTTAAGTTTCTTAATTCCACGCCGCTTCCACCTCTGACAAACCTGGACCTGAATCAGACCACAAAATTCCACCATAGTGTTTCAAATCGCATTGCTTATATTCTGAAACACAATCCTCCTAACAACTGTATTGTTGAGGAAATTCCTCCAGTGACAACTGAACCGGTTACTTCTAAGTTTTCATGGACATCCTTAGATGATAACGTTGAAACTACAAGCAATGTCTCCTTTAATTCTTGTGAATCAAATTCCTTGGTAACCTTTAAAACAACCTTGGTGCCCATTAAGCCCAAGTTTGGCAATCCTTCAAATGGTCAGTGTAGCCTACGTAGCTGATCTGAAGCACAACCTGATAAGTGTAGCTCAATTCACTGACTCAAATCGGTGTGTTGAATTTTGCAAGAAACATAGCTACGTAATGCCCGAAGACAGAAAAGAATGCTTGATCAAGTCAAATCACAACAAGAACATGTACTCGCTTGACATCAACATGATCATTGGCAAACCTCAACTGTGCCTTGTTTCCAAAGCTATTCCTAACGTCAGTTGGTTATGGCACCGAAGGCTTGCTCATTTGAATTTTCGATACATGAATAATCTTGTGTCCGATGAAATGGTAAGGGGACTACCTCTCCTTAAGTTCGAAAATGATCACTTGTGTGCTTCATGTGAGTGTGGTAAGCAGTCAAAGAAGGGTCATCCTATTATCATTGAAAAATCAATCTCAGAACCATTAGAACTTCTTCACATTGACTTATATCAACCCTCAACTATAGAAAGTCTTCATCACAGTAAATACATCCTTGTGATTGTTGATGATTTTACACGGTTCACTTGGGTCTTCTTCCTTAGGCTAAAGTCCGAAACAACCTCTGAACTCATCAATTTCATCAAAGGAATAGAAGTTCTTATCAAACTTCAAGTTAGAAGAATTAGAGGTGATAATGGTTCGTAATTCATCAATGGAACCATTGAGAAATTCCTCACAAAGAAAGGAATTGATCAGAACTTCTCTGCTCCTTACAATCCACAACAAAACGGTGTTGTCAAAAGATGCAATAGAACACTTGTTGAAGCTGCTCGATCTATGCTTAACTTTGCAAATATTCCACTCTATCTTTGGGCTGAAGCTGTCTCTACGGAAAGTTTTACTCAGAATAGAAGCATCATCAATTGACGCCTCAACATGACAACGTATAAAGCCATGAATGGTCGAAAGCCAAGCATCTCTTTTCTTCACATCTTTGGATGTCGATGCTTCATTAAAGACAATCATGATCAGCTTACAAATTTTCAACCCAAAGTTGATGAAACAATTTTTCTTGGTTACTCTGCAAAATCAAAGGCATATCGAGTACTTAATCGTGGTACTCGAGTTATAGAAGAAAGCTTTGTTGTTACCTTTGATGACAAGTTCGTTAGAAATTCCGGTCCTACTCATGTTACTACTCATATAATGGAGTCAGATGCTCATCCTTCGGACTCTCCAAACATTCAAGTAGTTCATGAAGTTGACTTTGAAACCCTCTTCGGACCCTCAGAAACAACTCTTGATTCGGAATCTCGATTAAGACCAACCACATCCGAAGCTCCGATCTCCTAAAACATCTTTGGTCCTAATCCTAGTCTTCCTCCATTTGATTCTGAACGATTTTAACCTTCTCCGGTTGAGAGGGAGAATGGTCACTCTTCCCTCGAATCAAATGTGGATGGAGTTCAAGATGCAACTGCTAATTTCAATGATTCCAATCCTATCAACATTGATGATGATGCAAACTTCTTTGAATTCCCACCTGAAGATGGTGTCAACCTATTCGGTTCAGAAGTTCAGGGGGAGCGTCATCCAAATATTCAGACTATTCAGGAGGAGCAACACAACCCCATTGTTGATATTGGATCATCTGCTGCACAAGAACTTCCAAGGTTACATATTTGGACCAAGGATCATCCTCTAAACCAAGTTATTGGAAACCCAAACACTGGTGTACAAACTCGCTCTGCCACAAATATGCAAAATGAATGTCATATCTCGACATTTATTTCAATGGTTGAACCCAAATCCATCAAAGAAGCACTTGAACATGCTGATTGGATTATAACTATGCAAGAAGAACTGATAGAATTTGACAGAAATGAAGTTTGGTCTCTCATCTCTCGCCCTCAGAATCATCCCATTGTTGATACTAGATGGGTGTTTCGGAATAAGTTAGAAGATGTAGGAGTTATCATTTGAAACAAAGCAAGATTGGTAGTTAAATGATTTACACAGATTGAAGGGCTTGACTACGATGAGACCTTTGCTCCTATTGCACGTCTTTAAGCTATCAGAATCTTTATTGCTTATCTTACTCATAAAGGCTTCAAGGTTTGCTAGATTGTTATCAAAAGTGTTTTTCTAAATGGTGAACTTGATACTAAAGTGTATCTTCAATAGCCTCCTGGTTTTGTTAATCTATCATATCCTAACCACTGCTACAAACTCCGGAAAGCTATTTATGGCCTTAAGCAAGATCCTCACGCATGGTACGAGGCCCTCACTAACTTTCTCAAGCGTTTAGGCTTTCAAAGAGGAATTCTAGATCCTACTCTGTTCTGTAGATCAAATGGAAAACATCTCATGCTAGTCCAAATTTATGTCAACAATATCATTTTCGGATCCACCGACTCATCAATGGTTGCTGACTTTGCAAAGCTAATGGTCAGTAGCTTTCAAATGAGTATGAATCGGGAATTAAGCTTCTTTCTTTGTCTCCAAGTAAAAAAGACCAACATAGGAATTCTCATTCACCAAGAGAAGTACATTTCGAAACTCTTCAAAAAGTACTAAATGGACACATGTGCCTCAGCCAAGGTACCAATGAGTTTCAGACACAAAATCTTTTCGGACCCTTCAAGTGTAGTAGTTGATGAAAAGAAGTACAAATGAATGATTAGATTCTTACTCTATCTCACAGCAAGTCGTTCGGATATCATGTTTTCAACATGCTTATGTGCCAGATTTTAAGTCAATCCAAAGATGTCACCTCTATTGGCTGTTAAGAAAATATTTAGATACCTCAAAGGCATAAAGAATCTCGGATTCTGGTACCCAACAAATGAGAGTTTTCTTCTTCAAGCATATTCAGATTCAAACTATGGTGGTCTTCAATTGGACAACAAAAACACATCTGGTGGCTACCAATTTTTAGGTGGTCGATTGGTTAGTTGGTCATCCAAGAAGCAGAATTGCATTGCTCTCTCAACAGTTGAAGCAGAATACATTGTTGCTGCCAGCTGTACCTCTCAAGTTCTCTGAATGAAATCTCAACTTTTGGATTATGGTTACCATTTTCAATGCATTCCTATCTATTGTGATTCTCAAAGTGCAATTGCGATTTCTCATAATCCAATTCAACACTCTATGATAAAGCACACTGACATACAATACCATTTCATTAAAGATCATGTCTTAAATGGCAACATTGAACTCATTTTTGTTCCATCTGATGATAAAATTGCTGATGTCTTTACTAAGGCATTAGACGAAACCAAATTCAATGGTTTTCTGAACAAAGTGGGTATGATGATACCTGATCCTCATTTCTTTCAATAGATTTTCACTCTCTGATGGAAACATCAAATAGAAAATTGGTTCCGAATTCAAAATTATTTTTCATCTTGGAACTATTATCTCTCGGAATACATAGGATCATTTTACTTTTCTTTATCTCTAACCACCACTTGAGTTTAAGTTGTATAGTTCACCTTATCATATGAAGTCCATAATCCACATAGTCACATTGGTCAAATTTTCACCTTGGAATTTACTTCATATGGTCATCCCGGAATTCAAATCCGGAAATGTATTGTACTCTAAACTTCAGAATTTGCTCAAATCTCAAATTATGTTCTGGAAATTTTCTTTCAAATGATCTCCGGAAAATCTTGATCGTCATCCCTGAATTTCAAAACTCTGTTCCGGAATCTCAAACTGAATTTTTGTCTTTTGCTCTGGAACATCCTAAAACCTTGCTCTAGAAATATTTTTTAAAAATTTTCATTCCGTACATCTTTCTCAAATCTCATTTCGGAATCATCTTCAAATCTTTGTCTCCGGAATTTTTCAAAATCGCTCTAGACATTCATTCCGGAACAAATCACATACTCTTATTTTTTAAAACTTCTGAAATACCATTGTTCCGGAATTAAACTCCGTGAAGCCAAAGGTTTATTAGGTGAAATGTTTCCAACGGTTACTTTTTTCAATACCTATCATGTATCCTTGAAATCTGCACCACTTTGCACGTCTCAGAAAAGAAAACATCCCATCACCCAAACGACAGTTTCTTATTTCTCCTTGAGCCAATAAGAACTTTAATCTTTATAGGTCAAATCACCCCAAAAATAGCAAAACATTAAATGTGAACCGTTTCCAATTTCGGATCTTATCATTACACTTCTTAACCCGACCCATTCCCATCACTTATAAAAGCCTCTTTAAACCCTCATTTGTCTCTTTACGCATACAAATCCATCCAAACCCTCACATCTCTTTCAGTGTTCTTGTGTTATTGAAGCTATCATCCCACCTTCATCAATGGCGTCTTCTTCTGCTACTAAAAAATCTCAAACTGCTACACAGACCCTCAAAATCCATCTCGAAGAAGAAGTCCTCAAAGGGTTCATCATCAACAATGTCTACTGAACCATTTCTCAGGGACACAACTCAATTGTTCTCCCTAGACCCCAACGATTACGATGAATTGATTCGAGTGAAGATCAAGTTCATCGCTCATCACCCAATCGCAGTTCCTCTCTCAAAGGTTCCAGACCCTCCCATTCCTCTTTCTCTACTGTATTTAGCCTTTAGTCGTATCAAGATTGAAAACGGAGTTCTGGAAACATGAATCACTAGTGATCGAATTGTGCCCATTCACAAATCGACATTCTTGAAAGCAATTGGGGTTCCAGAAAAGCCTCCAAACTTCACTGTTGAAGAACCTACGACTGAAGAGTTTCAGTCGTTTCTGAATTACATTGGGTATAACAAAGAGTACAAAGCCAAGAACTTCAAGAAATCACTTGTGTCTGGGTTATTGACTGTCTTAATGCACTTCATCGTTCGGGGTTTATCGGGTAAGCATGGTGGTATAGTTTCATTGAGTAAAGATTGGTTGTATGTGATCTACAACATCTACTCCAGAAGAACCAATGCCATTGATTTTTCCGAAGTGCTTTGGCAAGACTTTCAGAAGTTTGCCATCAACTGTAAGCCTCATGAGATATTTAGTCCTCGCTTTTGGGCTCTCACTATTCAACAACTATATAAGGAAGGTCAAGAGCCCATTCCTGTCAATGTCATTCCGGAAGAGGTATTTCTCTCTTTTACAACTATCAAGACATATCGCCTTCCAGACCAAAGGTCTTTCGTACCTGTTAGACGTTTACTAGAACACATGCTATCCCTTATCCCGTCCGATTCTCTTTACTTGAAACAACATTTAGAGACTTCGATTGTGTATAGACCTACACAATTTACCCACATCTCTATTGAGCCTATTCCGGACGAGGTCAAAGTAGTGCCTTCTGGAGGAAAGAAAAAGAAGTCCGCCAAAAGAAAGACTTCACCCTTAAAGCCTAAGGCCAAAAAGAGATCCAAAGTCGAATCCTCCTCTCAACAGGAAGGAGTCAAGGACATTCAAGCGGGCTATGGCTATCCATCTACCCCTCCTTCCCACTCATTCGAGGCACCCCTCGATGTTTCAAAATGACAAGCACACACTCACGGGGAGTCTGATCATAATCCACCCTCAACTTCCCAAAAACGTGATGCCGGTGATGATGATAGTTCCTTGCCCCCACTGGAACAAACCTACGTGTCTCTTTTGCTATTCCGCATTCATTTACACAAGCACAGTCCGAAACTCCTATTCTGGAACCCAAGCATTTCGAAGCGGGAGCTGTCCCTCCTACTTTTGGTGCCTTAACTGGTCTGATACCCGGAAGGAGTACAGAACGACCAGGTGTTAACGACCCACTGTGGGAAGATTTTGTTGACAGGGCCAAATCTATACATCCGGAATTGACAAGATCCTAAGTAGAAGCAACCCTCATCTCCATGAGGAATATGGAAACCCAAAGCAACATGCCCTTTGTTCTCCCTTCTAATGAAGAAAGTGACTTGGAATTTGCTTCCAGAGAATCTCCCACCAATCCAATTCATAATGCCATGCATTCCGATCCCAATGAAGAACACTCTGATGAAGTAAGGTTTGATGATGAAGGTACCTCAATTGCTTATCCCAACTTGTTCTCCTCATTTCCTTTTCCTCCGAAGCCTTTCTCATCCAAGTTAGATTTGGATTTCGGACTATCCGCCTTCTATTCGGAACTTGCCAATGAACAACACAATCTGGATGATATTGTCTAAGACACTCCTGAAGATGAAAATGAGTCCACCCCCAAGAACGTTAATGTCGTTCTCTCTCCTCCTAACTCTCCTCAACAACAACCTAATCCATACGATTTCAAGAACAAGTCCTGGAATTCCACTTCGGACACCGAATCTTCCGCAGGAGACAACGTTGATCCTTTTGCCCTCCTTGAAATCCGAGACTCCGTTTCTGAGACCATGAAAGTAAACACACTAGATACTTCAGTAGCTAGACTCAAAACCAGACTTGACGTCAATGTTGATGGATTGGATTCAAAATTGGATGCAATCCTGAAATCCTTGTCCGTAGTCAACACGTCCGGACCAACAATTGCTGAATGTGAAGCCCTGCTTTATCATCTCATCTCTTTCCGGCTTAAACACACCGTAGAAGAGGTTGAACACAAGTATGATGCTTCTGTTGATCATTACTTGGATATAATCACCCAAATGCTTAAAGTCCATGATGATCTAGTTTCTGCCACAAATGAACTCATTAAGAAAACTCATGTTCGTCATGAGAAGAAAATTCAGCGCCTAGAGAAAGAGATTCGGAAGAAATATGAAATGAACCTCATCATGTAGCAAGTTCTCCTTAAACTTCTCCGAGCCTGTTGGAGCATTGTGGATGTTCCAAATAACAAATTCAATGAAATGTTTTCTATTCATCAGGAGCTATTTAATCATCTCAAGGCCCAAGCCCCCACCGCTGAAGCATATAACACCTTGACCCTTTAACTCAACACCACCTTTCAGAAGGTGTTTGAGAAGTTTTCTGATTTGAAGGATTCACTTGTCCTTGCACTGGTTGTTAGGCTGATCGTTGCAAGAGGGGGAGAAGGTCCAAGTCAACCCTGGAAATCTACCTCAAAATATTAGCTCCGAGATGAAAATGAAACTTCTAATGACAGTGTTCAAGTTCTTTCAAGTATCCTAGGCGTTGAGGATGACAATGACAAGGAGGATGAAGATGTGTTTGTAAAAAATGGAGTGTTAGGAATGCAAGCTCCACGAAAGTTCCTTGCCAAGGTCCTTACGAATGAAGAACAACGAATATGGTCCACAATATCATGGCCATCCACTATGGCTAAAGTTCTAAATAAGAGCATTGAAATGGCTAAGGTCAAAAGAGAATTGACTGTTGTTGCTTTCCGAGCCACTACCTCGATGCTGCCTCTGATTCCAACCCCAAAAATCAATCCTATCGACGAAGGCTCTCCTCTCCGGAAGCCTGATGACATTCCAAAAGAGCCTTTGCCTTCCTCTCTTCCAAAGTTCACAATCGATGAAACTATGCAACACATCCTCTCCACTCTTTAGATGCAAAAAGATAATGGAAAGAAGCCCATTTTGGACCATCCCTTCAAAACTCCTCACTTGACGGAAAGGAGTGGCTGGTTTCAAGAAGAGATCCTTCAAGCCCTTGAAGAAAGCATTCATATTCAATCCTTTAAGGATGACAATCCACATTCGATGCTAGGGATCTATCCAATTTGCATAAAAGGAATCCTAAAGGATGTCGACATAGTGCCCTTTATGTACTATGACATCCCTAATAATAACTCGGAACAACTTGATGTTCATTTCTCCCCTTTCAACAAGTTCTACACCAAATATTCTCCTCTCCATCCGGAGGGTGATCCTCAAATTATCATCCGCATTGAATGAGAAAGATTGAAGACCTTTTATGACAAGAACGCACTTCCTCTTAAAGAAGTATGGTCTCGGAAAAGGATCACTAAGATTTCCGGATTCGGAAGGAAAGTTCTGACAAAGTTTGAACTCAATTGCACTCTATGCTGGTATCACATCTTTCGGAACAAACCAACCTGCAAGACCATTACTGATGCTGATTTCCCTATACTTAATCCAATTGATATTCTAACTATTGCTGCTCACTTCCGAAGCATCCAGTCATATGATCTCAATATGGGAGCTTACCTTTCTGCCTTAAGCTTTCTTAAAGATTACGTTGTTGAGTTCAACAGATGCGATTATGAATTGGCTCATCTGTTCAGAACAGATAAATTTTTGGCTAAAATCGACTACAAACTTCCTGAACTTGAAATTTCTGCAGAAGGACCCATTGATGAACTAGTGTTAGGATTTGTCTACCTTCAAATAAAAACAAATTAGAAACCCTTCTTCCAAGTCCAAGACAAGAACCTGGTTCCCACTAAGGCTCTTCAGAAGTTCATCAATCGTGCATCCAAGTCTGAAGCTCCAGAGCATGTGAAGGCAAAGTTCATAAGTCAACTTCAATGGTATATTGCAGTTAGAGAATGGCTGTACACGGCATAGGTTTTCATCAAGGAAGATTCAAGTTAAACTTACCAGATTGGTAAGTTCACTTAGGTGGAGATTGTTGGAACCTGAAAGTGAACCTTTAGCAATCACTATCTTTGTATGTTCCGTGGTAAGCATGTTTCGATGTCAGATGGTGTTTCCGAAGTCACAAGCAGTTCTGGAGTCGTTCAGTGTTCCAGAGTGAAGATGGTGTCTAGAGCAAAGTCTATGTTCTAGAGTCGGTGTTTTGAATGATGTTGTCCGAATGTACTTTTGTCCATCTGAATTAATTATATTGGTCATTTAGCTTGATTTAACACATCATAGGACTTAGTATCTTTTGTCAAACCTAGATAATCAGAGTTTCGGAAACATCTCTAGTATCCGATCCTATGTTTGTATTCAGTTTATACGATGTAATATGCTCTCCTATCTAAAGGAGCTTTCCATGATAAATCAAGTAATGAATTATTCAAAAAAATATAGCAATATTCTAGTTTACTTCACTTTCTAAGTTATTATCTCAAACATTCTCATTGTTCTTCATTTATTGTCTTTACCTTGATCATTATCTTCACTCTTCATTAATATCTTGAATACATTGTTGATTGCATTAACTCAGAGTTAACTGGTCTTGCCAGACTTGACTGTAACACTCCTTAGCAAGTAGACATTGATCTTAAGCATTAACTCAAGATTTTATTTTCAAACCTTGTCCCTGCGCATCAGATCTTTTGTTCTCACAGCAAACTTCAGATAAAATGTACAAAAAGCTTCCTCCCCTTCGAAATTTCTTAACAAACCATATCCAAATTGTTCAATCTCCTTATTTAAATAATTAGAAACTACCCTCACTTGAATTTTTATTTCAAAATAGGTCCCAAGTATGTAAACCTTCATTTCATTTAAATAAAACCCACCTCCCCTTCAAAAAAGTCCTTGCAAAACTAGTCCAAACCATTCAAATTTAACTAAAATGTTCAAAACCCACCCGCATACGAAAAACCCTTTACAAATTAAGACCAAGTTATACAAACATTCATTTCATTTATTTAAATTACACCCTTTGTTTGAGATTTATTTGCAAAATAAATCCCATACTCAAACTTAAAATTTAAATAAACCATTTTGTCCCTTATTTGGAAATTATTAACAAACTTAGTCCCATTTAATTTATTTAAATTAGTAATTGAACCCTATTCTTAGGATAAATTACCGAACAACCATCCACATATTAATTTATATTAAAATTTACTAGGAAGCTAAATTAATCTTGGAGGTTCGTGTTAAAGGCAACATATCTTGGTACCTCGGATCAAATACTCGAAACGACCCGACAACCACACTTTAAGGTGAGTGTTACAGTCCATCTTTTATATATTTTCAACCAGGGGGATACATGTACTACTTGTGCTAGATAATACAAAAATACACATAAAGTATCGTTATTTTATGTAAAAAGTATAACTAGTCTATAAATTATTGGTTTAACTTTTATATGTTACGAACACATAAACTAGTTTTAAAATTCAATATTTTCATATGTTATGTTGTTAAAATAATAAAACTTTAAAAAATGACATATGTCTTTTTACCACAAAACCCTATGATTTTTATGTGACATTGTGTGTCATATAATACATGTCATAAAACTTTGTAGTATTCCTAAGAATTCGAACTATACATGTATATGTACAAAGCTTATACAAGAAATATGCTTAGTTTATAAAAGCTAGTGCCTTACACTATACATGAATATCAATTATTCTTGACTTTTTATAAACTTAATCCAAATCATTATGCCTAGTAACTTATCCACATTTAAGTTAGGGTTGAGAGCTATTCATACCTTAGTTAATGGCTTTATAGTGAGACACTATTCATTAGATAAAGTCTAAACACTTAGTATACCCACACTACTATAGCCGTTAATCTTCGGAGCAAGATACATATGTATAGTTCTATACGGGGTTGACATCCCCACCTGCGGTTGGTAGCTTGTAACACCCCGAGTTCAGAGGATCAAAGTTCTGGGTGCTTAGTGTAAATATGGAAGACCGACTTTGCGAGTTAATGGGTAGACTTGGCGAGTCAGGTCGTGAATCTAGTCATGTGTTAAGTGACCAACTCGGTGAGTCTGAGGAGTGACTCGGCGAGTTGGTGCTCCCCTAATCCGGAGATTGTGCTTTATATAAAGGACATAATACCCTCTCTTCAGCCCCTCTACACTCCCTTTGAGTCCCAGAAACCCTAATAGTCGTGAGTTAGAGCTTGAAATGTGTTTGGAGCTTTGAGAAGTGAGTTTGGTGGAGGAGACTTGAAGAAACAAGAGGCAACCATCAAGGATTTCGTGTGGATCCAGAATCCACTCCAGTTTGGGGCAAGTTTGTGAGGTATTAAGCTGTTACCTTGACCCTTTTCTTCTAGAATCATTCATATGTAGAGGATAGGGTTTTCCTTGGTTAAGGGAATTGTTATAGAAGCTAGATCTGAAGCTGAAACTTCAGATCTGAACCTCTTTTGAGTCCTAAGTTCATAAATTTTCAGTCCTTGGATGATTGGTGAAGCCCCTTTTGTCTAAAACCCAAGACCTAGTGTGTTTTGAGTTTATATCTCCTTGATATCACATAAAGTTTGCAACTTTACGTGAGGAATAGCTTGTGGAAGGGTAGATCTATGGATTGGAGCTCCAGAATGGCTTAAAAAGCCACTACATGGGTTAAGAACTAGAGGTACTCGGCGAGTCACATGGGTGTACTCGGTGAGTTGGATGAAGATAGGCAGGGACTTGACGAGTTGGATGAACAACTCGACGAGTCTGTTGAAGATTGCCTTGGACTCTGCGAGTCTGGTCGTGAAGTCCTAACCTTTTTGGTTGAGCGGTGAATCAGTGAGTCGAGGGACAACTCGGTGAGTTGAGCAGGAAGTGACTCAGAGTTTGTGGGATTCCGTGAGTTGGGTCGCGATATGGGAGTTTTTAGAGCCTAGGGACTCGACGAGTCGGCGGGCTGACTCGGCGAGTAGAGCCAGTCAAGAAGTTTGACTTTGACTGAGGACTTTGACTTTGACCAAGAGTTGACCAGTTGACTTCCAGGGGTAATTTGGTGATTATTGGTATTTATTGAGTTCAGCCTTTTGGTATTATCAGTGGTGGGGTTTGTGTCAGAGGTTGCAGCAGCGTGATCCTATCTTTTCAGCCAGCAGTTGCGAGGTGAGTTATCCTCACTATACTACGGGGTCTAAGGCACCAAGGCCGACCTATCGGATTTGATATCCTAGTAGTGATTGATATGTTGAGTTGAATTAGTAATGTATTCCTGTTGATATGTTAGTCGGGTAGGTCTGTAGGACTTCCTGTGATACTGATTGATTACATGTATGTGCATTTATCTGT
Source organism: Lactuca saligna (assembly GCF_052625555.1). Taxonomy (NCBI): domain Eukaryota; kingdom Viridiplantae; phylum Streptophyta; class Magnoliopsida; order Asterales; family Asteraceae; genus Lactuca; species Lactuca saligna. Next base: position 97,938,996 of record NC_136424.1, on the reverse strand, counting down.
TACATGTTGACATGTTATGTGGGATGAGTTGAGGTTGTACTGCTCTGTGCGCTAGACAACAAACCCTAGAGTATTCGAGATATGAGGTGAGGGCCCGGAAAGCATTCCAAACTCATACTGAGGACTCGGGAGTATTCCAGATATGAGTTGAGGGCCCGTAGGGCATTCCAGACTCATATTGAGGACTCGAGAGTATTCCAAATATGAGATGAGGGCCCAGTAGGCATTCCATACTCATACTGAGGACTCAGGAGCATTCCACATACGAGTTGAGGGCCCGGTAGGCATTCCAGACTCGTACTGAGGGCTTGATGGCATTCAAGATACGAGCTGAGGGCCCGATAGACATTCCAGACTCGTACTGAGGGCTCGATGGCATTCCAGATACGAGCTAAGGGCCCGGTAGGCATTCCAGACTCGTACTGAGGGCCCATGGGGTAGTTCAGCTTGTAAAGCTGTGGACCCAGTGCATGTTGTTCTATTTATGTTCTGTATGATATGTTACGTGTATGGTATATGTGGTTGGTATTTTGGGGGTATCTCACTAAGCTTTCGGGCTTATAGTTGTGGTTTAATGTTTTTCAAGTACTTCAGGAGACCGTGGCAAGGCAAAGGCGTGATCGTACCGCTCCTCATGTTTATGTTTTATGATATGGTTCTGGGAAGACTGATAATAATTGTATTGAAAACCTTTTGCAATGAATTAATGAATATGGGTTGTTTTTTTGAAAAATTTAAATTGGCTTGAATTTTTAGAGTGTTACAAGTTGGTATCAGAGCCTTGGTTTGAGTGAATTGGAGAAACATTCGTGTGAATCCAGTCTCAAATCAAGGAGAGTTTTCAAAAGAGAATTTAAAATGGTTTAAAAAAAAATAATAAAGGAGGATGCGGAGGTACGATCAGTCGGAGCCAGTAAGTAGCCCCAAAATACCATACAATTTATTTGTTTATGAGATATGATAGAACAACATGATAGTACTAGGCTAGGGATCTTCAGGAATTGCATGATAGAATTGCCTGATTATATGATGCCTGATAGCCTAGGGTTTCCATGTATGAAATTGACATCATTACTGTAGATATTTAGTGTATGCATCACGACCATATGTAATTAAGATCTTATAGCCTGAGAATGTTTGATTTGGCCTTATGTTATATTCTTGTTTGATTGGGAGCCTAGGGTAGGATTGAATATTCGAAAGTCTATAGGGTCCAACGTTATGTACGATTAGCATACACTAGTGCTGTAGGAGTTGGTGGAAGTTTCATGGTCGGGTGGGTTGTGGGACCGGTAGGTCATTATGAGATATTTAGTTTTCCTCTAAGAGTGAGGATTTTTTGCTTGTTATGTTAGTTCATATTTAGGGTGTTGTGGTGATACTTGATGTAAATATGGGTAGGTGTGGAAGGTAGTATGGGCCCGTACAGTATGGTGGTTGGTTCCCAAGTTTGTGAGAGTTATCTGATGATTGCGGTGTTTACAATATGGTGGTTACAAGACATGCTGGGAGTGGATTCGGGTCAGGATCGGGAGCCGGAGAGGGCGGTCAGGGGGGATCGGTGCCACCCGAGGTCATCGGTCAGATGAGTACGGATGAGTTGGATGCTAGGATTCGCGAGATCCTGCATGATGAGGTTGCTGCTATGTTCCGGGCCGAGTTTTTGGAACTGTTTGGGTCGATCAAGACCGCCATGGTCGAGTATTTTGATGAGCTCTATGCGGCTCTAGCAGAGACAACGGCCGCGGCAGTCGCAGCGGCTATAACAGTGGCAGGGGGGAGCCAGTAGGGGTTTCCAGTATCGGGACTTTGATAACACAAAGCCCCCTACCATTGATGGAGTTCAGGATCTGATCGTTGCTATGAGATGGTTGTCTGACGTGGAGGGATGTTTCTTCACGTGCTCATGCCCTACTAATCAGAGGGTGAGGTGTGCTTTGAACCTGTTGAGGCTCAGGGCAAAGGATTGGTGGAGATTGACTACGTGATCTTTTTTGGATGCGTAGCGGGCTGTGGTTACTTGGGATCAGTTCTGAGACATGTTCATTACTCGTTATGTTCCACGGGTTGAGAGAGAGAGAGAGGTTGGCTCAGGAGTTCTAGGAGCTGAAGCAGGATACAGAGTCGGTGACGGAGATCACCAAGATGTTTACTGAGAGGGTGATGTTTTTCCCAGAGTTTTCTTCAGAGCAGGCTCAGATGTCCCGATATCTGAGTATGATCAAGAGGGATATCAGGCAGTTTGTGTCTACACAGAGGTGCAAGACCTTGCTAGAGTTACAGAAGGCCACTCGGCGACGTGAGTTGGAGATTGAGTTGATGGGTTTTGTACAAAAGAACATTCCTATGTGCGTATACAAACCCTAGGTTTCTCTAATTAAACATGCATTGAATCCAAGACTCCTAATGGCTAATTAGGTATAAGAACAATACAAAACCAGAGTTAGAATCATACCTTGAAACACTTGTTTGATCTTCTTGTTCTTGGAGCTTTAGAGTCACAATTGTCAGTCCTCTAATGGCTTACAAACACCAACTAGCAAAGAGAATGATTTGAAAGAGAGGAGAGAGAGGAGGAAATCGGCCAGGGTATCCTTGCTGTAGAGGAGGTCCTGATTTCCTATCCCAAGGGGTCTATTTATACTTATAAGGCTCCTAGGGTTTCACCCTTAAACCCTAATTGGATAACTTAGACTCTAAGCAATCCCAATCCTTTCCATAGATAAGCCATGGACGAATATGAGGCTATCCCAAGCCCTAGAATTCGTCCAACCCATATCCTATAAGGATTTACAGCCTAAAGTGTAACTATCAAACAATTGACAGTTTATACCCTCTTATTTAATTAATCTCTTTAAGTCACCAAATTGATACTAATTAATCTATGACTTATATTAATCAAATAAAAATAATATAATTCATTATATTATTGTCATAATATATTAATAACATCTATTCTCTCACAATAAATCATCCTACCAAGTTGCTATGGTGAAGGCAACTCAAAAGGACCATGCACAATCGGGTCAAATACTTGCCTAATATAGTTGCAACCTTAGACACTATTCCAACAGTCTCCTACTTGGATAAGTCTAGTAACTATATGCACAAGTACAATCCGATTTGCAGTCGTAGCTCTCAAAGATGCTGTCAAACTTTGATCAATCTTGTCCTTCAGATAAGGGATCGTACAGTCCTCTGTTAGATATCATGCTGACAATTCAATGGAATGATTAGTCTAGCATTTGGTTTCTCGATCTACGATTTATTTGACATAGAACTTAATCGAACACATCAATTCAGTTCTGACCAGGCCTGGCACATAAGTCAATCATCGAACGGCCGAGATATCACTTTTTCCTTCTTAGGATAAAAGTTACAGATAAACTTCGACTTATATGCATTTACTTATTCATTAATCAACTATACACAACAATACGTTTTATAACATCGAGTTACCAATGTGTTTTCGCATTATCAATGTACAATCAATTAGCAAATAACAAACCATATATCTAGGTTTTAAGACTATATGATATTATCGTCTTGCGATCACCGTTTTATCACATTCCATAAGGTGATTCCAGCAAGCGCGGGTTTGTTCCAATGCTCAAAACTAGTTCATAAGCACTCATGAACGTTGCAGCAATCTTTTGCTATGTCTAAAACCATTTAGACACTCTACACACCTATTCATGACAATCTTTATTCATATCTACTTCCAACATATGAACGATTGTGGACAATTTCAATAATTCGATTATTCTTAATAAACTCAATTATTCTGGAAGTCAAAACATGCAAAGTGAAACAATAGTTAAACAATTAACATAAGACAGTAACATTACTTATAAATACAACTCCTTTATTTAATCATCAAATGTTAATTACATTTATCTATTATATGTTTCTAATACTATCTAATCTATGCTAATATCATCCTTCAGCCCAATACTCCTAGCATGCTGCAAATGCTTAACCCTACTCGGTCCCTTCGTAAGCGGATCTGCTGGGTTATCTTCTGATGATATCGTCTTCACTACGAGTTGTCCTTCTTCTACACGATGTCTAATAAAGTGATATTTTCTGTCGATATGTCGTGATCTACCATGATCTCTTGGTTACTTGGTCAAGGAAACCGCTCCTTCATTATCACAGAAAATCTCCATGGGCTTCTTTATGGCAGGTACAACTCCAAGATCACCAATGAAGTTCTTCATCCATATTGCCTCCTTCGATGCTTCGCTCGCTGCAATGTACTCTGATTCGCACGTTGAATCAGCTACGGTTTCCTGCTTGAAACTTTTTCAAGTTACTGCTCCTAAATGCAGGGTAAAGACCCAGCCCGACTACGAACGGTAGTTGTCCCTGTCGGTCTAAAAGCTAGCGTCACTATACCCTCGCACCTTCAAGTCATGACTCCCTCCGAGGACTAAGAACCATTCCTTCATCCTCCGAAGGTACTTAAGGATATTCTTCACCGCAATCCAATGGGCTCTGCTAGGGTTCCCTTGATATCTACTGACCATGCTCAAAGCAAAGGCTACATCAGGGCGAGTACAAGTCATAGCGTACATGATTGAGCTAACTGCGGAAGCGTATGGAACTCGGCTCATTTCAGCTATCTCAGCTTCGGTACTCGGACTTTGAGTCTTACTCAACTTGACATTGCTTTGTATCGGTAATTCTCCCTTCTTCGAGTTTTCCATACTAAAACGTTTTAGTACCTTCTCTAAGTAAGTGTTCTGACTAAGTCCTATTAGTCTCTTACTTCTCTCTCTTACTATCCTTATTCCCAAAATATAGGAAGCCTCTCCGAGGTCCTTCATAGCGAAGCACTTCCCGAGCCAGGACTTAACCTCCTGTAGAGTCGGAACGTCGTTTCCTATGAGTAATATGTCATTGACATATAGAACGAGGAAGCTTACTACACTCCCACTGGCTTTTACATATACACATGATTCATCTTCGCTTCGTACAAATCCAAACTCTTTGACTTTCTCATCGAAGCAAAGATTCCATCTGCGAGACGCTTGCTTTAGTCCATAAATGGACTTCTCAAGCTTACACACTCTATTCGGATGCTTCGGATCTACACACCCCTCTTGCTGAGCCAAGTAAACATCCTCAACCAACTTCCCGTTAAGGAAAGTGGTCTTGACATCCATTTGCCAAATCTCATAATCATGAAATGCGACAACAGCTAGCATCACTCTAATAGATTTTATATTCGCAACTGGTGAGAAGGTCTCTTCATAGTCAACTCCGGGAGTTTGAGTAAAGCCCTTCGCAACCAAGCGCGCTTTAAACGTGTGTACCTTTCCATCCACATCGGTCTTCTTCTTGAAAATCCATTTGCACCCAACGGTCTTACGTCCATGCACATTATCAACCAAATTCCAAACTTGGTTATCATACATGGATTGAATCTCGCTATCTATTGCCTCTTGCCATTTCGCAGACTCCGGGCCTGCCATGGCTTCCTTATAGCTATTAGGTTCATTAAGGTTTATTAGTGTACTATCACTAATATACGTGTCACCTTCGGTACTAATATGAAAACCATACAACTGGGTTGAAATCTAACTCTTTCGGAACGTCTAAGAGGTAATGATACGTCAATCGGTTCAACCGGAGTTTCCTCCTCGGGTTGAGTGCCAGCGGTAGAGGTTCCTTCATCTATCGACTCTTGAATCTCTTCAAGATCGATTTGCCTCCCATTGTCTCCTTTGCTTATGATTTCTCGCTCTCGGAAAACTCCTCTCCTCGCAAAAAAGACAACATTGTCCTTCGGTCTATAAAAGAGATATCCAAAGGATTTCTGCGAGTAGCCGATGAAAATACATCGCTCACTACGAGGTTCGAGCTTGTCGTGAGTATCTCGTCTTACGAAAGCCTCGCAACCCCAAACCTTGATATGTGCTAACGAAGGAGCTTTCCCCGTCCACATCTCGTGAGGTGTTTTGGCAACCTTCTTAGTAGGGACTCAGTTAAGGATGTGGGTGGCAGTCTCTAAGGCATACCCCCAAAAAGAGATAGATAGCGAAGCACGACTCATCATAGAGCGAACCATGTCCAACAAGGTTCGATTACGCCTTTCTGCCACACCATTCAATTGTGGTGTCCTAGGTGGCATCAATTGTGAAACTATTCCACACTCCTTGAGATAATCGTGGAATTCAAGACTTAGGTACTCTCCTCCTCGATCGGATCGAAGCATCTTGATCTTCCTGCCCAATTGATTCTCCACTTCATTTTTGAACTCTTTGAACTTTTCAAAAGTTTCTGACTTTTGCTTGATTAAGTAGATATACCCATATCTACTATAGTCATCGGTAAAAAGTCACGTAGAAGCAGTTTCCATCCTTTGTGGTAGATCTAAACAGTCCACACACATCGGCATGTATGAGGTCCAATAGACCCTCACCCCTTTCGCACGCACGAGCGAAGGGTGACTTAGTCATCTTTCCAAGTAAACTAGACTCGCATGTGTCATCTTCCCTAAGGTCGAATGACTCCAACACTCCATCCTTTTGGAGTTGGGCTATGCGTTTCTTGTTGACGTGTCCAAGATGACAATGCCATAAGGATGCCTTATCCATACTATTGGATGAATCCATGCATAAAACATCATTTCCTAAGTTATCAACAATCATAACAGTTTCATAAATTCCATTACATGGTATAGCTTCAAAGTAAAAGACACCATTCAAATAAGCTAAAATAGAACCATTCTCATTACTAAAAGAAAATCTAAAACCTTGTCTAAACAAACCATGAAATGAAATGATGTTTCTAGCCATTTCTGGCGAATAGCAACAGTTGTTCAAATCTAAAGATAAACCATTCCTAAGCACTAAAGAATACACTCCAATCTTGGTCACAGGCGACGATCTTCTGTTCCCCATGCTTAGATTTATTCTTCCATGCTCCACGTCTCTACTACTTCTTAGTCCCTGCACATTAGAACAAATGTGGTAACCACAACCGGTATCAAGTACCTAAGAAGTATCATGAGATGAATCGTTGGATTTAATTGTGTATATACCTGCGAAAGATGGCTTGATCTTTCCTTCGTTGATGGCTTGCAGGTACTCCGGGCAGCTTCTCTTCCAATGTCCTGTCTTGTGGCAGTGGTGGCACTCTGCCTCCTTCGGGTTAGGGCATGGCTTAGCGGGATCAACATTGGTCCCACTAGAAGAGGCACCATCTCGGGCTTTCACCTTGCGATAGTTCTTTGATGAAGCCTTCCTCTTCTTTCCCTTTCCTTGTCCAATTGCCAAGACAGGAGTGGCGGGCGAATTGGGAGTTGGTGCAACAGACTTCTCCTTTAAGTTGCTCTCAGTGACCCTCAAGAGACCTTGGAGTTTGCTTAGGGTGACCTCCTCTTTGTTCATGTGATAGGTCATCCTAAATTGATTGTAGCTTGGAGGCAAAGCGTGAAGCACCATATCGATCGCCAAGTCTTCCCCAAAGTCAACGTTTAACTTACGAAGGTGGTCGACATACCTTTGCATCTTTTGCAGGTGCACGGTAAGAGACTCTCCATGACCCATCTTAGCGGAAATCATGTTAGTGAAAATCTCATAACGCTCTTGTCTCGCGTTTTGATGGTATCTCTCCAATAAGTCTTGGTGCATTCGTACAGATACATGTCCTCGTAGGACGTTTGGAATTCAGGGTTCATAGTTGCGATCATGATGCAATGTACTTTCGTTGCATCACGCTTGTGAGTTTCAAAAGCGGTCATTTCGGCGGGAGTAGCGATTTTGGGCTTGATTTTCTCGAGCTTCTCATCGAGGACATACTCCTTATCCTCATAGCGAGCAATCGTGCGAATGTATCTTATCCATTCGCTAAAGTTCGTTCCATCAAAGGTGACCTTTTGGCAACGGCTCATCAAAGTGAATGAACTCGCAGCAGCGTTGTTAGCGTTCAACATCTACAATAGAAAGGACAAAGATTGATTAGAATGTGAATCCCTAATTATCACCCAATAAGAAAAATTAGGGCTAGGATCCAACAATAATATTTACACATTAGAAAAGGGATGCCGTAATCTAACATGCAAACAATTTGAAGGTAAGTGAATGACGATTCACTAATTCTCCACCATGAAAAACATAACTTTAAGTCCTAAATGTATTGAAAATTCCTAGGTTCGGATGACATTCATTGAAACTTTTCAATGGCATGTTTAAATCTCGATATGACCCTCTTGTTTGTGACTGAGATACCGAGGATCACAAAGCGGGTGTGAATTACCATGCAAATTCACATGGTGCCTTCATTGTAACGATCACCTATTCGATGTGTCGGTAAACCACGCACGCTCCATCGAACTATGATAAACAATGAATCACCCTTTGCCACCTTCGCTTAGAACCAATTAGTGTGCCGGTAAACCACACATGCTCCACTAACTTCTTAGCAAGGTGCAAAGTGTAATTTCATGGGATTGCATCAATTCACTTTTCCTAAAGTAACTAAGATTGGGAAATTTTAAGAAAACATGTAGTTACTTTGTATTTCTTATTATACTTTTAAGGAGAGGATGAGGTTGCCCTATCCTACCCGTTCGGCTAACAACCCTCCACCGATCAAGCAAGCGGTGGGTGTGAGTGTACACCCATTAAGCGCCATTTTATAGGCTGCAACCTTATACCCACCTTATAGACCGGCTTCGTGAATGAGGCCTACTAACGGTAAGACTAGCATTTAAGTTATACATATATAGATATGAATCTTGTAATATTATATTAGTATAGGGTTGGATTTTAAACTTGTATAATTCTAGGGTTTGAAATTTAAATTGTCTAAATTAAACTTTTAATCACAAAACGTAAATTTCAAAACTTGAGGGAAAGTTTTTAAACATTTAAAACAAATAATTCAAATTAACAATTAATAACATAATTATCCACATTTGATTTCTTGAAAAACAATTTACCAATTTAATCAAAATAATTAATAATTATCATTTAAGGAAATTAAATATTTTATTAATTGATAAATATCTTCAATTAGATCAAAAATATAGTCATATATATCATAAAATCGAATTTGGGTTGATCTAATATGATTAAGGCAAGTTTCCATAAGATAAATATGAAAAAAAATCCCGTTTTTGGCTCTTCGTGACGCTCGGACTCGCCAAGTACCCAAACTGGACTCGCCGAGTCAGGCCAACTTGCCGAGTCCACTATGGGACTCGCCGAGTCCATGACTCAGAAACACAAAATTTGAATTTTGCAGTTAGCATTCAAACAATTAAGCATCAATTTAATAGAAACCAATCTAGTCTCTGATACCACTGATGGGTTTTGTACAAAAGAACATTCCTATGTGCGCATACAAACCCTAATGCTTGGATCTAGGTTTCTCTAATTAAACATGCATTGAATCCAAGACTCCTAATGGCTAATTAGGTATAAGAACAATACAAAACCAGAGTTAGAATCATACCTTGAAAAACTTGTTTGATCTTCTTGTTCTTGGAGCTTTAGAGTCACAATTGTCACTCCTCTAACGGCTTACAAACACCAACTAGCAAAGAGAATGATTTGAGAGAGAGGAGAGAGGAGGAAATTGGCCAGGGTATCCTTGCTGTAGAGGAGGTCCCGATTTCCTATCCCAAGGGGTCTATTTATACTTGTAAGGCTCCTAGGGTTTCACCCTTAAAGCCTAATTGGATAACTTAGACTCTAAGCAATCCCAATCATTTCCATAGATAAGCCATGGACGAATTTGAGGCTATCCCAAGCCCTAGAATTCGTCCAACCCATATCCTATAAGGATTTACAGCCTAAAGTGTAACTATCAAACAATTGACAGTTTATACCCTCTTATTTAATTAATCTCTTTAAGTCACCAAATTAATACTAATTAATCTATGACTTATATTAATCAAATAACAATATTATTATTCATTATATTATTGTCATAATATATTAATAATATCTATTCTCTCACAATAAATCATCCTACCAAGTTGCTATGGTGAAGGCAACCCAAAAGGACCATGCACAATCGGGTCAAATACTTGCCTAATATAGTTGCAGCCTTAGACACTATTCCAACATGAGTTACAGATAATGGAGCAGAGGCAGGCCCTGACACAGTCGTAACCGACACCGAAACGGTCCAAGACCGTTGATACTAAGTTGGGAGATCAGAGCAGCCGCACTTGTGGAAAGTGCGGAAAGGGTCACACTGGAGTTTGTAGGTCCAGTGGTGCGTGCCACAAGTGCGGGAGAGAGGGGCACTACACATGGGATTGTCGTCAGTCAGTCCCAGTTCAGGATATGAGGATTTGCTATTAGTGTCATCAGGTTTGTGACATGAGGGCCAACTGTCTACAGATGGTTGGGAGGTCGGGGGCCAAGGTGGAGCGGAGCCTCCGAGGGCTCAGGGGCGCGCTTTTCACCTTACTGCAGAGGAGATCAGGGTAGAGCCTGATGTATCTGCGGGTATGTTTTCATTTTGTTATCTTGTTATCTTGTGGTTATTGTGGAGTATTGCATATGCTAGTATTGTTTGCATGATTTATAGTGTTGTATTGTTCTCCTTTTCGTCTGGGTTATCTTTTGGTAGAGGGTTTTATAGCTAGGAGTTGTAGTTGGTTAGTATCCAAGGGATGGATGGGCAGGATTGGTTGTGTGGTCTTGTTGTTGGGTATAGCATTCACGATGTGAGAAGTGTTCAGCTGGGAGTCAGACTCCCTTGGGATTCAAGATGTGCAATGTCGGGATAGCAGTTTTGTGAAGGTTACTCGTTCAGAGGAAAGCGGTTTATGGATAAGGAAGGTATGGGATAGAGATGATTGTTCTAGGCCGGATGAGTCACCGGTATTTGGAGGTCAGTGTTCTAAGTGGGGGAGAATTGGAAAATTCTCAAGAGGATCGACAAGTATTTGAGTTTGATTAGCTGTTTGGAAGTCAGCGGTGTTTCAGTCAGCCAAGAGTGTAGGCTGGTATGAGTAAGTGGTAGACTAGTGGGGGCAGGAAGCAGACCATGGATTCAGGGTAGATGGTGTTTGATGTTAGGCATGGGTTTAGTTCATGGAAAGGATTCCGGGATCGGAATGAAGTTAGAGTTCGGAACCCCTTGAGGGCTAGAACAGTATGTTCGGGAGAGATTCCCAGGAAGGATAGTTCGGGATGATATATGATAGTCTAAGCAGTCCGGGGAGACTGAAGACCTGTGGGCGTACCAGTCAGGCCAAAGGCTCGGAGAACGGTCCAGATAGGTTGAAGGCCCAGGAGGGCGGTCCAGACATGCTGAAGGTTCCGAGAGTGGTCCAGATAGGCTGAAGGCCTCGTAAGGCAGTCCAGTCATGCTGAAGACTCTATAAGTGTTAGTGGATCGGGTATGAGGAGATTGAGGAAATGCATCGCCAAGGGAGATAATTGATATGGTCTGGCCCTAAGTACTGATCATGTTAGTGGGAAGCAGTGCATGGAACCGAGAGTCCTTGCGAGTAGATTTAGAATATATGAAAATTCGAGGGTAGTGGTTGCTCTACATGGATAACGTAAAGTGAAGTGTAGCTTAGTGGCATGTGCCGATGCGGCAAGGGTGAATGAGTGGATCTCCTGGAAAGGAAGGGCATGTAGCTCCGGAAGGAGCGTAAGTACTTCAAAAGAGGAGGAAGTGGAATAAGTGGATTATTTTCAGTGCTTCAGCTATTGGTAGTAGGTACTGGGTTTGTACCAGTGGTATGGAAACACATCTGGGTTGAGTGTCTGTTGAGGTTTGCAGAAGGATTTCCGATGATGAAGAACCAGAGGAGTTTAGAAGGGATGCAAGGGTGGAGTCTAGGATTCTCAGTATAATTGTGATCAGGAGGTTATGTATGTAGTGGAAGTTCATCCTGGGGGGATGTCTGGAGGTACCATCAATACGTTGGGTTCCCAACCCGAGGATGCTAGAGCAGGGTCAATACATTTATGCGATTGCGGAAGTGAGCTCATGAGAGTGCTCGGGAGCTGAAGGATGTATCATCCTGTCAGCATGAAAAGAGTAGAGTCGAATTCGGAAAGGAAGAGGGATAAGTCCCAACAGTGAACTCGATAAGGTTGTGTTAAACGAGGCAAGGGATATCAGTTGGTAGCAGTGAGTACCCGGTCAGAACTCGATGGTTCAGGGTATTATCTAGTCTTGCGACAGGCAAGTGTATATGGAGATCAAGAGTGATAAGTGTCGCTATCAGAGGAAAGAGCTGGTGGTCGGCTTGAGACAGTTGATATGAATCGATAAGCAAGGAGTTGGATCATTTTTGGGATAATAGCAGTGATTGGATGGATCTGAGTCAGTAGAGATCCGAGGTTGCAGTGTGGGGTTATGGTTATTGGAATTGTGTGCTGCAGCAAGCTTCGAGGATGAAGCCTAATTTAAGTGGGGGAGAATTGTAACACCCCGAGTTCAGAAGAGAAAAGTTCTGGGTGATTAGTGTAAATATGGAAGACCGACTCGGCGAGTCGGGTCGCGAATTTGGTCATGTGTTAAGTGACCAACTCGACGAGTCGGAGGAGTGACTCGGTGAGTTGGTGCTGGGTGGAGAAAAACCCTAATCTGGTGTTTGTGCTTTATATAAAGGACATAATACCCTCTCTACAGCCCTATACACTCCCTTTGAGTCCCGGAACCCCTAATAACCGTGAGTTAGAGCTTTAAGAGTGTTTGGTGCTTTGAGAAGTGAATTTGGTGGAGGATACTTGAAGAAACAAGAGGCAACCATCAAGGATTTCGTGTGGATCCATAATCCACTCCAGTTTGGGGCACGTTTGTGAGGTATTAAGCTGTTACCTTGACCCTTTTCTTCTAGAATCATTCATATGTAGAGGATAGGGTTTTCCTTGGTTAAGGGAATTGTTATAGAAGCTAGATCTGAAGCTGAAACTTCAGATCTGAACCTCTTTTGAGTCCTAAGCTCATAAATTTTCAGTCCTTGGATGATTGGTGAAGCCCCTTTTGTCTAAAACCCAAGCCCTAGTGTGTTTTGAGTTTATATCTCCTTGATATCACGTAAAGTTTGAACTTTACGTGAGGAATAACTTGTGGAAGGGTAGATCTATGGATTGGAGCTCTAGAATGGCTTAAAAAGCCACTGCATGGGTTAAGAACTAGAGGTACTCGGCGAGTCACATGGGTGTACTCGGTGAGTTGGATGAAGATAGGCAGGGACTTGATGAGTTGGAAGAACAACTCGACGAGTCTGTTGAAGATTGCCTTGGACTCGGCGAGTCTGGTCGCGAAGTCCTAACCTTTTTGGTTGAGCTGTGAATCAGTGAGTCGAGGGACGAGTCGGTGAGTTGAGCAGGAAGTGACTCAGAGTTTGTGGGACTCGGCGAGTCTCGGGGCGACTTGGCGAGTTGGGTCGCGATATGGGAGTTTTCAGAGCCTAGGGACTCGACGAGTCAGCGGAGTTTTTGGGCTTGTATGAGGCTATTTCAAGTTGATTCATAATGTATGCACGTATGAATTCGAATAACATTATAGTTTGAATTTTATTAATAAGATGCAACAAGGTTACATAAAGGAATTTGTTGTGAACAAGCTTCACATCTTAAACCCTAAATTGCTAGTTGTGACATCCTCCCCCTGTTAGAGGGAATTTCGTCTCGAAATTCATTCGAGAGTTGCCCTTAAGAGCTAGAGAAGAGACGAGGTACTCTTGCATCATCTGGTCTTCACGCTCCCAGGTGAATTCTGGTCCTCTTTTGGCGCTCCATCGAACTTTCACAATGGGAATGCGGCTTTTTTTTTCATTTGTTTTACTTCTCAATCCATAATTTCAACTGGTTCCTCGACGAAGTGAAGGTTCTCATTCACCTCAATATCATCAAGCGGAATTACGAAAGTTTCGTCAGATAAGCATTTCTTCAGGTTTGACACATGAAAGAAAGGGTGTACATTGCTAAATTCAGGTGGTAGTTGGAGTTTATAAGCCACCAGACCAATCCTAGCAAGGATCTCGAAGAGCCTGATGTACCTAGGATTTAATGTCCCCCGCTTCCCGAAGTGTATCATCCCTTTCCGGGGAGATACCTTGAGCAGCACGCGATCACCTACATGAAATTCCAAAGGCTTTTGCCTTTGTCCGTGTAGCTCTTCTGCCAGTCCCTGGACGCCTTCATTCGTTCCCTAATCTGCATGATCTTCTCAGTTGTTTCTCGGATAATCCCAGGACCTGTGAGAGTGCTGTTGGGTACCTATGCCTTTTCCAGTTATGTGTCTCTTACCTCTGCCCAATAGAGAGGTGATCGGCATTTTCGTCCATAAAGGGCCTCAAAAGGAGCGACCTTTATGCTTGTGTGATAACTTTTGTTGTACGAGAATTCAATTAGTGGAAAGTGGACGTCCCATGCCTTGTCGAAGTCTATAAGAAATTCCCTTAGCATATCCTCCAATGTTTGGATGGTCCTCTCACTTTGCCCATCTGTCTGGGGATGGTAGGTGGTGCTCACATCGAGCTGGGATCCCAACGACCTCTGTAGAAACTACCAAAACCGAGAGGTAAACCTACAATATCTGTCCGGGATAATATATATTGGCACACCATGTAATCTCACAACCTCCTTTATGTAGATCTAGGTCAGTTTTTCCATTTTATACGTTTCCTTTATTGGCAGGAAATGGGCAGATTTGGTCAACTGATCGAGAATCACCCAGATGGCATCCAATCTGTTGGTTGTCTTGGGTAATTTGGTTATAAAATCCATCGTTATCCTCTCCCATTTCCACTCGGGTATTTCGGGTTGTTGCAATAGACCCGAGGGCTTTTGATATTCTATCTTTACTTTAGCGCAAGTCAGGAACTTGCTCACGTAGGTAGAAATTTCGGCTTTCATATTCGGACACCAATAATGTTGTTTGAGATCCAGGTACATTTTTTCGGAATAAGGATGGATAGAGAATCTTGTCTTGTGGGCTTCATTCATGACCGTATCTCTGAAACCTCCGAACTTAGGGGTCCAGATCCAAGCCATGAGGTAATAAGCTCCGCCATCCTTGATTGTGAGGTTCTTATCCATTCCATGCATGGCTTCGTTTGCGACATTTTCAGGTTTCAAGGCTTCCTATTGATCCTCCTTGATTTGTGAAGACAAGTGGGAATGAATGGTCATCGTTAGTGTTCTCATTCGGTGACCCGAGTATTCTTCTCTAATTAGGGAATCGACCACCACATTGTCCTTTCCCATATGTTACCAGATCTCACATTCATAGCCGTTTAGCAGCTCAACCCATCGCCGATGTCTCTTGTTTAGTTCATTCTGGTTCAGGATATGTTGGAGGCTTTGTGGTCTGTGAAAATGGTGCACTTTGTCCCGTAGAGGTAGTGCCTCCAAATCTTTAGAGCGAAGACCATTACTCCCAGCTCAAGATCGTGAGCGGTATAATTCACTTCATGGGTTTTTAGCTGCGTTGACACATAGGCTATAACTTTTCCGCGCTGCATAAGTACACAACCTAACCCCTGATTGGATGCGTCGCAATAAACTACGAAATTTTTTGTTCCCTCTGGAAGAGAAAACACCGGAGCACTGTAGAGGGCTTGTTTCAGAGTTTGAAAGGTAGCCTCCTATTTCGTCTCCCAGGTGAAGGGCACACGCTTCTGGGTTAGAGTAGTGAGTGGCTTGGCGATATTGGAGAAATTTTGAATGAACCTCCTATAATAGCCACCGAGGCCTAAGAATTGCCTAATCTCCGTCGGGGTTCTTAGGGTTACTCAGCCCTCAATCTCTTTGTTCTTGAATGGGTCCACATGTATTCCCTCTTTACTGACCACGCGTCCCAGAAAGTCCACTCTGCAGATCTAGAACTCGCACTTGGAGAATTTCGTGTACAGGTTCTTCACTCTGAGTGTTTTAAAAACCTGCCGCAAATGTTGGCTGTGTTCTTCTTTACTTCGTGAATAAACTAGTATGTCATCGACAAAGACTATCACGAAGTTGTCAAGGAAAGGTCGGCAGACTCAGTTCATCAAGTCCATACATGCTGCAGGCGCATTCGTTTGACCGAAAGGCATTACCACGAATTCATAATGACCACAATGAGTTCGGAAGGCGGTTTTGAGGGCATCTTCTTCTCAGACTCACAGTTGATGGTATCTAGACCTCAAATCTATCTTCGAGAAGTAACTGGCTCCTTGTAACTGGTCAAAAGATCATCGATCCGAGGAAGAGGGTGTCGATTTTTTATGGCGAGCTTGTTGAGTTCACGGTAATCGATACACATATGGAAAGAACCATCTTTCTTTTTGACAAACAAAACTAGAGCTCCCCAAGGAGAGAAGCTCGGTCTTATGAACCCTTTGTCTCGTAACTCGCTCAATTGGTTGGAGAGCTCTTGCATTTCTGTAGAGGCTAATCCTTGGCAATTGGCATGGCTCCGGGTACCAAGTCAATCTGAAATTTTACCTGACGTTCAGGGGGTATTCCCAGGAGGTCTTCAGGAAATACTTTTGGAAAATCGCACACCTCTGGGATATCCTTTATTCTCTTCTTTTCCTTCTTTTTATCCACCACGTGGGCTAGGAAGGCTTGGATCTTTTTGTGCAAGCACTTTTGTGCTTTGATGCACGAGGTAAGATGGAGGCTCATGCTGGGTTTATCGCGATAAATAATCAGGGTTTCATTGTGGGTAGGTGAAGGCGAACGACCTTCTCGTAGCACATAATATCGGCATGGTGGGGCATAACCAATCCATATCGATGATCACATCAAAGCTTCTAATAGTAACTGACATCAGGTTGATTTGGAATGAGTGATTATTTAAAGTTAACATGCACCCTAGAAATACATTGTTAGGGGTTTCAGTTTTCCCATTATCCATTTCTATCGTGAAGGTTTCGTTTAACTTTTGGGGACTTTGATTGAGTAAGTGTTTAAATTTATGAGTCACGAAGCTTCATTCCACCCCACTATCAAATAAGATGCATGCATATATATTGTTGAGGAGGAACGTACCAGTGACTACCGCCGGATCCCTTACAGCTTCCTCATGTCCCATCGTGAGGACTCTACTTGTTCCCCCTGCATTTTGATTGTTGGCCTTGGGATAGTTTCTTTAGAAATGGCCAGTCTCTCCGCACCCATAACACAAGTGTCTTGCCCTGGAATTGTTGGGTTGGTTGTTTTGTTTTGGTGGTGCTCTGCAATACTAGGCGGTGTGCCCTCTTCGGTTACAGTTGGTGCACTGCATATATCATCATGTGCAGTTATGGTGGAAATTACATTTATCACATTTTGGGGAGAGCCTGGATATGGCTTTGTAGGTGCTGGTGCAGCTGTTGTTGATGTAGCAGGAGTGGTAACAACGTGAACAATTACAATTTGTTGCTTTTCCCAGACTCTTGAGTTTGTTTCCCCTTCCTCTTCTTTCCCCAGTTTTTCTTGTTATCATCCCCTTCTTTGATTCAGTGACAGAAGTCTTCATGCCCTTTTGTTCTCCATGGTCTTAAAGCTTTTGCGCCAGGTGTTTGGCACTGTTGAATGTTACTGGGTTTGCAGCAATCACGTTCCCCTGAATCGAGGGAGTTAGCCCCCAAATGAATCGTTCGACCTTCTTACTTTCATAGGTGATCATTCCTGGGAACAACAGTGCCAGATCTCTGAACCTGGAAATGTAAGCTTCAATGTCAGAATCCTTTACAGTGAGATTCTATAACTCTTGCTCAAGCTTCTGCACTTCACCCCTGGGGCAGTACTCATCCAACATCATGTTTTTGAGTTCCCCCCACACCATGGAGTTTGCTACTAATAGAGTTAGAGCCTTGAAATGGACGTTCCACCATGAGAGGGCCCTGTCGGAAAATGTACAAGCTGCAAACTTCACTTTACTTTCTTCAGGACAATCGCAGATTTCAAAGACAAATTTGATCTTTTCAAACTATCGGGTGAGGGCAATCACACCTCCACTCCTGTTAAATGGTCTTGGCTTTCCGTTGGTGAAATCCTTATATGTGCACGATCTCTGATGTCATGGGTTATCTCCGCGACTGGAACTCCCCATTCCATTTCCATTTTCTCCTCCGTTTGTGCCATTGTTGTTGATATGTGCCATGCTGCAGTTGAGACTGCCACCTGGAATGCGGTCGAATCAATTTTTTGTGGAGGCGGTGGTGGTGCTGCTACTGTTGTGTTGTTTTTGTGATTGTACCTTCGGGGCATTTCCTACTATAAGGTGGGAATGACAATAAGTTTATGGAAAAACTTTTGTTTTTTTACGGTTACGGTGGTTCGATTGTACTTATAATTAAAACTGTATTATGTCAAATAAAAATGAAAAAAGAGAATATAGCAGATAACAACATCACAAATAAAACACATAATCATTTCATTAATGATAACATTTAGTACATAATGCATGAAAATTGACCTTTTAAAAAGGTCTATAGTACATCAATGGTTCAAATCTGACAACATAATGATCCTGTGAGTAGTATAATCACTTAAACATAGGGTCGCTCCTACATACATAGAGAAAAAAAAAGGGGTAGCACCAACGCATACCCATAATAAAATCTACAACAAGCGAAGAGTAGGATAAGTCCTACTCACGACGAGTGATCCCTGGTGGTGCCTGTGATGAGGTAGAAACGCCCTGGAGCTCGGCTAGTCGGTGCTCGACAATCCGCTCCCTCTCCTCCAAAGCAACATGTCGCTCCTGGTACTCCCTTACCTCTGCCCAGGCAGTGGTAAGATCCTCGATGAGTTGCTCCCTCAGATAGTGATCTCTCTGGAGCTCCTGAGTACGTGTGGTAGTGACCTACAGAGCAGCCCTCATCTCCAAGACTCGATGGGTCGTCGTCTGTGCTTGGTCCCTGATGTTGGTAATCCTCTTAACCATGAGAGGAAGGGATCGGTCCGCGGTCCCTCTGTGGCGAAGATCATAGAACCCTCGTTCCATCCCGAACGGTGGATGTTGTTCTTGGTGCCGGCTACATCGCTCCAGGTCGTAGGCCCAAGGGGCGTAGGGCCATTGGGGCCCAAACGATGCGCTAGTACCCTCGTCATGTAGGGAGGGTCTGTAACGCCCGGGTTTTAGGGCTAATCATTTTAGTTGATGTAATAGTCTAGGTCAACTATTGTAACTCTTTTTGAAGTAATAAAGATGAAAATTTTAAATACTATGAGAATTATGTGTATTTGTGTGCTTATAACTTAATTATAAAGATATAATTAATAAAGAATAAAAATAAGCATGAAAATTAAAGTGTGAAATAAGCCCGATATCTTTACATAAAGTTGTAGTAGTCGAAACAAGGATTACGGGGATATAAAGAACGCCAAAATCCGAGTTATAACGAAGAAGTTATGACCCGTCGAAGTTTTGCGACGGAACCGGCACGACACCGGGAAGCGTAAATAGTGAATTTAGGATAGAATGATTTTTAGCCTTAGAGATCTAAACAAAAGTCGTAGAATACGTTAAACCAAGAGCGTCCATAAAAAGAACACCCAAATCTGACTTCGTATGAGGAAGTTATGATTTTTCGAAGTTCGGCTTAACAGTGTACAACCCGGAGTTCGAATATTAGATCGAACGGCTTCTAGCCAACACAACCTAAACGAGAATCGAAGATCTTTTTTATAGTAGCGTAATGATAAAAAGATAGACGAAAACGGACGTCAGATGAAGAAGTTATGGATTATTAACGGACTAACCCTGTCCCGACCTGTTAATAATATAACTCTTAAAATTAAGTCTAGCTAACAGAGTCTAAACAAAAGTTGTAGAGTACGTTCCCGCCTACACGTGGATATAAAGAATGTCAAAAACGGAGCTCATACGAGAAAGATACGAATTTTTGAAGTTGGCACTCGAAAATGCGAAGTCTGATGCGGGTTGATGACGTGGCACAATCTGGACCCTCTGTTGGCTAACTTTGACTTAATTTTACATGTGAGCGAGGAAATTTAATGCAAGGAAGATGTTCAAGGAATGTACCTTGAATTTGATACTTCATTACCATGAAATTGTTTTAGTAACAAAGTTTCAATGAACCATTTATGACATCGTTGGCTAAGTCTTGATGACTTTGACGCCACGTCATCACAAAAGTATATTGCACGCAAGGTTAGACTCTAACACATTTAGTGGTGAGAAGAATTTGGAATTCTTAGGGCATGTTTGGTTGGCAAGAATGGAATGGAATTCGAGGGAAAAGGATTCCAATTCCCTCGAATTCCTACATTTGGTTCAAGTTTAAAGAGGGAAAAGGAATCCTAAATGAGAAAACATTCCTTCAAAGGAGGGAAAATACTTTCCTTCAACTATAGGATGGAATGAATTCCTTATTATCAAGGAAAGTTTACAATAATCATTATACCCACATACAACCCTATCTCACGTATACAACTTGTTCGTCAAAATCAGTTGACAAGCCTCGTTTCGCCAAAATCAACCTCTTATCCGATTCTTCTTCCAGGTAAGTGAATTGATGTTGCCTCGATCTCAAATTCGATATCTCTCACGCTCTTAATTTATTGTCAAAATCGATGGTTTCTTAAAATCGTTTTATCTTCCTATTTATCGATTTTTTCTTGTTTATCTCAACCTCATCTCTTGAAAATCTATTTCTCTTCCTGTTTGTCATTTCTATTAGTTGAATGCTTGTTAAAATTGCTAATGTCTACATTTTATCAAAATCGATCGTTTCTTAAAATCGTTGTTACTGTTTATTGAATACTTGTTAAAATCGATTTCTTAAAATCTTTGTTACTGGAATGAATTTCTATCAATTTTTGTTAACTTAATGATTATTAGAATTGATTCCTTTTCATGTTTGTCAATCTCTTTTTTATTTCACAGCAACATTGTGAAAATTGATTGTGTTGTTTTAGTTATATAGATATGAGTTTTACTGCTGGTGAATTGTCTTTTGCAAAAACATAAAAGGTGTGTGAAATGTCAACTTCCTTTTTGTTATAAGTTTACTATTGAATTTAGAAAGATTGGTAACACAATTGTGCTCTTGTTTATTGACATGAAAAGATAAAAAAATAGCATGTAGAAGGATCTTGAACATGAAATAGAAGTTGCCACATATTTTGTTTCATATTTGGGTTTCAATTTTTGAAGAAATATGAAAAATAAGTTTAATGGTATACTAAATAAGAATTATTTTTACTATTTTATTAGTTTATATAATATATATTTACATATAGCTTAGAAAACAAATCAAATTAAAGCATAATATACAAAAGGGAAATTCTATCATTTTACATGAATTCCAATTCTATTTCCTATGAGCCAAATAGAATTTGGAATTAATTCCAATTCCATTTCCTTCTAACAAACAACACAAGGAATTGGATTCAAATTCTTGACAGATTCCTTTTCCAATTCCAATTCAAATTACTTCAGCAACATTTTGTGAACCAAACAACACCTTACACTTGTAATAAGGATTTTGAAGTTGTGAAATGAGCATCCTTGGAATAATGTCCAATTGATCTGTTCACAAAGGAATGGCCATAGAGAAACATAGTATGCATGTTTAGAACATGACATGACTAATGTTTAATTCAAGTATTTAGTTGATTAATCGAAACGTTATACAATCAACAAAGTCTAATAAATATGGTGATTAAATAATAAGTGTTTTATTTATATTCAATAGTTTTGAAACCATAGTTAATTAGGTTATTATTGTGTTTCACTTTGCATGTTTTACTTCCCAGGTAATTGGATTATTCAAACATCCACAGTCAATCGTACTTTTGGAAATAAGTAGCGAATAAAGATTGTCATGAATTGGATTAAAGATTGTCTAAAGGCTTAGACATACCAATAGTTTTGCTGCAATATTCATGAGTACTTTTGAAATGGGGATTTAAGTAATGGATTAACTCATGCTCAAAGAATTACTTCATGGATTTTATCACGAATAATTTTGAGACAATAACATCTTATATTCTTGAAATAGAGATATATGAGTTGTTATTTACCATTCGGTTGTACATTGATAATATGTAAACACATCGGTAACTTGATGTTATAAAACGTATTGTTGTGTGTGATTTGATACGTAAATAGTACAAGCATATAAGTCGAAGTTTATTTGTTCCTTTTCCCCTAACGGGAAAAAGCGATATTTTTGGGCCCCTTGATGATTTAATGATGACATCTAAAGCGCTTGGCGAAGGCTAGACTAAATTGATGTGTTCAATTAGTAGTCTGATTTTAGTCTTCATAAATCAGAAATCAGGAAACAAATCTTGGATAGAGGTTTTGATTATAATCCATGTCTCATGTCCATACGATATCTGGTAGAACGGAGGGATATTTGATCACTTATCTAAGGACACGTTACTAACTGGGTCAGAGTTCGATAACGAATTTTTGTAGTTACAATTTGCTAGTCAATTCTTTATACTTGCAGTTATAGTTATTAGACTTTTCCAAGTGGGAGACTGTTGGATTAGGTGTCTAAGCCCATAACTATAAATGGTATAAACTTTAATTGATGGTAGCATAGTCATTTTGGGTTGCCTTCAAACTTGACAATTGAATAGGATAACTTTTAAGAGAGAGAAGAATGATTTGTTATCATATTACTTGGTTAATAAATTAATTAGAAATCAAAATAAATGATTTATTAATGTATTATGGAAGTAATATATTAATTAGAAATCATATTGTTTAATTAATATTCAATCATAAATTAATTTTGGAGTTAAAGGAATTAACTAAATATGCAGGGACTAAAGGTAACGATGTTCAATAATTGAGTATTGGGCAATTCTAGAACCTCCCTAAAGAGGGGGGGGGGGGAACGAAATCTAGAGTGCTTCTATGGTTTCCTTCAGCTCTAAGGGTGCCATGGATGCCTTAGGGAGGAAGTAAAGGGATTAGGGTTATCTTGGAGATACCTGCCTAATCCAATACCTTCCTAACACCTATATAAACCCTCCTTAGGGTCGAATTTCGGCCATGCCTCCTTTCTAAGAGATTTGGATGAAATTTTGGTCCCTTCCCTCTCTCTCTATAGTTTTCCTTGGTTGCTAGGTTTGCTTGTGAACCATTAGAGGCGCAACACTTGTGGCGCGTGCTACCAAAGGTCTTTCAAGAAAAGATTCAAGATTCTTTACAATAACAATCTTAAAGGTATGATTTCTAAATTTGTAGATTTCGAAAATTATATTTACCTTCTAGGGTTTCTAGTTTTGTGTTCAATACTTGTATGTCTAATAGAGAAAACATAAATCCACCATATTAGGGTTGCATGGACACATAGAATTGTTTGCTATGCTCAAAACCCATCATAGCCCAACATTTTTATATTTAAATACTTAAAAAGTAAATACAAGTACTAGCATGATCAATAATACAAGGTCAAGTAGCCTCTAGGAAGAATCTCTACGTTCTACTATGCCTTTAACACTTCATTAACTCAAGCCATGCTAACATATGCATGCGTTTTTCTGTGCAGTTAATGACATGGATGTTTTAACAAATAAAGCATTTGCAGAATGCTCGAGAAGAACTATTGTCCAAATCAAACATTTGGGTGGTAACACTATCATAATAAAACTATGGTGTAAAACCTACAAGGTGAGGAATTGTCGAGCATTATTCTTTGACATAAACTAAAAGAAATGGTAAACCACATCATTTGAGCGGTCCACATCAACACGCTCCAAGTCCTACGTGATAGATCAATTGCAGAGTACTAACAATATTTTGGATACGTTAGTGTTTGAATCATGAACCTCCTATGTAGAATTTCACTCCTCAACTACTAAGCTATTATCGTTAGACTTTTTGACATAAACTATTCGACATTACATGACAAATTCCAAAATAAAAGCTCTCAATAACTATTTTGAGTAGCTTTTGGATTATAAGTTTTTTTGTTATAAAATAAAAGTTTTAAGTAAATTTGTCAAAACCAAAATTTTACAAAAGATTGTTTATCGATTTGCAAAATCTCAATAATAAGATTGGAAGATGCTATCAAAATAAACTCATTCAAATATTATCGCAAACTCTTAATAAACATAAACCATAATTTGCTTCAAACCATAAAATAAAAATTAGACAAAATACATCTTAATTAGTAAAAGAAAGAAGTCAGCTTGTACAACCAAACAAAGTTTTTTTTTTTTTTTTTATTATTTAATTTGAGCTTTAAAAAAGTTTAAGGTAAAAAATAAAAAATAAAAAAAATAAAACAATAAAAACTCTTAAAACACGTTGTTAAGGCTATAATCTAACGTTTTTTTTAACATATTTTATTGATTGATTATATTATATTCGTAAATATAAAATGACTATGGTTCGGTCATTGCAAGCAATATTTAGTTCACATGACTTTGTGGTCATTCCCGAACATGTGTACTTCAATGATTCGTATAATACTTATATGTTCATCACCTACCGTGACGATGTTTCAACTAAATAGTTGGCTTTGACGTTGACTCAAAAACAGTTTGATTAAATTATATTGGGGGCTACTATTTTACGGGTGGAGATTTGACTTATAGGAAAAAAGCTGAATGGTATAGATTTGAAGTATATGCCCAATTTTATTTAGGATCAAATCCAGATTTTCATCATGAAATGATACGAAAGCATTCTTGATATCTGTGAGGCCCATATAAAGCTCTTAATTTTGATGCATATTTTACAATAGTTTACTTACGTCTTAAAATGCTTTATATATATATTGTAGAGTAACTAGATAAGAATTGAACCTCGATATTTTGGGACTTTCTTTTACAGTATACTCATGATATAGTGGGACATAGCTGAGATAATTTTAAGGTAACCTTTTCTTGAGGGTTTTGTTGAAGTTTAGTTTCAATTATGGATACGAAATGAAACTTCAAAGTCACGGTTGAATTATTTTTGCATCGACACTTGCTAATATAGCTCTTTGAACTTCATAATTAACTACATTATATTACAGGTGATTATATAATACAAACTCTAGGATAATATCATCGTACCCCATTTTCTTTCTGACTTTATAATGATATTCAATGGCTCCATAGAGATTATCCATTATCTAGCCCTAGTGTAATTAGAAGTCTATAATAAAAACCCATAAGGTTTCTTGATCGGGTTTAACGTGTTCCGTTAAAGAAAAAACCGAGTTTAACTGGATTGGTTCAAGAAAGAAAACGGATTCAGTTAGGTCGGTTAAACCAAAAAAGAAACCGGTTCAACATGAATAAAAATTAGTGGCAAAATCAACTTATACTTGGAGTAAGTCGGGTCTAAACTAGATCTCAACATGTTTATGGTGTGGAAGTGTGAAATGAAATATCTATTTTAAAATGAAAAAGCTTGTTTGGTAATTTTTAACAAAAAAACCCTAAATAACTTTTTGATGTGACCTTGGCTCTGACCACCGGCTCTCAGAGTGTTTGCTACCATCAAAGGGATCTGCAAAGTCAAAGAAGACCTTCAGCAGTCTCCCGGAAAGAGGTCCCGAGAAGACGCTCCGGTGGTCAAGTCAGTGGGAGATATCTAAGTGAGAGTGATGAGAACTGAGAAAGATCACTTACTTCTCAAGGTAGGACGGAGGACCTTTTATACTAAGGATCCTCATTGTTCCGTACGGGGAACAAGCAGTGCAGTTCTGATAGGATTCGTTACCCTGATTGGCTAATCGTGTCCCATGTTGTGTCGGGGCCAACAATTGGCTTAGGTGTTAGTGCTCTGGGCATACTCTTTGTCGCTTGGAGTCGTTGTATTTGTCCTGTAGAGGGGATGCTCTTGGCGATGCCGAAATTCTCGTGTGGGCGTTCCGCTTTAAGGGAACGCCCGGGCGCTAGAGCCCTTACTGAGGCATCCAAGCTGGGCTAGCTGGAGGATCTTTCCACCTGGGGATCCCGCTCCTGGCCCGCGCTAAGAGGCGCTTCATCAAGTCACCTAGTCTAGTAGTCATAGCTTTTGCTAGCTGGCTATGATGTTCTAGACTTAATAGCTATATACACGTATTAGGAAGTCGTTCGCTCGTCGCTTCAATTTCGGCGATGTGACCCCTTATCCCTTCTAGCGGTTACGTCACTTGTCAGGTTTTTCAAAAGCCCTGCCTTCTGCCTTCTTTCTTATATATGGGAGGAAATCTTCGTCTTTCTCACTTTCTTTCTGCACTTTATCCTCCTTTTCTTCTTTCCAGTGATTTCTTGTTATGGCAACTCCGGGTGGTCTTGTTTCTACTGCTTCTGAGTTTGACAGCTTGTAGGAGACCTATGGTTTGTCTCCAGCCAGTGGGGTGGATTTCATTGTTCCCGGTGCCGTGATCACTTCCCCTCTGGTCGGGAAGGTTGGCATTTACTTAAAAACGCTCGACGCTAACCTTCGCTTGCCTTTGACCGACTTCTAGAAGGAGCTCCTCCGTCGTAACGGTTGCAGCATCCAAATGCTAATTCCTAATGCGGTTCATAAAATGGTGGCCTTTGAAATGATATGTCGAGCTAACAACATCATCCCAAACTTATTTGTCTTCAAATACTTATTTCGATTTGGGGCTACCGATGACAAGTACACCTTTTTTGCTCATCGTGGGGGGCACGGTCTTGTTCCAGACAGTAAGACACCAAAGAACTAGCAGGAGAAATGGTTATGGTTCAATCAGGAGTTACTTGGTTGAGAGCCCCATCAAGCGAACAACTTTTCTGACGTCACTCCGAAGCTATTCCCTTACAACCAAGTCACTGTTGATTTCTTGAAGACTCTTCAAGTTGATGCCGATGGGTTATCGGAGGTCTTGCTTGCTGGTGTTGGGATGAGCCCAAGCTAGCGTGCTTGTAGTGAGATGCCGATTTTCTTCACTATCTCTAATGGTAGTATTGCTATTCTCCTGCTCCTCCTCCTCCCCCTTTGTTTATATATATATATATATATATATATATATATATATATATATATATATATATATATATATATATATATATATATATATATATATATATAATTGTATGATTGGTTTCACTTTCACAGGTACTGAGTGTTCAGTTTCCATGGATGTCGTCCTCCGGAAACGGTACCAAAGGAAGTTGGAGCACTATGTGGTGGATCTACATGAGACCCTTCCTCCGCCTCGCTGCTTTAGTCAGTCGTCATTTGTGGTGGCTCGGCCTATGGGGAGTTCTTCAATGATGGAAAGCAGACCTGCTCCGGTCATTCCTTTGCCCGTGACCCTAGTCGTCTGGCTTGCCGAGGGGCCCTCCGATGAAGTGGTGTACGATAGCAAGGAAGGGATCATGTCAAGTGTTCATCGCGCCATGGCAAAGCGGAAATCCATCCAAACAATGGGTGAACCCTCTCTTGGAGATGGTTATGGCTAGATTGGGAGGTGTGTTATGCAGAGGCATGTATTTGCACGTTTGATATTTTGATCTCTTTCGATCTTGGTGTTGTGGTGGTTATACCTGATGATGACGTTCGACAGTCTAAGGGTTGTCAAGGGGAATCTAAGCATCTCATCATGTTGGCAACTATTATGCCTGCGTCGAGTGGTAGGGCACATGTTGCACACCGTGAACCTATTCCTATGGAGGGCTTACATGCGCTTCCTTTCCTTGGTGCACCCCCATTTGTCTCGTTGTGGGATCTTCGTACTGACTCTTGATTATCTATATGTGCAAATGCTTTAGAGTTCGCTCGTCATGCTCTTCCTCCAGCAACCGCTGACGATATGGATGAAATAGGTAGCTCTGCTCTATCTCAGAACATGGACTACGCTGTTGTGTAAGCTATGTGCTACACGGTTGCTGGTTCCCGAAAAATTCAGCAGCTTGACGACCTTGAGCGGGCACATTCTAATCTTATGGCTAGTAAAGATGAGTTGAAGTGTCGAGTATTGGAGCTGGAGATGCCATCCCGAGGTTTTGACGAGAAGTATGATCTGCTTGCTGCTAAAAAGGCATATATACAGGATTTTTTGTCATCATTGGAGGCTCGTGTTGATGTCTTGACCCAATCTAACGAAGTTTGATGATCCATAATGAAAGTTTGGAGAGTGATCTTTCTGATCGTGACCGGGAGTTGGATGCGATGCGGGTGGAGCTGGGGTCATTGCTTGCAGATCATGATTGGTTGTTACATGTTGGTGTTATTCGTGTGATGGATAAGCTCATTGAACATCTAGAGTTCACAGGTGGTGTGAGCAGGATTCGTCATGCTGCATTCGTTGCAGGTGAGGAGTCTGGGAAAGCTGGCCTGAAAGCTGATATTGATGCCAGGACTTGCGACCTAGAGGGTAGCGATTCCCGTTCAAGCCATACGTCTAGTCTGGAAGATGCTCTGCTGGCATTTGTGACAATGGATTACACTGTGATTCTTGGCTTGGGGCAATTAGATATGGCTGGTCTCAGGCTCCTGTGCGCTTTTGATGATGGTGACGATCCTATGGATGGTGGACATGATGGTGGTGGAATTGTTCTTGGTGCAGGTATGGCCGTTGGTGGTGATGGCAATGGTTCTGGTGGCGCTAGTGGAGGCAACGATGAAGGTGGTGCTGATGGAGGTGGTGATGGTGAAGATGGCACTGGTGGTGCCGACGGAGGCGGTGATGGTGATGGTAAAGGTGGTATTAGTGGTGCTGGTGGAGGCGGCGTTGAAGGTGATGTTAGTGGTGCTGGTGCAGGCAGTGTTGATGGTGATATTGGTGGTGCAGATGGTGTTGGTGGAGGCAGTGGTAAAGGTGGTGTTGGTGGTGCTGGTGGAGGTAATCTTTGATCTAGACTCGTTCCCTTATGCTATCTTTCGGGGCATGAATATGATTTACTATTTGTGTCGTTTCTTTTCCTTTGCTTTTGTTAGGCCCTACATGGCCTGTGTTTTGCTAAATGTAATGTGATGTGACCTGGTTCCCGAGCCTGGACGTTCTCTGTTCTTAGTAGCTCTGGTGAACCTGTAAGGTTACATCAAGAAGGGGCCGACAGCCGTTCTCCAGGAGGGGCTCCCAGGAAAACATTCTGACGGTCAAGTCGATGGATTGACTTAGAGAAGTATTGTGGGTAAGGCTGAGAGAGAATCACTTACTTCCCAAGGCACCTGGAGTAACATTTTATACTAAACACTTCTGATGGTCCATAGAGGACAAGGGCGTCAGATCCGATAGGATCGGGGATGCTGATTAGTGGATCATGCTCCTTAATCTGTCAAAGCTAACGATTGGTTCAGGAGGTAATTCTCAGAGCATCTGCCTTGTCTCCTGACCGTTATGTTTGTCCTGGAGTGGAAGGCGCCCCAGGCGGGGCCGAGCCTTCCTCAGCGGGCACCTAGCTCTTAGGGGCACTGACAGACGCGAGGTTCCGTCGGGCTTAGCCGACCGGGCGCTTCATGCCTTGGGTCATTCTCTGGAGCAACCGGGCGTGGCTTCTTCGTGCGTGCTAGGGCACGCCATCAAGTTCCCTAGTCCAGCAGTCGTAGCGTTGCTAGGCTCACTATGATGTCCTAGAGTTAGCTGTTTGGTATATGCATCAAACTTCGATTCAAGTGACGCTTCGATTTTTATGGCGACCTGACTGCCCATTATGGTAGTCAGTTACATCATTAAATCAGGGATTTTGAATATCACGCCTTTCCCTATTCTTTATAAGGTCAAGGACGTTCTCTGCTTAGGTCAATTCTTTCTCTTTTTCTTTCCTTCTTCTTCTAGGGTTTTCTTTTTCTTCTTTGATCTTATGGCTGCTCAATCCAGTGCTATTCCATCCGAGGCCAACTTTAAGCTTCTTGGAGATGCTTATGGCCTCTCCTCGACAGATGGAGTTGAGTTTCCATCGCCGGAGTCGATGATCTTGTCTCCTCTACCGGGTAAGGTGGGTATTTACTTGAAAACCCTTGACGCCAATTTGCATCTTCCTCTTTCTGACTTCCAAGAAGAGATTTTGCAGAAGAGTGGGTGCAACATCCAAATGCTCACTCCAAATGCTGTTAATAAGGTAGTAGCATTCAAAATGATCTGTCGACCCCACGGGTTGCTTCATGATTACTTCGTCTTCAAGTACTTCTTCAGGTTTTGTGCCACCGGCGATAAGTATACATTTTCTATCCGGCCAGGGGGTATACTTTATTCCCTGATGGTTAAACCTCAAAGAATTGGCAGGATAAATGGTTGTGGGTTAATCGCGATTTGATTGGCAGTAGGCAGTATCGGGCAAACAACTTTGCTGACATTGCTCCTAAATTATTTCCCTACAATCAGTCAGTCGCCAATCTCCTTAGAAATGTTCAAGTTATTCATGAGGAATACTCTGAGGTACTACTTGCTGGCATGGGTATGAGTCCTTCTTGGAGGTGTCAAAGAAAAATGCTCATCTTCTATACTGTCGTTGATGCTGACTATTTCTACTATTTTCCTTCTTCCCTTCCTCCCCCCCCCCCCCTCCCCCCACATTTTTTTCTTGAGAGGGAGGGCGGTGGACTTTTCTACTTAAGTGTTTGCACTCTTGACTTGTCCTTATTTGAAAGGTGTTGAATCTTCATTGTCGATGGACGAGGTGTTGCCTAAGCGATACCAGGGGAAGTTGGATCCCCGAGAGACTGATCTGGTTGAGGTACTTCCCCCTCCCCGCCGGGCTGATCAGCTTTCCCTGACTGCTACTCCGGTACCGCCGGTAGTGGAGTGATCTTCGGCATTTACTGAGGGTCACCTTTGGCTGCCCATCCTATCTCTACAGTTGCTCCTCCTTCCACTGTCTGATATGTTCATATGGAAGTGGTTGAGGACAACAAGGATGGAATTATCTCAAACGTTTGGCGGGCCATTACTAAAAGGTAAGCAGTCTTGGCTATGGGAGAGATCTCTACCGATGCTTTCAACATCGGAAGGTGGGTCCAATCAAGATGCAATTTCACTCGTCTGTTGAACTTAATCTCTTATATGCCAGAAGCACTTGTTGTGATCCCCGATGACGACATGCACCGATCCAAGGGGAATCGATGGGGGATTAAGCATCCCATAGTTCTTGTTCAACCTATTTCCCAGTCTGCTAATGATCTTTCTCGCCCTAGATGCTCCCGGGGTGCTAAGTTGCACCAGACCCATCACACGAGGGAGTTTCCAGGGGTAGTGTTGTTTCAAATGTGTTTGTCCCTGGCTGGAATCTACCAAATGAATCTCGTTTGTCCGTTCGCACCAACGCTCTGGATTTTGCTCGCCATGCATTCCCTCCCACCATTGTTGCTGACATGGAGGCTATGGGTAGCCTTACCGTATCTCATAATATGTCTTATGATGTTTTCCAGGCCATGTTCTACCTTATTGTTGCTGCCCGTCGAGTTCAGCTGCTCAGCAAGATGGAAGCTGCCCATTTAGGTTGTGCTACCCAAGAATCCAGCCTGAGGCGTCAGATTGTTGAGCTCGAAAATGATGTCCACGACTCTGAGTAGAAGTGTGCTCTTCTTGCTTCGGAGAAGGTTGTTGCGGAAGAGGCTCGATCTGCCCTGAAAGCGAAGGTGGATTCCCTAACCCAAGCTAATGAAGGGCTCATGATTCAGAACAAGAGCTTGGAACGGGATGTATGTGATCGTGATAACTAATTGTGGATGCTCGTGCTGAGGCGTATGCCACCCAGTGTGATCGGTATTGACTTTTGTGTGTGGGGATCGTACGAATTATGGAAAAGTTGATTGAACATCCGGAGTTTACTGGCGTTGTGAACTGGATTAGGCATGCATCTTTTTTTGTCGGGGAGGAGTTTGGGCATAGTAGATTGAAGGTTGAGGTGGACTCTGGTTCCTACGACCTTAATGCT
The DNA here is from genome assembly GCF_052625555.1 of Lactuca saligna. Taxonomy (NCBI): domain Eukaryota; kingdom Viridiplantae; phylum Streptophyta; class Magnoliopsida; order Asterales; family Asteraceae; genus Lactuca; species Lactuca saligna. Next base: position 97,907,272 of record NC_136424.1, on the reverse strand, counting down.
AGTGATTCCCATTCGAGCCATACTATGTGCCTAAATGATGCCCTTCTTGCATTTGCTTCTATGGATCATGCATCTCTTTTAGGCCTGGGGAGTTTGGATATAGAGGGAATGCGAAAACTTTATCTTGTGGAGGAAACTGATGAGATTCCTGAGGGTATATTGATTGATGGAGTTAGTGGTGGCGGTGGGAGCATTGGTGGCGGTGGGGTGGGTAATGATTTTGGTATTGTGGAGAGAAATGATGTTGGTGGTGCTAGTAATAATGATCGTGTGATGGTGAGGGGGTGATGCTGGTGATGTTGGCCAGATTAGTTCTTAGGGTACTCCGTACCGTGTACTGCCCCTTAGGGGTGTGAAAAAAAACCTGAAGCTTTTGCAACTTGTTGTTATGTTTCTTTGGTAGTGGTGGCCTTTCAGGCATTGTCTGTAATAACTCTTTGCCATGTGAATGACGCTTGTTATGTTTTGCATGTTCTCACTTTTGATCTTAATTTTCCTTTGTTGGGTGTGTGTTCTTGGATGTGTTTGATTTGGGGAATATGCTAAGTATTTTGATTTGATCACAACTCTAAGCCACATAAACACATTGAGTTTTGAAAGCTATTCCGAGCTTCTGTATATACCCTAACTATTTAAATGTTATGGTTTGTTCTGATCCCCCCTGAATACACGAAGTATTTAGGGTCTATGGCTATTCTGAGCCTTGTAAATACACAAAATATTTAAGTGTTTTGGCTTATTTTGAGCCTTGTGAATACACTAAGTATTTAAATTTCATGGTTATTCTAAGCCTTGTAAATACACTAAGTATTTAAGTGTTATGGCTTATTCCGAGCCTTGTGAATACACTAAGTATTCGGGTTTAATATGCTGAGTATTATAATAAAAGAAACGTTCAAATACACTGAGTATTTTTAAGAAAAATGGTTGCTTAGCCCTGCGATACATTGACTATTTTGCGGAAAGAAAATATAGAATGTGACATCCCCAATTTCACGACTAGAAAAGACTGATTTGTTTATGCTTTGTTTTATAAATCAGAGTAATCGTTTAAAGAAAACGGTTGCGGAATTTGTTCCCAAAACAATATATGATAATAACTTATCAAAATATTTCTCAAAGAGAATGTATTTTATTTAATAATAAAACCTCGGGATTTCATGTTCCGATACAGACCAAAAGCATAAATAGTACAATACAGACCTTACAACAGTTATTTGTAACTATTTATCTATAATCCAAAATCTCTCGTCAAGTCCACCAATTTATACTCTTGTGCCATTACCTGTAATGCAAAAAAAATTGAGTGGGTCAGGCTTGGGAGCCTGGTGAGCATATAGCGTTTTCAACCCACAAATATACATAATATATTATATTCAATCATCAAACAATCAACCCAAATACCCATCCCTAATATCTCCTTTATTTCTTAAGGTTTACCTTAAGAACCAATTATCATTCATTCATTCATTTATAAGGATTTACCCAAGGAATTGGCACGAAATCCATTTCTATCCAAGTTTATCGATCAGATACTAATTCCATAGCTATGAGGCGCTAACTCCATAGTCACTAAGGTTTACTCACAGGCACGAAGTCACATCGTCACCAAGGTTTATCAAATAGGCGCTAACTCCATAGTCACCAAGGTTTATATAATAGGCGCTAACTCCATAGTCACCAAGGTTTATACAATAGGCGCTAACTCCATAGTCACCAAGGTTTATACAATAGGCACTAACTCCATAGTCACCAAGATTTCTACAATAGGCACTACGTCTCATAGTTGCCACTATTTCATCTACCCATGTTCTACCCAACATATTTTGTAGATATAAAATACATACATAGTTTGAATCATTTAACAACCGTATAAAAAAATCAATTCCAAGCCCATCTCAAATAGACAAATAATATATAACACATAGCACGTATTTCATAGGTAATACTTTATATTTATGTGTTAGAAGAAAGTAACCACACACTCACTTGATCAGAAGATGATCGGACAACACTACGACTTGTAAAAGTAGTATTCTTCGGTAGATCTGGAAGATCTTCACAAAAACCGGGCTTCTCGCGAGTAGATCTTCGGCTTGGGAATTTCAATTCTCGGGCTCTTCAGGGACTTGGGACTCGCTTCGGGTCTTGGGAATGATATCGGGGATTCGGGATAGTTCTTGCACGCAAAACGATGCAAAAACGAGAGAGAAAGGAAGAAAATGAGCAAAGAACTCGGAAGCACATATGTTCTATTTATAGGGGCTGAAACCCCGAGTTACGCTGGGTGTAATCCTTCGTAGACATGTACGTTGGGCGTACATCTAGGTATGCGGGGCGTACCGGTTGGATAGGACCGACGCGTCAATGCCTCAGATATTATCCGATTTTATATTTAAATTAATATATTTAAATTATTTAAAAACTTCATAAATTCATATCTTCTTCATACGAACTTTATTTTCGACGTTCTTTATATCCACGCGTAGGTAAGACTAAGCTCTACAACTTTCGTTTAGACTCCGTCGGCTGATTTCAAATCTATTTTTATTATTTATTTTTAGTAGGCCGGGACAGGAAAACTCTATTATAAATCCATAACTTCTTCATCTGACGTCCGTTTTTGTCTATCTTTTTACCGTGCACTACTATCAACAAGATATTCGATTCTCGTTTAGATTGTTTAGGCTAAAAACCACTCGATCTCAAATCGAGTATTCGGGTTATATACCGCTAAGTCGAAACTTAGAAAAATCATAACTTCCTGATACGAAGTCAGATTTGGACGTTCTTTTTATGCACGCTCATGGTTTAACGAACTCTACAACTTTCGTTTAGATTGCTAAGGCTAAATATCTCTCTAACGTAAATTCACTTTTTACGTCATTCAACGTCGTTCCGGTTATGTCGCAAAACTTCGACAGGTCATAACTTCTTCGTTATAACTTGGATTTCGGCGTTCTTTATATGTACGAATCCTTGTAACATATACTAAAACTTAGTTAAGATTATTCCTTCAAAATAATCTTCCATAAGAAAGTCATTTGTGACGTTTATTGTCCTTAAATTGACTAGCCCTAATCTACGGCTGTTACATAGAACCTAGGTGCGCTGGGCTTCTGACGTCGGTGTCCCTGGATTGACCGGACTAGGTAGTGTGTCAGAAATGGAACTTCCTTCGGTTCCTGGCATTCCAGGTTCTTGGACTGCCTGCCTTCCATCATCTCTAGCGTTCGTTGCTACGACTGGATTTAATGACCGTGTATGGCCTTTCCCAAGCAGGGCCTAGCTTTCCTTGCGGCTGAGCTCAACTTGCCTCATTCTGTCTCAAAATGTAACACCCTACTTTGAAAGATTTTTTCTTGACCCTCTGATAATAGTATCTTTCAACAACATATTTGTAGGTTGCCTGATGAATGTTTGATCGTTCAAGTTTTTCTTCAAAGAGATCTAAGTTGTCGTTGTTTGTGTCTTCAAAATGGGTTGTTTGCAACGATCCTATTGTCAATTCTACTGGTAGCACTGCCTCTGCGATGTAGGTTAGGCTCAAGGGAGTTTCTTTCATGCTCACTCTTGGTGTCGTCCTGTAAGACCAGAGCACGCTTGGTAGTTCCTCGACCAAGTTGCCCTTAGCTCTTCCTAGCCGCTTCTTTCCATTTACTAGCATCCTATTGGACACTTCTGTTTGGCCGTTTGCCTGGGGGTGTGCTACCGACGTGAACCGCTACTTGATCCCTTTGTTGGCGCACTAATATTGGAACGGATTTTCAGCGAACTGCAATCCAATATCGATAATGAGTATCGTTGGTATTCCAAAACTCATCGCAATATTCTTCCACACAAACTTTATCATTTGTCTCTTTGAAATACATGCCAACGGATCCTCTTTTATCCATTTTGTGAAGTAGTCCACTACGACTACTAGGTATTTAACTTTGCCTAGGGCGTCTAGAAATGAACCGACAATATCTATTCCCCATTGGTAGAAAGGCCACGGGCTAGAAATACTTGTTAGGGGTGTCGAGGGGTTCCCTTGGACTGGGGAGTATGTTTGTATTTTACACATTTTCTTGTTTCTTCCGACGCATCCTGATGTATAGTTGGCCAGTAGATACCCATCCGGAGTATTTTTCCGGTTAGGAACCTTGCCCCTTCGTGAGTGCCTGCTAGGCCATAGTGTGTCTTTCAAATCACCTCCTTGCCTTTGGTTTCCTCCGTGCATTTTAGCCATGGTGACATGAATCCCTTTCGGTACAACACTCCGTCCAGGATTTCATACAATGGAGCCTTTATCCGTACCTTTCTGGCTTCCTCATGGCGGTCTGGCAGAATACCGTGTTGTGGGTATTCGATTATCGGTGTCATCCATGTATGCCTGGACGCCGATAATGTGTGCACCCGCCGCTCGTCTATACTCCTTTCTTTAAGTACTTCCAAGAGAATCTAATTGGACAAGTGATCGAAACATGTTGACTCTAGTTTACTGAGGGTGTCCGCTCTTCTGTTTTCTCCTATTGGGATCTATTTGATGGTGAACTCTCTTAAAGGTTCGACGAGCCGTTGTACAGCCTTCACATACTTCTCCATTCGCTTGTCTTTTGTTTCAAATTCTCCATTGATCTGGTTAGCGGCTAACCTTGAATCTGTTAAGGCGACTACCGCTTGTAGGCCCATTTGCTTTGTCAATCATAGGGCGGCTAACAGGGCCTCATACTCGGCTTCGTTGTTGGAAGTATGGAAGTCGAAGTGAAGGACATAGGTGATTTCTTCCCTTTATAGGCTCGTCAAGATCAGGCCTACTCCTGAATCTTCTTTGTTGGATGCTCCATTGGTATACAAAGTCCACTTTTGGGTGTTCGTGGTTGTGTTCGTCCCCATCGATCCCTTTGCCAGAGCTGTGGCCTTCTCCTCGACTGGGATTTCGAGTAGGAAATCCGTCAGTGCTTGACGTTTAATGTCGGTACGTGGGTGGTAACTAATATCATGCTCTCCTAGTTCAATTTCCCACTTTGCTAACTGCCCGGACGTCTCTGGTTTAAGCAATATATGTTTGATTGGACAGTTTGTTAGCATCTCTATTTGGTGTGCTTGAAAGTAGTGTCTTGGGCGCCGTGCTGCATAGACGAGTGCCAACACTAGTTTTTCGAGCATGGGGTAGTTGATTTCTGGACCTTGTAGTGCTCGGATGACAAAAGAAACTGGCGCTTTCCTGCCTTCCCTTTCTACAACCAGGACCGAGTAGATGGCTTCCTTCGAGGCTGAGAGATATATTTGCATGGTTTCTCTAGGGACGGGACTGGCCAGCCTAGGTAATTTGTGTCAGGCCTTTTTGATTTTCTTAAGCGTTGCTTCTTCTGCCGTTGTCCACTGGACGTTTCTCTATTCAATGCACCCTTTGAGGGTATGGACGAGTGGCAAAGCCTTTTCTGGTGATTTGGAAATGAAACAGCTCAACGTCGTTAGCTTACCATTCAGTCCCTAGGTGTCTCGCAAGGTGTTCAGGGATGGTACTTCCATGAACTTGTCAAATTTGGTTGGGCTTGGTTGTATCCCTTTTCTAGTAATACAATATCCCAGGAATTGCCCTTCCTCGACACCGAAGGTACACTTGGCTGGATTCAACTTGATCCTGACCTTTTCTAGTGTTTTGAATGTTTCCTCTACATCCTCCAGTAATTTCTTCTCATCGGGGATCTTAATGACCATATCGTGAACGTAAACTTTGATGTTTCTTCCAATTTTTCTGGCAAAAATGGAGTCGACTAGTCGTTGATAGGTTGACCCTACGTGTTTTTGTCCGAACGACATTTTGGTGTAGCAGAAAGCTCATGATTTGTGTAGAAGGTTGTTTTCTCATCGTCTTCCTTACTCATCGGGATTTGATGGTATCCATTGTATGCGTCTAAGAAGCATTTTTGCTTGAAGCCTTGCAAGGATTTGAATTTTTGGTCGATTTCTGGCAAAGGCTAGTAGTCTTTGGGGCATGCCTTATTCAAATCAGAGTAATCGATGCACATACGCCATGAGCCGTCATGCTTTCTTACCATGATGGGGTTGGCAATCTAGGTCAGGAAAATTGCTTCTCATAGTATCCCTGCCTTGGTTAACTTGGCAACTTCAGCGTTGATTGCCCTATTCATGTCTCCTCCTTGAACCCTCTTCTTCTGCTTGGTTTCCTTGGTTCCTGACTTGATCATAAGCTTGTGCTCTATAAACTTTCTGTCTACCCCTACCATGTCTGTAGGAGTCCAATCAAAGACGTGCATGTACTTCTTCAGGAGGTTGATCAACGCCTGCCTCATGGCCGATGGGAGGTTGCTTCCGATACTGACCGGTTGATCCGGGAATTCTTTATTGATAATTTCTTTGTCGCTTGCCAACTCGACGCACGACTTCTTGTTTTCTTGCACTATTTCTTTTGGCTGCATGATCTCGTAACACTGTAATCTCTTGGTGGTGTTGTAAGGACTATTCTCGGCCCCTCAATGGAGCTGAAGTTTATAATCCCATGCATCATTGATGAGACTGCCCCGAATTTGAGCAGGTTTGTCCTCCCAAGGATTATATTGCACTCTGTCGGGTGCCTTATCACAACAAAATCTATTAGGGTCGTCTTCCTTTTTGCTTTGTCATGGCTAGTCAATGTGAAAGGCAGATGAATTGTGCCTAGAGGCCATTGGTTGTGTCCTCTGAAACCTGTTATCCTCCCCGTTGTGGGTTTGAGGTTTTATTTCCACCTGTCGGGGAGATAGCGGAAGTAGTGTTTGTAGATAATGTATGTCGAGCTGCCCGTGTTGATGTATATTCATTGGATTGCCACATCTTTGATATACCCTTGGATTATAAGTGGGTCATCACCCCGCCATCCCTTTCGGCGAGGGTCTTTTGCTGAGAACGTCAACCCTTGCATGGATCTGGTGAGATTGTCCATGTCATCATGTTTCTCTTGCCTTCCCCGCTTAGAACGTATCATCAGGTTTTCACAAGGTTGATCACGCTCTTTGGCTGCATCTTTTGGCGTTCTCAGTATCAAACTTGGCGTGAAGGCTGCATGCCACCTCTGTGAGGTTCCCTTCCAATTATTTCTCTTCCATCTCCCTTTTTAACACTGAGCAGTTGATAGTGTCATGAGTTTTGCTTTTGTGGTACTCATAGAATCATCCTTTTCCCCCCTTTTACTGGTTGTTTGTCAGAGACTGCATAAACATCTAGTCACCTGCCCTGCCTTTCATCTCTTGGAAAATGGCCTGAAGCATCCCTGCGGGCGCTTGTCCCGTCCAAAGTGCGTGCCCCACCTTGGGCTTCTGAGTGCGGTGGTGGTGGGCTGTGGCGTTTTGTTGCCGAGGTGGTCATGGCATTCAGGTATGCTTGTTTTGTCTTTTCGCCTTCTTCCTACCTCAGGTAGCGCTCTACTCTATCCTTTAACCCTGTCCATGTCTATGGCTTCTTTCCTATGAGCTTTTGAGACAAGGGTCCCAGAAGGAGTCCCCATGTGAAGGCGCCTGCTATTAAGCCTTCATTGTGGCCTGCGATATCTAGTGTGGCGTTGGTGAACATGGTGAAGTATTCTCTGAATGTTTCCCCTTCCTTCTGTTTGTAGCCAATAAATGAGTGTGAGTCTCCCTTGTATTTATGCAGCTGCGTGAATTTTGTCAGGAATAGGTATTTTAATTGCCCAAAGTTGTATATTCTCCTTGGTTGTAGCGTCTTTAACCATGTTCCTTCATTGTCATCCAAGGTTGTTGGGAAGTACGTACACCAGAATCGCTTGTCTATTTTGAGCGATATCAACGCCCACTCGTATGTGTCAATGTGGATACCAGGATCCATAGTTCCATTTTAGGTTTTTAAGTGTGGCATTTTTTTGTGTTTGGGATTTCGTAATCTAAGAGCTCTTTGGCAAACAGATATGTCACGTTGCACGATAGTCAGTCTTGGTTTGGGATGGGAAGAGCACCCTACGGGTTATACTGTTGGGCAATAGTATGAGGTTGCATAAGCATGTTGTTATATGGTGGGTAATAGCCAGGGCTCAGCCCATAGAACGCTTGGTGTGGGAACGGTACGGTTAACGTATGGGTGGACAGTAGGGGTGTATTTTGTATATGAGGGTTATTGGGCACAACTAGCTGATAATGTGGGATTATGGAGGAGGAAATCTTTGTTGCAAATGAAGGTGTTGGGAAGGTCGTCGCTTGGTTTCTAACCGTCTGATCTAGTAGCGGCATCTGGATGGTCATTGGCATTTCTCCCGGCCTCTGGGTTATTGGCGGTGTCTGAAGGAACATCGATTGTACCCCTACCATATTGCTTGTCGATGGTTTTTTGGAAACCACTGGTGGTGTGCTTGCCATTTGGTTTGGCAATGTTGGTGTCTGGAAGATCACCGGTTGTGCACCTTCCATCTGAATTGGAGGTGGTGGTGTCTATAAAACCAACAGTTGCGCACTTCTCGTCTGATTCTGTGGTGCTGGTGTCTGGAAAACCATTGGTTGTGCGCTTGCCATCTGTTTTGGTGGTGATGGTGTCTAGAAGACCACCGGTTGTGTACCTGCCATCTAACTTGGCATTAGTTTTTGGAAGAGACTCGGTGTGGCGCTAGCATCTTCCAACGTCGGCGACATCGTACTGCTTGGTACCGCTGCTAGTTGGGGTGCTTGTATTAGAGACTCTGCGTTGAAAATGGTGGAAGGAGGTTGTCCTCCATTGATTGGTTGTTTTTGTCATGTTTTGGTGCAATAGATATCGCCGAACTGCCTTCCTTTGACGCTTCATCAACGATTATTGTGGAATTTGGAGTAGTGGTTTGCTCCAGCGACATCATTGATCTAATGGGGCTGGTTGGCATTCCACCAGTCTCTCCTATGTCACCAGACACCATTTTTCACCGATGAGTAATGTGCTTTTAGTTTGTTTTTCATCATACTTCGGATGGCGACAAATGATGTGACCTAGTTCCTGCTCATGGACGTTCTCTGTTCTTAGTAGCTCTGGTGAACCTTCAAGGTTACAACAAGAAAGGGCTGTCACCCATTCTCCAGGAAGGGCTCCCGGGAAAACGCTCCGACAGTAAAGTCAGTGGATTGACTTAGGGCAGTATTGTGGGTAAGGCTGAGAGAGAATCACTTACTTCCCAAGGCACCTGGAGTAGCCTTTTATACTAAACCCTTCTGATGGTCCGTACGGGAGAAGGGCATCTGTAACGACTCAAAAATCACGACTAAAAATTTCTTTTAAAACATTACTAAAACCATATTTATAAAACCGTATCATAAGTCATAACATAATTTTCGAGTATTAATTCAAAACATAATCTCATCATCAGAGTAAAACATTCCCAGGATATATGACTATGGTGTGTGCATTGCAACCTCTCCGAGCTCCTTTTTGAAAACTGACTATCTGAAACCAAAACTGAAAACCGTAAGCACGAAGCTTAGTGAGCTCCCCCAAACTACCACATACCATACAATAACATATAAAGCACATACTGGGCCTTGCCCACTGCATCGGACCGAGGTCCGGACTAATTGGGGCCTTGCCCCCTGCATCGGACCGAAGTCCGAAAACTGACTGGGACCTTGTCCCCTGCATCATACCGAAGTCCGGACTATCTGGGGCCTTGCCCCTGCATCGGACCGAAGTCCGGAAACTGAATGGGACCTTATCCCCTGCATCGGACCAAAGTCCGGACTAACTGGGACCTTGCCCCCTGCATCGGACTGAAGTCCGGAAACTGACTGAACAAAGCATAACATAAACATATCAACTAGCATGAACACACATATACTGCATATTGCATCGGGCCGTAGCCCGGAACACATAACACATAAATCCTGTCTGAGCCACGAAGGGATCAAACATACTAACTACTGCATCGGACCGAAGTCCGGAAACTTTTGCTAGCTAGACGGGCCGACATTGTGGCCTTAGACCCGTTCCTACTGGAAGGAAACTCACCTGAACTGCTGAGCTCTGCTGATACCCTCTGGCTGCTAACCGACAACCTTCTGAGTCACTGCTCCTCTAGCTCTCTGAACTACCACTATCAAAATGATACTTAGCCTGACAGCCCTTCAAAAGTCAACTCTGCTCAAAGTCAAAGTCCTGGCCACAGTCAACCTTCCAAGTTGACCATACTCGTCGAGTCAGCCTACTGACTCGCCGAGTTCATAAGCTCTGAAATCCCTTTCATTCGCGACTTGACTCGCAGAGTCTACTGATTTCCGAGTCCTGACCTATCCACTCACTGGGTCCCCACTCAACTCACTGATTCGAGTCTTAACTCGAAGGGTTTGGGGTTTCGAGACTTGACTCGCCGAGTCCAAGAACAGACTCGCCGAGTCAAAGGAAATCTTCAACAGACTCGCCGAGTTGTTCTTCCAACTCATCAACTGCTACCTAACTTCGTCCAACTCACCGAGTACACCCATGTGACTCGTCGAGTCTCTTCAGTTCTTAATCCATATAGTGGCTTTCGAGCCATGCAGGGGCTCAAATCCATAGATCCATTCCTCTAGAGCCTAACTCCCACATATTGTGGCAAACTTTACGTGTAACCAAGGAGTTATAAGCTTAGAACACTCTAGGGCTAGGGTTTGTAACAAAGGGGCTTCACCAAAAACTTATTGGCCTAAACTTTATGACTTTCTGGGTTATTACCAACCTAGATATGAGGTAGCAACCTTAGATCTACTCCAAACTCGAAATAGATCTCATTCATACTCAAAATGCCCAAAACTCAAACATAAGATAGCTCTAAATGCACATAAGCCCAAACAACAGACTATTACCTCAAATGAAAGCTCCAACTGAAGTAAATCTCGGATCTACACCACTCCTTTGCAGCAAATCCCTTGATCTTCAAGCCCCTCTTCAAGATTCTCTCCTCCAAGGCTCTATTATCTCAAATAATGAAGGCTCACTCAATTCTAGGGTTTCTGGAACTCAAAAGAGGAGCAAAGAGGCTGAGGGTGGGTTATTATGTGCTTTATATAGGGCACAACCTCTGGGATTAGGGTTTTTCTCGCCCAGACCAGACTCGCCGAGTCCACTCGCTGACTCGCCGAGTCGGTCACTTATTTAATGACCCGGATCCCGCTCCGACTCGTCGAGTTCCTCCCTAGACTCGACAAGTTGACTCTTGATTTAGAGCTTAACATTTATTTTCTTGGTCTTCCTGATTATGGGTGTTACAACATCAGACTCGATAGGATCAGGGATGCTGATTGGAGGATCGTTCTCCTTAATCTGTCAGAGCTAACAATTGGTTCAAGTGGTAATGCTCTGGGCAGCTGCCTTGTCACCTGACCTTTATGTTTGTCTCAGAGTTAAAGGCGCCCCAGGCGGGGTCGAGCCTTCCTCCACGGGCGCCCTGCTCTTACGGGCGCTGACGGGCGCGAGGTTCCATCGGGCTTAGTCGGCCGAGCGCGTCATGCCTTAGGGCATTCTCTTGCGTCACTGGGCACGACTCCTTCATGCATGCTAGGGCACATCATCATAATGGAACAAACATGTCTTGGTATTTTCAGTTGATGTTTACATTTGTATATGTGTGGCCTGATTGTTGCACTATTGTGCTAGAATTTTGGATTTTTTGGCCTTTTCAAATTTGCAACGCTTCTATTTGAGATATGCTCTAATGCATTGATGTTTTATATACATGTCATGCTCTAATGCATTGGTATATTTGATATAAGTGCCATGCTCTAATGCATTGGTATATTTGAGGTATGTGCCATGCTATAATGCATTTATATATTTCGTGAAGGCACTAAGGTTTATATTGTGTGTGGATACTCTAGTATCTTAATTGCATTTTAAAGTGTGGATACACTTAGTACCCTCTATGTAATGCATTTTGTTTTTGAATAAGCGCTTGTATTATCGAACACACTAAGGTTTTTATCTTTGAGATACATAAAATTCACCGTCATCATGCTAAGATGTTTAGCATTTCAACACACTAAGGTTCCTAGTCAGACCACACTGAGTGTCTGTTTGCTGGTCCGGGTGATCAATTCGGCCATGATTCACTTTGCGATGTGTGTTACCCTTTCTGCATAGGGGGTTTGCTTAGCGATGGCTCAAGGCATCTTCTAGAAATGGATTTTTTTAAATGCCTTGCGTTCCATGTCCTTGGTATTGGTCACCGCTCGATCGTTTCGAGAGAGTAGGACCCATTGTGATGCATCTCGACCACTTTTTATGGTCATTTCCATGTTGCTCTTAACGTTTCGAGAGAGTAGGACCCATTGGGAGCTTATCTTTCCAGTTACCTTTGTCTTTCCTAGGCCGCTTCTTCATTCCATTTACTAGCATCCGGTTAGACACTTCCATCAGCCCGTTCATCTGAGGGTGTGCCACAGATGTGAATCTTTATTTAATGCCCCTCTCCGTGCACCAGTCTTTAAATGGATTCCCGGAAAACTGTAGGCCATTATCGATGATTATGACTTTGGGTGTCCCGAACCTTGTGATGATGTTTTTCTACAAAAACTCGATCATCTGCCTCCCTGTTATACACGCCAACGATTCTCCCTCTATCCACTTCATGAAATAGTCCACAGTTACGACTAGGAATTTGATTCTACTGGGGGCTTCTAAGAATGGTCCTACAATGTCAATCCCCCATTGGTAGAATGGCCATGGGCTGACAATGCTTGTTAGTGGTACTAGAGGAATGCATTGCACCAGGGAGAAGGCTTGGTATTCTACACATGTAGGAGTGAGTTTGGTGGTGTCTTCGTGGATGTCCGACCAGTAGAGTCCCATTCGGAGTATCTTCCATGTAAGGGCTCTGGCTCCCTCGTGGGCTCCTACCGGGCCGGCATGAGCTTCGTGAAGGGCCTGTGACACCCTATCTATTCATTTGAGCCATGGGGCCGTGTATCCTTTCCTGTATATTACCCCTACAAAGATAGTGTAATGTGGGGCTCATATTCTCGTCTTGCGGTCTTCCACGTGGTCGCCTGGGAGGATGATGTTTTCTAAGTATTCTATGATTGGTGTCATCCAGGTGGGTTGCGTTGTAGATAAGGAGTGGACCCATCATTCATCGATGCTTCCTTCTTTGAGTACTGCTACCAGGACTTCTTTGGATAGGTGGTCAAAGCATGTTGATGCTAGCTTACTCAAGGCGTCGGCGTGCCTATTTCTTCCCCATGTTATTTGTTTGATGTGGAAACTTCTGAGCGAGCTTTTGATCTGCTAAAAAACTTTCACATATCTTTCCATCCTCTTATCCTTCGCTTTGAACTCCCACGTGATTCAGTTAGTGGCCATTCTAGAGTCGGTGAGGGTCGTCGCTTTATCTGCTCCTATCTTTACTGCAAGCCTTAATCCTGCCAGCAAGGCTTCATACTCGGCCTCATTATTGGATGTGTGGAAGTTGAAACATAGAGCGTACGCTCACACCTTCGCCTTTCCATGATCTCTTGAAGTACCTGAAACAATAAACATAAAACTGTAAGCCCGAGGGCTTAGTGAGTTATCCCCAAAATACCAATACCACACTGACAATACCATATCAGTAATAATCAATCAATCAACATGCATACTGGGCCATCGGCCTGACTGGACCGCCTTACCAGGCCTACAGTCTATCTGAATCTATCTCGAGCCTTCGGCATGACTGGTCCGCCACGTGGGCTTAAAGTCTCCCCGGACCACTCATAGGGTATGTTGGCCTTCAGCACAAAGCAGGATCGCCTCAACCAAACCGACAAGCAAATAACCATGTGCATATACTATCATATACTGGCATATACAAACATCAAACATATCTATCACACTGATCATCAATCATAGAATTCTCCTGTAACTAGAGTACCGACCTAGCAAGTCACTAACATACCAATCCCTACGGATCATAAGAGCATAACATGCTGTCTACCCCGATTTTATATCTAACAGATCATAACCAAATGTAGCATACCATAACAATAACAACTAAAGGGTCGGCCTTGGTGCCGTAGACCCTATCGATATAATGAGGATAACTCACCTCGCAGATGTCGACACGAAAGGTAAACTCCAACTCTCAGATCACTTGACATAGGCTCCACCACCGATTATCATAGTAAAACATACTCATAAGTCCTTAACCTTATAAGGTACTCCATAACCCACTAGTCAACCCCTGGTCAGAGTCAAAGTCAACAGTCCATGTTGACCTTAACTCGCTAAGTACCCTTGGCTACTCACAGAGTTCCCTGAAGTACATTCCAACTTGTCGAATCATCGGAGTGACTCATCGAGTTCCTTTGATTCTCGATCAAACTTTAAGGCCACCCGTCGAGTTCCCTCCTTGCAACTCAATGGATACACACTCATACATATCCAAGAGAAAACTCATCCGACTCGCTGAGTTGTTCTTCAATTCGTCGAGTTTATGGCAATCTTCATCGGACTCGCCGAGTTGTTCATCCAACTCGTCGAGTTCACGGCCATCTTCATGTGACTCGCTGAGTCAACCTTGCTACTCGCCGAGTCCATTCAGTCCTCTTTCCATATGGACTTGTTTTGAGCCATGCAACAGCTCCAACTCATAGATCCAAGCTTCTAGGGCATTCTTATCACGTAAAGTTGCAAACTTTACGTGCATGCATGGCTATAAAGGCTCTAAATGCCTATTTTAAGTTCTTAATGGAACTTCATGCTCAATAGGGACCTTAATCACAACCAAAACTATGACTTTATGCTTCTAAAATCCAAGAAGGGTCCATAGCTCATCATACCAACTTAAAAATCCATAAAAAGCCCTAGAAACTCAACAAAAAGGAAAAATGGAAGTAAGGATGGCACTTTGATACCTCCAAAGGATGCTAGCTGAGGTAAATACTGCTTCCCACACCTTCCTTGCTTCAATTCCTTTGCACTTCCTAGCTTTCTTCCTCCAAGATTCTCTTTCTAAGCTTCAAACACCACACAAAAGCACTCACACACTTATAAGGACTCTCAGGACTCTCTAGATATGTAAAGAGACCCAAGGGAGGATAAGGTCCTTTTAAATAGAGGTGTAAGCCCCAGGACTTAGGGTTTCCTCTGCCAGCTCCTACTCGCTGAGTCCCAATATGGACTAGGCGAGTAGGTCAATTAACACGCGATCTCATCCAGCTGCTACTCGACGAGTAGGTCAACCAACTCGTCGAGTAGAGCTTAACCCAATAAATCTTATTTAAGCAATACCCGATAATCGGGGCGTTACATTTGAGATCTGTTATCGTGGTGGGGCTAGGTTGGATTACTTCGATTGTAATGTAATACCACAGAAACTGTCTTTCTTCTACCCTGAATGTGCACCTTGCGAGGTTCAGTTTCATTTTTTACTTTCTCTAGGCTTCGTAGAGTTTTTTCAACGTCCGCCAGCAGCCTCTACTTTTCTGAGATCTTTATGACTATGTCTTCCATGTAGAATTCAATGTTCCGGACAATCTGGTTGACAAAGAAGGAATCAACCAATCTTTGGTATGTTGCACCAGTGTTTTTAATCCAAATGCATTTTTTGGTAGCAAAAAGCACCATGGTCAGTATAAAAGGTGGTTTTCTCCCCGTCTTCCTTGCTCGTAAGGATCTAGTGGTACCCTTTTATGCATCTAGGAAGCATTTCCACTAGAAATCGTTCTGGGAGCGAATGGCAATCGTTGGGGCATGCCTTGTTTAAGTCTGAGTAGTCGATACACATACGTCATGTCCCGTCGTGGTTTTTGACCATCACTGGATTGGCAATCCATGTTCGGAAGATTGCTTCCCGGAGGATGCTGGCTTTTGTTAGTTTGGCCACCTCTGCCTTTAGTGCCTTGTTCCCGTCTCCCTCTTAGACACGTTTTTTCTATTTTATCTCCTTGGTTTCGTACCTGGTCATCAGCTTGTGTTCTATGACTCCTCGATCGAATTTTACCATATCAGTGGGAATCCATGCGAATACATACTTGTATTTCTTCAAAAGCTCTATAAGTGCTTGTCTTGTCTTTTGGGGAAGGGTTACCCCTATCCTGACTGGTTGGTCAAGCTGATCCCGGTTGATGACCTTTTTCCCTTTAGGTCCTTCAAAGCGAGGCCTCTTTGATTCTTTGGAGATTTATTTTGGTTGCATGATCTCATAACACTTTAGAACGTGTGGTGGGGTTTCCAAGATTGTTACTGTCCTTTGGCTCATGCCAAATATCAATACCCCGTGGATAGTGGATGATATTGCGCAGAATCTAAGCAGGGTTGTCCGTCCCAATATGATATTGTGCCCCAAGGGGTGTCGTACAACGACAAAGTTGATGAGGGTTGTCTTGCATCTATTTTTGTTGTGGCTGGTGAGTATGACTGGTAAATGAACCATACCTATGGGCCATATGCTATGTCCCGTGAAGCCGATAAGCTGGCATGGAGTTGGTTTCAAGCCTTCCTTCCATTTTTCTGGGAGCAACTGAAAGCAGTGCTCATATATGATATCCCCTGAGCTTCATGTATCGACATATACACGGTGAATGGTGACATCCCGGATGGACCTTTGAATTACTAGCTAGTCGTCCCCTCTCTAGCCCAGCAGCCTTGGGTTAGTTGTTAAGAATGTCAAGCCTTGCATTGCATCTGTGATGCCACTTATATCTTCTGCATGTTTCGGCCTTCCCTGCTTATGGTGTATCGTCAAAATCTCCTGGCGGAAATTTCCTCCTCTGGTGTTATCTTTAGGTTTTTTGCATTGAACTTTGCACATAGGCTTTGATAAATCTCCACTATGTTTCCCTTTAGTTGCTTTTCTTCCATTTTGCATTTTAGGATCGAGCAGTTGTTTGTGTCATACGTTCTACTTTTGTGATATTCGCAGTAACGTGTTTTCATTCCTTTGGTCGTTGGTTTATCGACAACAGTCTATATTTCTGCTCGTCGTCCCCTCCTATCGTCTCTTGCGAAAGTTTTGAGTTGTCTTTCTCGTCTGTGGTACCTATGCCCTCCTCGCCTGTTGTCCCAACCTGTTCGATGGCTCTTTGAGGCTGGGGCTGCCATGGCGTTTAGGTATGCTTGTTTCGACGCCTCCCATTCTTCCTATCATAAGTATCTTTCCACTTTTTCTTTTAACTATGCTCGCGTCTGGGGTTTCTTTCCCATGATATTCTGGGAAAGTGGGCCCGAAAGAAGGCCCCATGTGAAGGACCCTGCGATCAACCCTTCGTTGTGCCAAGTCATGTTGAGGGTTGCATTTGTGAATCGGGCAAAGTACTCATAGACTGTCTCCCCCTCCCTCTGTTTACATTCGATTATAGAGTGTGAATCTCCTTTGTACTTGCACAGTTGCATGAAGTTGGTTAAGAAGAGGTGCTTTAGTTGGCTAAAGTTGTATATGCTTCATGGTCAAAGTGTCTTGAACCACGTTCCTACATTTCCATCGAGCGTTGTAGGGAAATAAGAACACGAAAAATGCTCATCAAGTTTGAGGGATGTCATGGTCCATTTGTACGTGTCGATATGGTTGTCTGGTCTTGTGGAGTCGTTGTAGGTTTTGAAGTTGGGTAGCTTTGCAGTGTTGGGTATCTTATAGTCCAAGAGCTCTTTCACGAATGGCGAGGTTACGTTTCTTGAGAAGAAATCTTGGTTCGGGTTTGCTAGGTATAGTAGCAATTGGGTTGTTCCATTGCCAAATATGGTTGGGCCAGCATCTTGTTGTATGCCACCAGGTTTGTTGGTGTCGGGTCATAGAAGTTTTGTAGGTGAAATGGGATGGTGAGTTGTTGGGTTATGGGAGGCAGTTGGTATTGTTGCAGTGTTGGTGGCAGCATGGCGCCTACCGTAAATGTTGTATAGGATGACATCTGGAACATGGTTTGTGGCCCGTTGGGTGTGCTTCTTAGTTGGAGCATCGGTGTTTGCAACGAAGATGGCGCTTCGCTGGTGGTTTGAGAAGTTATCTACGACACCATTTGTGCAGCTTGTTGTGAGTTGTTGATTGCCTGGAAAATCGACTGCAACGGGGTTTGGTTGAGGGTATTTTTTCAGCCGTGGGGTGGAAGCTCGGCGATGTTGTGCTGTTGAGGGTGGACGCCAAGTATTGGTTATGGGGTGTGTTTTGGGTTTATGATGTCGGTGATAACGGTGGTTGGCTGTCGGATAGCGATACATCATTGGTGGTTATGACATAGTTTTCCGGTGTCACGGGAGTGGCAACCAGCTCTAGTGACGTCATTGGTTTATTGGGCTATTCTGTTGTGTTGAGGGTTCACCGGTGGTTTCGTTCGTCATCCTGAGGGTGAACCGGAATATGGTTTTGTGTATCGTTTGTCACACAAATGGACGGTGCCAAATGATGCGACCTTGGCTCTGACCACCAGCTCTCAGAGTGTTTGCTATCGTCAGAGGGATCTGCAAAGTCACAACAAAGAAGGTCATCAGCCATTTCCTAGGAGGAGATCTCGGGAAGACGCTCTAACGGTCAATTCAATGGGAGATATATGGGTGAGAGTGATGAGAATTGAGAGAGATCACTTACTTCTCAAGGTAGGGCAGAGTCCCTTTTATACTAAGGATCCTCGTTGTTCTGTACGGGGAACAAGGAGTGCAGTTCTGATAGGATACGTTACTTTGATTGGCTAATCGTGTCCCCTACTGTGTCGGGGCCAACGATTGGCTCATTCGGTTCATCTTGCATAGTTTTGACCCAATCTGCATGATCAAGAGTCACTTTAACAATTTTAGGTTCAATTTTGGATATAAAGGAATTAAACATGCAAAATTCTTGATTAACATTTCAAGATGTTTATTTCTCCTTTTTTTGTGAACTAGTTAAAACACCCTAAAAAAAGTATCTCCAATAACTTGAGTTTGTGGATGATCTCTTTTCCATTTCGTCAAAGGTGGATAGTTTAGATCATAATCAGGATTTAACTCAACATTGACTTCTTCATTTTCTGATTGATCATCAACTTGATTTTCTGAAGTTTCTACTCCTTGAATGTTTAGAATAGAGCTCTCCCACTGTAAATTTGGATTTGAACTCTCCCCTTGCACAAAATCATTAATATCTCTTTCAATTGACTGTGCAATATGTTGGATTAATGTCTAAGTCCATAACTATAATTGGTAAGACTTGACCCGACCCGGCATGGTCCATTTGGGTTGCATGGCATCATGCACTTGGATAGACTATAATGAGAGAAATAAGACACTTATGGTTATTAATATATTATAAGTTCTAGTATATTAATAATAAGAATAATAAGATTATTTAATTAGTATTGATCAATAATTAATCTAGGATTAATTAAGTGATCAAAAGAAGACTAATTAAATATATGGGTTGATTGTGCAAATCATCCATACTTATATAGTGGGCTAATGCTCCATGGATTATCTAGTTGGGCCAAAACCCATATGATGCTCCATGGATGCTCCATGGTGTATTTGAACCCATGGATCCAAGGAAATGGAAAGTCATGACAATTAGGGTTTACCCTAATTGTATAACTATATAAGCATCTTATTCTTGATCAAAATCGGCCACTAGAGAGAGGAAGAAAGGGCTAGCCGATTTCATGAAGTGTAGAATTCTCTCTAAGTTATTCCAAGTGCTTATGGTGTTGTGTGAACCATTTGAGGTGTCACACTTGGGGCACTAGGCACTCAAGCTTCATGAAGACAAGCACCAACAAAAGGTATGTTATTCTAACTTGTGTTATTCAAAGTTTAGTATGCTAGAACAGAACAATACTTTAGAAAGTTGATATTTGCATGCATAATTGAGAAAACATAGATCCAAGGTATTTAGGGTTGCATGTACACTTAGGAGTGTTAGAATGCTCAAAACCCAACAGTGGTATCAGAGCCTAGGCTTGTTTTCTTGTTATACTTGCAAATGGAGCTGAAAAATCGAGTTTTGATGTTGTCTGCCCATCAGACTCGCCGAGTCCATGAAGGGACTCGACGAGTCCAAGGAAAAAAGCATCCAACTCACCGAGTTGGTTAGTGCACTCGACGAGTTGGACCCCCAGACAACATAAATTCGACTTTTTGGGCTGGAATTGGACTAGGAACATTACCCTAAGATGTTTTTGAACTTATAAACATATTTTTGATGTGGTAATGTTCATGCTAATCCAATTTCAAAGATAACTGTCAATAGATTCATGTTTTGTATTAGTTTAAAGGTTAGACTAATTACATGAAAAAGTTTGATTTGAATTATCTTGTTCTTATGAGTTGCTTAGATTAATAGAAAAGTTGAGTGAAATAGTTGTTTTCAATCCAAATTAATCTAAGAGTTGATTCTAAAATGTGTTTTTGTAACTTGTCCTCAATTTATATGAAAAGTCACATTTAAGTTTCATAAAACTCATAAAAGTTGGCAAAGGTTACAAAATGAAGAGTCTAGTTCTAATTAATTGGAGTTATGACTCCATAATTTGTCCTCAAGATATGGAGGACCAAGAGTCTCTTCATTAAATAAAAAAAAGTGTAATCTTAATTAATTCCATAAGTTATAAAATAAAGAAAAGTTAATTCTTTTATTAGTTTAAAGTCTTCCATAACATGTCCTCAAGTTATGGAACTTGAAGAGTTTTTGGATTAAAACTACTTTAAACACATAAGTTATGGAATTAATTAGTTTTGAATAGTTTCAAAACCTGCCCTCAAGTTTTGGAATTTGTAAAGTTTTCTCTTATGAATACTTTAATTCCAAGTTAGCCCTTAGAATTTTAAAAGTTAAAATTCAACCCTTATACTTTATAATATTATAAGTTAATAATATATATGTACAAGAGTAAAGTCAGTCTTACCGCTAGTACGCCTCATTCACGAAGCCGGTCTATAAGGTGGGTATAAGGTTGTTGCCTATAAAATGGCAACTTAATGGGTGTCCACTCTCACCCACCGCTTGCTTGACTGGTGGAGGGTCGTTAGCCGAACGGGTTTGACAGGACTATAATTCTCCCTTCATTAAAAGTATTAATGATAAATACTAAGTAACTAAACTCTTAATAAGTCCCAATCTTAGTTACTTAGGAAAATGTGAATAAGGTGCTAATCCATGAAATTACACTTTGCACTTTGTTTAAGTCGGTTAGTGGAGTGTGTGTGGTTAACCAGCACATCGATTGAGGGGTAAACACTTAAGGGTACCAAGTAATTTGCATGGTTACTTCACACCTTGTTTTGTGATCCTCGGCATCCCAGTCACAAAACCTGAAGGGCACACTCGAGATTGAAACATGCCATTGAACAGTTCAATGAATCTCAAAGATCTAGGAGTTTCAAAAACATAATAATACATTTCGTTTACCTTGGTGGAAATTGGTGAATCGTCATTCACCTACCTTCAAATATTTTATAGCTTGGATTACGGCATCCCTCTTCTAAGTTATAAAATAGTTTGTTGGGTCCTAGCCTTAATATTTCATATTGGGTGTCATATTAAGGACTTTAAAATCAACTATCTTGAATATCTCCCAAAAGATGTCTGGTTTAGACATTTATGATCTTCCCAAATCTCTTGAAACAAGCTTTCCTAAATGAAGATGATGTCCCTTGGAAATCATACTTCATTCACCTCCTCCAATTATTCTCCCTAACCAACAAGTTCTTGAAAAGTTTAAGATCACTCAAGCCCTATTGGCAAGG
This sequence comes from Lactuca saligna, assembly GCF_052625555.1. Classification (NCBI taxonomy): domain Eukaryota; kingdom Viridiplantae; phylum Streptophyta; class Magnoliopsida; order Asterales; family Asteraceae; genus Lactuca; species Lactuca saligna. Next base: position 97,885,669 of record NC_136424.1, on the reverse strand, counting down.
CAAGGTCTAGGTGTGGTCACATCTTGGAGATGTAGTCACATATTGACAAGCCGGGAGAGTTGGGTGTCAAAGTCTTGAGAAAGTTGGTGGTTCAATCACTTTCTAAGTCACATAGTGAGTTCCTTTGGGACACCTATGAAACAGACTATGACAAGACCCTTAATGATCTTATCTATTTGTCAAGATCAACTTTCTTAAAACTTGATGGACATTGACAATAGTGACACAGGAAAGGGTCCATATGTTTATATTGCCAAAGAAAGGGTCATTAGTTACGAAGCTGCCAAATTTACCTAAGGATGTTAAAGTCAATAAGTTTGACTCTACTTCAGGTAAAGTCCACTATCTAACTCTGCTAAGTTTCTATTCTGAGATTCTTATTACATGATATGACTGGGTCACATGTTAATGTTTTAAGAATCAAAGAAAAATGAAGGAACTTAAAGAAAGAATATGCTGAATCTGATCGCATAGATGGATTTCTATCGTGTAGTTTGAAGATCGGATTCTTGAGCTACTTCTTAGGAGTTATGAGGTATTGCTTAGAATAGATAACAACAAGTTTTCATATGGATTGTAAGGATAAGTTTTTCCGCATAGTTTTAAAATAAAAGGAAAATGATGATTTTATTTATTTTAAAATATCCTTACAATGGTATTTGAGGAAAAATTGTTGCTTATATGATTCCATTAATAGCAAGAGTGGAAATATGAAATTGATTCCTTCATTTGTGGTAATGTCTAAATTTACCAAATAAGGGAAGATTCTCATCACCCAAGTCTCAATTGGACCGGAACTTAGAATCATGTAAGTTGTATAGCATGATGAATGAGAACTTTCAAGTATTGGAAAATTAAGACTAATTACTTGTTCACATGGATGTGTGAGTCAAGTAAAGGACTAAGGGATCGAGTACACATTCTTGTGAACTGGACAAGTCCACCACAAAAGATCAATAAGATTATTCGTCATAATTTACTAAAGTTCAGTAAACATGGTTATACTTACAAGCTTAAGTGTAATTCTAAGACATTGGAAAAAGGTTCCAATGTAAGGCAGAGCGAATAAGAAGAATCAAATTAGGCAGAAGGATAGAAGTTTCTCAAATATGAAAAGATGGGAGAGTACTTTCGTATAAGTTTTTATGATCATCTTAATGATTTAGAGACCTTATCACAATTCATCCTCTAAGTGCTTTCGTATAGCTAAGAAGAGGAACTATGAATTGTTGAAGTGGTTCATACTTCGTTCCAAAAACAATTCTTAGAGTCATACTCCAAGATTGTAACTTGAGTGACATGTCTTAAAGAAGGTTTAAAACACGTGTCAAATGTAAGAGTAAAAGTGTCCTACTCTTGTTCATTTGAAGTTGGTAAGTTGTGATGTTTTGGATAAAACAAAGACCAACTTAGGCCAACTATGTGAAGCGTTTGTCTTGATAAAGAATCCGCACTATCCCTTGAATATTTGACAAGAGAGTCTTATATGTCAAGAGGACAGTGGGAGTCTTAAAGGTCTTGAAAGTCTCAAGAACTAATCAAGAATAAAACCTAAAGTTATTCACTAGCACACGACTTAAGGTTTATAACCTATCGTGTTTACATATTCTGTGCCCATTCCAATTAAAGTTGGCTTTGCATATGAGTTCTTAGAGTTCTCAATTGGTTTCACAACAACTTGGAAGCAATGGCAGGCCCTTGAGCTGCCAGGTGGCAAGAAATTAAGATTGAGTTCAGTCCATATGAGTTTGGATTTGTCATTATCCTTGTCTTGTGACTATGGTTTTGATAATTCACATGGATAAGAACACATACACCATTAAATCTAAGTGTCATAAGGTTTATCTCCGATTCATGAAAATGATGGTGAGGAAACACTTTCACTAAGTAGATTTTAGCTAGATAGCAATTGTGATATTTGCATTCTCAAAGTCGTTAGTGGAGCGTATGTGGTTTACCGACACACTAACCTGGACTTGTGAGAAGTGGCAAAAAGGTCTAACCATTATGATTACAACATCCCTCTTCATAATTGTTTAGACATACAAGTGTGCTATCTAAGGGAAGGTGTATGTTTTTGATAAAGTTTTATCAAAACAATCTAGTATTAGAAATCTGAACTTTGGTAAGAAAGTCATCTGATTTCTGAGTACATGTCAAAGCTAGTGGGAGCATAAGTGTTATGCTAATAATCATCATGTTAGTGGGAGCATGATAATTATGATAAAAGTTGCAAGTTAGCAATGTTAATTATAGAAAACAAAAGGTTTCAATTGGGAAAAAGTTGTTTTGCTATAATTAAGGGAGAGGAAATCATACTTAATCTCAAATCTATAAGCTTAGATCGTGAGGCTTTAATCATTTAGTTAAGGAAATATATATGAATTTCATGTTGGAATGGCTCAACATAAGGAAATTCTGTATATGGGTCCATTATTTGCGTTCTAATACTCGATTATGATTACGAAATCCCTTTTCATAATCTGAATTATGAGAACTTGGCAAATAGAAATGGAAATGTTATAGCAAAAGACTGGTTTAGTCTTTATGTGAGACATCATGAATCGTGTCCCATATGCTTCGGATATAGGATCGATTACATGTGCTATATTCATCCTTTCTAAAATTTTCCAAATGCCTGGGGCATTAAGAAGGGAAAAAGGTTTATATATGACTAAAAGGATTAAACAATTGTAGAGGACAATCTAAGGTTTACCAAAGATTGGTTGCTCAAGGACAGTTGGAAGTATACTGATAATTCTGGAAGGACCATATTGACATAATCTGTAAGGAGGCAACTCTTGTTCAGAAGTGATAGTCAAAATGGAATCTGGAAATGTTTCAAAGTTAGAATTTTCAATCTGTTTAAGATTAGGAAACTTAATGCAAGAAAGATGTTTCTAAGGAGCCGATCTCCTTTGGAATGCTCTGTAATGGTTGTTGTCAAGTCTTTCTGACTTTGTGCATAATCATTACAAGAGGATCAATGCATATAAGTTTAGAATCTAATAGATTTCAGTAAATGACATGAATTTGGAATTCTTGTATTTACAATATGGATTTGGGAGTGTGAAAAGAGAATCATTGAAGTTATGTTCAATTGATCTAGTTCACAAAGTAAAGATCATAGACAAACATAGTATGCATACTTGGTGTATGGCATGACTAGTGTTTAGAAAACATAGTGTACATGCTTGGAGCATGGGACAACTATTGTTTTAAATTCAAGAATAAAGTTGATAGCTGAAACAGTATACAATGAATAATGTGTAATCATATGGTGATAAATAAAAGGTGTTTTATTTATGTTCATAGGTTTTGATACCATATTGGATTCAATTATTATTGTGTTTCACTTTGCATGTTTTGACTTCCCGAATAAACTTGGTTATTCTTCCGAAATGACTAAGTTATTCAAACCATCCACAGTTGGTCATATGTTGGAAGTAGATATGAATTAAGACTGTCATGGGTTGGCTTGTAGAGGTCTAAGGTGTTGGACAAAGGGATACAACACTCATGAGTGCTCATAAGTTATGAGTATTGGATTTAACCCGCGCTCATTGGAATCACTTCATGGATTTTATCACGAGTGATCATGAGACGATAATATCTTATATTCTTCAAACCTAGAGATATGAGTTGTTACTATGAGTTGGTTGTACATTGATTGCACGAAACCGCATTTGGTAACTCGGTGCTATAAAATGTGCCTTTGTGTATGATTCAACAAGTAGTAGAACAAGCCATATGAGTTGAAGTTTATCCATTCCTTTTACCTTCGGGATAAAAGCGATATCTGTGGGCCCCTCGATGATTTGATGATGACAAATGGAAGTGCTCGGCCGGGCCAGGACTGATTTGATCTGTTCAATTAGTCAGTCGTCATAAATCGGAAATCGGGAAACAACAAATGGACAGAGAGAATGATTATAATACATGTCTCAGTCCATATGATATCTAGAATGGAGGAATATATGATCCCTTATCTAATGGACAAGTCATTGACAAAGGTCAGAGTTCATCTACAAGGTCAAAGTCTGACAGAAGCTTTTGAGAGCTACGATTGCCAGTTGGTTCCTGAAGTCATACGCAATAATACTTTTAGACTTATCCAAGTGGGAGACTATTGGATTAATGTTCTAAGTCCATAACTATAATTGGTAAGACTTGACCCGACCCGGCATGGTCCATTTGGGTCGCATGGCATCATGCACTTGGATAGACTATAATGAGAGAAGTAAGAGACTTATGGTTATTAATATATTATAAGTTCTAGTATATTAATAATAAGAATAATAAGATTATTTAATTAGTATTGATCAAGAATTAATCTAGGATTAATTAAGTGATCAAAAGAAGACTAATTAAATATATGGGTTGATTGTGCAAATCATCCATACTTATATAGTGGGCTAATGCTCCATGGATTATCTAGTTGGGCCAAAACCCATATGATGCTTCATGGATGCTCCATGGTGTATTTGAACCCATGGATCCAAGGAAATGGAAAGTCATGACAATTAGGGTTTACCCTAATTGTATAACTATATAAGCATCTTATTCTTGATCAAAATTGGCCACTAGAGAGAGAAAGAAAGGGCTAGCCGATTTCATGAAGTGTAGAATTCTCTCTAAGTTATTCCAAGTGCTTATGGTGTTGTGTGAACCATTTGAGGCGTCACACTTGGGGCACTAGGCACTCAAGCTTCATGAAGACAAGCACCAACAAAAGGTATGTTATTCTAACTTGTGTTATTCAAAGTTTAGTATACTAGAATAGAACAATACCTTGGAAAGTTGATATTTGCATTTATAATAGAGAAAACATAGATCCAAGGTATTTAGGGTTGCATGTACACTTAGGAGTGTTAGAATGCTCAAAACCCAACACAATATTTCTATTATAGGAGATGAAGAAGTAGAAGGAAAATCAGAAGTTTCTACACTCTTCCTCTCGACTGAATGAATTGTAGAAACAACATTTTCTTCAGAAGTTTCAACATTTTGTAACACTTCATCAACCAATTTTAATAATTCATCACCATGGTTGTCAGTTGCTTTGGTTTAAGAAGTTATTGCCTTTTCAGGTTCATTAAAATTTTTTTAAAAATTCATCATAACGATTTGTGAGAGGAGTTGTTTGCATGCATGATTTCAGAAAAATTTCTCCTATTAAGCCAACTTCTTTTTGAATTGATTTCACATATTTGTCATCAAAGGTAGCATAGTAGATTTCTTCTATTTTCTTTGACTTCTTGTTTAAAACTCGATATGCTTTTGAGTTAAGAGACTATCCCAAAAATATTGTTTCGTTAGCTTTTATATCAAATTTGTTATGATGTTCTTTGGAATTATAGATGAAACACCTAAAACCAAAAACATGAGAGAATTTCACGTTAGGTTTTCGATTATTTAAAATCTCATAAGGTGTAATAAAAATCATTTATTCATATAAGAACGATTTTGTGTAACAAGCAGTTGCAATTGCATCAACCCAAAAGTATAATGGAGATTTTGCGAAGGACAACATGGTTCTCATAGCTTTACACAAAGAATGATTTCTTCTTTCAACTACACCATTTTGTTATGGAGTATGTGGAGATAAAAGTTATGACTAATTCCTTTGTTTGTTAATAACTCATCAAAAACATGATTCTTAAACTCTGTTCCTTTATCATTTCCCATCTTTCGAACATGCTTTCGCAATTAAAGTTCAATTTGCTTGATAAAATCAATCATATTTGTAGTTGTTTCAAATTTATGTTTAATAAAGAATACCCAAGTGAAACAAGAAAGATCATCAACAATAACTAATGTGTATTTATTACTGCCAATGCTTTCAATTGATGATGGACCACAAATATCCATATATATTAATTCCAGTGGGTTGATTATCTTGGTATTTATGATCGAAGAATCAATATTCTTTGTTTGCTTTCGCAGTTTGCATTCAGTACACAAATGTTCTTTATCATATTTGAGAAGTGGAAGACCTCTGACAAGATCTCCGATAACAAGTTTGTTAATATCTTTGAAGTTGAGATGTGAAAGTCTCCTATGTCATAACCAACTATCATCTGATGATGCTTTCGCAAGCAGGAGAACATAAAGTTTTCCTCAAATAGGATAAAAGTTGATAGGATACACTTTGCCTTTTCTTTTTTACTTCAAAATAGATTTGTACGATTCTTTGTGTATAATTTCTAATCCTTCTTCATCAAAAGATACTTTAAGACCATTACATACAATATGTTGAGGAACACTAATTAGATTTTGTTGTAAGTCTTCTACAAAAGCTACCTTACGAATTGTGAATTCGTTATTTATTATTATTACATATCCTTTGATTTCTCTAGTTGCATTATTTTCATATTTCACTCTTCCACCATTTTTTAAGTTATGTTATTCTCTCAGTTATAATTTCCTTCTATTCACATGACGAGAACAACCACTATCAATTTATCATTTCAAATCATATTGATCGTCATGTATCACATACAAAATTAAGCAGATTTAGGAACCCAAACCATCTTGTGCCCTGATGAGAACTTTTATTTAGAAGATGAAACATGAAAAATCTTTGTTTTATTAATCCAAAATAATTTCCTGATTAAAGTATTATTCATCCTTTTTTCCATATTAAAAACTTGAGTTTTTGCATCACAAAGATTTATTTCACCAAAATAAGTTTTTCTAATAGAATTTGCTTTTTTTGTGCCATCTTTTCCAAAAAAAATTATTCTTCCTCTTTTATTTTTGATTTATATCCTATAATATTAGCGTAATGTTCTTTTAGATTTTTCTTTGGAATATACTTTGTTTTTGTTTGATGAATTGTATTGCTTTTTGAAAGAATAGATGAATTAGTCTTTTGATTAGAAGCTTTTTTCATACCAAAAAACCATTAATTTTTATTATTAGAATAAAAACATTATTATTAATTTCGTTTTTATTCAATATTTTCTTTTTTTCAGTCAAATTCTTTTTATACCTAATATTCATTACTCTTCTCTTTGCTTTTATGTCTTCAATAGATTTTTGTTATGTCACATTCATTTTCTTATTCATCACCGAAACGAACGTAATGATGGAAATTGGAAAAATGAACTCAATTACTGGTGCCTTAGTAACCTTTGGCTTCTTCTGATCTAAGTACGATTCATGTGCTTCCACTAATATGGGTCCGTATTACCTTTCACACCTACTCATACTTATCCCAAAAATTGTCTCGCAGTTAACCAAGTTACTATACACGAAAAGAATGACACAATAGCTTACCACATTGAATAGTATTTCATAATTAGGGATTGTTATAATTACTAGAAACGATTACAATGTATTTAATTTTACCCCACACCGTGCCTCTTATATCAAGATACATAACATTATACTAACTATATGGGATGACTACTTCCTATCTTAACTTCTGATAAGCAGCTTCTATTTCCTAACCTCTTCAGACGACATCTACTCCGTCTCTTGTTGTATCCAGGATCATCTGGAATGTCCGTGGCTTTTGCATATTCGACTTTGGAACTCCTATCTTCTTCGGCCAGTCATCCTTGAAATACCCGTCTTCTCCACACTCGAAACATAACTTATGGTTAATTGTACATTTGTTAGCATAGTGACCAGTTTTGTCACACATGTAGTAGGTCACAACTTCTATGTATTACCCAACATGTTTCACTTTGCACTTATCGCACTGCCTTGCTTCACCGTTCTCCCCAGACTTCCTATTGTTAGGGTCAGACTTCGAGAATTTGCTCTTCGTATTGAATTATCTTTGGAAACTCACTAAATTTTGTGCTTACGGTTTCATATTTAAAGTGTTTCACGTTTTCTTATATTAAAGGAATGACACAACTTGAGTGCATCGTATCCATTTAAGATTTTCACATTTAATAACTCTTGTGTCAATAATCTAATAATTATTTTGATTCAAATGGTTTTATTTTGATCTTTGAAGTTGTAATTAGAAGAAATATTTTCAATTTTAAACGAAAAATTTGGTTTGAAATTTATGACGTTACATAAATATTTTGGTTTGTTGCTATAATAATGATTTTCACACTATATGACTTTCACCGATCAAATTTATGCAAGGAAAAAATGAAAAACCAGTCAGTAATTAACGACATTCCTGACGATATATAAAACCGAAATTTTAACATTTTTCGAGATGGAATACAAACAGTTTAGCAACAAATATGTAACTGTGGCCTGATTTTCAATATATATATATATATATATATATATATATATATATATATATATATATATATATATATATATATATATATATATATATATATATATATATATATATATATAGAGAGAGAGAGAGAGAGAGAGAGAGAGAGAATTAAACAATCAATAAGATGATTTTGACTGTTAATCTGTAATGACCCATAATATAAGTGTGATTAGTTCTTCTTTGGCTTTTGAAAATTTAATAAGTCTTAAAATGAGATTTTTTTACTTTATGAAGATCGATTATGTTAAAAAACCCCACAAGTAACGTTTGGAAATGAAAGAGTATAACACATATGCATAAGTAAAGCCTATAACTAAAGAAACAATCGTCGTGACATAAACCATCATCATCTTGAAAAAACATATGAATATGAATATAATATTTACAGAAAGGATCGAAAACAATTAATGAAAAGTGTTTGGTGGTTTGGTTATGTAGAGTACCATGTAAATTTGTTGGATCCTTTTAACCTGGGCAGTTGACCTAATTCACCAAAGGTCAAAGATCTAGATGCAATAGTATAATATACTATTGTTAATTTAACTTTTGTCTATAATATATATATATTACTGAAACATATTTACATAAGCACCCAATATTATTTAATTTGGTTTATATGTTTATAAGTCTTGGTGAATATGAAAAGTGAATTGTGGGAATGCGAAGATGTATTCTCCAAAAAATGGATCTTGATGTGGTGAAAAAGATTAAACGTGGTTGGTGAAATGAAGTACAATCTACTATCGTCAAATATAGTTTCAACCGACGCAACCTCTTTTACTTTAGTCGTAGTTAATTTATTAGCACTAACTAATAAAAACATGCACCCTTTTTCTTATATAAATCATCCTTTTCTAACCAGCTCTTACATACATAATCTCTAATCTTCTCTCACTTAAACACGAATACGCCTCTCCTAAACACACTGCTGACTCAATTCTTTTACTACACTAAAAAGTACACAATGGGTTCATGTGGAATTTTTTCAGTAAGTGTGAAGCAAAGGGACATCATCGCCGCCACGTTGCCTGTGCAAGACCACTGGCTACAGATGTCAAACCTAGACCTACTCCTTCCGCCATTGGACGTCGGAGTTTTCTTCTGCTACAAAAGATCTCTTCCTCATGAAGAGAGCGTGAAGATAATCAAGAAATCACTAGCACAAGCACTAGCTCCGTTTTACCCGTTCGCTGGAGAAGTTGTCCAAAACAACGATGGTGAACCTGAGCTGCTCTGTAATAACCGTGGTGTCGATTTTATTCATGCGCATGCTGACATGGAGCTTAGGCGGATTGATCTCCACCACCCAGATGATTCTGTAGAGAGAAAACTTGTTCCCACTAAAAAACGAGGCGTTCTTTCGGTTCAGGTATACGTGAATAATTAGTTAACTTATATGTATGATATACCTAGACACTCGTACTTACTACTTGGAGACATAATTAACTTTATTTCCACCCATTTTAAACACCAGCTGGAAAACACACTCAAGGAATTGTAATTAACTTTCTGCTTTTAATCATCCAAATATACAAAAACAAAAAACAAACAAACAAAAAAGATTTTAGAAAACGAGAATTTTTGGTTGTCATGCATCGATCCATCGTTAGCAACTTTTTGGACAAAACTAACTCACATCACAATAGTAATTAGTCTTTTCTTTTTGACAGAAAAATAAATAAACAAAAGGTCGGGATAAGTTCCAAGCTACAACTTCCAAACGCAAAGGGAAAGCCTAATTAAAATAGTAAAAATAGTCGTCTAATCAATATTTGTAATTTATGGGGTAATATGCATATTTTTACCTATACAGTAACAGCTTACCCATAACACATGAAAGAGACATGAGATCAATTAATCAACTAATACTAGAATGCTTTTGTTCTTTCCTTACTTATTTGTTTACTAAAAAGCCTTATCATGCTTTGAAGGAGTAGTTGGTAGGAATTTTGAGAAAGTAGATGGCATCGGATGTAAAGAATAAAGCATGTCATGCATGCAATTTTTTTCAAAACTTGCGATTTGCGACACTACTAATCCTATACATGCATTTATGTCAAAACCACTACACCACTCTAGTTAGTCTAGTACCAATACTAACACTACTCATAATAATAATTAAAGTTTGACCTATATGTAAATATTTCTAATTTTATCTCTATTTCCTCTATTGTTACGTTGCCTAGGTCACAGAGCTAAACTGTGGAGGTTTGGTAATCGGATGCACATTTGATCATCGAATAGCTGATGCGTACTCAATAAACATGTTCTTAATTGCATGGGCTGAAATTTCTCAATCGAAACAAATTTCATCTCTTCCATCTTTCAGACGTTCGATGCTTAACCCAAGACGCCCACCTGTTATGGACACCTTCTACAACACCCTATTCGTCCCTTTATCATCTCTCCCTCCACCACGATCTTATTTCCCAGCCGAACCCCTCATAAGCCGCATATACTACATCCAAGCCAAAGATATTAATGACCTTCAATCGAATTCCAGTTTTAATGGAAACCCAAAAAGAAGTAAGGTTGTATCATTTATTGCCTTTTTATGGAAGATAATCGCAGAGTGTGATGACGGCTTCAACACGTGTAAGATGGGCGTTGTAGTTGATGGGAGAGAAAGACTAAACGAGGTCAACTTTGACAAACTCTCTTTATCGAATACCAACTCTTTTTCCATGCGAAACTACTTTGGAAATGTACTCTCTATCCCTTATGGTGAGGCGAATTGTGGAGATCTTAAGGAAATGCCACTCAGTCGAGTCGCCGACATGATCCATGAGTTTGTGGGTCCTGCAACGACTGAGGAACATTTCAGGGGACTCATTGATTGGGTTGAGTTGCATCGACCCGAGCCAGCGGTTGCAAGAATATACACTAAAATGGAAGAAAATGAGGGTGAAGCCGTAGTTGTGTCATCAGGGCAGCGCTTTCCTGTAGAAAACATTGATTTTGGATGGGGTAAGCCACATTTTGGGTCGTATCATTTTCCATGGGGTGGTCAAACCGGATATGTAATGCCGATGCCGAGTGTTAGGAAAAATGGGGATTGGATAGTTTATATGCATATGCTTGAAAAGCATTTAGACTTGGTGGAGACCAAGGGAAGGAAGATGTTTAAACCGTTAACTCCATCATACCTTGACTTCTAATGATCATCCATTACAAGTGTCATATATCGATGTAAAATATTTATGTATTGTGTTTGTCACCCATTCTCGTTGTTGGGTTAAAAATATGTAATTGAAGTTATATTTTCATGGCAAAAGAGTAGTGAAATATGTTTTATGTTAATTAGGGTTTCTTTTGGGATCACACTCATGAAACAACACCAATTAGATCTATAATCCATATACAAGACTTATGGGGTCTCTTACATGCTACTTGATGATGTGATATGTTATACTTGATTATGACTTCTAGTGTTTTAAGCCTACACATTGCGGTGAGAGTTTAAGCAATAATTTTTGTTCAAAGTACATTGCTATAACCGGAAAAAACTCATTAGTGGTAATTATAATGTATTTTTGCAAATCTAGCTAATGGAAGTAAATTGCTACAAATGGAAAAGTAGTGGTAATTAAAAAAGTACATATTCACATATACACCTAGATATAAGCAGCTACACAATTATTTAAACGTATGTATAGTCTTTACAATAGCTATATTAACATACCAAAAATCTTACAAAAACAACTACTCATTTATACATATACACATATGCTTATTAGAAAAATACACGGCATAACTTTATATAAATTCGTGACAAAAACTAAAGAGCAGCAAAAAGACATGTATCAAAAACCAAAACAGACAGAGAGAAGACGAAAAGAATAGTATTTTCTACCCTTTAAATATTAGATGATCTCTTTGAGTCTTCATTTCACACAGGTGTTAACTTTTTAATTTTTGAATTCACTTTGAATCGGATAAAAAGCAATATGCAGTTTTTGTCATAAAAAACGAAAGTAACATGTTACTTTTGTCATATATAACAATGAAAACATAATTTTTTTTAAATGAAAATAACATGCTATTTTGTCATAAAAATGAAACATATTCATTTACCTTAAAAAGTAATTTTGCCATAATGATAAGAATAGTATGTTATTTTTTTTTTAAATAAAAACGACATGCTATTTTTGTCAAAAATAAATAAAATAAAATAAAATATATATTCATATACCTAAAAAATAAAATAAAATATATATTCATATACCTTAAAAAATAAAATAAAAAATAGCATATTTTTGTTTTAAAGCCGACAAAGATAATAAAACCAAAAAAATAAAATAATAATAATAGTAAATAAATAAGCTTATGAATTTCTTTGACATTGTATACTAAAATATCATATAGTAGTATATTTTTTCATAGGTGCTTATTGCCGATTGCATAACCGTATTTGCCAAAAAAGAAAGCGCGGGCCCAGTTATGGTCCATGTTGCTCGTGACTCGTGAGCCGTATGCCGTATGCGCTACGCCTCTGTTTCTCGTACCAGTTTCCACTTTCTACTTTCCGCTTTCCACACACTCAACCTGCAGCCCCACCGTTCGGAGTGAAGGACTTCGTGGACCCGGCCTCACCTCTGATCAGTTTTCAATTTGAGCTTATTCAAGGTAAACCAGTAGGAGCTATATTAGTACTATTTCTATTTCTTCGGAAGAATTCCCTCTTAAATCTCGTACTGTTTCGTTTACCACAACCAATTATCGAAGAAAACGAGCTTCACGTTTTGTATCTTCTATCGGACTTGTGTAATTCAGAGAATAATATTGATGTTGAATTTGAATCGAAGTCTGTTATTGAATTTACCTCGCTGAAGTCCTTCTAGATTTGACTCCAGAACTCTTAGTTTCTTAGTTTCATGGTTTAGTATTTCAATTTACAGAATGCGAGCTTAATTTGTGTGAAATTTGTTTTGTATTCGTGAATTGTTTTATTCTCGGTTGAAATTGTGATGATAATCGGGGAAACGTGTAATGTCAGGAACCAATTGTAGTGATTGTGGAATGTGATAATATCCTTAATCTATCTTTGACACTATATAGCAAGGTTATGCTGAAGTACCACATTACTGGAGAACCACAAATACCTGTGTCCAATTTTTTGAGATTAAAGCCTAATCTCTGTCATTGTTGTGTAGCTATTGATTATAAAGAGAGAACTGTGTATCTTATATGAGATTGAACTGTATGTATAGATGACAGATCAGGGATCTACATATACATTAGATGAAGCACTTCTGGCCATTGGATTTGGGAAGTATCAAGGATGGATAATTGCTTATGCAGGTCTTGGTTCCATTGCTGAGGCAATGGAGGTGATGATTCTTTCTTTCATTGGTCCATCAGTTAGGTCTGAATGGAACCTCTCATCTACTCAAGAGAGCCTTATTACAACTGTGGTTTTTGCTGGTATGCTTATTGGGGCATATACATGGGGTGTCATCTCTGATAACTTTGGAAGGAGGTAAAAATTCTTCTTTCATCACTATACATCTTTCTAACCATAATACTATGTATCTTACTAACTACCCTCTCATCTTATAAACTTGATTCTTTCTGTGTTTGTGTGTTGTAATAACTGGTTGCCTGCATTTTCCTTCACTAGAAAAGGTCTTCTGAGCATTGCTATTGTGACTAGTGGAGCTTCACTTTTAAGTGCTTTCTCTCCAAACTATATTTCATTGGTGATTCTTCGTTGCATAGGAGGCATCGGTCTGGGTGGTGGGCCCACTTATAATTCTTGGTTTTTGGAGTTTGTTCCTATTCCAAGTAGAGGAAGATGGATGGTTATTTTTGCAACTTTCTGGACAATAGGAACAATAGTTGAGGCTTCTCTTGCTTGGGTACACCTCTTTCCCTCCCGTCATCTTTTATTTATTTTTGCTTGAAATTTCAAGGGCTAAATTCAAGAAACAGCAATGTTTCATTAGTGATTTAATATAAACTTTCATACTTTTTAATTCTTCTTGTTTAGATCGTGATGCCACGTTTTGGTTGGAGGTGGTTGCTTGCAATATCTTCACTTCCTGCTATAGCTGCTCTCATTTTTTATAATCTTGTACCTGAATCCCCAAGATATTTATGTTTAAAAGGCCAAACAACTAAAGCTTACAATATTCTGAAAAGAGCAGCAGCTGTCAACAAAAAACAACTTCCTTTTGGAATCCTTCTTTCTGATCAAATCGCCTGTTTTGATGAAGATTTTGATACATTAGAGGATGCCCATTTGCTGTCTCCAAAAACAAAAAAAATGGTTGATTTTAAAACAAGCTTCTCAACCCTGTGGATGCTGTTTTCATCAAGTTTGATTAAAACCACGTTTTTATTATGGGTCGTGTTTTTTGGAAATGCATTTTCATACTACGGGATCATACTGCTGACCTCAGAGTTGACCAGTGGGCAAAGTCACTGTCCTTCATTGACTTTTTCTTTGGTTAATGGTTCTTCTGAAGATTCTATGTATAGAGATGTATTCATCACCAGTTTGGCAGGTATGAGACACCATCTTTTCTATATATTCTAACACCTTTTCATGCACTAAAACATTTTTTAAGTATTTTTTTTTTCGCAGAGCTTCCTGGGCTTCTTTTTGCAGCATTCACAGTAGACAGAATTGGGCGCAAGCATTCAATGGAACTCATGTTCTTCATAGGCTTCATATTCCTTCTACCACTCCTTTCACATCAATCTGAAATTCTCACAACAGCTTCCTTATTTGGATCACGCATGTTCATCAATGGAACTTTCACCATTGCCAATATATACGCTCCAGAGGTACACACAACACAATACTCTCTCTCTCTCTCTCTCTCTCTCTCTCTCTCTCTCTCCTCAACCAGATTAACCAATCTACTTTTATCCTTTTATCCTTTCTTTACTCTTTATTCGCTTCTTTCTATAGATATATCCTACTGCTGTAAGGGCAACTGGTGTTGGGGTAGCAAGCTCTGTGGGTAAAGTAGGGGGGATGATTTGCCCTCTTGTGGCGGTTTACCTGGTGGCTGGTTGCCACCAAACGGCGGCAATTGTTCTGTTTGAGGTTGTGATTATTCTTTCAGGTGTTTGTGTTGTGTTCTTCCCACATGAAACCATGGCTCGTGAATTGGTGGATACTGTTTCTGTCCCTGATTCGCCTTGAGAATTTAGTGGTCATAAGTTAGAAAAAGTACAGATGCCATATTCACATTTGTTGTTTTTAAATACACCATTAGATTATGCTAGTCAATGATGAGATAATGTTTCCTGTATTTCCTGATTCACCCTATTTTTATATGTAAACATACTTTACTAATCATAGCAACATACATATATTTTGCTACAAATATGAGCAATCCACTTTATTTATTGCATCTTGTGGTAAAAGTAAGGAGTTGCTATCATGAGCATGGAATTATAAGTATGTTGCTATAGCCTATATATTTGAAGAAAATGCAACCATGTTGCTATTATGGAAAATGAAATTGAATTACCCTGTTCATGACCTATTTACACAAGGGATCACATATCTGAGATAAAAAAAAGTCTCAAAAGTCAAACCACAAAGAAACCGAAAAGTTGGCATACAAAATCGAAGAGCTCAAAATTTTAGACTGAAAGCTCTTCATGAAAATAAGGTCACCAATTTGAGACACAACACATCACAAAGTCATCTACAAAACAATAAGCAACAACAAAACGACTCCCACAAGAAACCCAACAGAAGCACGTCTTTCATCAGCACCCGCATAGTAAGGCTGTATCATAATCCCAAACCTGCAACTCCCAGTTGATGGATCATCTTTAGTAACCGTTGAAACATTAGGAAACTTACACGCTTCATCAACTTGATTATTAATCTGATAATAACTATTAAACGCATACGAAATATTCTGTTTCGCATCCAAATCACCACACGAAGTCCCATACCCCAAACTCGTACAATCCCCAAGCGCACACGCGTAACTAACCGATTGCGCAATCGACGGGTCATCCATCCTAACCGAATCCTTCAACACACACCACTTCCTTTGCAAATACTTCAAATTCCGGGCAGGCACAAGTGCCCCGGTCACAGTCGTCCCAAGGTTCAACGCGTATTTCGGCTGCCCGTCATAATAAAACACCCCCCAATGCCTCTCGAAATTCCCCGGTTGAATACTTTTCTCATCCTCATCAATCAAACTAAACAAATACGCTTCAATCGGACCTTGTCTCATCGGCGTCCCTTTCCCACCTGCTACCCTACTCATAAACCCTTGCAT
Source organism: Lactuca saligna (assembly GCF_052625555.1). Taxonomy (NCBI): domain Eukaryota; kingdom Viridiplantae; phylum Streptophyta; class Magnoliopsida; order Asterales; family Asteraceae; genus Lactuca; species Lactuca saligna. The sequence goes on along the minus strand of NC_136424.1, from coordinate 97,869,154 downwards.
GAAGCGTTGCGCGTATTCGTTGTTTCCATTCCGATCTCCATCACTCGGCCACCCGATTTCCCCTACTATGATTCCCATGTTTGCAAGCCCGTTCTTTTGTAGGGCCCACACGAGGGTATCGTAGTTGGCGTCGAACATGTTGGTGTAAGTGGTCCCGCCGTCGTTCACCGGGGTGGCTTGACCGTCGAAGAACGCGTATTCCACCGGGAAGTTGGAATCGATGTAGAGACTTATGAAAGGGTAGATGTTGACTGTGAAGGGGGACCCGTTGTCGTTTAGGAATTTGGTGATTTGGAAGATGTAATCATGGATGTCTGCGCGGAAGTCGCCGGAAGATGGGACGCCGGAGGCGCCGCTTTCGTAGACGTCCGCGTTTTGGGGGACGGTCACTTTGACTTTGGTCCCGAGTCCGGCTTTGACCAATGCGGCTTGGATGTTTTGGAGAGCCGGGAATGTTGTTCGGAGGAAGGAACCGTTGTATGTTGCTAGGAATGGTTCGTTTCCGACCGCTACGTATCTGTAATCACAACGGAATGGAATGAGCCATTACATTCTATGGACATGGACATGTTTAGTTGGTGTGTAGGAATGGAATGGATGTTTGTATGAATTGAATTTCTTATATTTACAAAAAAATTCAAATTAAAGATAATATAAGTTCATTAAATTCAAAAATAAGATGTAACTTATAATAAAGATAAACTTTTTTTTTTGTAAATAATAATATTGTAATATAATTAAAATAATGGATTGCAAATTATATTATATAAAGTTGAGTCATAGTGTAAGTTTTCATTCCATGAGAGAATGGAAAAGACTACGGAATAGAAATTAACACTATGGAAAGGAATGGTCTATACTCGTTCAATTCATTTCTGATTCTATATGTGAATATTACAAGAAATGTAAGTTTAGAAGTTATGGATGGACATAAGACATCATTGGTACTGAATGAATGAAAATTAACAAAATGGAAGCAATCACATTAGACAAAATAAAAACATATTTTTCGTTGGAATGGAACCAACTACTCCATTCATTTCCTGATTCTATCATAATACCATACCCTACCTGTATATAATCGGCCAAAAAGATATTTGTTCCAAAATAGAGTTTACACCATCGAAGCTATAAAAAGTAAAATCTCAAACACTAAATATGAACAACCTCATCCGTAGCTTAAAGTTTCCAACTTTTTTCCATTTTAAAGGCCAACAAACGCATGATGTATACATCAAAGGGATGTAAACACCACAACAATCGGAAATACAAAAAGGGTAAACAATTAGGATTAAGTAAAAGTTAAAAAGATAGAAAAGTAATGAAGTGGTAACCTGATGTTGACACTATTAGTAAGATGGGCTGAAACATTTTTGGAAACCCATTTCTCAGCAGCTTTCATGCTGCTAGCCATGGTAGAAAGCATGTCATTAGGGATTCCAACCATGACCTCAATTCCGGACTTACTTAAAGCTCTCAAAGCCCCATAATCTGCATCGAAAAGCTTCACCTTTTGGATTCCATTGTCCACCAGCATCCTCACCACTGTTTCCGGCGGCAGTGGGTGAGACGACTGTGTTCCCCAGTTAGCACCGATTCCATTCACCGATTCCACCCAACACAGGAATGGAATCAGCACAAATAGTACACAAACTCGAAAACCCCTTCTTGGGTTCCTCATAAGGTAAAAGACAGGTGTTATCCTCTTTGAAAAAAGTAGATGAGGATACTGTTTCGACAACGAAAACCCACGAAAAACTTAAAAGAACACAAGATTCGTAAGTGAGAAAGATCAAGATGTTAAAAAGGAAGGATTTTTAGACCAGAGTCATACAAAAGAACAGATGAATCAAGTAGTGAGATTTGTTACATAAAGATTTGAAGATTATTTTGCATCTGGGTAAAAGAACAGACAACAAAGACGACAAAAGAAGGGGGAAGTGGAATGACTAAGCAAGAAATCTTGTAAAAAATTTCTTCAGGTTGAGTTCTTGGGATGCTAGAAAGCGACTCTAGGTTTGTAGATAACTTCAAAATTATTAAAGATAATGGAACAATAGAGATTTGAGAGATGTAAACCTAGCTGGAAAAATCCCAGCTTCAGAGTGATGCTATCAATCATGCGTATCAATAAGCATCTACAAGACTACAACACTACACGAATAAAAGACTATTCTAATGAACGTGTTGTTTTAAGGGTTATAAAACCACGTCAAATCTATAAAAAAAAAAAATTATTGCATCAAAATTATATACTTTTTTATATAAAATTAATAAAAATGTAGAAAAACACAACGTACCATGCTCGGAAAACAATTACACAAAATTATATAAACAGTTTTTATGGTTTATCAAAATCATAAACTTAGTCTATTTTGATTTCTTTTTTAGTAACATAGTTTTTATGGGACAAAAAACTACAAATTTGTACCTATAGTTTGTAAAAAAAACCGTAGATGGAATCAAAAAAGTTTTCAATTTGCATGGAAAGTTCAAAATCAACAGTTTCTTTTTAATTTAGTCCCTAATTCAAGATTTTCCCATTAATTTGGTCCATGATGGACCCACCTCGACTCCCTACCGTCCCATTTCTTTTTCTCTTTTTCTAACCTAACCCAAATTATTTGTTCATCTTCAAGAAACCCATATTGATGCTTTAGAGTCTCTCGATGCATTCTTGCTCCATCCGACTGCCATCGATAATCACTAGATAACACTCTTCCTCCGTCGCCATTGGAATTTCTCTGCGTTGTTCTTTTCCCTATACATTCACCTGCAAATCAAAAAGGTGTCACACATAGTTAAGTACACTTCTCCTCACTATTCTATTAGGTTAAAAAAGTCCACCAACCAGCTTGCATCACATGTTCGTGTCTAAATTTTTTGTTATTACCCGTTTTCCTTTTGACAGGAAAAGAGAAGCAGAAGAAGCACACAACAAAGGAAAATCCACGCGAAAGTGGACACAACCAAGACCAACAAAGCCGGTGACAAGGTCATGTGTCGATACATACAAATGAATTGTCAATCTCCTATGTCTGTTCCTATTCGATTTAGGTTTAATTTCTGAATCTCGTGGTGTTCGTTAGAAGCATGATGCTTCTTGTTGTTCATCTTAGGTTTTTCTGCATCTGAGTTTAACTATGAGGTACTCTCCTTCACCACTACATCCTCTGGTATGTATTCACTACCGCATCTGTTCATCTGAACAAGCCTTCATCTCCAAAGGTGGCATTTGTTCGGCTCTTAGGCTCCAGTAACCAAAACGGCGAAGTCCGTTGGAAATTTACATCATCCCATCATGAATAGCAGTTGTTTCAGTTATGGCCAGGAAGTAAGTCTGATAGGCTAACTCATATCACCCTATTCCGATGTCTCCTACCCTTTTGATTTTGCATAATAGAAATACAAAAGGGGGGGGGGGATACAAACAACAATGGTAGTGGTGGGAAGGTCTTGTCAAACATGTTTTCCAATCAAAATTCGTCATAATCTAATCATCGACACACCACCTGTAACCTCATAATGATTACAGTTTATCACACATCCAACACCTCTTCCCTTTTTTCTTAGTAGTAATATCGTACATCACAATTCCTACCGTCCACCTGCAAGTCGATTGAAGGGAAGGGATTGTCGAATCGGGGTAAGGGTGAGTTGGGATTTTAATAAATTTGGGTTTTTTCACTGTGTAAGTGTTTAACTTTGTGAGTGTGTGTATTTATGTAATGAAGTATACGATCAATAGAGAAGAGAGACAAAAGGGGTACCGATGGAAGAAGGGTAGGGTAGGGGTGGGATTTTAGTTTTTATTTTTTTAATTATTTGAATGTTAAAATAAATGAAGAAAATAGAAAAAAAAAAAAAAACAAATGTACCGTGACCGAAACCACAATAAATTCTTGATTTTGGACCTTACATGCAAGTTGAAAACTTATTGGATCCTATCCAAAGTTTTTGAAAACCATAGTGATCAATTATGTAGTTTTGTCTTTTTTATGGTTTCTAAAACTTACGATGGTTGGTCTAATCCCATGTAAAATTTCTAAAACTTTGGTTGGTCATAACCATGTAAAATAACTTTTTCATTTTTTTTACCTTTATTGTTTAAATGCAATTTACAAAAAAAATAAATAAATAACACCCTACCCTACCCAGTACGGGAAATAGACTTATTAAGGTAATTAATTTTTCAGTTTGTTCACATCTGAGTAACTCTATTTTTTTGTACACATCTAGGTAACAAAATTTTTGGAATTATTCAAATATGACCATTATAACCGACTATAACAGATTAAATCCGGTCATAATGGTCATATGTGAACACTTCCAAAAAGTTCAGTACAAAAAAATATAGTTATGCAGATGTGAACAAACCGAAAAGGTACGAGTAAATTACACGAGTAAATTCATCGACGATGTGAACAAACCCAAAAATATAGCATGCCCATGTTGGATTGTTTGGTGATTGTGTTCATCGACGATATTTTAGTGTATTCAAGGACCAGAGAGCAGCATGAGGAGCATCTGATAGAGATCTTGGGTATATTGAGGTCGGAGAGGCTCTATGCCAAGTTCTCCAAATGTGATTTCTGGTTACAAGAGGTCCAGTTCTTGGGACACCTCGTTAACCAGAATGGTATTTTGGTCGATCCAGCCAAGATTAAGGCAGTTATGAGGTGGGAGGTGCCGAGATCCCCCACTAAAATTAGGAGTTTTCTGGTACTGGTCGGGTACTATCGGAGATTAATCAAGGGTTTCTCCAAGATTTCCGTCCCACTCACCAGTTTGACCCGGAAGGGTGTCGCGTTTGTTTGGGGTTCCGAGCAGCAGACCTCATTCGAGACCCTTCGCCGGAGATTGTGTGAGGCTCCTGTGTTGGCCATTCTAGAGGGAATGGAGGATTTTGTGGTTTACTACGATGCATCTATAATAGGTATGGGTATGATACTGATGCAGAGAAGGCACGTGATAGCATACGCATCGAGGAATTTAAAGCCTCATCAGATGAGATATCCCACCCATGATCTGGAGCTGGGGGCAGTAGTGTTTGCCCTCAAGATATAGCATCACTATTTGTACGGGGTTCAGTGTATCATATACACGGACCACATGAGTCTGAAATATCTTATGGATCAGCCCAACCTTAACATGATGCAAAGGAGATGGTTGGATGTGGTGAAAGATTACGACTGTGAGATCTTGTACCATCCGGGCAAGGCTAATATGGTAGCTAAAGCCCTGAGTCGCAGAGCAGAGAGTGCTCTGATCCGAGATGTGTATGAGGATGACAGTGATGACTCCAGTTCTTGATAGTATTTGAGAGGCTCAGGCAGAGGCCGTGAGACCAGGGAACCGCAAGAGGGAGCGGGTGATGAGGCAGGTGCTTGAGTTTGTGACGGACAACCGTGGGCTTATGACCTTCCAAGGAAGGATTTGGGTGCCCTTTTCGGGTATAACACGATGTGTATTGATGGAGGAGGCACACAAATCGAGATTTTCAATCCACCCTGGGGCCACTAAGATGTATTTGGATCTGAAAAGAGACTATTGGTGACCCTATATGAAGAGGGATGTGGCTTGGGTAGTCGAGAGGTGCTTGAAGTGTCGTCGGGTTAAGGCCGAGCACCAGCGTCTGCATGGCAAGTTGCATCCACTAGAGATTCCCCAGTGGAAATTGGAACACATTTCCATGGACTTTATCACCAAGTTGCCAAGGATCGCGCGGGGTGTCGACGTGACGAAGAGTGCTCACTTTCTTGCTATCAGTGAGAGATCTTCTGCTGAGAGGATGGCAGAGATATATGTTAGGGAGGTGGTGGCTTGGCATAGAGTGCCGACATCTATAGTGTCCGATCGGGATGTGCATTTTACTTCTAGATTCTAGAAGAAGTTCCATGAGGAATTGGGGACACGATTTCATTTTAGCACAGCCTACCACCCATAGACAGATGGACAAAGTGAGCGGATGATTCAGACATTCGAGGACATGCTTTGAGCGTGTGTTATGGACTTCGGTGGAAGTTGGAACACATACCTACGCCTGGCTGATTTTTCCTACAACGACAGCCACCATTTCAGAATCAGAATGCCTCCTTTTGAGCTCCTTTATGGGAGGAGGTGTCGGACCCCCATTTGTTGGGTAGAGGTAGGACATCGAGTGATGGGTGGCAGTGGGATATTGCTCAAGACGACTGAGCAGATTTAGCAGGTCAGACAGAGGTTACTGACGGCTTAGAGTCGCCAAAAGAGTTATGTGGACAGGCGATGTTCCGAACTTGAGTTTCAGGTTGGAGATTTCGTTCTCCTGAGGGTATCCCCATGGAAAGGGGTAATATGGTTCAGGAAGAGAAGCAAGCTGGGTCCCCGATTCATCGGCCCTTTCAGGGTGACCGCTAGAGTGGGTAAGGTAGCGTATCGTTTGGAGCTACTTGCGGAGTTGAGCCAGACCCATGACACCTTACATGTGTCCCAGTTGAGGAAGTGTGTGGCCGACGAGACGACAGTGGTACCTCTAGAGGGTATTTAGGTGGATGCGAGCCTGAATTATATCGAGAGACCTATCGCGATTTTGGACTGAAAGATGAAAGTGTCAAGGACCAAAGAGGTGCCCCTGGTTCAGATTCAGTGGCAACATCGAAAGGGATCCAAGACGACTTGGGAGTTGGAGTCCGAGATGCGGGAGCAGCATCCGAAGCTATTTGAGGAGCATGACTTCAAGGGCGAAGTATGATCCTAGTGGGGGAGAATTGTAACATCCCGAGTCCAGGTATACCTCGAGAACCTTGATCTTTTGAGCTATTGTCATTTTTGGCCTTAATTATAAGAAAAGTGAAAAATGAGTATGAGGGCGTACCTTAGGGTACGCTTAGTGTACTCGTCATCGTGTATACAATAGCTCAAAAGATACAATGTAGAGACCACCTGGTACGTTGGGCGTACTAGGCCTAGTATGCAACCCTAATTAGGGGTGAGTCCCTTATATAAGGAACATGATGGCCTTGTTTCTGGCCACCATTTCTAGAGAGAAAACCCTAAGAGTGCCTTTACCTCCGTTCTAGAGCTTGTAAGTGTGTGTTTGAGCTTTATAAGGGTGTTTGTCTGGTTTTGAAGAGAAGATAAGGCCTTGAAGAAGGAGAGTTTGAGTTCAAGCTTTTGGATCTAAGCAAATCTGTGTGGGAAGCTGCTTCAGACTTTACCTTTCTTTTCTTGAGTATGTTGTGATGACCATTTTAGGGTTTTGTCCCATGAAGGTGGAGTCTTGATGAGATCTTGAACTCCAGAGTCTAGGACCAACCCCTTTTGAGTGTATGAGTAGTATTATGCCATAAAAATCCAATCTTGGTTGGTGTATTTTTGAGAATGGAGACTTTTCAGCCATGTAAAGGCTTAAAGTCAATGACTTTATAGATTGAGCGACATTAGAAGGTCCAAATCTGAGATATGAGCTTATGTCTTAACTGATTAAGACCATGAGTATGAGAAGAGTAAAACTGGGGAGTACGCTGGGCGTAATCCCCAATACGTGCCGCGTAGGGGCCGAGCACCCGTTTTTGGATAGCAGCCAAGTACGCCCAACGTAGGGAGTTGGAATGCTCAGCGTACTCCCTACTGTTGACTTTTGTTGACTTTTAGGGTTTGGTCAAGATTGAGAACTATTAAGCTTTGGAGGGGTAAAAGGGTCTTTTACCCTTCTATGAGTTGTTGAAGGCTTAGTGTAGCTTCTTGAGGGCTAATATTAATTAGGGATAATTATTATGTGTTAGGAGGGAGCTAGACCAGGGAGTAGAGATCAAGATCCGGAGTGTGAGATTTTCATTCATTAGCTTACGAGGTGAGTCTTCTCACTATACTTAACTTGAGTGGTAATTCTTATGCATGACTAGAGGGTCTTATGTGCATGAGCTGTGTAATGAGATATCCTGCTAATTATTTATGTTATGCATTTTGTATTATATTGTAATGCTGAGTTGAGGGACCGGAGGGTCCATCTGAGTTGTGGGACCGGATGGTCTTATTGAGTTATAGCCTCGAGTAGTTAATGTGTTGTGTGTGGTATTTTGGGGAACTCATTAAGCTTTTATGCTTACCATGTTATTTGTTATGTGTTTCAGGTAGTTCCGAGGATCGCAACGAGGTACCGGCATGATTGATAACACCCGTGGGGGATTGTTTTTATGGTTCTGGGATTCTGTTTTATTTATTGACATTTGAGACATATGTGATTTTGAGAATTATGAAACAATTTTTATTGTGTTTAAAATGATTTTTTTTGAGAATTTACGTCGTTACATGCAAAACGGAGGATTATATGATCCCTTATCTAAAGGACGCGTCATTGACTAGGTTAGAGTTCTACAACGGCTTTTGAGAGCTACGATCGTTAATCGGATTTTGAAGTGGCATTAGCAATTATAGTTATTAGACTTATCCAAGTGGAAGACTGTTGGATTAGGTTCCTAAACTCATAACTATAATTGGGATGTACTTGACCCGATAGTAGCATGATCCATGTGGTTTGCCTTCACCATGACAATATGATAGGATGAGTTTTGGAGAAAGAGGTTAATTAATTATTTATTAATATATTATAAGAATAGTATATTAATTGAGAAGTCATATTATTTTAATTAGTATTGATCAGAAATTATTTTGGTGATCAAAAGAGACTGATTTAATGTATGGGGACTAAAATTGCAATTTACCAGTAGTTTCAAGTTGGGTTGTGGACTGCTAAATCCTAGTAGAAGGGGTGGATGAATTCTATGGGAAACCCATAAGAGAATTCGCCTAAGGGGCATTCTAAAAGGGTTCCATAGATTGCTTAAGGCCTAAGCAGAGAATTAGGGTTTCAGTCTAAAGCCCTAGCAGCACAGTTATATAAGGACCCCTTGACTAGTTGAATTCGGTCCCTATGTTTGTAAGAGAACCCTAACCAATTTTAGTAGCCTCCATCCTCTCTCTCTTGTTCATCCATTGCTAGTTGGCGTTTGTGACTCCATTAGAGGTGTAACAGTTGAGGCACTAAGCTCTTGAAGGTCAAGATCAACCAATCAACAAGGAAAATGTATTCTTCTAACTTTGGTTTAGTTATTGATTTCAAAAATATGTATCCTAGGTTAGGGTTTTGCTTTGTAAAATTATTTTGCATGTATAACTTGAGAAAAACCTAGATCCAAAGCAATTACGGTTGCATGTGCACCATAGGAATGTTGTAATGCTCAAAACCCATCAACCATTGGATGAGATCGACGAAGAGAAGGCCCCTCCTTAATAAATGGTCACATACAATAAACACCATAATGATGCCACAAAGGTTGTATGCATCATGGTGGGGACAATGACTCCATAATTGCAAAAGCACTATGAGGATTATTGGCCATACGCTATTAACAAGGACCTTATGGAGAAATACCATAAGCGAGCTTGTGAAGAAAAGTACAAGGTGGTAAAGTTCCTCATTGCTAGCAAGATGAAGGAGGGTGAGTCTGCTAGTAGCCACATCCACAGAATGCAATGATATGTGGACATGTTGATCAAGATCAATGTGAATTTTGATGAAGAGTTGGCAATCGACATAGTATCGAACTCTCTGTTAAGTTGTTATGATCGGTTCATATTGACCTATCATTTGAACAACTACAAAACTACTTTATCTCAATTGCATAACCTCCTGCAACATCTGAAGTAGGAATGAAGGGAAAGGGTATTGTCGCCACTCATACTAGTGCACTTGTTCTGGCCATAGGGCAAGGGAAAGGGATGAATAGGAAAGGTCCTCCAAAGCAAAACTATAAGGGAAAGTCCCGAGTTGGGTCATTAAGTACATGACCCGAAGGAAAATCCAGTTTTGATGCTCCCCCTGTTTTTTATTTCAAGGAGGCTACTTGCTTCTATTGCAATGATAAGGGGAATTGGAAACGAATTTGCCCAAAATACTTGCAGGATATCAAGGATGGAAACATGAAGCTAACAACAACAAGTATTTAAACTATCATATCTAATAAGTCATCATATTCTCGTTCTTGGGTCCTTGATACAGGATGTGGGTTTCACATTTGTTCTAACTTTTAGGGGCTAAAAAGAAGTGAGGATGTGGAGCATGGAAGGATGAAGTTGATCATAAGGGATATGTGATCTTCACTTGTCACCAAGATTGGAATTTATAGCTTAGTGCTTAGTAGTGGGTAGGGATAGATTTTTTAAATTGTTGCTACTCGTCAGAGATGACATGAAAAATCATTTTATTTCATGCTTTATTTAAACAAGGTTTTAGATATTCTTTTAATGATGAGAATGGTTCTAATTCTGCTTATAAATATGGTGTTTTTTATTTTGAAGCTTTACCGTGTGATGGTGTGTATGAAACTGTGATGATTGTAGACAATTTAGGAAATAGTGTTTTTCGATTAATTCGTCTAATGGTATAGAAAAAGCGTACTTGTGGCATTGTCATCTTAGACATGTTAACAAGAAATGCATGGCCTAACTCCAAAAGGATGGAGTGTTGGAATCATTTTACTGAAGGTCAGATGATACATGCAAGTCTTGTTTATTAGGAAAGATGACAAAATCACCTTTCACTGGTTCTTGTGAAAGAAGTAAAGGATTGTTGGATCTCATACACACAGTTGTGTGTGGGCCCTTCAGATCTACCACAAGGGATGCAAATTGATTTAATGTGACTTTTACTGATGATTATAGTAGATATGTATATATCTACTTAATCAAGTATAATTTAGAAACCTTTGAAAATTTCAAAGAATTTAAACATGAAATTGAGAATCAATTGGGCAGGAAGATAAAGATGCTTAGATCCAATAGAGGTGGTGAGTATCTTAGTATCGAGTTCCACGACTACCTCAAGGAATGTGGAATAGTTTCACAATTAACACCTCTTAGTACACCACAACTTAATGGTGTGACTGAGAGGCGTAATCGGACCTTGTTAGACATGGTTTGTTCCATGATGATTCGAGCTTCATTTCCAATCTCATTCTGGGGTATGCCTTAGAGACTACCGCCCACATTCTTAATCTTATCCTAACAAAGAAATTTTCCAAAATACCTCATGAGATGTGGACAGAGAATGTTCCCTCGTTAGTACATATCAAGGTTTAGGGTTGTGAAGCTTTCGTTAGATGAGAGACTCACGACAAGCTTGAACCTCAAAGTGAGAGAGTTATTTTCATTGGCTACCCATAGAATTCCTTTGGATATTTGTTCTACATACCTAGTGAGAACATGGTCTTCGTAGCACGAAGGGGAGTCCTTTGCGAAAGATAGGAGAGAGAGAGAGAGAGAGAGAGAGAGAGAGAGAGATTATATGCAAAGAGGACAGTAAGAGTAACATTGATCTTGAAGAAATTCAAGAGTCAAACGATGAAGGAACTTATAAAAATGCTAGGGCTCAACATGAGGAATAAATTCCAGTTGAACTAATTGACGAGTCATTACCTCTTAAGCATTCCAGTAGAGTTAGAATACCACGTGAGTTTTATGGTTTCCATATTACTATAGATGGTTATACTTTTATCAGTGATAGTACATTGGTAAATTTTGATGAATCAGATAACTACAAGGAAGCCATGGTAGGCCTTGAGTCAGCCAAATGGAAAGAGGCAATGGACAGCGAGATCAAGTCCATGCATGACAATGAAGTTTGGAATTTGGTTGATAACGTACTAGGTCGCAAGGTAGTTGGGTGCAAATGGATCTTCAAGAAGAAGACGACATGGATGGAAAGGTACAGACCTTCAAGGCTTGATTGGTTGCGAAGGGATTTAATCAAACCCCATGGATTGACTATGATGAGACCTTGTCACTTGTATCTAAGATAAAATCTATTAGGGTAATGCTAGCCATAGTTGCGTTTCATGACTATGAAATTTGGCAGATGGATGTCAAAACCGCTTTCCTTAATAGGAAGTTGGCTGAGGATGTTTATATGAGTTAGCCAGAGGGTTTTATGGATGTAAAGTATCCAAATAGAGTGTGTAATATTGAGAAATCAATCTATGGACTGAAACAAGCTTCTCGCAGATGGAATCTTTGTTTTGACAAGAAAGTCAAAGAGTTTGGTTTCTCTAGAAGTGAATATGAATCTTGTGTATATGTCAAAGCTAGTAGGAGTATAGTAGCCTTCATGGTTTTGTATTTTGATGACATAATTATTATAGGAATAGACATTCCAACTTTGCAAGAGGTTAAGTCTTGGCGTGGAAAGTGTTTTTCTATGAAGGATCTAAGGGAGACTGCTTATATTACAGGGTAAGGCTTTTAAAAAATAGGAGCAAAAGGCTAATTAGACTTATTCAAAGTACATACTTGGAAAAGGTATTAAAGTTTAGTATAGAGAATTCCAAGAAAGGAGAACTGCCCATACAGAGTAGTACCAAACTGAGTAAGACTCGGAGCCCGAGTATTGATGCAGAGATAACATGAATGATTAGAGTTCCATATGCTTCTGCTGTTGGATCTAGCATGTATGGCATGGCATGTACTTCCCTTGATGTGGCTTTTATTTTGAGCATGGTCAGTCGTTATTAGGGAAATCTAGGTAGAGCTTATTGGATAGCAGTTAAGAACATTCTTAAGTATCTACGAAGAACTAAGGATTGGGTCATTGTGTTTGGTGACAGTGATAAGTTAAGAGTAAGTGGGTATAGTGACACCAAAATTTATATAGATAGAGACAACTTCCATTCTCAATCTGGCTTGGTGTTTACCCTTAATGGAGGAGTGGTAACCTGGAAAAGTTCCAATAAGGAGACAGTGCCTGATTCTACTTGTGAATCAGAGTACATAGCGACAAACAAAGCACCAAAGGAGGCTATTTGGTTGAAGAAGTTCATCAGAGACCTTGGAGTTGTTCCATCCATTAAGGAGCCAATGGATATTTTTTGTGATAATAAAGGGGTGGTTGCCTTAACAAAGTAACCAAGAGATCATCATAGATCAAGACATATCGACAGAAAATATCATTTCATCAGACATAGAGTTAAAGAAGGACACTTCGTTGTCAAGAGGATATCATCATAAGAGAATCCTGCATATCCCCTCACAAAGGGTTTGAGTAGGGTTAAGCACTTTTTGCATGCTAGGAGCATTGGTCTGAAGGATGATATTAGTTTTAGTAGTTACATAGTTAGTTTCAAAAGTTGTAACGAAATAAATGTAATTGACTTTTGTTGATTAAATAATGGAGATTTATTTATGAGTTGGATTACTACCTTCTGTCTATTATTATTTTGTGATTCATTTTAGATGTTTTACTAACCGTATAATTAGATTGCTCAAACATTCATGGTCGATCATACTTTTGGAAGTAAGTAGTGAATCAAGACTATCATTAATTAGATTGTAGATTGTCTAAAGAGTTTTGGACATGGAAATAGTGTTGATGTAATAATATCCATGAGTACTTTAAAATGGAGATTTAAGTATTGGATTAACCCACACTCAAAGAGTTACTTCATGGAATTTATCACGAGTAATTTTGAGATGGTAATATCTTATAATCTTTAAACAAAGATATATGATTTGTTGTTTACAAATTGGTTGTGCATTGATGATACGTAAACGCATCAGTAAATTGATGTTATAAAATGTATTTTTGTGCATGATTTGATGAGTAAATAGTGCAAAAATATAAGTCAAAATTTATTTGTTCCTTTTTACCATTAGGGGGAATAAGTGATACCTTTGGGCCCCTCGATTATTTAGTGTTGACTTATAGTATCAGGCCCTGTGATGACTACGTTAATGTGTTAAATTAGTAGTTCTTTGTCATTACAAATAAAAAATTAGAAAACAAAGTATTGGACCATGAGATTGATTGTGTTCCATGTCTCATATCCAAATGATATGTTGCAGAACAGAGGATTATATGATCACTTATCTTAGGACATGTAGCTGACTAGGTTAGAGTTCGACAACAACTTTTGAGAGCTACAATTTGCTAATCAATTTACAAGTTGTACTGACAATTGTAGTTATTAGACTATTCCAAGTGGGAGATTGTTGGATTATATATTTAAGCCCATAACTATAATTGGTATATACTTGAATTGCTAGTAGCACAATCCTTTTGGGTTGCCCTCAAGACTAGAAACTAGACATGATGATTTTTGGAGATAGAGGTTGATTTATTATTTGATTAACAAATTGAAATAAATAATTTTTTAATATATTATGAGAATGATATATTAATTAGAAATATTAATATTTAATTATAAATTAAATAGAATTAATCTGGGATTAAAAGAATTAATTAAAAGTGTAGGGACTGAAATAATTGAGCACAGAGCAATCTAGAACCCTCCTTTAGATATGGATGGTTTCTTGAGGCTTATGGGATTCTTGAATTATCCCTAGTGGATAAATAGGAAGGTGGATAATTACCCGGTTTAAGATAATCTTGGATTTGGGCTTATCTAGGGTTTCTCGGCTGCACTATAAATACAGCTCCACCCTTAAGATTTTTGGTTACTGATTCTTTTGAAGAGGTAGCCGAATTTTCTAGCCTCCTTCCTCTCTCTTAATCATCTTCTTTTACTATTGCTGGGTGTGAACTACTAGAGGCGTGATGTTTCTGATGCTTGCTCTCAAGGCTTCAACAACACAAGGATTTTCATTGTTATTATTAAATAGCAATCAAGGTATGTTTCTCCTAACCTATTTTTGTTTTCGAAAATATGCAGTGTTCTAAGGTTTCTATTTTGTTGTTTAAGGTTGTATGTTCAGTTAGAGAAAACATAGATCAAGTAATAGGGTTGCATGCACACATATGATATATATGTTTTGCATAATACCCATCATAAGTATGTTTCATTCATACAAGATTAGGAATGTCACCGTGCTTTCACTTGTTCTTAATAAACACACATGTTCTATTCATTTTGATATAAAAATATACCTTGTGGCTCATATTAAAATAATGGTTGCAACATTGAGATGTTTACTTTATATCCACAAGTAGATCTCAAGTTTATACATTTTGTTATGATAAAATGGATTAAGAAAACCTCCTGGCTAATCTATTGAAATATCTTCTAGTAGATGTCTATTAAGAAAAGCAGTCTTTCTTGAAATCTATTTGTTATATCTCATATTGAGATTATAAATTTATAGTAAACAATATCCTTGTTGATTTAACCACAACTACTTATGAAAAAGGTTTGATCATAGTCAATGTTATGAATATGATAAAGCTCATAGTCAATGACACGAGTATTAGAAAACCCTTTTATACTAGTCGTGCTTTAAATATGTATGGTTATCCATATAATATATTGTTTCTAGAAAAATCACTTAGTGTTTCTAGCCTTGCTATATAGATAAAGTTCAATCAAGACCATACTTGATTATTATACATGGATTGCATCTAATGTTCATGAAGCTAAGTCATTTATCATATTCAAGATCTAATATAGCATGTTGGTATTAGATGGATTTCCCTGAAACCATCAACAAAATCTCATCAATGATGGATTTCACATTTCTGAAGTCATATATGATTTCTAACACTAATGTAAACAATTTTGTGTTTGTGAATAGCTATTATTCAAGTTTAACAATAACTTGTTAAAACTAATGCAAACTGTAACTACATTAGGTTATGGTTTTTGAGTTGCTTCAAGTTCCATGAACCTCCCACTTGTTTTGTTATTAGAAGCTTGCTTTCTATTAACTTGGCTTTCATAGGAAAAAGAGAACATATTCTTGGTGGGTTTGTATATAATAATATAATCCATATGTAGAGTATTATATACAAATATGTATTTAGTAGATCTTGGGTTTAGATGCTTTAGGGAAAAATAGGCTTCAAATCCACAAAACATTTAATAAGATAGTGATGAAGCCTCTCATATAAAATCTTATGAATAAAATGTTATATTTACTTGTGAGTTGGTGTTTGGTACAATCGATATTGTTCTAGGTGTTTTCCCCAGTAAGTAAAAGGAGCACATTTCTACCGATTAAAAAGTAAATTTGTCACACCCCGAAACGGATGGCGGAAACGTTCCGGGGCGGAGGATGTCATGTAAAGTATCACAACCAATGTACATAGTAAACACAAAACATTACATTACATAGAATCATTACATTTGTTTGAAAGTAGAAAATCAAGGTAATAAATGTTTTATAGATACATAAGTTTAAACAAAAGTAAAGACGTGAATTCCATCTGCTCCGTCTTCTGCAAAAGGACGCGGGATACCTATCTAAGGAGAACCTGAGAATACAAGCATTTTAAAAATCATCATAAAGCTAGTGAGTTCATAAGCGGTTTGTTTTTCTGAAAATGAATAAATCTCCTTTAGTTTTCTGAAAAAGTTGTTATCCAAGAAAATCCCATATTTTCTTATCAGTAAAGTTTGTTTATCCATTTGTTACACAGTTTGGTTGAAAACAGTTTGTTATCTGGTTACTACATGATCTAGTTAAAAACGAATTCTGTTATCCCAGGAAAAACCCTTATTTTCCTTAAAAGTTTGTGGATGGTTACCGGTTCTGAATGTAATGTACAAGTATCTACCATACTTAAAGTGTTTGTGTGAAGTTTCCTGAAAGCCTGGTTATCCTTGAAATGTATGTTAGTTTTAACACATATATAAAACTATTATGTGGGAAGTAAATTAATTCTTAAAGTTATTAGCCTACTAATTTCATTATTACCAATATGTAAATCTTTGTTATCTAAATTGAGAGTTCCATAACCATACGATAGACTAGATATGGCAATATGAAGTCCAATATCATTTTATGACTTTCGTCACCCTTGAACCTTTCGGTTCGACTGTAGCTAGCAGCCAGGTGCGGGGTTGTCAATCCCGTATAGATCTATACACTCAAGTCACGCTCTCCCTCCAAGAGATTCTGGTTACGGGGGCGGTCCTCCACTCGCGTATCTCTGTGGAGTGTTTCCGAGGACGTGTCTCCAATTATTAAGATTAACAAATTTACAAGTAATAATGCAGAAAATCCTGTTTGTGATTCTGGTTACAAAGGGGGTCCTCCACTCGCGTATCTCTGTGGAGTGTTACCGAGGACGTGTTCTAATGTTCTAGGTTAATGATTTTATCATAAATGAAGTGGAAAAGCATTGGTGAAATACACAACATAACATTGTATAATTAGTTTTGCACTTAGTTTGAAAACTAACTCTGCAAGTTAAACAGTTGGTTAAAACGGTTTCCAGTGTTAAAAGTATATGAAATATGAAACATTTCAAATGAAATAATAACTTTAAGTACAATATATTATTGTACTTTTGCTTGTATTCCCCCCTGAAAACATTAAAAATGTGGAAAAACGTAGGGGTATGAACTCACCGGTCGGGAAAGGTGTCAGCTAGGATGCTAAATGACAGTTCAGGGCTTGAACGCGTGCGAGGTTCCTATATAATATGAAAAGATACATAATTGTATCTAATTAGGCTTTGAACTACTAATTAATTGAGAATATACACTCCGAGACGCGAAAACACTTCATTCCAAGTGTTAGGAGTGACCCGGGTAGAATCTAAGGGTGTATATGGCTCGAATATGGAGTTTTCTCTTCAAGAGTAAACTCCTAATGGAGTTTCAGGCCGAATGAACAACTCCCCATCATTTTACGGCAGTAAGATCATGGTGGGGGTGTTCTTGGGTGCTTAATGGTCTTACAACTCTTGTAGGGTAATGCTAGGCTTGGTTATAAGGCATTGGAATGGAATTTGAACAACATAAGGAACATTTGAGGAGTTTATGTACCCAATCTTAATGTGTTTTGGTGGTCCTAGGTCAATTACATGTGTTTCTAGTCCAAAGTACAAGCCATGGAAGGAAGTTAGGGCATCATTTGACCACCTTATAGGAGTTTACGGCCCAAGAACCATTCCTTGGGCGGTTTACGGCTGTGAACTCCTTAGGGGTTGGTTTCTTGCATGTTTAAGGCCCCTAACACATTGGTGGATGATTCTAGACTTTATTCCAAGGCTTAGGAGGTGTTTAAGGGGCATTTTAACACCTTAAAAGGGGTTTACGGTCCAAGCATGTTCTTGGGCCGTAAAATCATGTTTACCCCTCAAATGTTAAGGTTTTGGTGTTCTAAATCCAATATTGTAGGCCCGTAAGTCATATCTAAGCTCCAAAAGTGATTTGGAAGGGTTTTGAGGCTCAAAAACCCCATTTATGTGTGTTTGCGGCCTAAGGGTGTTCCAAGGCAGTAAACACATGTTTTTGGTCCTATTTCATGATTTAAATATGGATTTGAAAGCTAAATGTGTTAGGAAGGATTACATACCAATTTGGGGCTTGAAAGAGGTTATTTTGGATCCGAGATTGAGTTTTTAGAGAGAGTAGAGAGAGAGAGAGAGGAAAAGCTTCAAATGAAGCCCACTCAACTTTAAATAGGGTTCGGGTTTGAGGCTCGATGGAATTCTACCCGATACTGACGTTAAACGGGGTTTTTGGTCGTACCCGATTAAGTTGTCGTAATCCGACGCGGTCGAAACTAAAAGTTTTCCAATTAATAATTTGGGGTGTTTTCATGTGTTTCTAATGGGTTTAGACACTCACGAGGTCATTATAAAAGTCTTAAATTAAATGACCTAATCCAAAATGTTAGCGAAAATTGAAAGATAGACGGGTTTTGCTGACAGGGACGTTATCGTGACGGAAAATTTTTCGGGTTGTCACAAAATTAAACCATGTAAAATTTAATTCATCATTTAGTATCATTAAGGCCTTTGATAATTATTACGGATTTGTATTTCAACTTTATATTTAAAACCTTCAACAAAGATTTCACAATTATATTTTAACACGTAAAATGTAATTTATAACTACTATAGTTGTTAATAAAATTGATTTGGTATCTTGTATTAAATTTTAGACACTCATTAGAAATGAAGTCATCATAGTGTATAGTTCCTTAATAATTATTTTCTCTACTACTTAGTGAAAATAACACTAGAAATATTTTTTATATAAATAATACTTTCATATGTCAACTAACTACATTATTTTCCTTCAAGGATCCATTTCTTGATGTTGGAATATGTGAATTCCATTTATATAATAAAGATAACAATGTCAAAGATGAGTTATATTTAAAACAAGTTTAAGTCAAAGGTATTTTTCATATAGCGCTTTTTATTTATAAAACATTGATATTTACTTTATAATTCTTATTAAGAGATCTAGCTTCATAAATTTTTTTTTAATCATTTCCGAATATGAAGGTGATCACTATGAAAAACGATTGAAGTAAATAGTCAATCATTCATAAATTAAATTGAGACATATATTTAGACAATCTAAATCAAAACATACATTGTTCCAAAACAAGAATTGTTTTATATTACGAGTACATTATGTTCCTAGCATAATTAACAAACTAAACTCGGAGAGTGTACTTCCAAATTGATTGTGCTCAGTTGCTTACTCTTATGTAAATATCTGCAAACCATTTAAAAATATTAGATTAACATTTAAGTACCAAGTACTTGACTGTTATATGAAAAATATGGGTTCTTTCTAGTAGATACCTAAAATACTAGTCTCTTCCATACTTTCTATCTAAATAAGAGGAACAGTTCCTATTCCAGTTTCCAGTTTCTCCTCAGTAGAAACATGATCCATCTATGTGTGCCTTCTTGGGTCTCTTGGGCTTAAAGGAGTCATTTCCATGAACTAATTGCTTTTTAGAGCACACAGGGTGACTCTTTTTAGCATTGCATTCTTCCTTTATACGAGCTATTATATACCAAAAATCTTTGTATCTTCGAAATATTTGTTCAACCTGACAAAACATATAAAATGCTTCTAAGTCTTCGAGTTCCTCCTAGAGTTCTAGAATAACTGAATACAATATCTCTTTAGAAACATCATCAGAGTCATTGCAATGCTTCCACAAAACATTATGATTCGGTATGTCCTTGATATAGGGTTGTTCATGAATAGGTCCTTTAAGAATATACAACTTATTATCATTTTGAAGATTTTCTTTCAAAACACGTGTCCCTCGGATAATATTGTACCCATCGAATATTAAATGTTCACATTGATTTACAAGATCATACTAATGAATGGTTGTGAGATTGGATTTGGTTCTCATCTACAAAATTTTAATAAAATTCATTTAGTATTTTTAATATTTAAATTCTTTAATAATTAATACTCTTTGAGTTTCCAAAAACATTAATTATCAAATTCTGGATCCAAGTTGCAAAACAAATAAATGGTTAGGTATCATTTATCCTATTCAGTTGAATTCAACCCGGTAGATATCGATTATCAAATATATGTTACTTCATAATTCCCAGATTTATGGGATCATTAATAACAAATTTAATTAGACATGTTTGATCCCATCTATGCCTCAGAACTCACTTGCTTAGGTAACCTTTATCACAAAATATTTCGATCAAATCATCCAATTTGAAAAACTTGTGTAATCGGCCTATAACTTGGTTATAGAAATCACGAATACACCCCGACCATCAAAAGATAACACTAAGCGGTTATGTATCATTTATCCCACTAGTGCATACAAGAGATGTGTGAGTGTTCTTCAAGATGGATTGTATAGATTTGAAGTTTGTAAAAGGGTTCTTTATATGTTTTATAATTCTAGTTTTAAAAACATATGATATCATGGTTATTACATGCATACCATTGTACCAATTTTAAAAAGAAAATCATTTTTAAAGATTCTATATAAAAAAGGGATATCTCCAGAAAAGTCCCGATATTTTGGAAATTTTTTTAATAAAGTCCTAAATTTTATTTTTTGAATAAAAAGTCCCGACTTTTTCACTTTTTGAATAGAAAAGCCCAAGAAACCAGTTAATTTATTCACTTTAGTCCTTTTTGACCTGTTCAGCAGGTCATGATACCAAATTGTTAATTTTTCGAAAATAAAAGGATTTTTTTTGCAGATTACGTCAATTTTTAAGTAATGTATAAACATATTTTTTACATATCTATATCTATTTTTACTTATTTTGTATTTTTTATATTTTTATAAGTATATATTTATGTATTTTTATGTATTTTACATGTATAAACGTATTTTTTTTTACTTATTTATATGTATTTTTAACCATTTTACATATTTTTTTAATGTATTTTTATGTGTTGTTTTTTATATATTATGTATTTTTATATATTTTTACGTATTTATGTATTTTTAAAGCTTTTTATGTAGATGTTTATGTATTTTAAGTGTATAAACGTATTTTTTACGTATCTATATCTATTTTAAGTATTTTACATATCTTTTATGTATTATGTATTTATATATTTTTTAAAAGTTTTTTAATATAAATGTTATTGTATATTTATGTATTTTAAATGTATAAACGTATTGTTTTACGTATTTATATGTATTTTTTAAGTACTTTACATATTTTTTGTGTATTTTTATGTGTTTTTAACTTTTTTTTTTATGTATTATGTATTTAAATGTATCAACGTATTTTTTACGTATTTACATCTATTTTTAAGTATTTTACATATTTTTTATGTATTACGTATTTATGTATTCCTTTAAGTGTTTTATATAGATATTTTTGTATATTTATGTATTTTAAATATATAGACGTATTGTTTTAAGTATTTATATGTATTTTTTTTTAACGATTTTACATATTTTTGTGTTTTTTTATGTATTATGTATTTATATGTATTTTTGCGTATTTATGTATTCTTTTAGTTTTCTTATATAGATGTTTATGTATTTTTATGTATTTTAAATGTTTAATTGTATTATTTTTACGTGTTTATATATTTTTACGTAAAAATAATACCCTTTAAAATTTAATGTACATAAAAATACATAAACATTTATATAAGAAAACTAAAAAAATACATAAATACGCAAATATATATATATATATATATATATATATATATATATATATAAATACATAATACATAAAAATACACAAAAAATGTAAAGTACTTAAAAAATACATATAAATACGTAAAACAATATGTTTATACATTTAAAATACATAAATATACAAAAACATCTATATAAAAAACTTTAAAAAAATATATAAATACATAATACATAAAAGATATGTAAACTACTCAAAAATAAATATCAATACGTAAAAATAAAAAATACGTTACACACTTAAAATACATAAACATCTATATAAAAAGCTTTAAAAATACATAAATATGTAAAAATATATAAAAATACATATAAATACATAATATATAAAAAATAACACATAAAAATACATAAAAAAAATATGTAAAATGGTAAAAAATACATATAAATAAGTAAAAAAAATATGTTTATACATTTAAAATACATAGAAATACGTAAACATATACTTATAAAAATATAAAAAATACAAACATACGTAAAAATAGATATAAATATGTAAAAAATATATGTTTATACATTATATAAAAATGTTGACGAAATCTGCAAAAAAGTTCCTTTATTTTAAAAAAATTAACAATTTGGTCCCATGACCTGCTGAACAGGTCAAAAAGGAATAAAGTGAATAAATTAGCTGGTTTATTGGGCTTTTCTATTCAAAATGTGAAAAAGTCGGGAGTTTTTTACTCAAAAAATAAAATTTAGGACTTTATTAAAAATTTGCCAAAAATATCAGGATTTTTTTGGAGATATCTCTATAAAAAACTTGTTTTTATATAATTTTAACACAGTTCAATTTTAATATCTGATATTAAGTTTGAGTGCATTTGAACCTTTTATATCTTTAATAAAACTTTGTTTTATTACTTATATATTTGGAGTTTGTATAAGTTATAAAAATCACAATTTTAGAACTTATATTTGAGTATTTCAAAATTTGACGTTATTAATGTTTTTATAAAATCGGATTTTATTTAAAACAATAACTTATTGCATCTTATGTCCACATTATAAATTTTGAAGAATAAACTCCATGTGATGTATATTTTATCCAAAAATTATTTTATCATGTGAAAAACTAATTTACCAAACACATATAATAATTGCATGAAACAAACAACACAAACATGCATAAAATATATGCATAAACATAACCAACTAATGATATTTTTTGTGAGCAAAAAAAAAATGCCAAGTCCATTCCTAAATGCACATTTTATGGAACCAAAAATCTTCTTGTAATGTTGTTATAAAAGCTCCCACTTGAGAAAAAACCATTTGCTTGCAAAAGATTAGAAAAACTTCTTGAAAGCAATATTTTAGCAACTGTCGCTAAAAGTCCAATAGCCCTTTGTAAACAACATTAGTCACACTTTTAAGAAACTGTCACTAACTTATAGCATGCTCGTAAACTCGAAAATTGCTCATTGGTCTTCAAAAAATGGCTCCATCTTAATTTCTTGTTACATTTTTGTACAAATTAATTATTTCCAAAAATCAATCTATTACTTACAAAAATAAACCCAAGAAACTAATCTATTTAATTTATTACATACCATATGAATAAATAGAATATTATAACCATTAATATTTTTTTTGTCTCATTTGTGATTGCTTTTTGCAGTGGGTCATTTTATGTTATTATGTATATATTTTGTGGACACATGTTCTTTTACTTTTGTTTCTATGCTGTTTTGTCCAATCAGATTCAGATTTGTGTACTTCTTCTTCACGTATTCCCACTTTCCACTGCTTCCAATTAAATATAGGTAACAGAGGATCCACCACCACCTCAGTAGGGCTTTCGTGTTTCTCCTTCTTTCTATTACCTACAATTTTCTCCTTCTTTCTATTGATTACTGTTGTTTCGACACCACGAACGAACAACTCTAATCACATCATCAGTACCACTTTGCACCCTCTCCCAGTTTGGTGTCTTCACGCTATCTCCACCCGAGTTTAACGATACTAATTATATAACAATCATTTGTAGGTCTTGTTAGCTATAGTAACCACTGATCATTCACCGCACCGCCCCTATCTTCCAATTTCCTTCCTCCACCGCCTCATCTATCTCTCTTTTATTCCATTTTGAGGCAGATGAAGTCGATTCCTTGATAGAACTATCAAGAGCAGATGTAGTGACTATTACTTCTTCGATTTTGCTCTGGTCCTTCTCGATTCAATTACGCCTTTGATTTTCAACAAACCACCGCTCAAAGGCCAGAAGATCCGTCTGATTATCAGCAAGATGAACTCTATTTTTTGTCGGGAATTTAAAGCATCAAATTCAGTTTGGTTTGAAGTGTGAATCAAATTTACTTCGATAAAGAATTGACATAAGAACATAACCGCATCTCCATTTCCGTGACCACCGCCTCCACCTAATTATGATGCTATTGAAGATTAGTACAATTTGTTTGAAGCGTCTAATTTTATTTTAAACTTTTTTTCACTTCTTTCACTATTAAGTAGATTTTATAATTTATCTGTGAGATTTCCTGCATTTGTATTAGGTATTGATGCTTCTATTGATGTTTTTTCCATCTTTCTTCTCCGATTTGGAGTTATCATGGATAACCAAATAGATGTTTCAGGGGAAATAAGCATCAGGGGAAGGACGAGTTTTGAACAAAGAAACGTAGCTATAAGTCATCTGGTGGACTTTTTGGTTCTACTGGTTCGTGCTTTATTTTCCTAAATATCTTTACCTGACTACTTGAGTCAATGGAAGCTTTTGAATCCTCTAGTTCATCATTAGGTAAAAGTTAATGAAATAAATTGGTTGGCTATGTAATTAGGATATTAATAGGTGATTTTTGTGTTTTAGCTTTGTTTCTGATGCCTTGGATAGTCATTATACTTGCAATTCGATCAAGCTAAGGAGTAATCCATTATTTTCATCAGTCACATATGAAAATTTAAATGTTGAGAATCTTGAAGGTCTTAATATTAGATAACTCAAATGCGAATTGTCCAAGATTATCAACTTTTTTTTATTTTCAACTGTGCATTATAATTTCATATGTATACTATTAACACAAAGCAAAAGATGATCAGGTAACAAATCTACAACCATAACTCTCCTTTCGTTTTCATCATTTAAACTTTCTATTTTGTTGGTTTTTCCTATTCAACTTCATATTAAGCTAATTGTTTGTAATTGCCCATTTTTCATAAAAACCGGTAATTTATAGTTGTTGATTCTTACTCATGTCATCTTAAGTTTTGAAGAATCATTTTAATTTTGATGTTGAAAAAATGTAAGCAAAGCCTTAAAAGATGTGAGTACAGTTTAGAATACTTAAGGAAATGAAGAAACTAATTTTACCCTTAAAAACAACACATGGGTCACTTTTTTAACTTTAGCATAAGTCAAATTTTCCATTAATTTCTCACTTTATCACTTTTTATTAGATGTGGGTTACTCCTAAACTTCAAATTGCAAGAACAATTTGAAATTAAATGGAATTATTTGCTGGAACTTGGAAAGGCAGCTGAACATATAGGATATTGGGCTATATTTGCTCCTCAAGATGATTGTAAAACATACTGTAACGTGTTTTTGTTATCTGTATCCTTCCTCACCAATCATCGCAGGTGATCTGCTGGAAACCATTTTATGTTCCTGTGGTATGTTTAGTTCGAGTTTATATATATCGAGAAGATCAAAATTTAAGGTACGACTATTTAATTTTTTTATACGGCTTAAAGAGTGCACATCATGTGTTTGAGAAAATGAATAAATAATTAAAATGTTTTTAAAGGGTTATAGGGTGTCATTTGTTTCTCCTTGCTATATCTTCACTCACTATAACTATAATACTTACATCCAATGGTGTAGTTGTACAGTTACATCAATTTCTACAAATGTCTTGTGGGTTGTGAAGGCGGGATTGCAAGTATGTTTTTCTTATCAATCATATGTAATTTACATTTATAAATGATAGAATAAAAGAATATTGTGGATATTAGGAATTGGTCTTTTCTGGTAAATTATGGATGATTACAAGGGTTTTTTTTTAGTCATTTCTTGTATAAAATTACTTTTTTAGTTCTTATAAGGAATACATTTTTTTGGATGAGATTTGTTCAAATAAGGAAATTAATAGAAGAATCAAAGGGCTATTTTTTTGGTTTAGCTCTAGAATGTATCTGTATTTTCATTTTTTCTTCTAATAGGTAAACAGATTTGGACCAAATATGAAGCTACAGACAACATGTGTAGTTGTGTCAGTAGGACCATTTTTAAAGTATGTTGTACAAGTGATTTAAGTTTTATTTTTTTTTGTATGAACTATGCACATTTCTAACTCAAGAATTACAATAACGATCAGTAATAAAAGTATAAGCTACTAAAATAGTTTTTCGTTTTCTTTGTTTTGTTTTTATTAAGGAATTTGACCGAAAGTGTATGATGCGACTATTTTCAAAAATAACCTTGTGTTCTTATCAAATCCAAACACTATAACACACTTTCATTATACTTTATAGTTAGAGAGCATAGTGTTGAGCAAACGAATCGTCAAAAATCTCCTTAACACCCTCTTTAAGATAATGTCTTTCGTCAGTTTTCTTCGGTGTTATTAAATCCAAAGTTTGCAAAGTGAGGTTTCTTATCTAGTTTTTATAATAAAAACAACTAACACGACAAAATAATAAGCATAATGGTCATTGGCTAGTTTATGCACATCATACATATCAACATACACATGAAACAACCTTTGTTTTTTTTAAGACAACTTCAAATGACAAAAGATGCATGAAAACATTTGTCACATAAGATAACAATGATAAAGTTGTCATAGAAAATATGTATGGACTTGTTTTTATAAAAAACCAAGTTATCCGTATTCTCCAAAAACTAAGATTTCCAAAAATCAAAAAATCTAACAAAACTTTCAAGGTATTTTTTGATACCAATTGTTGGGGTTTTATTCAAAAACAAGATATTTAGCAACGCAAGACTTGGATCATTTTTTTAATACCATAACTGACTAACCCACCAAGGATCTTGTTGAAAAGTTTGGAAAGAAAACAACACGAACCAAAGAAGAAGATTGAGAAATCACAACCTTTGTAGTTCTTTGGATCCTCTTGGGAGGCTTAGAAGTTGATGAAGAATGATGAACATTAGAGACACCAACATGAAGCCAACTTGATGTAGATGCTATTCTAAAACTCTTAAATCTTAAGCTTGAAATTCATAATCAAATTATGAACTTCAAGAGAGCATAAATTAAGCAAGTTTTCTTCAAGAAAAGGTGAAACAAATGGAGAGAGTAACATGCCAATGTATTTTACGGTTTTGTGTAGGTTAAGACAAGAGAATGAAAGCCTCAATATCATGTATATAACACACACAATACTCATGGGTCTTTAACCATTAAGAACCCATGCACCTACTAGCTAGATGGTTTACCATGCTTCTCATTACTTTACATTAAATAAGTATAAGAGCATGCTCTTCTTTTGAATAAACTAGTAGAAAGACCACTCCATCTTTTGTCTCTTAATTTTCAAAAATAAAAAGGCAAAAGAAGACAAAAGCTTCTATATTTTATAAACCAAGTTTATAAAATATAAACTTTAACTTTTTTGTAAAGGCAAAAGAATTCATCTAGTTCAAGATATTGTGCATGACTTATTAATTCTTACCATATGAATTATGTAATGTTACTTGCTAATGAAAATTATTATTTCCAATTAATTATAAGTGTCTATCGAATAGTTATTAAAAACAATTTCTAATAAATAATCAATTGTATCAAGTTGTTGCTAGTGTGACCCTTTAGTATCATATGTTAAATAGAAATATCACTTTAATATGATTCTTGAGCATACAAGATCCTTCACCAGTTCTATATGGAAGGGTCCGACTTGACTACACATCATAACCCCTGATGATTTTTCTGCATTGATGATTGTTATTGTACTCTGATGATTATGGTACATTTGTTACTATGATGGGTTTTTCGATAAATACTATGTGATTTGATGAATTAAAAATGAAAATTTTTATGTATGTTTTGGGACGTTACAAGTTGGTATCATAGCCTTGGTTTGAGGGATTCAGGAACACTCTCGAGTGTGTCTAAACTTGTGGGATTGATAATCTTTTCCAAACTCAATAAATTTTCTAAAAATATATTTAGAAAGAAAATGGGTGCGATGCGTGCAATCAACAAAGCTCAAGTAAGTGATTCCCAAAGTACTCATACATAAATGTTGTTATTAGTATGTTATTATGTGAACTATATGCTAGATTACGACTAAGGATACCTTTTGAGGAATGGAGTGCGTGATTAGTGGGAGGAGGTTGGATACTCCCTAGGAGATCTGGCCATGGTGGCCATGACTTGGGATGAATTTTTGATGAGATTTAGGGTAGAGTTTTCACTGGCTATTAAGGTGCACCAGCTGGCGATGGAGTTTTAGGACATCCGTCATACTACGGAGACTATAGCGGAGATCACCGCCAAGTTTCGGGAGAAAGCATTGTTAGTTTCATAGTATGTGGTAGATAAGGAGATGAAGAAGACAAGATACCAAAATACGCTGAGGGATGACATCTGGGAGTTTGTGAACATCTCCAACTACAGGACATTAGAGGACATGATTGCTAGGGCCTAGGAATGGGAGATTGATTTGGAGCTTTTGAAGAAGTGAAGGTCAGCTCAAATACAGACGGAAAAGGGTTCAATGAAGAAACACGATGCTTAGGATTCGAAATCGATAGGCCATTAGGGTTAGGGCCATTTTTCCATGTATAGGAAGTATCATAAGGGAGCTGCAGCAAGAAGGGAGGGAGTTGTTTCAAATGCGGCCAGATGTACCATTTTAGCAGTGATTGCAGTCGTGGGGCATTGATATGTTTCTACTACAATTCTTTATAGGCCAAAATAAACCTGATTACCTGAGATTGATAGGGGGATCAGTGGCAGCCCCTGCACCGGAAAATTTGAGGATTATCTATGGCCACTAGGACAAGGTGGAGGCTCTTGTGGTGAAGAGTCGGACATTCCGGTAAATAGCTATTGAGGCGTGAGCATCTCCACGTGGTTACCGATATGTATTTTTCCGACATCATGTCTCTTGCGTTCACCAAGAAGTTTAACAACACTCCTGGGACTTTGGATTATCTATGGGAAGCAAAGATTGTCGATGAGTTTGACATCCCCAATTTCACAGTAATTTTTTTAAAATTTTATTTACGCTTATTTAAAAATCAGAGTATCCTTTTTGAAGAATAATATTGAGGAATATGTTCCCAGAAAACATGATAAATATGTTACTAAAGAATTTCCGAAGAAATGTATTTTTTTTATATTAAAACATTGGGATGTCATCATCAATACAAAAACAGAAGCATAAACAAACCTATACACTAATGATTTACATCTCCTTTAATCTCTCAGTGTAATGTAGCTTCGCATCGATACTTGTGATACAAATAAACTGAGTGGGTAAGTTTAGGAAACCTGGTGAGTACATAGGGTTTTCAACATATAATAATATAATTATTATGTTTAATCACCAAACAATTAACCCAACTTCCCATCCCCATTATCTTCTTTATTATTAAGGATCTACCCTAAGAATCATCTATCCTTCATTCATTCATTCCTAAGGATTGTCTTAAGGAATAGGCATGAAGTCCATCATTGCTAGGGTTAATCTAAAAGGCACTAAGTCCATAGTTGCCGATGTTATCTATTAGGCACTAAGTACATAGTTGCCAATATTCATCTATAGGGCACTAAATCCATATCTGCCAACATTCATTTGTAAGGAACTAAGTCCATAGTTGTCAGGGTTTTTATAGTACATCTGGTGAACACGTCATTCACAAGCACCTAAAGGTTGCGGGCCTGCTAGCCTTCCACTGGACTGTACAGAACAGTTTGTGGTCATCATCTATACTCTGATATACGACTATATCATTGTTTAAGTCAAGGTTTCTCATCATCTTGCACCTCTCAACATCTATATCACCTTTTATCTCTCATCATCCATATCATTTTTCATCTATATCATCTTTTATCGCTCATCATCCATATCATCTTTCATCTATATCATCTTTTATCTCTAATCATCCATATCATCTTTCATCTATATCAGCCTTTATCTCTCATCATCCATATCATCTTTCATCTACCCTTCTTTACCCAATATATTTATAGGTATAAAAATACATATATACAGTTTAAATCAAGTAAAACATGTATAAATCATTCATACAACATAGGTATCAGGAACACATATATTATGCACATATATCATGTATTATTATTAAATACCTTATATAAATATGTAAGATGAAAGTAACGATGCACTCACTTGTTAAAGTGACGAATCGAAATTCGGGCAACACTTCCCTTCTAACAATTGTTTTTTCCGTCGATGTAACCTAGTATTATTATCACTAGATTTTAGTCTAATATTTATTATGACTAGTTATTAGTCTACATTCATCATTAACTAAAAGTCTACTTTCAAAATCTATCAAGTAAGGAACAACCAGGTAAGATCATATTGGAGCTAGGGTTCATTTGCTATATGAAGTATACTGTTTGGAAAGCCCACTTTAAACATGCCACTAAATCACAACCTAGTCATCATCCCCCTAAGTAGACCAATCAGTATAATGAATTGGAATCATTGATAAATCTTCTTTATAGGTTCATGATAATGATAATGAACTTAAACATAAGTTATACTTAAAGTACAGTAAGCATAACTCACTTACAAGGGAGTTTAGCGAGGAATCCGGCTCTGTGTGGGCAGAACTTCTAAGCGGAAGGCTCTTCTTCTCGAGGCTTTCCAGCGTTCCTAGACTCGCTTCTAAAACCTAGGTGGTGCTAGCGAAAATCCATGAGGGTATGGGGGTGTTTGGGAGAGAATGTGTGAGAAAGGTGTGAAGAATGGAGTGATTTGCACCTTCTATTTATAGGTTGTCTGAAGGAAGAATGTTGGGCGTTCCCTAGATGAACGATTGGCGTTCGGTGTCTACGTGTCACCATCTAGTGGCAAGGCACAAGGAGGAATCAGTGGCTCAGATCGTGCCATGTGTCACTCAATGGTTACTCCAAAAACTAATTATCTTTTAGTATCCGTAACTTTTGCATACGAGCTCAGTTTTTTAAGTTTTTTATATTCACGCATAGGTAGCGACGTGATCTACAACTTTCTTTTAGACTCTGTCGACTATCATAATATCGTTGGGATCCTATTAATTAGATCTTTAGTTCTAATTAATGTTGTGTTGGCTAAAAATCGATCGATCTAAAATTCGATTTCCGGGTTGTATACTGTTATGCTAAATCTTAGAAAAATCATAACTTCCTCTAACGAAGTCATATTTTGATGTTTATTTTATGTACGTTCTTGGTTTAATGTATACTAAAACTTTTTTTTTTTAGATTACTAAGCCTAAAAAGTAGTTTATCAAAAATTCACTTTTTACGATACGTGGCGTCGTGTCGATTTTGTCACAAAAGTTCTGTAACAGCCCGAATCTCCAGGTATCTTTACTTTCACATTTTTGGTATTTTGTGAGGGGACTCGGCGAGTTGGAGGTCGAACTCGTCGAGTCGGGTCGCGGTTTTGGACGGAGGTTCGCGTCTGGACTCGGCTAGTCCAAGGGATGGACTCGGCGAGTCCGCGCTGTTTAATGAAACCCTAATTTCCCGGTCCTAAGCCCTATTTAAAGGACCTTATGGCCCTTCATTGTGGCCACCTTGAACTTTGAGTGCACCAAAGCAGCTGAGAGTCCTTCTGAGTGAGATAAGAGGCTATTTGTTCATCAATTTGTGTGTTATTGCAAGAAAGGAAGGAGAAGATCAAGCTTGAAGAGTTGGGGAGCTTAGATCTGCTTCTATTTCATCAAGGGAAGCTTCTTGAGGTAGCTTTCAGAGCTAAACTTTGTGTTTTGGTTGATATGTCAAATCTAGGGTTTCTTCTTTCCTTATTTGACTTGGATTTGAAGCGTGAAAGGTCCCATGGAGATATGGAACCTAGATCTGGACCTTAGCAGGTCCAGAAGGCCCCAAATAATATGCTTTATGTCCATTCTTTTGAGTTGGAAGCTAGGGTTGCCATATTAGAGGTTATTTCCCCAAAAAGAGCCTTGTATGTGTTGCATGGCGGCCAAGACTGAGACTTTACATGATAAATGAGCTTGGGAAGGCCAGATCTATGTGTGTATGGAACAGATCTGACCGCAGAAGCAAGTTTTAGCTGATGCATGGCATGGACTCGCCGAGTCTGAAGAACAGACTCGACGAGTAGCTTGAAGATTGTCCTTAAAACCACCCAGTGTGTAGTCCTGCCGAGTTGTGGGTGACTCAGTGAGTCACAGAGAGTTAGAAAGGTATTTGACAGGTGGACCGAGTCGAGTTGGGACTCGCCGAGTTGTCCTTGCGACTCGGCGAGTTGAGTCGCGGTGGCCCCGTGAATCATGACCAGGTGGAACTCATCAAGTCAAGGGAGTACTCGACGTGTCAAAGGGAAAATCCTTGCGAGTTGGTGAAAACGCGTAGACTCGCCGAGTCACTCTAGTACACTCGTCGAGTCCGGTCAATTTGACCGACTGTTGACCAAGTTGACCAATGTTGACTTGATAAGGATGGTCAACCTTAGTGGTACAAGTATTAATTATAAATATATGATGTCATAGGAGGATTACAGCCCGGGGGTTCGAGCACGAGTGATTCCCAGGGTTCATGAGTTATCGAGACATACGAGGTGAGTCTTCTCACTATACTATACCCGGAAGGGTTTGACTGTGTGACCGAAAGGTCGAATATGATATGAGATATATGCATTATGTGTGATAAGTTATTCGATATATGTGCCATGTATGATATGCTTGTTATGGGCCGGAATGCATTATGTTATGGGCCGGAAGGTGTTATAAAATGGATCGTAAGGTTGACGTGGGTAGGACCGGAAGGTTTACCCAGACGGGACGGAAGTCCCCTAAGACACATGGACTGGAAGGTCAGGGCCTGGAAAGGCTTATGTGTGTAGGTTGTATTTTGGGGAACTCACTAATTATTTATGCTTACCGTGTTGTGTTATGTGTTTCAGGTACTAGCGAGGACCGTGGGAAGGCGCCGGCGTGATCGTACACACACTCGGGGAAAACTATTTTGTGATCTTTGTTATGTAATCGGTCGTGACAATATTATTTACATTGGAACTTAAATTATTACTCGATGTTTTGATGTTTGTAAAAATGAAAAATTGGTTTAAAATTTACGTCGTTACAAGTTCAACGGGTCATAACTTCTTCGTTATAAGTCGGATTTTAGGGTTCTTTATACGTACAAAATTCTTGCGAAATATACTAGAACTTTGGTTAAGATTATTCACTCTAAATAATATTCTATCAAAAAGTCATTTTTAATGGTTATTGTCTCTAAATTTACTAGCTCAAATCTGTGGGCGTTACAATTATCTCCCCTTAGGATGATTACATCCCGAAATCATCAACTAAACAAGGCTTGTATAATGAATCCATGCATTATATTTTCATCCTAGGCAATAACCTCAATCTTATGTCTTTTCAAATGAGTTTCTAACTTTTGGACTTCTTGACTGCTGATAGTGCTCAATCTTGCACCCGCTCTTCATACTATGTTAGACTTTCAATCGTAACCTTCAATCTACAAACATGATCTTTATTGGATACTTTTGATTTTTATTAACTGACTTAAATTACGATAAGTTCTTTACTTCGATCACCGTAACAGACTGATGGGTGATGTTCTAATGACCTCTCATCGTATGATGCAACGCTTAGACTCAGGTATTTTAGAGTTAATTTTCAGAATGGTATATACCTTCCTTTATGTTCTAATGTGGTATAATCATATTTTATCATGTATCACTGCTAGATACAAGCTTCTTACTTTGACGATGATTGCGATACTTCTATTGATCACTTCGATTATTTTTCACTTCCATCTTCTGGATTAAGTCGGATGTTACATCGAACTTGGTTCTTTGAACCATGTAACATACTTATATTATTTAGATTCGAATTGACATAACTACTAGGGTCAGATTAACAATCATCTTCTTAGTCATTACCAAAACGATGGTAACGAAAGACATGAACAAAACAGAATCATTTACTAGCCTTGGTAACCTTGTGACTTTCCCTGATTCAAGTGTGAGTCATGTGCTTCTGGTAGTATAAGCATCTACTACCTTTCACACATACTCATACTCGTACAAAGTCTTGTCTCTTAGTTCTACAAGTTATTATCACAAAAACAAATTTAACACATACATTTGTCCAAAAAATCATAAAATTTTCCCTAGACTCTACTAGGACTTCTTCTATGTGTATCTTCAATCACCAATTCCGCTTCAACTCAGTTGGTGGAGGAAACGCCAGATGATGGGATATATTCATGGATTATACCAAAAAGCTTTCTTTCTACAAATCAAAAGTTTACTTCTCCCATACTAGATGTATTATTTATTAGATGCATTTTAAAGGCAAGATACCTCTCTTACGGTTTCTTCCGATAGGTATAATTCACTATCATCAACTTTGTTATTTCCTTTATTTGCTTAGTCTGGTGCGAGTCCTTGTCATGATGTTCCATACACCGTAATAATGGTTAGAAAATAGAAGACCTTAATTTCTAGAAATTATAATTATTATTATATATAAATATTATAATTTAAATCAATAATGTCATATAACCTTTATAGCTCCATTTATGTACTGAAACCATTATAAAACATTTATGGCTCCATTTATGTATTGAAACCATTATAAAACATTAAATTTGTGAGAGGATACTATATTGATTTTGTTAGGGCTTTCCCTAATATTATAAAAATTTTAACACAAAAAAATTATTGCAAATATGTTTTTTGTTTCAAAGTTGTATATAATATTCTTAAAACATATCTAATGGTCAAGTGATCGA
Organism: Lactuca saligna; assembly: GCF_052625555.1. NCBI lineage: Eukaryota > Viridiplantae > Streptophyta > Magnoliopsida > Asterales > Asteraceae > Lactuca > Lactuca saligna. The sequence continues at coordinate 97,834,319 of NC_136424.1, read as the reverse complement.
CCACTTTTTAATAATATAACATAAAGAAATCTGTTAACTTATTTAATTAAAATATTTAAAAAAAAATCCATTTTAAAAAGGTTTTATGTTTGTAGGATGGTCAACAAGTGTCATTGTGTCATAGCTTATTATTTTTTACTTGATTTTCGCTAACTTATTTCAAAAGGAAAAAAAAAAGTCTTCAACTATCATCTTAAATACAATAGTTTCTTTAAAAGTTTATCTTTTAACATTACATATTTATTACTAGGGATGAGCAGCGGAAGCAGGTACATGATTTCGGAACCGGAACTGTCGGTTCTGGAACTGGAACTGCCTTAGGCGGTTCTGGTTCTGGTTTCTAAAGTTTCGAAACCGCCTTAAGCGGTTCCGGTTCCAATTCTTATTTTTAAGAAACCGATACCCACTGGATACCCGCCGATTCCAGTTTCAATACCGGGTATCCGGAACCGGCGGTTAACCGGAACCGGTACCGCCGAGTACCCGCTTTTTCATAAATATATATATATATATATATATATATATATATATATATATATATATATATATATATATATATTAAACATTTATATTTTGTTAATTTTGTTTTAAAAAAATAGGGCAAAAGAACTTATATCCGATTTCCTTACCTTAGTCGTTTCAGGGTTTTTGATGAAAGAAAAAAGAACACGCCGACACCATAGCCTCTCTTCTTCTCGTCACTCTCCCCTCTCAAACCAGTCATCGTTTGTTTAATCAATGCTTTGATCGCTCCCATTACGGATTAACCAGAAATACGACGGTAGTCTTCAATCGTTATGTTCAATCGACGCTTCAATCAGTCAATTGAAGGCTCAATTAGTGTTATGGATGTTGGATATAGTGTCTAAGTCCATTACTATATTTGGTATGTACTTGACCCGACCCGGCATGGTCCATTTGGATTGCACTTCACTCGAACAATTTATGGATAATATGTTGAGAATAGTACAAGTTATGATTTATTAATATATTATAAGTTCTAATATATTAATATAAGATCATATTATTTAATTAGTATTGATCTATAATTAATCTAGGATTAATTTAGAGATCAAAGATATTACTAATTAAATATGGGCTTCTATATTTATATAGTGTGGGCTAATGCTTATTTGGAATGGGCTAGGCTTGCATGGAAAAGTCCATGGATACTCCATGGAGCTTTAACCCATGGATCTCATGGAAATGAAGAGACATGAGTATTAGGGTTTACATGGATGTAACCCTAATCCACCACACTATATAAAAGAGGCTTTGGTTCTTGAAATCACACTAGTTGACACTTGTTGAGGTGAGTAAAGCAAGAGGGCTGATTTCAAGATAGTAGTGACTATTCTCTCAAAGTTCCAAGTTTGTGGTGATTTGTGATTTCCATTTGAGGCATTCACACTATTGGTGCTAGGCTCTAAAACTCCAAGCAAGCAACTACTACTACAAGGTAAATATTTCTACTAGCTTTATTTGATTCATGTTCCCCATGCCATGCTAGTTAGGATATGAACCTTGGAAAAATAATTATTTGCATGTATCTTAGACAAACATAGATCCAAGGTTTATTAGGGTTGTATGTACACTTAGGAAGTGTTAGAATGCTCAAAACCCATCAGTGGTATCAGAGCCTAGGCTTGTTTGTTTGATACTTGATGCAATATATTGGAAAAAGTCGAAAAACTTGTTGTCTGCCTGATGAACTCGCTGAGTCCATGGGGGGACTCGTCGAGTTCATGTGTATCTTCAACCTACTCGGCGAGTAGGTTCATGCACTCGACGAGTAGGAGCGACAGAGTGCAGATTTTCGACTTTAGTTGCCGGAAATGGACTAGAAACATTACCCTAAACTGTTTTTGTACTTGAAAACTTGTTTTAGATGGTGTAATGTCTTTTCTAATCCATTTACAACAACTTGTTATCAAAATTACAAAGTTTTATGTGTAATTTTTGATTCATGAATGTGTTCATATTCATGTCCTTGATCTTATGATGTTTAGATGATCATAGGAATTATTTGTAACCTATGTGGTAGTTTAATTCTTGATCATAATGTGTTTTAATGGAGTCCATAACTTGTCCTCAAGTTATGGAAAACCAAGAGTCACACTTGAATTAAAATCATTAAAAGAACACAAGAGTTAGAAAAATGAAGAGTCTTCATTTTATTACTCTATTTAACTCATAAGTTACAAGAAATGAAAAGTTTTGAAAGTTTACAAAACTTGCCCTCAAGTTTTGGAACAAGTAAAGTCATATTAAAACTTTAGTTCCAACCCTTAGAATTTTAAAAGTTAAAATTCAACCCTTATACTTATAATATTATAAGTTAATAATATATATATATATATATATATATATATATATATATATATATATATATATATATATATATATATATGTATAAGATCAAAGTCGTCTTACCGCTAGTACGCCTCATTCATGAAGCTAGTCTATAAGGTGGGTATAAGGTTGTTTCCTATAAAATGGCAACTTAATGGGTGTCCACTCTCACCCACCGCTTGCTTGACTAGTGGAGGGTCGTTAGCCGAACGTGTAAGACAAGGACTTATAAATTCTCATTAAAAGTATGATGAATATTATAAAGTAACTAAATGTTTTATTAAATTCCCAATCTTAGTTACTTTAGGAAAAATGTGAATAATGTGCTAATCCATGAAATTACACTTTACACTATTTCTAAGTCGTTAGTGGAGCGTGTGTGGTTAACCGACACACTAACTTGGACTTAACAAGGTAGGTAAAGGGTAACTTAATATTTATCATAGTATCGATGGAACGTGTGTGGTTAACCGGCACATCGATTGAGGGGTAATTTATTAAGGGTACCAAGTAATTTGCATGGTTACTTCACACCTCGTTTTGTGATCCTTGGCATCCCAGTCACAAAACTTGGAGGGCACACTCGAGATTGAAACATGCCTTTGAAAAGTTCATTGAATCTCAAAAGAATCTAGGAGTTTCTAAGAACCAAATTAAATATTTTAATATTTCGACTTTGGTGGAAATTGGTGAATCGTCATTCACCTACCTTTCAAGTATGTTATTACTTAGATTACGACATACCTCTTCTAAGTATAATATATTGTGATTGGATCCTAGCCTTAATACTACATTTGGGTGTTTTATTAAGGATTATTCCTATTTCTAAACTAAACGTTTCTTCTTCTCAGATGTCTGCAAACACTGCTACTTCTGGCTCTAATCCTAGTGGCTCCTTTTCTCTTATGAACTTGTGTGGGAAAGTCACTTTTGATGGATCCAACTTTAATGAATGGATCAGAAACATCCGAATGATTACCCGCTACGAGGACAAAGAATATGTCCTCGGTAAGGAGCTTAAGGAGATTGATGAGACAGTTGCAACTCCTCAAGAGATCACTGAGTTTAGGGCACATGAAAGGGATGCCACCAAAGTGGCATGCATCATGATGGCCGCTATGACTGCGGATCTCCAAAAATCCTATGAAGATTTCTACCCCTATGAGATGCACCAAGACTTGATGGAAAGATACCATCAAAGTGCTCGTCAAGAGAGGTATGAAATCATCTCCTCCATGATAATAACTCGCATGAAGGATGGTGAACCCATCACGGGCCACATGCAGAAAAATGCAAAGATTTGTGGACCGTTTACTGAAGCTAAATGTGAACTTCCCTGAGGAGCTTGCAATAGATATAATTTTGCACTCCTTACCTTCATGTTATGATCAATTCCGTATGACATACCACATGAACAAGGAAGAGGTCACACTCAGCAAACTTCAAGGACTCTTAAAGACTGCGGAAAGTGGTCTTAAGGGTAAGGCGATTGTTACTCCTACTCCTACCAACTCCGCCCCTATCTTCGCAATCGGGAAAGGACGAGGGAAGAAGAGAAAGAGTTCTTCGAAGGGTACCAAGGTTAGGACCCTTGATGACTCTTCTTCTAGTGGAACCAAGAAAGGTTTCATCACTCCTTCTTCTGACCCGAAAGAGGCTGAATGCTTCTATTTCCATGAAAAGGCACATTGGAAGCGGAACTGCCCAAAGTACCAACAAGATGTGAAGTATGGGAAAGTTAAACCCAAACATGCAGGTATTTGCACTATCATTTCTAATAACTCACCCAATTCTAACTCTTAGGTCCTTGATACCGGTTGTGGTAGTCATATTTGTTGTGACTTGCAGGGACTAAGAAGAAGTGAGAATGTGGAGGAAGGAAGGATAAACTTAATCATGGGGAATAGGAAAGATACACTTGTCACCAAGATTGGAGTTTATACTTTGTCGCTAAGTAGTGGGTTAAATTTAGATTTGAATAAAGGATGTTATTCGCCCGAAATGGAAAGAAATATTATTTCCTTTCATGCATTGTATAAACAAGGGTTTACCTTTTCATTTAATAATGAAGTTGGTTCTATTGATGCTTTCTTTAATAATGTTCTTTATTTTAAAGCATTACCTTGTGATGGCGTGTATGAAACAGTATATGTGGTTGATTACTTAGGAAATAATGTATTGTGTATTGATTCTATTAATAATAATAACTTGGATAAAGCATCACTATGGTATTGTCATCTTGGACATATAAGCAAGAAACGCATAGGCCAACTCCAAAAGGATGGAGTCTTGGAGTCGTTTGACCTAAAGTCAGATGATTGTTGCGAATCATGCTTACTTGGAAAAATGACAAAGTCACCCTTCACAGGTTCTTGTGAGAGGGGTGAAGGTTTGTTGGACCTTGTACACACGGATGTGTGTGGACCATTCAAACATGCCACAAGGGATGCTAATCGTTATAATTTGACTTTTACTGATGATTACAGTAGATATGGATATGTCTACTTAATCAAGCATAAGTCAGAGACTTTCGAAAGGTTTAAGGAATTTAAATAGGAAGTCGAGAATCAATTGGGTAGGAACATTAAGATGCTTCGATCCGATTGAGGTGGTGAGTATCTTAGTTCAGAGTTCCTCGACTATCTTAGGGAATGTGGGATTGTCTCACAATTGACACCTCCCAGGACACCACAGTTGAATGGTGTAGCTGAGAGGCGTAATCGAACCCTGTTGGACATGGTTCATTCCATGATGAGTCGAGCTTCGCTACCAATCTCATTTTGGGGGTATGCCTTAGAGACTACCGCCCATATCCTTAATCTAGTCCCTACAAAGAAAGTTGCCAAAACTCCTCACGAGATGTGGACTGGTAAAGTACCTAAAGTAGACCACATCAAGATTTGGGGTTGCGAGGCTTTTGTGAGACGCGAGACTCATGACAAGCTAGAACCCCGAAGCGAGAGTTGTATTTTCATCGGCTATCCACAAAGATCCTTTGGTTACCTCTTCTACAGACCTAGTGATAATGTGGTCTTTGTAGCAAGAAGAGGAGTCTTTCGAGAGAGAGAGAGAGTTTATAAGCCAAGGAGACAGTGGGAGGCAAACTGATCTTGAAGAAATTCAAGAGTCAAGTGGTGAAGGAACTTCAACGCTAGCCCTCAACTTGAGGAGGAAGCTCCTGTTGAGCCAATTGACGAATCTATACCTCTGAGGCGTTCCACGAGAGTTAGGAGTGCACCTGAGCATTACTATGGTTTCCATATTACTGCAGAAGGTGAGACACTTATTAGTGATGAGACACTAGTAGGTCTGGATGAGCCTAACAGCTACACGGAAGCCATGGCAAGCCCTGAGGCTGCTAAATGGAAAGAGGCTATGGAAAGCGAGATACAATCCATGTATGACAATCAAGTTTGGAACTTGGTTGACCATGTACTTGATCGTAAGGTAGTTGGGTGCAAATGGATCTTCAAGAAGAAGACCGACATGGATGGTAATATACACACTTATAAGGCACGACTGGTAGCAAATGGTTATTCTCAAACTCCGGGAGTTGATTATGATGAAACCTTTTCACCAGTGACCAAGATAAAGTCTATTAGGGTTCTGTTAGCCATTGCTGCCTTTCATAACTATGAAATATGGCAAATGGATGTCAAAACCACTTTCCTTAATGGAAAGTTGGCTGAAGATGTTTACATGGTTCAGCCAGAGGGTTTTGTCAGTTCAGAGTACCCCAATAGAGTGTGTAAACTCGAGAAATCCATTTATGGATTGAAACAGGAACCTCGCAGATGGAATCTTTGCTTTGATGAGAAAGTCAAGGAATTTGGCTTTTCAAGGAGTGAAGATGAATCTTGTGTCTATATCAAGGCTAGTGGGAGCATAGTCAGATTTTTGGTACTGTATGTGGATGACATACTACTCATAGGAAATGACATCCCAACCCTGTAGGAAGTAAACTCCTGGCTTGGGAAGTGTTTCACTATGAAGGACCTTGGTGAAGCTGCCTATATCCTAGGGATAAGGATTTTGAGAAACAGGAGTAAAAGACTAATTAGACTTAGTCAAAGCACCTATGTGGACAAGGTGTTGAAAAGATTCAACATGCATAACTCCAAGAAAGGTGAGTTACCCATTCAGAGTAATGCCAGATTGAGTAACACATAAAGCCCTAGTACTGAGGCTGAGATAGCGGAAATGAGTCGACTACCTTATGCTTCAGCTGTAGGATCGATCATGTATGCTATGACGTGTACTCGACCTGATGTAGCTTTTGCTTTAAGCATGGTGAGCAGGTATCAGGGGAACAATGGTAAGGCACACTAGACTGAGGTAAAGAATATCCTCAAGTACCTGCGAAGGACTAAGGACTGGGTCCTTACCCTTGGTGGGAGTGATGACTTGAGAGTTGTAGGGTATAGTGATGGTAGCTTCCAGACTGATAGGGATAATTTCCGCTCTCAGTCGGGCTGGGTCTTTACCTTAAATGGAGGAGCAATCACTTGGAAGAGTTCCAAGCAGGAGACAGTGGCTGATTCCACTTGTGAATCAGAGTATATAGCAGTAAGCGAGGCAGCAAAGGAGGCTATGTGGCTAAAGAACTTCATCGGAGACCTTGGAGTTGTACCAGCTATAAAGGAGCCAATGGAGATTTTATGTGATAGCAATAGTGCGGTTGCCTTAGCCAAGGAACCAAGAGATCATGGGAGATCCAGACACATTGATAGAAAATATTACTTCATCAGACATCGAATAGAAGAAGGAATCCTCGTGGCAAAGAAGGTATCATCGGATGAGAACCCAGCAGATCCCTTCACGAAGGGACTGAGTAGGGTTAAGCATCTCTAGCATGCTCGATGCATAAGGCTAAAGGATGATGTAAGTTTTAGTAGTTAGATAAATTATGAAAATTTTAAAGTGTAATTGACATTAGATGATGAATAAAAGGTGTTTTATTTATGAGTAAAGTGTTGCTATCTCTTGTCGATCGTTTACTATATTTATTTTGCATGTTTTGACTTCCAGAATAATTATGTTTGCTATATCATATTATTCAAACCTCCACAGTCGGTCATATATCGGAAGTAGGTATGAATCAAGACTGTCATGATTGGTTGCAGAGGTCTAAGGTGTTGGACATGGCTACAACAATCATGAGTGCTCATAAGTTCTGAGCATTGGACTCAACCCACGCTCACTGGAATCACTTCATGGAATTTTATCTCGAGTGATCGTGAGACGGTAATATCATATAAGTCTTCAAACCTAGAGATATGATTTGTTACTTACGAGTTGATTATGCATTGATTGTACGAAAACGCATTGGTAACTCAATGTTATAAAACGTGCCTTTGTGTATAATTCAATGAGTGGTAGAACAAACATATGAGTCGAAGTTTATCTGTTCCTTCTAGGATTAGAAGATGATATCTGGGCCCCTCGATGATTTTGTTTTAACCTAGGTAACGGGCCGGATCAGAACTAAATTGATGTGTTCAGTTAAGTTCTATGTCAAACAAATCAGAAAACGGGAAACAAATGCTAGACAATAAGTAAGACCATGTTCCATGTATTTGTCCGGCTGATATCTTGAACAGAGGATTATATGATCACTTATCTAAAATGGTGCGTTCTAGTTCAACAGAGTTTAAAGAGCTACGATTGTTGACCGGTTCCTGAAGTCATACTTGCAACTATAGTTATTAGACTTATCCAAGTGGGAGACTGTTAGATATAGTGTCTAAGTCCATAACTTTATTTGGTATGTACTTGACCCGACCCGGCATGGTCCATTTGGGTTGCACTTCACCCAAACAATTTATGGATAATATGTTGAGAATAGTACAAGTTATGATTTATTAATATATTATAAGTTCTATTATATTAATATAAGATCATATTATTTAATTAGTATTGATCTATAACTAATCTAGGATTAATTTAGAGATCAAAGATATTACTAATTAAATATGGGCTTCTATATTTATATAGTGTGGGCTAATGCTTATTTGGAATGGGCTAGGCTTGCATGGAAAAGTCCATGGATACTCCATGGAGCTTTAACCCATGGATCTCATGGAAATGAAGAGACATGGGTATTAGGGTTTACATGGATGTAACCCTAATCCACCACACTATATAAAGGAGGCTTTGGTTCTTGAAATCACACTAGTTGACACTTGTTGAGGTGAGTAAAGCAAGAGGGGTGATTTCAAGATAGTAGTGACTATTCTCTCAAAGTTCCAGGTTTGTGGTGATTTGTGATTTCCATTTGAGGCATTCACACTATTGGTGCTAGGCTCTAAAACTCCAAGCAATCAAATACTACTACAAGGTAAGTATTTCTATTAGCTTTATTTGATTCATGTTCCCCATGCCATGGTAGTTAGGATATGAACCTTGGAAAAATAATTATTTGCATGTATCTTAGACAAACATAGATCCAAGGTTTATTAGGGTTGCATGTACACTTAGGAAGTGTTAGAATGCTCAAAACCCGTCAATGGAGACTTCAGAAAACTCTTCAAACCCTATCATTCTCCAACTCTGCATCCTTCAGTTTCCAATCTAAATCCCTCCACTCTTCCCTCTCCCTATGTCCCTCCACCTCCCGTCGGAATGGCTTCATCGTCAAAGCTGTAAGTAGCTCAGAATCTCTCACTTTGTTTAGTTGTGTGGATGGTCCATGTGGTTTAGGAAAATTACATGGATGGTCCATGTGGTTTAGGATTATTTTTATGTTTGGTGTTTAACTTAAAATTTTAACTCATATCATCCTTAAGTTTTAGAATTGTAACCCACCTGGTCTTTAACTTAACTTTTTGTTTCTTTTGCTATTAGAACCCCTACATGCCTTACGCGATGGTGGTATTTTTTTCCTTTCACGTTACAATAGGTTAGTGGTATTAAGAATGAGAAGAGTTTTGAGACGATGATCATTTCCATCACTTATCAGACACAAATCACAAACATGAGTCAAACCAAAAACCCTAATCGACGAGAAAAACCAACTGCGACATTGAGGAGCAACCTTGGGGAGTTGGAGGATACACACAAAAAATAGATGAAACTAATGTTCATTGTTGATACGATATGATTTTACACCAGGCTTCTTCAATTCGTGATCTTTTCCATTTTTACATAAATTTTAATTTTAATGTTTTGTATTGAATCAATAGTTGGGTATCCGACTGTATAGTTGAACCTATTATAGGATGGGGGATTTATTGATTCACCAGGAAGAAAGTATATCAATGGACAACTGTTCACGACATTGACGAGATAATGGATAAACTTAGGTATATTAATGAAGGGGTGCGGAGAATATGCATTATCATTTTCAAAGGCCATTGGATGATTTGGATTTTTGTCAATCTGATTTAGCTTCTGACGACGATGTTTACCATTTGGCTTGATTTCTTAGTCAACATAATGTAATAGAGGTGTATATAGAGCATGGGTAAAACAAAATACATACGTACTTAATGTTCATCGACCCATCTAAGGCTCTATAGTTGAAATTAATCAACATCTAACTTGCTCAAAAAAATATCTTTAAATGGGCATCATAGTTTTGATTCTATAGTTGAAATTGAAAATGATACTATTACCCCCTCCCCTCCGAAATGTAATAGTGATTGATAACCGCCAATGTATTTGAGATCAATGGTGCTAATGAGACACATGAATTTGTGTGTACCAACAAATGTAGTTAAGAAATATACTCTCACAAACCAAGACAATGCATTTGATCATGATAATGTTGTAGACAATGTGGAGATTATGGAAATGTGGACATGGTAAATGTAAGTGTTTATGATAAAGATATAAGTGAGCATGGTAGCAGTAGTGATGGTGAGGATTATCTTGTTGACGAAGATAATATGATATATGATATTAACGTGGACATGAAAGCCTTCAACTTTAATATTGACCATAATATTAAGTATGTTGGAGGTGCATCTATGACAAATGTCTTTGAATTCATAGAAGACGATGAAGACCTTGAGGTATTCGATAATGATATTTTCTTGACCGATCTTCATCATATCGAAAATGAAGGTCAATGTTGGAAAACTGTTAATATCATACGAATAGCACATGCATATGAGAATTGCTTAGTTAGTGAGCCATTCTATTTGTTTCAAAATTTAAGTACATCAAAAGAGTTTAAGGACCCAGTGAAACTACAAGATAAGGAGACGAGTTGGGAATTAGAGCTTGAGGAAAATGACAAAAACATGGTGAGCGTAGTGTGCAAGGGAACCACACCAACCCTCGGTCCTTTGGGATCTACTGGGACCAATCAACAAAAATTCAGTGGATATGAAGAAAATAAATCCTCGTGGATTGTTTATATTAGCAAATGTAAGCATAATATAAATTGGTCTATTATAACTTACAACAAGGAGCATTGTTGTGTTCAAATAAGGATAGTTAAAGCAAGTGATTATAGGTTTCTTGTGGAGGAGATAGTACAACAAGTAGAAAAAAACCCATAAGTTCGTTGGATATAGTGTCTAAGTCCATAACTATATTTTGTATGTACTTGACCTGACCCGGCATGGTCCCTTTGGGTTGCATGGCATCATGCACTTGGATAGACTAAATGAGAGATATAAGACACTTATGGTTTGTTAATATATTATAAGTTCTAATATATTAATAATAAGAATAATAATATTTAGTTCGTATTGATCAATAATTAATTTAGAATTAATTATGTGATCAAAAGAAGACTAATTAAATATATGGGTTGATTGTGTCAATCATCCATAACTTATATAGTAGGCCACGGCTCCATGGATTATCAAGTTGGGTTAAACCCATAAGATGCTCCATGGATGCTCTATGGGGGTTACATAACCCATGGGTCATGGAAATGAAAGGTCATGACAATTAGGGTTTACATGGTGTAACCCTAATTGTAACATACTCTATAAAAAAGCTATTCTTCACCATTTTTGGCCACTAGAGTGAATCAAAGAGGGCTAGCCGAAAATCCGAGTGTTATTATTCTCTTAAGAGTTTATTCCAAGTGCACTTGGTGTTGTGTGAAGCATTTGAGGCATCACACTTGAGGTGCTAGGCTCACAAGGTTTCAAAGGAATCCAAGCTACAAAGAGGTATGTAATTCTTACTAACTATTAGAATAAAAGATCCCCATGTATGCTAGATAGGATTATGAACATTGGAAAATCATTTTGCATCTATCTTAGTCAAACATAGATCCAAGGTTTCTAGGGTTGCATGTACACCATAGGAGTGTTAGAATGCTCAAAACCCAACAGTGGTATCAGAGCCTAGGCTTGTTTGTTTGATACTTGATGCAAAATAGCTGATTTTTTTTTGTACACTACATGTATTAACTCGCCAAGTCCATGGGGGTAGTCGACGAGTCCATGAAGAAATGCATGCTACTTGTCGAGTCTGTTCATGAACTCGATGATTAGAGGCTGCATTGTCCAGATTTTCGAGTTATGCTGCTGGAAATGGACTAGAAACATTACCCTAAATTGTTTTGGTGTTTTAAAACTTGTTTTAGTTGGTGTAATGTTTATGCTAATCCATTTATAATGGCTAATATCAAAAATTACAAGTTTTATATAAGTTTGTTATGATTCTTGAAATTCTTGATAATCATGTTCTTGAACTTATGAATTTAGATGATCATAGGAATTATTTGTAACCTCCATATTAGTTAATTCTTGATTAGTATGTGTTTTAATGGAGTCTATAACTTGTCCTCAAGTTATGGAAAACCAAGAGTCACACTTGAATTAAAACCATTAAAATTACACAAGAGTTATGAAAATGAAGAGTCTTCATTTTAATACTCTAATAAAATCATAAGTTATGAGAAATGAAAAGTTTTGAAAGTTTACAAAACTTGCCCTCAAGTTTTGGAACAAGTAAAGCCATAATTAAAACTTTAGTTCCAAATCTTAGAATTTTAAATATTAAAATTCAACCCTTATACTTTATAATATTATAAGTGAATAATAGTTATACATGTATAAGATAAAATTCGTTTTACCATTAGTAGGCCTAATTCATGAAGCCGGTGTATAAAGGGGGGTATAAGGTTGTTGCCTATAAAATGGCAACTTAATGGGTGCCCATTCTCACCCACCGCTTCCTTGACCGGTGGAGGGTCATTAGCCGAAAAGGCAGAACAATGACTATAATTCTCATAATAAGTATTATGAATATACTAAAGTAACTAAACTTTTATTAATTCCCAATCTTAGTTACTTTAGGAAAATGTGAATAAGGTGCTAATCCATGAAGTTAAACTTTGCACTTTGTTTAAGTCGTTAGTGGAGCGTGTGTGGTTAACTGGCACACTAAATTGGAATTATCAAGGTAGGAAAAGGGTGAATTAATGTTTATCATAGTATCGGTGGAGCGTGTGTGGTTAACCGGCACTTTGATTGAGGGGTAATACATTGAGTGTACCAAGTAATTTGCATGGTTACTTCACACCTTGTTTTGTGATACTCGACATCCCAGTCACAAAACTTGAAGGGCACACTCGAGATTGATACATGCCATTGAAAAGTTCAGTGAATATCAAAGAACCTAGGAATTTCTAAACCAATTAAAACCTAATAAAATTTATTCCATTTTATGGTGGAAATTGGTGAATCGTCATTCACCTACCTTCAAATATTTTATAGCTTGGATTACGACATCCCTCTTCTAAGTTATAAAATATTGTGTTGGGTCCTAGCCTTAATATATCATTTGGGTGCTTTATGAAGGACTATCTTGAAATTTAATCTAAACATATTCTTTGATTTCAGATGTCTTCTAAAACCAATGCTTCTGGCTCAAACCTTACTGGTTCCTTCTCTCTCATGAACCTTTGTGGGAGAGTCATCTTTGATGGATCTAATTTTATGGATTGGATCAGAGACATCAGGATGGTCACTCGCTATAAGGACAAAGGATATGTCCTTGATAGGGAGCTTAAGGAGATTGATGAGTCAACTGCTACCCCTGAGGAGATTGCTGCATATCAAGCGCATGAAAGGGATGCTACGAAAGTAGAATGTATCATGACTGTCACAATGACAGTTGAGCTCCAAAAGTCCTATGAGGACTATTATGAGATGTACATGGACTTGATACAGCGATACCATCAAAGTGCTCTCCAAGAGAGGTATGAAATAATCTCCTCCATGATAGCCACCCAAATGAAGGACAATGAGTCCCTCACGACCTACTTACAGAAAATGCAAAGGTATGTGGATCGCTTGAAAAAACTGAATGTTGACTTTCCTGAGGAGTTGGCAATAGATATCATTTTTCACTAATTTCCTTCATGTTATGATCAATTTAGAATGACATACCACATGAATAAGGAAGAAGTTACACCTAGTAAACTTCAAGGACTCTTAAAGACTGCAGAAAGTAGTCTTAAGGGTAAGTCGGGTGTTACTACTCCTCCTGCTTCTATTGTGGCCAATGTCTTGGCAATCGGGCATGGCAAAGGTAAGAAGAGAAAGAACCCTTCTAAGGGTACCAAGGGTAAGACCCTTGAAGGCTCCTCTTCAAGCAAAACCAAGAAAGGTTTTGTCACTCCCTCTGCTAACCCTAATGAGGCTGAATGCTTCTATTTCCATGAAAAGTCGCACTGGAAGCGAAACTGCCCTAAATACCCGCAAAATCTTAAGGATGGGAAAGTAAAACCTAACCATGCAGGTATATACACTATATTGTCTAATAACTCACCTCATTCTAAGTCTTGCGTCCTTGATACAGGTTGTGGAATTCACATATGTTCTGATCTGCAGGGGCTAAGAAGAAGTGATGATTTGGAGCATGGAAAGATAAACCTAATCATGGCGAATAGGAAAGTTGCACCTGTCACCAAGATTGGATTTTATTCCTTGTTACTAGATAGTGGGTTTACATTAGACTTGAATAAATGTTGTTATTCTCCAGAAATGGCAAGAAATGTTATTCACTTTCATGCTTTATATAAACATGTTTTCACCTTTTATTTTGATAATAAAAGTGGTGGTATTGATGCTTTCTATAATAGTGTTCTTTATTTTAAAGCATTACCTTGTGATGGTGTGTTTGAAACAGTATCTGTTGTAAATAACTTAGGAAATAATGTATTGTGTATCGATTCTTCCACTAGCTTAGATAAAGCATCTTTATGACATTGTCGTGTTGGACATGTAAGCAACAAACACATAGGCCAACTCCAAAAGGATGGAGTCTTGGAATCATTCGACCTAAAGTTGGATGATTGTTGTGAATCTTATCTACTTGGAAAAATGACAAAGTCACCTTTTACTAGCACTTGTGCTAGGGGTGAAGGTTTATTGGATCTCATACACACATATGTGTGTGGACCCTTCAGATGCGCCACTAGAGATGCTAATCGCTTCTATGTGACTTTTATTGATGATTTTAGTAGAGATGGATATTTCTACTTAATCAAACATAAGTCGGAAACCTTTGATAACTTCAAAGAGTTTAAGCAAGAAGTGGAGAATCAATTGGGCAGGAACATTAAGATGCTTCGATCCGATTGAGGAGGTAAGTATCTTAGTACCGAGTTCCTTGACTATCTTAAGGAATGTGGGATAGTCTCACAATTGACACCTCCCAGAACACCACAGTTGAATGGTGTAGTTGAGAGGCACAATCGAACCTTGTTGGATATGGCTCGTTCCATGAGGAGTTGAGTTTCTCTACCAATCTCATTTTGGTGGTATGCCTTAGAGACTACAGCCCATATCCTTAATCTAGTCCCTACAAAGAAGGTTGCCAAAGCACCTCACGAGATGTGGAATGGAAAAGTTCCAAATCTAGACCACATCAAGGTTTGGGGTTGTGAGGCTTTCGTGAGATGTGAGACTTACGAAAAGCTCGAACCTCGAAGTGAGAGCTGTATTTTAATCAGCTACCCACATAAATCTTTTGGTTATATCTTCTACAGACCCAGTGACAATGTGGTCTTTGTAGGAAGAAGAGGAGTCTTTCGAGAGAGAGTGAGAGAACTCATAAGCTAAGGAGATAGTGGGAGGCAATTTGACCTTGAAGAAATTCAAGAGTCAAGCGGTGAAGGAACCTTAAACCCTAGCCCACAACCTAAGGAGGAAACTCCTTTTGAGCCTACTAAATAGTCCGAACCTCTGAGGCGTTCCACCAGAGTTAGGAATGCACCTGAGCATTATTATGGTTTCCATATTACTGCAGAAGGTGATACCCTTATCAGTGATAATACACTAATGAATATGGAGGAGCCTAACAGCTACACGGAAGCCATGGCAGGACCTGAGTCTGCTAAATGGAAAGAGGCTATGGATGACGAGATACAATCCATGTATGATAATCGAGTTTGGAATTTGGTTGACAATGTACAAGGTTGTAAGACAGTAGGGTGCAAATGGATCTTCAAGAAGAAGACCAACATGGATGGCAATGTACACACTTATAAGGCACGACTGGTTGCAAAGGGTTATTCTCAAACTTCGGGAGTTGATTATGATGAGACCTTTGCACCAGTGGCCAAGATTAACTCTATTTGGGTTTTGTTAGCCATTTCTGCATTTCATGACTATGAAATATGGCAAATGGATGTCAAAACCGCTTTCCTTAATGGAAAGTTGGCTGAGGATGTTTACATGGTTCAGCCAGAGGGTTTTGTAAGTACAAAATACCCTAATAGGGTGTGTAAGCTTGAAAAATCCATATATGGATTGAAACAAGCACCTCGCAGATGGAATCTTTGCTTCGATGAGAAAGTCAAAGAGTTTGGATTTTCAAGATGTGAAGATGAATCTTGTATATATGTCAAGGCTAGTGGGAGTATAGTTAGTTTTTTGGTACTATATGTGGATGACATACTGGTCATAGGAAATGACATCTCAACCTTGCAGGAAGTGAAATCCTGGCTTGGGAAGTGTTTCACTATGAAGGATCTAGGAGAAGCGTGGTTAGAAAATATCAGAGTAATACTGGCAAGGCTCATTGGACTGCAGTAAAGAATATTATCAAGTACCTACGAAGGACTAAGGACTGGGTCCTTACCCTTGGTGGGAGTGATGTCTTGAAAGTAGCAAGGTATAGTGATGCTAGCTTTCATACAGATAAGGATAATTTCCGCTCTCAGTAGGGCTGGGTCTTTACCCTAAATGGAGGGGCAATTACTTGGAAAAGTTCCAAGAAAGATACATTGGCTGATTCCATTTGTGAATCAGAGTATATAGCAGCAAGTGAAGAAGCAAAGGATGCAATATGGCTAAGGAATTTCATCGGAGACCTTGGAGTTGTACCAGCTATTAAGAAGCCCATGGAAATTTTCTATGATAGTGAAAGTGTAGTTGCCTTAGCAAAGGAACCAAGGGATCACAGGAGATCCAGACACATTGACAGAAAATATCATTTCATTAGACATCGAATAGAAGAAGGAATCCTCATGGCAAGGAGGGTATCATCAGATGAGAACCCGACAGATCCCCTCACGCAAGGGACAGAGTAGGGTTAAGCATCTACAACATGCTAAGAGCATAGGGCTGAGAGATGATATTAGTTTTTAGAAGTTAGATAATTTTGAAATATGTAAAATATAATTGACATTTGATGATTAATAAAAGTTTTTATTTATGAGTAAAGGTGTTGCTATCTCTTGTCAATCATTTACTAGTATTTCTTTTTGCATATTTTGACTTCTAGAATAATTATGTTATCGTATATATCATATTATTCAAATTCTCCACAGTCAATCATATGTTGGAAGTACATATGAATCAAGACTGTCATGGGTTGGTTTGTAGAAGTCCAAGATGTTGGACAAAAGGGGGCTACAAAAATCATGAGTGCTCATAAGTTCTGAGTATTGGATTCAACCCACGCTCACTGGCATCACTTCATGGAATTTAACTCGAGTGATCGTGAGACAGTAATATCATATAAGTCGTCAAACCTATACATATGATTTGTTACCTATGAGTTGGTTATGCATTGATTGTACAAAAACGCATTGGTAACTAGATGTTATAAAACGTACATTTGTGTGTAATTCAACAAGTAGTAGAGCAAACATATGAGTCGAAGTTTATCTGTTCCTTCTTATATTAGAAGCGATATCTGGGCCCCTCGATGATTTTGTTTTGACCCTTGTACCGGGCCCAGTCAGAACTAAATTGATGTGTTCAATTAAAGTTCTATGTCAAACAAATCGGAAATTGGGAAACAACCACTAGACAATAGAAAGACATTGTTCCATGTGTTTGTCCGACTGATATCTAGAACAGAGGATTATATGATCACTTATCTAAAACGGGACACCATCATCTTCTTGGATCCAAGAGACCTTGAAAGAGCTACGATTGCTGATCGGTTCCTGAAGTCATACTTGCAACTATAGTTATTAGACTTATCCAAGTGGGAGATTGTTGGAGAAAGTGTCTAAGTCCATAACTAGATTTAGTATGTACTTGACCCGACCCGACATGGTCCATTTAGGTTGCATGGCATCATGCACTTGGATAGACTAAATGAGAGAAATAAGACACTTATGGTTTATTAATATATTATAAGTTCTAATATATTAATAATAAGAAGAATAATATTTAGTTAGTATTGATCAATAATTAATTTAGAATTAATTATGTGATCAAAAGAAGACTAATTAAATATATGGGTTGATTGTGTCAATCATCCATAACTTATATGGTGGACCAAGGCTCCATGGATTATCAAGTTGGGTTAAACCCATAAGATGCTCCATGGATGCTCCATGGGGATTACATAACCCATGGACATGTAAATGAAAGGTCATGACAATTAGGGTTTACATGGTGTAACCCTAATTGTAACATACTATATAAAGAAGCTATTCTTCACCATTTTCAGCCACTAGAGTGAATCAAAGAGGGCTAGCTGAAAATCCAAGTGTTCTTATTCTCTTAAGAGTTTATTCCAAGTGTACTTGGTGTTGTGTGAAGCATTTGAGGCATCACACTTGAGGTGCTAGGCTAACATGGTTTCAAAGGAATCCAAGCTACAAAGAGGTATGTAATTCTTACTAACTATTAGAATAAAAGATCCCCATGTATGCTAGATAGGATTATGAACCTTGGAAAATCATTTTGCATGTATCTTAGTCAAACATAGATCCCAAGTTTCTAGGGTTGCATGTACACCATAGGAGTGTTAGAATGCTCAAAACCCAACATAGTTTCCATTAGGGATTTAAGGGAACAACTCCGATGTAAGTACAAAATCTACATTTATAAGTTGAAAACATTTAGGGCAAGAAAAGCATACTTAAAAGATTGTTAAGGGTGATGATACCAGTTAATACATCATACTATGAGGTTACTTGTTAGAGGTACAAACTCATAACGTAGACACCACTTTCAAGCTTGATATCAAAAGTAAACCATGTCCTAAAGTGGAGTCAAGAAGATTCAGGCACATTTATGTATGTATTAGTGCTTTGACGAATGGATTTGCAGCAAGAGAAAAAAAAAGACTTCATAGGCCTTAATGGGGCCTTCATGAAAGGAAAATATTTTGGTCAAATATTAGTTGTTGTGGTAATATATTCATTCATTGTTTATTTACCTAACCTTAATTTACAATTTTTTTAATTTTTATGTTTACTTGTTGTTACTTACATGTTTTGGATGGTAATAATGGAATATATCCTTTGGCATAAGATGTGGTTAAATTAGAGACCTTAAATTCTTGAAAATGCTTTTTCTTTAACTTAGGGGATGATTTAGGTTTGTCAATCAACTTAAATTTCATGTTTATAACTATTTGATTGCCATAGTATTTTGATATAATTACTAACACAAGTTGACGTTAATTGTAAAGTATGCTACCATCTATTGTAAACTTGTTTTATTGTGTAGATAACCGGTATTGTCTTTGTCACATACATGAGAACATGAAATTGTGTTGGAGAGCAAAGGTGTTTAAGGACATTATTTGGAAACGTGCCCTTATTTGTAAAGTCAAAGAGTTTTAGAAATGTATGTAAGAACTGAGGAAGCTTAACAAGGTCTTCTTGGAGTGGTTGAACATGATACCACCTCAACATTGGGCTAGATACTACTTTAAAGGTTGGAAATTTTTATTTGATGTGATGTGATGCTTTGATTAGCATTGATTTTATGACAATGAGAGCTCATTGTGATACTTTAATAAATAATATATGTGAATAGTTCAACAAAAATTTATATGAAGGGCATGATACACCTATTATAACATGCTTGGAGTTCATCATAGTATATATTAAAGAAGATTGTGAATGTTACAAGGAAATTAAAAAAGCTACATGTCCTTTGATTCCAACAACCACCAAGACATTGGAAAAAATCAAGAATGAGGCATAAGAGTATAATTGTTAGGAAAACCAGACGACACCTTTCAAGAAGAAAAAAAAATCTAATGTCACTTGCCCATATTTGATAACCCTTGCTAGGAAGTAATACAGATAACAAGAAAAACCAAAAACACACAAAGACAAAATATTTATATGGTTTGGTCAAGGTGACCTACGTCCACATGAAGTAGGGGAGTATTCTTTATTCATAGAGTTCTCAAACAAAGGTTACAAGTCACTATAAGAAAATCACGATTTTGCTACGGAAGGAATCCGTTGCGAAAAGTTGAAATTCCGTTGCAAAAGACGAATAGCGACAAAATTCGTGACGAACAAATTTTCATGCCAAAAAACCCCGTAGCGAGCGTTTGCTAGGGAAACAATCATTCCATCGCAATTGTGACAACATAATGAAATCCGTGGTAGACGGTATTCCGTCGTGTATTTCGTAGAAGGATTCCATCACTAAATATGTGGTAGTTTTTCCATCACAAATTCCGTTGTAGTTAATCCCTATAAAAATCCGTGGTGATAATTCCCTAGAAAATTTTGTGATGTTGATTCCCTAGTAAATTATGTGGTGGTGATTCCTTAGCAAATTTTGTGGTGGTGATTCCCTAGCAAATTCTATGGTGATGAATCCCTAGAAAATTCCATGGTGGTGGATCCCTGACAAATTTGGTGGTGATGAATCCCTAGCAACTTCCGTTTGATGACTTCCTAGCAATTTTATGGTGGTGAATTCCTATCAATTTTCGTGGTGTATATTATATAGCAGATTCCATATCAAAGATTCCATATGGACGGATGAATAATTGATTTATAAATTAAATCCAAATTATTTTGTAGTAATATATGAAAAAAAAATCAAATAACATTATATCATAAAATAATAAAATAATTATTTATTACATAAAAAATGGAAAGTGACTAATCTAAAATAAATACTTTGCAATAAAGATATCAATACTTTATGACCTCCTAGTGTTGTTGTTTTGTACAATTATTAATAAGATCCTTTGCCGTTTTAAATTGTTTTTCAAGTTACCTAACTCTTGCGTTGTTTTGTTCTTCTTGGGCCTTCATTATTTGTTTAAGCTCTTTATTTCATTCTTTTTGTTTACCAACAAGCTCCCTCATTTTGTCACACCCCCAAACCAAGGATGGCGGAAACGTCCGGGGGTGGAGGACTTCATGTATAGCATCATAACCACAATTTTTAATAGTAATTTAAGCAAACACAACCAACATATATATAATTGAAAAAGTTACATCACTTGTATGAATTTCATGTTTCAAAATCAATTACAATATGTTGTCAAAATGTGAAAAGTTTGACGCCTTAACGTCCCATCCTCTAAAGCACTTGATAACCTGATTAGTGTTTTCCTGTGAATACAAGTTGTTTGAAAAGTGTCAACACAAAGGTTGGTGAGTTCATAAGCTTTTATCAATAAACCTAGTAGAAGTATTTCACATGTAAATGTCGCGTTTGTTTCAGAAAAATCCGATATTTCCCTTGAAATCCGAGAAATGTAGCCTTATAACCAAAGACTAGAGTGTATGAGAAATCATCGTTTCTTAGTAAAAATGTTGTGATTAAAATGTTATGGAAAGTAAATTTCTTTTATCAACCTGAGACCTACTTTGGTTTTATGAAACCCCGTAAACTTCATGAATTGTTATCCCCCTAAGTGAGTCGCTATAATCATACTATGACTATGTGAACCTGCCACAACGTTTCTCAGGCGTCGCGAAAATGAAATGACATTTGTCACCCGTAGACCTGCAGGTCCCACTGTAGCTAGCAGCAAGGTGTGGGGTGTCAAACCCAATATAGATCTATATACAAGTATCACGTTCTCCTTCAAGGAGATTCTGATTATAACTACCAGGAATTATATCCCGCACTCGGACGTACGGGGAGAGAGAGAGAGAGTCTCACAACATAGGTTAACAAGTTTACGTGAAATGTGTGTGAATATAAATCTTTCTTGTATGGATGTACCCTTTTTGTACGAGTGCGTTGAGTGATGTATCATAAACTATACCTATTATAGTTTATCTAAAATGTATGTAATATGTATGAATTCTTTTATGGAAATGTATTAGTATTGTGAATTTATCAAACTATACTTTTTATAGTCTAAAAATACGTGTTCCAAAATGAATGAATAATATTTGATATTTAATATGAATGTCTTAGTTTCAGTTCATAATGATAATCTAACAAGGAAACACATACAAATACTAAAACTTATGATTATACACTTTGCTCAACATAATACAAAGTGTTATGATATTTACATACTGTTGGCAAAATTTAGTAATTCTGCCCTGTTTTGGAAAAATCATAGAAAAATCATGCGAAGTCGAAAACTAGATCCGTAAATTCTGAGAGTTCACAAAATGTGTCTAGTTTTCTCATAATGTTTATAACAAATTAATATGACCTCTAACTTGGGGGAAAAAGTCCAAAATCACAGACTGGTCCGGATTGTTGTTTGAAATGATAGGCAGTTTTGTAAAAATCACCATAAATTGTAGAAAAATCGTATGGAGATGTGCAAGTAGCCATTTTAAAGCTAAAAACTTGAACCATTTGCACCTTGTACAGTTTTGAACACAAAAATATTTAAGATGCCCAAAACAGTCCGTGAATGGAGTTGAACTTTTCTGATGAAGGCTGTTAGAAAAATTTAGATATGTTCTTGGTGTTTTAACTTGTATTCCCCCCCTGAAAACT
Organism: Lactuca saligna; assembly: GCF_052625555.1. NCBI lineage: Eukaryota > Viridiplantae > Streptophyta > Magnoliopsida > Asterales > Asteraceae > Lactuca > Lactuca saligna. The sequence continues at coordinate 97,811,859 of NC_136424.1, read as the reverse complement.
TGAGAAGACATGAAAATGTAGGGGTATGAACTCACCTTGAGTGATTTCAGTAGATGATTGTTGAAGAATGGAAGTGTTTAATTCAAGAACACTTGGAGATGCCTTGAAGATTTTCGAGAATCTAACATCATAGTTAGGGAGTTTGTGTAAGCAACCAAAGATTTGAGTAGAATGAAGTGAAATAGTAATAGGGAGGATGAATTTTTACTTACTAAGTGTGGAAGAACACTTTAAATCAGCCTTGGATCTCGAAAATTTGTGTAGAAGAGTTTGAGAGAAAAAGTGGTGTTTGATACTTAGTGGGATGAGAGAAATGAGAGAAAATGAGGTGTGTGGTTGTTTGTTCCAGCTCAAAAACGTGGGAGTGAGTGAAATTTGAGTGTAAGGGAACATTGAAGTGACATAGGTAAGGTGGGGAGGTATGGCTGGTCATAGAGTGGGTGTGGGGTGGTTGCTTGTGTCATAAGTTAAGGCAAAGTCAACACTCTACCTTAAATAAATCCTCCATTAGATCTTTATTATTTAATTAATGATTTTTATAAAAATATGTTTAAATTATGAATATTTAGAGTTTATTATGTTAAAATAAAATTTCTGGAGAAAATCCCGCTTTAAAATCACGAAAAACGGGCTTAAAATGTTAAAAATATCAAAATGGGCTGAAAATGACAAAAATGCGAAAACTGGCCGAGGTTCGGCCCTCTTATGCTGAACCGAGAGAGAGAGGGAGGCGGAACCGAGAGGAGAGGGGAAGGAGGGAAGGAACCGAGAGCACGAAGAGACAGAGAGGAGAGAAAGGACAGAAACGCGCGAGAGACAGAGACCGAATAGCGAACCGAGAGGCGGAGTTAGCGAACAGAGAGTGGGGCGGACCGAGAGGCACCGAGAGGCACCGATCGCTCGGTCGGTCTCGGTTCTCTTAGCCACCAGAGGCTCGGCCTCTGGTCTCTTAGCCACCAGAGGCTCGGTCTCTGGTCCTAAGAAGCCTCTCATTCCGGTTTCGGTTCCTAAAGCCTATTTTTCTCGTTTTCGCCCCGTTTTAAGCCGTTTTTGACCCGGTTAAGGGCCGGAATGACCCGAACGATTCCAAAAAGTTACGGGAAACTTTTGAGAGAGATTTCTCATACTTGGAGAGATTTGGGAGAGATTTCACATTCTTGAAGAGATTTCTCGTACAGAGAGATATTTGAGAGAGGTTTCACATACTTGGAGAGATTTAGGAGAGATTTGACATTCTTGGAGAGATTTCTCATACAGAGAGATATTTGAGAGAGATTTCTCATACAGAGAGATATTTGAGAGAGATTTCACATACTTGGAGAGATTTAGGAGAGATTTGACATTCTTGGAGAGATTTCTCATACAGAGAGATATTTGAGAGAGATTTCACATACTTGGAGAGATTTAGGAGAGATTTGACATTCTTGGAGAGATTTCTCATACAGAGAGATATTTGAGAGAGATTTCACATACTTGGAGAGATTTAGGAGAGATTTGACATTCTTGGAGAGATTTCTAGTGTGGCATTTGTGAGTGTTTGGTTACGTAATGCGAGTCTCTTGAGCCCGTTAAGTCATGATTAAGGATCCCACACACTCCTAATGAGTATGCAACATGGTTTTCATCAGTTTAATTCATTGATTAGTACTAAGGCTTAGGAAGTTTTTTTTTTTTTTTTTTAACACAAAACCTTTCTCCAGTGATGCTTTCCCATTTATATAGAAAGTTATACAGTACGAACATAACACAAACCCTAATACACAAGGTTTAATAGAGTTGACCGGCTTGACTTGATGACTTGACTTGACTCAAGATTGACGATTGTCACATCATCCCCCCGTTAGAGGGAATTTCGTCCCGAAATTTAAATTCGGCTGGGATTTCAAGGGTTTGGGAAAAGATGTGGATACTTTTGCTTCATTTGGTCTTCACGTTCCCAGGTAAACTCAGACCCTCGTTTCGCGTTCCAACGAACCTTCACTATGGGAATGCGACTTTGTTTTGTTCTTTTGATCTCTCGATCCATGATCTCGACGGGTTCCTCCACAAAGTGGAGATTTTCATTAACTTCGATTTCTTCGAGTGGTATTACGAGTGTCTCGTCAGACAGACACTTCTTTAAGTTGGACACGTGGAAGATAGGGTGCACATTACTAAGTTCTTGTGGTAGTCGGAGTTTGTACGCCACAGGACCAATCCTAGCAAGGATTTCGAACGGACCGATGTACCTTGGGTTTAGTTTCCCCCGTTTACCGAAACGTATCACTCCCTTCCAGGGGGAAACTTTCAGTAGTACCCGGTCTCCGACCTGGAATTCTAAAGGTTTGCGTCGCTTATCCGCGTAACTCTTTTGTCGATCACGAGACGCTTTTAGTCTTTCCCGAATTTGAATGATCTTTTCTGTGGTTTCCCTTATGATTTCAGGCCCGGTAAGGGTGCTATCAGGGACTTGCCCTCTGGCTAGCTGAGTATCTCCAACTTCGGCCCAACACAGTGGTGATCTACACTTGCGACCGTAGAGAGCTTCGAATGGAGCGACTCCAATGCTAGTGTGATAACTGTTATTATAAGAAAATTCGATAAGCGGTAGATGGGTATCCCATGCCTTACCAAAATCTATCACACAGGCTCTCAGCATGTCTTCTAACGTCTGGATGGTTCTCTCGCTTTGTCCGTCCGTTTGTGGATGGTAGGCCGTACTCATGTCTAACCTGGTTCCCAGAGACTTTTGTAGGGACTGCCAGAAACGCGAGGTGAATCTACTATCTCGATCCGAGATAATGGATGTTGGTACACCATGTAGTCGCACGATCTCCTTAATGTACGTCCTGGTCAACTTTTCCATCTTGTCTGTTTCCTTTATTGGCAGGAAGTGCGCGGACTTGGTCAATCTGTCCACAACCACCCATATGGTATCCATCCCACCTGATGTCTTAGGCAGTTTGGTTACGAAGTCCATGGTTATTCGCTCCCACTTCCACTCGGGTATATCCGGTTGTTGAAGTAGTCCTGATGGCTTCTGATATTCCACCTTGACCTTGGCGCAAGTGAGGCACTTGCTCACATAAGTAGCAATTTCAGCCTTCATGTTTGGCCACCAGTATAACCTTTTGAGGTCTAGATACATCTTATCTGACCCCGGATGAATGGAGTATCGAGTCTTGTGGGCCTCGTCCATTACAACGTCTCGGTACCCACCGAACTTCGGTGTCCAGATTCGATTCATGAGATAACGAGCTCCATCCCCTTTGACTTCCAAATTTTTATCCATCCCCCTTAGTGCTTCATTTGCCACGTTTTCTGGTTTCAGGGCTTCTAATTGGGCGTCCTTGATCTGGGTGGCCAGTTGGGAGTGGATGGTCATGGCTAGGGATTTTACTCGGCGACCCGAGTATTCTTTCCTGCTTAAGGCGTCGGCTACTACATTAGCCTTGCCCGGGTGGTAGCGAATTTCACATTCGTAGTCATTCAGTAATTCCACCCATCTTCTTTGGCGCATGTTTAGTTCTTTCTGATTGAGAATGTGTTGAAGACTTTTGTGATCAGTGAAGATGGTGCACTTGGTGCCGTAGAGGTAGTGCCTCCAAATCTTCAGGGCGAACACCACAGCTCCCAATTCAAGGTCGTGGGTTGTGTAATTAACTTCATGTGTCTTCAGTTGTCTTGATGCATAAGCGATGACTTTTCCCCTTTGCATGAGCACACAGCCGAGGCCTTGATTTGAAGCATCGCAATACACCACAAAATCATCAGTTCCTTCTGGAAGAGACAAGACTGGTGCGCTGCATAGGGCTTGCTTTAGTGTCTGGAAGGCGGCTTTTTGTTTATCTTCCCATTCGAACACCACCCCTTTCTGAGTCAAGGTGGTGAGAGGCTTAGCGATTTTGGAGAAGTTTTGTATGAATCTTCGATAGTAGCCTGCGAGTCCCAAAAACTGTCGGATTTCAGTCGGCGTTGTAGGTGTTGACCAATCTTCGATTGCTTTGATCTTCGAGGAGTCCACATGTATTCCTTCTTTGCTTACTACGTGGCCAAGGAATCCTACTTCTCGGAGCCAAAATTCACACTTTGAGAATTTAGCGTAAAGCTTCTCGGTCCTTAAAACCTCCAGAACTAGTCGTAGGTGATGTCTGTGCTCTTCTTCGCTCCTCGAGTAGACCAAGATATCGTCGATGAATACGATGACGAATTTATCCAAGAAGGGTCGACATACTCGATTCATCAAATCCATGAACACCGCGGGCGCGTTAGTTAATCCGAATGGCATCACTACAAACTCATAGTGCCCATAGCGAGTTCTGAATGCCGTCTTGGGGATATCCTCTTCTTGAACTCGCAGTTGATGATAGCCCGACCTCAGGTCGATTTTTGAAAAGTAGCTGGCTCCTTGGAGCTGATCGAAGAGATCATCGATTCGGGGTAGGGGATAACGGTTCTTGATAGTGAGTTTGTTTAGTTCTCGATAGTCTATGCACATACGAAAAGACCCATCCTTCTTCTTTACAAATAAGACTGGTGCTCCCCAAGGTGAGAAGCTTGGCCTGATGAACCCTTTGCTCAATAGTTCATTCAATTGGCTGGATAGTTCTTGCATTTCTGCTGGTGCTAAGCGATAGGGAGCCCTGGCGACGGGGGTAGCTCCTGGGATTAAGTCGATCCGAAATTCGACTTGTCGTGCGAGTGGTACACCAGGCAGATCGTCTGGGAAAACATCTGGGAAGTTGCATACTTCTGGAATTTCTTTGATGTCCTTCACCTCCTGTTTCTTGTCTACGATGTGGGCTAAGAAAACCTGGTATTGCTTTCGGAGGTACTTTTGGGTTTTAACACAAGAGATGATTTGTAGGTTCGCACTAGGTTTATTGCCATAAACGGTGAGAACGTTGCCATTCGGCAGATTGAGGCGGACGGCCCTTTCGTAACATAGAATGTCGGCACGATGAAGGCTTAACCAATCCATACCAATGATTATATCGAAGCTTTTTATGGTGACCGGCATAAGGTCGATTTTGAACAAATGGTTGTCTAGAGTGAGAGTACACCCTATGTAAATATCATTAGCGCGCTCAACCCTTCCATTTGCCATTTCTACGATGTAAGAATCTTCTAGTGGTTGAGAATTTTGCTTAAGTATATGTTTGAATTGGTGACTTATGAAACTCCTTTCTGCCCCACTATCGAAAAGTACGCATGCATAAGAGTTATTGAGGAGGAACGTACCAGTAACCACAGAGGGATCCTTGACTGCTTCTCCCTGCCCTAAAGTTAGGACTCTCCCTACACCCCCAGCATTAGGGGCTCGTGCCTTGGGGCAGTTCCTCCTGAAGTGTCCCGTTTCACCACACCCATAGCAGGCTTGGCTTGCTCCAGTGTTGGCGGTCGTAGCGACTTGTGTGGCGGGTTGGGTAGTCGCTCTACAGAATCGGGCAGTGTGCCCCTTTTTGTTACAGTTATTGCAGTGTAACTCTCGACAAGCACCGTTATGGTGGTAGTTACACTTGTTGCACTTGGGAAGAGTTCCTGTATACTGTTTCGGTGGCGCTGGAGCGACAACAGTAGTGGCGGCGCGAACAGCAACAATCGGTTGCTTTTTGGCGGGGTCCTGAATTGGTTGTTTCCTTTTATTGCCCCAGAACTTCCTCTTGTTGTTCCCTCCTTTTGTTCGGTCGGTGGTGGTTATCACGGTACCACGGCTAGCCCTGTGATCTATGAGTTGTTGTGCCAATTCCTTGGCACTCTCAAAGGTAGTGGGTTTCGAGGCCAAGACACTATCTTGAATCTGGGATGATAGGCCCTAGAGATATCGTTCCACCTTTTTCTCTTCTGGAGTGACCATTGTTGGACAGAGGAGTGCTAGGTCGTTGAAACGGGCAGTATAAGTTTCAAGATCAGTGCCTGTCATCCTGAGGTTCCAAAGTTCTTCTTCAAGTTTTTGTATTTCGCCCCTCGGGCAGTATTCCTTCAACATTAGAGCTTTCAAATCCTCCCAGCTGATCGCGTTAGCTACTGCAGGAGTAAGTGACTTAACTCGGCCATTCCACCAAGTGAGTGCTTTTCCAGTGAAAGTGAATGCCGCAAACTTGACCTTGCTCGCTTCGGGACAAGCGCAGATTTCAAAAACTGCCTCGGTCCTTTCGAACCATTGTACCAGTGTGATCACGCCCCCGCTTCCACTGAAAGGATCGGGTTTGCCATTCGTGAAGTCTTTGTAAGAGCACTCCCTCGTACGCCCCGTACTATCCCCATGAATGGAATTTGTAGCTCCGGATCCAGAACCGCCGGAACCATGGGTTCCCATTTGCGACATTGCTGCCGCCACGGCTGCCGTTACTGCAGCCTGGAACATTGCAGGATCAAACTGCGGAGGTGCTGGTGGAGGCGGCACTGGGTTGCTGGAAGGCCTTGGTCTTTTCCTTGGTGGCATGGTTCTGTCAAAAAAAAAATGACTAGTCGGTAAGACTTCAATAGTGATAACGAGTCGAGTGTTACTGGTTTCATCCCTCTTGTATTTTATCATAACTTTATTATTCGTAAACTGTTTGTGTGATCAGGTTATGATGTATAGTGCCAAACATTCAATAAATAAAACACATGCCAAATTTCATTGATAACTTTTAGTACATAACGTTTAGAGAGAAAAGTTTGACCTCATAGGGGTCTGCATTACATCATTACAAAAGGTAGTTTTTGGCATTACAAAAGCCCTTTGAATAGTGTAATCACATAGTCGCAGGGTCGACCTACATACAAGGAGCAGCACCAACGCGTACTCATAAAATTCTACTACCAAGACGGGAGAATAGCAACGAGTTCTAATCACTGCGACCCTTCTTTGACGGAGGCTGCGATGATGTCGATGCGCCCTGTAGTTCCGCCAATTTGCGTTCGGCTGCAACCATTCTCTCTTCGAGTGCCATGTATCTTTCCCGATACTCTCTTGTTTCTGCTTGAGCCGCGAGAAGGTCTCGAATGAGTTGGTCTCGGTGATGGGAGTCTCGTTCCAGGTTTCTGGTGCGATCCGTAGTAGACTGTACAATGGCGCTTAACTCCCGGACCTGATCTGCCGTTGTCCTACCACGATCATCCATTCTTGCCATTCGTTGTATCGTGACGGGGAGAGCCCTATCAGCCGGTCCACCATGAGTGAGATCATAGTAACCTCGTTGGTAGCCATATGGTGACCGTTGGCGTTGTTGTCGGCTCCATCTTTCAATCGTTGTTACCCAAGGGGGTTCAGGTCCGTTGTAACCAAAACGGTGCGCGGGTACCCTCGCGATGTAAGGAGGGTTGAATACTTCTGGTGGTTCCTCCGCTTCGTTCCCAACCATGACTACCTCATCACCTTCCTCTTCTTCCTCTTCTTCCTCTTCTTCCTCTTCTTCCTCTTCTTCTTGTTCGTCTTCCTCCTCGGGCTCCTCCTCGGGATCCTCTTCGGGATCTTCCTCGGTTTCCTCTTCGGGATCCTCTTCGGGCTCGTCTTCGATCCATCCCGCGTTTCCCTGATTGGGAAAGTAGGGGTCCCCGGGTATGTGAAATCCTGCCATGTCGTCTGCACGAGAAACGGGGTTAAGAAGTACGTATCGGAAAATAATAATTTGGCGCTATAGAAACGTACAAATACTCCTATAGTATTTTTAAATGTTTATCTTTGGTTCTTAGCGTGTTCTTTATGGAGTGTTATTAGGTTTTCAGATTTGTCGCTCATTATGACTATTCCTTAATGTGCGTAAGTCACTTCTTGGACGGACATAGTTGATCAGGCTATATCCTTCCCAGAACTGATTACGCATGTTAAGGCGTATTAATAATGTTCGACTCCTCCTCTTTCAATTTATGTTCTCCTAAGTTATGACACCATGCTAGTATAGAATGCATGCAAGTATACTTTAAAACAAGAAATTATTTGTTTTCTAAAAGTACAACTCTTTAAATCACTTTAAGAATCAGAGACTTTTAGTCCGAAATGTGTTTATAGTTTGTATATCTTATGTGGTTGACATACTTAATTCACTATAAACCGCGCTCTGATACCAATCTGTCACACCCCCAAACCAAGGATGGCGGAAACGTCCGGGGGTGGAGGACTTCATGTATAGCATCATAACCACAATTTTTAATAGTAATTTAAGCAAACACAACCAACATATATATAATTGAAAAAGTTACATCACTTGTATGAATTTCATGTTTCAAAATCAATTACAATATGTTGTCAAAATGTGAAAAGTTTGACGCCTTAACGTCCCATCCTCTAAAGCACTTGATAACCTGATTAGTGTTTTCCTGTGAATACAAGTTGTTTGAAAAGTGTCAACACAAAGGTTGGTGAGTTCATAAGCTTTTATCAATAAACCTAGTAGAAGTATTTCACATGTAAATGTCGCGTTTGTTTCAGAAAAATCCGATATTTCCCTTGAAATCCGAGAAATGTAGCCTTATAACCAAAGACTAGAGTGTATGAGAAATCATCGTTTCTTAGTAAAAATGTTGTGATTAAAATGTTATGGAAAGTAAATTTCTTTTATCAACCTGAGACCTACTTTGGTTTTATGAAACCCCGTAAACTTCATGAATTGTTATCCCCCTAAGTGAGTCGCTATAATCATACTATGACTATGTGAACCTGCCACAACGTTTCTCAGGCGTCGCGAAAATGAAATGACATTTGTCACCCGTAGACCTGCAGGTCCCACTGTAGCTAGCAGCAAGGTGTGGGGTGTCAAACCCAATATAGATCTATATACAAGTATCACGTTCTCCTTCAAGGAGATTCTGATTATAACTACCAGGAATTATATCCCGCACTCGGACGTACGGGGAGAGAGAGAGAGAGAGTCTCACAACATAGGTTAACAAGTTTACGTGAAATGTGTGTGAATATAAATCTTTCTTGTATGGATGTACCCTTTTTGTACGAGTGCGTTGAGTGATGTATCATAAACTATACCTATTATAGTTTATCTAAAATGTATGTAATATGTATGAATTCTTTTATGGAAATGTATTAGTATTGTGAATTTATCAAACTATACTTTTTATAGTCTAAAAATACGTGTTCCAAAATGAATGAATAATATTTGATATTTAATATGAATGTCTTAGTTTCAGTTCATAATGATAATCTAACAAGGAAACACATACAAATACTAAAACTTATGATTATACACTTTGCTCAACATAATACAAAGTGTTATGATATTTACATACTGTTGGCAAAATTTAGTAATTCTGCCCTGTTTTGGAAAAATCATAGAAAAATCATGCGAAGTCGAAAACTAGATCCGTAAATTCTGAGAGTTCACAAAATGTGTCTAGTTTTCTCATAATTTTTATAACAAATTAATATGACCTCTAACTTGGGGGAAAAAGTCCAAAATCACAGACTGGTCCGGATTGTTGTTTGAAATGATAGGCAGTTTTGTAAAAATCACCATAAATTGTAGAAAAATCGTATGGAGATGTGCAAGTAGCCATTTTAAAGCTAAAAACTTGAACCATTTTCACCTTGTACAGTTTTGAAAACAAAAATATTTAAGATGCCCAAAACAGTCCGTGAATGGAGTTGAACTTTTCTGATGAAGGCTGTTAGAAAAATTTAGATATGTTCTTGGTGTTTTAACTTGTATTCCCCCCCTGAAAACTTGAGAAGACATGAAAATGTAGGGGTATGAACTCACCTTGAGTGATTTCAGTAGATGATTGTTGAAGAATGGAAGTGTTTAATTCAAGAACACTTGGAGATGCCTTGAAGATTTTCGAGAATCTAACATCATAGTTAGGGAGTTTGTGTAAGCAACCAAAGATTTGAGTAGAATGAAGTGAAATAGTAATAGGGAGGATGAATTTTTACTTACTAAGTGTGGAAGAACACTTTAAATCAGCCTTGGATCTCGAAAATTTGTGTAGAAGAGTTTGAGAGAAAAAGTGGTGTTTGATACTTAGTGGGATGAGAGAAATGAGAGAAAATGAGGTGTGTGGTTGTTTGTTCCAGCTCAAAAACGTGGGAGTGAGTGAAATTTGAGTGTAAGGGAACATTGAAGTGACATAGGTAAGGTGGGGAGGTATGGCTGGTCATAGAGTGGGTGTGGGGTGGTTGCTTGTGTCATAAGTTAAGGCAAAGTCAACACTCTACCTTAAATAAATCCTCCATTAGATCTTTATTATTTAATTAATGATTTTTATAAAAATATGTTTAAATTATGAATATTTAGAGTTTATTATGTTAAAATAAAATTTCTGGAGAAAATCCCGCTTTAAAATCACGAAAAACGGGCTTAAAATGTTAAAAATATCAAAATGGGCTGAAAATGACAAAAATGCGAAAACTGGCCGAGGTTCGGCCCTCTTATGCTGAACCGAGAGAGAGAGGGAGGCGGAACCGAGAGGAGAGGGGAAGGAGGGAAGGAACCGAGAGCACGAAGAGACAGAGAGGAGAGAAAGGACAAAAACGCGCGAGAGACAGAGACCGAATAGCGAACCGAGAGGCGGAGTTAGCGAACAGAGAGTGGGGCGGACCGAGAGGCACCGAGAGGCACCGATCGCTCGGTCGGTCTCGGTTCTCTTAGCCACCAGAGGCTCGGCCTCTGGTCTCTTAGCCACCAGAGGCTCGGTCTCTGGTCCTAAGAAGCCTCTCATTCCGGTTTCGGTTCCTAAAGCCTATTTTTCTCGTTTTCGCCCCGTTTTAAGCCGTTTTTGACCCGGTTAAGGGCCGGAATGACCCGAACGATTCCAAAAAGTTACGGGAAACTTTTGAGAGAGATTTCTCATACTTGGAGAGATTTGGGAGAGATTTCACATTCTTGAAGAGATTTCTCATACAGAGAGATATTTGAGAGAGGTTTCACATACTTGGAGAGATTTAGGAGAGATTTGACATTCTTGGAGAGATTTCTCATACAGAGAGATATTTGAGAGAGATTTCTCATACAGAGAGATATTTGAGAGAGATTTCTCATACAGAGAGATATTTGAGAGAGATTTCACATACTTGGAGAGATTTAGGAGAGATTTGACATTCTTGGAGAGATTTCTCATACAGAGAGATATTTGAGAGAGATTTCACATACTTGGAGAGATTTAGGAGAGATTTGACATTCTTGGAGAGATTTCTAGTGTGGCATTTGTGAGTGTTTGGTTACGTAATGCGAGTCTCTTAAGCCCGTTAAGTCATGATTAAGGATCCCACACACTCCTAATGAGTATGCAACATGGTTTTCATCAGTTTAATTCATTGATTAGTACTAAGGCTTAGGAAGTTTTTTTTTTTTTTTTTTTTAACACAAAACCTTTCTCCAGTGATGCTTTCCCATTTATATAGAAAGTTATACAATACGAACATAACAAAAACCCTAATACACAAGGTTTAATAGAGTTGACCGGCTTGACTTGATGACTTGACTTGACTCAAGATTGACGATTGTCACACATTTCTTCCATTTCATCATTTTTTTCTGGAATATAAGATACATTCGTTTTACCATTAATATTGGGAACCGGCTATGCAAAAGAGCCTAATCTATAAAGTCTTTTTTTTTTTTGTCATGACCACCAACAACATCATAAAATAGTTTTTCCTCCTCAAATTCAGCACCTTTAGCTTCCAACTCTTCCTGTTTTTTGGTATAGGCTGCTTACAAAATAAAAATAATATAAGTTAAAAGACATCAAAGTTATGAATGACATTATGGATTGGCTACAATATAAAAGTTTAATTGCACTAAAATGAATATTACATTAATTTGTCTATCTTTTTCATTTGTGAAAGTGACTCCATCGTGATTCTTCGTGTATGTATATAGGAACAATTCACTATGGGGTGGATCATGTCCTAATTTCGTCTTCTGCATAAACACCATAAAATGTCAAATATACAAACAAACATGAACACTGATGTACCATGAAAAAAAGTACCAGATCAGAAGCTATCTTCAAATGACTTACGGATCCAATGTTATGGTCGGGTTGCGCTACTCCATCAACGACACCGTTACGCCTATTTTTCTTGTCCTGCTCAGATTTTAGCTTGTATTAATCTTTATTCCATTTTAATTGCTAGGATTTCCAGACTTCATGTGCAATATGAGCTAGTTTAAAGGCATGTTGGTTTCTTTGTGGGCTCCTCATGCTCTAGAGATATTGTCTATAACTTTGTGTCGCTTTACTTACCCTGGCTTACCTCACCAACGAGTCTATTGTTTCATCCCAACAACATTTTTTCTACACATTAACAATATAAACATAAGTTTAAATGTAAATTTTTACGAAAATGTTTTTTTTATCACATATAGTTAACTACCTGGAACTCCTCCCAATATAATTCACATATTTCTTTGCTTACTTTTCCCCAAGTGTACCCTGGTAGATCAACTCTTTGTAAAAAGGACCGACTTATAAAGTGTGCACAAGGGCCTGGTGGCATGATCCTGCAAATAATCATGTGATCGGTTTAGTTTTGAATTCATATGTACGTGTACAGCAAAAGGTTATACATAGAAAAACGTTGTAAGAAATGATTGGTAACTCACGTTTTTTTTTCCAAACATGAACAGTTAAACGTCCATCCAGTACATAATCTTCAGAGGGATTGTTTTTACCTTCTACATTTTACACAATAGATCCATTCATAGGATGTGGTAGTTCCTTTAGTTAAGGAGGAGGTGGTAGTTAATGTTGTTTTGAGGATGATAGTGTTGATGAAGGTTTTGTGGTTATGGTAATAGATATAAATGTTGATCATTTGGTAGTGGATGTCGGTGTTGTGGATGCTTTTGATGACGTAGGTGCTGAAGTTATGGTTGTTGATGTAGGTGTTGAGGATTGTAATGTTCCAGTTGCTGAAGTTTTAAATGTATTTACTGAGGATGGTGTGAATGTTGTAAGTGTTGCCGAGGAAGTGGTAGTCATGGTTGGTGCTAATGATTTAGGTTTAAGTGTTTTGGTGATAGATATTATAGGTGCATTTGATGCGGTTGATGATATTGGGAAGTCGATTTCTTCATCTTGTAATTGTCTACTTATGAATTTTTCAGTTGAAGTCCTGTTGCGGTTCAAAACCTATGGTGCAATGAATTTAGTTGGCTTCACACCTGATACTCCTTTTGGTTTCAAGTTCGACATCTTTCTTGCTTAAAAATAAACAAAAAAACTATAGTTAATATCAATGTATTAAAGATGATAAACTATTGATGAGCAGAGAACAATCAAAGAATAAAAATAAATTATAGATGAAGGCATTACTACGCATGCATACTATTGAATACAATCAAAACCAATGCAGTTGTAATTTAAGATGATAATATACATGAAGATGATAAGAGAATAAGAAATGATGATCACGAGAATAGTAAATTAAATAAAAATAAATTTTAGATGAGTGACAACCTATATCATCAAAGTCAGTGCACAAACGTAATGAACAAAGGTTTCGATCAATTAACCGCTGGATATGATTATAGAAAATGTAAACCCTATTTCTAATCAATTACCTTACCCTAATATGCAACCTTAACATGTGTAGGTTAGAGGGAAAGGAATTGCAAAATATTTTGAAGCTCCACTAATGAAAATGTTGAACTATACAAATTAGCGCTAAATATTTAGTAATTCAAAATTTTTAAAGTAGTCCAGCTTGATAGAAAGAGTATATAAAGTCAACAAAGAAAATAGAGTAACGAGGTTTTCAAAGCATAATTTCAATTAAAAATTATAAATGAGAATTAAACAATAATAAACTATAAATCTTTATGTTGCTATTTTTGAACCAAAATTTATATAAAAAAGATGTATGGGTCATGGGTCAAGTGGTAGTTGCTTATATAGTGTCATGGTAACACCCATGGATGACATATAGGTTAGGGGCTACTTATATGGATCATGGGTCAATGTGGTAGTAGCTTATAATAGTGTCATGGTAATACGCATGGATGATATATGGGCCATTGGCCAATATGGTATAGTGTCATGGTAACACCCATGGATTACATTTGGGTCGTAGGTCCATGTGGTAGTTGGTTATAGTGTGATGGTAACACCCATGGATGACATATGGGTCCTCGGCTGCATATATGGCTCATGGGTGAATATGGTAGTTGCTTAGAATTGTGGCATGGTAATACTCATGGATGACATATGGGTCATTGGTGAATATGGTATAGTGTAACACCTCGAATCCCAGATATCATATTTATTGCTTTAAATATGAATTATTCTTTGGAACTCGATGAGTTGACGGACTCAGACTCGACATGTTGGACGCTCTCAACTCGACGAGTTATTTAGAAAAAACTCGACAAGTTGATGGATGTATATAAAACCCTAATTTTCAGAGTTTTGCACCATATTTAAAGAACACATCACTCATTTGTGGCCTACTTCATCATCCTCTTTGTCCAGAGAAAACCCTAATCGTGCCCTTTCCCCCATTTTGAGTTTGTGGCAGTTTTTAGAGTGTTCTTTGGTGCTTTTCTTGAAGGAGCTTCAGGTTGGTGGTGCAAGGTTGAAGGGAGAAGCATTAGATCTAGGATTTTCAATGTTGTTATAGCTACTTGGAGGTAAAAAGTCGTTATCCTGATCAAACCTTCTTTTAGATCTCTTCTTTTAAAAGTTATGGCCATTATTATCTTATTTCAGGACCATTCTTTGATATGAGCATGTTATGGAGCCATGGTTTCAGATCTGGACACCTCATGGCCTCCATAGACAACATTCTCATGTATTGGCCCTCCTTTATGCCCTAGGTCCCTTGATAAGCCTTATTTGAGTGTTTTGGCCCTCTTGATTCCATGCATGAATATAAAGCTAGCAACTTTACGTGGCATTTCAGTCCTAAAGGACCAGATCTATAGTTTGGGGCTTTGGTTTTGGTTAGAAGTGTCTGAATGCATTAAGGCTAGGCAAAATCAACTAGTTTCTCTTCCAACTCGATGAGTTGGATCGAGTTTTCCCATCTTCTGGATGCTGAGCGAACTCGATGAGTTAATGAAATAAATCGGTGAGTTGGCTAGGGTTTTTCCTGGTCTTCTAAACACCAAAGGAACTCGACGAGTTTCTAGATGCGCTCGTTGAATGGGGTCAACATGGACTGTTGACCTTGACTTTTGACTTTGAATTTGACCATGGTTAACCAAGTTTAACTTTAAGGAGTGTTTTGGGTATTTCGGTATTTTGATGGAATTTGTCTCTTGGTGGTTGTAGGCAGTTGAGTTCGGAGCTGCGATTGAGAGTTAGATTTGTCAACGAGCACTACTTGTAAGGTGATTTTGCCTCTCTGTACTTAAGGGTCGAAGGCACCAAGGCCGACCCTATTGATTGTTATCCTAGTCATTGTATGCTTTTATGCTGTTATGATATGTTAGATCATTATCCTGGTAGATAGGATGTTGCTATGTTGTTATGGTTTGTTAGGTCGGTATTATATAGGATGATGCTACGCTTATTTATTTGTATGATTTGTGCTTGCCTGTTGATTTGTTATGTGGTTATGAGTTATATGTATGTCGACATGTATATGTGTGATTGTGTTGAGGCGGTCCTGCTTCGTACTGAAGGCCAATAGACCCAGGGTAGTCCGGATAGACTATAGTCCTCGTGAGGCGGTCTAGTCAGGACGAAGGAGCAATGAGCGGCCTGGATAGATTGTAGGCCCTGAGAGGTGGTCCAGTCATGCCGAAGGCTCGGGAGCAGTCCAGATAGGTTTTAGGCCTTGCGAGGTGGTCCAGTCAAGCTGAAAGCTTAGTATGCATGTTGTTATTTGTATATGTTATCGATTGGGTGTTGGTACTTCGGGGGAACTCACTAAGCTTTGGGCTTACAGTTTTGGTTTAAGATTTCAGGTACTTCAGATGATCGTGGGAAGGCTAAGGCTTGATTGTGAACCTCCTCATATTTTGTGTTATGATTTCTGGGAATTACTCTAATGAAAAACTATTTTGAAAATAATTTGTAATAAATGGTGTTTTTGGATGTTCGAAAAAGTTTAACACTTTTATGAATTTTATGGATGTTAAAAGTTGGTATCAGAGCTTTGGTTTGAGTGAATTGGAGGAACACTCGCGTGAATCTAGTGTAAGACTAAGGAAAAGATTTTCAAAATGATTATCAAATGGCTTTCAAAATACTAAAGGAGGATGCGATGTGTACGATTAGTCGGAGCTAGTAAGTAGACCCCAAAATACCATACCATTATTTAATATTGTGATATGTTAGAACAACATGCAAGTGATAGGCTATGGGTCTTTAGGAATTGCAAGATAGGATTGCTTGATTATATGATGCTTGATAGCCTATGGGTATCTTTTTATAAATTTAAATCATTATTGTAGTTTCTTAGTGTATGCATCATAGTTGTATATAACTAAGATCTTATAGCTTGGGAATTTTTTGTTCAACCTTATTTCTTGTTCTTGTTTGATGTAGGGCTTATGGTAGGATTGTATATTTGAATATCTATAGGGTCTAGTGTTATGTATGGCTAGGATACACGAGTATTGCAGGGTTGGTGGAAGTTTCATGGATGAGTTGTGTGGGGTCATTTCGCCAATTTTGAGATGTTTATCCTTCCTCTAGGAGTGAGGATTGAGCATCCACCTATGCTTATGTATATTGCTAAGGTGTTGTGATGATCCTTGAGATAAATATCTGTAGGTATGGAAGGTAGTATGGGCCCATACTACTGAAAGCATAGGAACCATACGCATAGCAAGGAAGTCACAACCCCTAGGATCTCGTTGGGAGTTGGTTCCATGTTGTTTATGTGGATTATTTGATATCTCTCCCGTATTTTCAGTATGGTGGATACGAGGCAGTTTCATACCGAATCCGAGTTAGGATCAAGAGCTGGAAGCTAGGATAGATCAGCTTTGATAGAGGATCGTGATACGAAGATCATCCGAGAGGAGTCGGTTGCTATTGCCTGGGTCCAGATTCTGGAGATGTTCGGGTCTATCAAGACTGCGATGATGGAGTTCTTCAATGATTGCTACAAAACCAATAAAGAGATGACTTCTGTTGTAGCCTCCGCAACCGTGGCGGCTACAGGTGTGAGGACAGGTCGGGATTTTCAGTATTCGGACTTCGATAACATGAAGCCCCCAACTTACGATGGAGTACAAGACCCGATCATAGCCATGAGGTGGATATTTGATGTGGATGGATGCTTTTTCACGTGTTCGTGCCCTGCTAACAAGAGGGTTAGGTGCGCTCTGAACCTGTTGAGGTCCGGAGCGAAGGAATGGTGAAGAGTTTTTATTGCATCGTATTCGGAGGAGCAGACAGTTGCGTATCATGGGATCAGTCCAAAAAGTTGTTCCGTGCTTGCTACATTCCTCGGGTTGAGCTCGAGAGGTTGGCTCAAGATTTTTTTGGATCTAAGACAGGGTACAGAGTCGGTGACGGAGATCATCCAGATGTTTATCAAGAGGGCGATGTTTTTCCTGGAGTTGGCTTCCAAGCAGCCTCAGATGACTCATTATCTAAGCATTATCAAGACTGAGATCCGACAATTTATTGCTACCTAACGTTGTGATAATTTACTCGAGTTACAGGAGCCAGCTAAGCAACGTGAGCTAGAGATCGAGCTTCAGTTGAGGGAGCATTGGCAGGCCCGGACGTAGTCGCAGCCAGCACTGAGGGGGTCCAAGACCGCCGATTCTAGGTCTGGAGGTCAGCACGGCCGCACTTGTGGGAAGTACAGGAAGGTTCATTATGGAGCATGTCGCTCTAGTAGTGGGTGCCACAAATGTGGCAAGGAGGGGAATTATGCAAGGGGCTGCCATCAGTCCGCCCTGGTTGCGAGTATAAGGATCTATTACCATTGCGATCAAGTTCGCCAAATGAGGGTCAACTATCCGATGCTCACTGCTAAGCCGACATTGGCTCCCATGCCAACTACTTTGAGGATCACTGACGGGAGTCAGGGTAGAGTAGAGCCCCCGAGGGATCGGGGATGTGTGTTCTAGCTTACTGCCGAGGAAGCCAGGACAACATTAGATGTGGTGGCTGGTATGTTTCTATTCCTTATCTTATTGATTATGTTTATTATATGTTCATATTTATATACCTATGTTAGATATATTTTTAGTGAACTCCTTGCCTTCTCTTGTATTGTTTGACTTGGGGGCGAGTCGGTTATTTGTTTCTCGGTCGTTTAGTAAGGAGTTCGGTTTGCCTTTAGGAGAGCTAGAGTGTTCGTTGTGAGTCTCCATTGCCAACGAACATGGGGTTTATGCTTCATTAGTTTATCGGGATTGCGTTCTAGAGATCTCTGAGGTATCCTTTCCAATTGACCTGATTCCGATTCCCATGGGGATTTTTGTGTTATAGTAGGTATGGACTGGCAGAGTCATTTTGGTGCCATGATCGACTGCGAGGGTCAGCATGTAGAAGTTCGAACCCCAAGTGGGGGAGAACTGGTTATCTATGGTGAAGGCACCAGGTTGAGTTCACGGCTCTGATCAACCGCCAAGGCTTGATAGTATATTCAGCACATGTGTCCGGTTTATTTGGCGTATGTGGTGGATACACGGCTGATGGATTAGGTCTCTGTTTCTGATGTTCTAGTTGTTAGAGATTTCGCTCATGTATTCCCGGAGGAATTACCTGGAGTCCCTCCTGAGCGGCAGGTCAAGTTTAGGATCGACCTTACGCAAGGTACGACTCCTATTTCCAAGGTGTCGTACCAATTAGCACCTCCAAAGATACAGGAGCTGTCATCTCAGTTGCAGGAGCTTCTAGGCAAGCAGTGCATCTGTCTGAACAGTTCTCCATGGGAGCACCGACCCTTTTTTTTCGTAAAGAAGGATGGTTCACAATAGATATGCATTGATTACTAAGAGCTAAACAAGTTGACTGTGAAGAACCGTTATCCCATCCCACGGATAGATGACCTCTTCGATCAGTTACAGGGAGCATCTTAGTTTTCCAAGATAGATCTAAGGTTTGGGTACCATCAAGTCAAGGTGAGGGAGGAGGACGTGGAGAAGACCTTATTTCGGACTCGTTACGGACATTACCAACAGTATTCATGGACCTGATGAATCGGGTATGCAAGTTCATGCTCCATCGTTCAATTATTGTGCTCATCGATGATATATTGGTGTATTCCAAGACCAGAGAGCAGCATGAGGAGCATCTCTGTGAGATTTTGGGAGTTTTGAGGTGAGAACTACTTTATGCCAAGTTCTTAAAGTGTAATTTTTGGTTGCGAGAGGATCACTTCCTAGGACATCTCATTAACCAGGATAGGATTTTTGTCGACTCAGCCAAAATTGAGGCAGTGATGCAATGGGAGGTTCTGAAATCTCCCTCGGTTATCAGGAGTTTTCTAGGTTTGGCAGGGTACTACCAGCGATTTACTCAAGATTTCACCAAAATTGCAGTACCCCTCACTCGTCTGATGAGGAAGGGGGTAAAATTACAGTGGGGCCCTGAGTAGCAGAAACATCTGAGACCCTTCGACAGAGACTTTGCAAGGCTCCAGCTGTGACCCTTTCGGAGGGAGTAAAGGACTTTGTGGTTTATTGTGATGCATCTATCACAGGATTGGGAGCGGTCCTCATGCAGAGAGGACGATTGATAATCTATGTGTTGCGATAGTTGAAGCCACATGAGACGAGATATCCCACACATGATCTTGAGTTGGGAGCGGTAGTGTTTGCCTTCAAAATCTGGAGGCTTTACCTCTACAGGGTCCATTGTACTATCTACACGGACCACAAGAGTTTGAGACACATTATAGACAAGTTGAACCTAAATATGACGCAACGCTGGTGTAACGCCTACACCCCTGGTACGTATTTAAATATTTAATTAACCATTTTTACAACGCAACTCGACGATTTGGAAGCCCCAAACTTGTTGATTAGAGAGAGAGAGAGAGAGAGAGAGAGAGGGACACATGGTTTAAAGTGTACTCATCGAGTTGGGAAGCCCCGACTCGACGAGTAGGACTGCCATAATGAAACCCTAATTCTAAGAGTTTGGCACCCTATTTAAAGAACATAATACCCCTTTGTGGCCTCCCTCATTGTCTCCCATTATCTAGAAAACCCCAATTAGTGAGTTTGAGCTTTGTGTGAGTATGTGAACCATTTTGAGTGTCTTGGTGTGATTTCAAGCTTGTGAGAAGAAGAAGAAGCTAGAGGACACCAAGAGAAGGTTGTAGATCCAGAAGCAACATCACATTTCCATCACTTTCTGTTAATCAAGTCCATGCCTTGGTTATGTGTTTTCTAGATCTTCTTATGGGGGTAGTTAGGGCATTTTGGATTTCATGTTCGAGCCATTCATGAGTGCAAGCATGAGTTGGTGTATCTTCTTCAGATATAGGTCCTTGAGGCACTCCATGGCATAAAGGTGCCAACTTTATGGCCATGGGAGTCCCATACACCTTATGAGTCACCTTTTTGGACCTTTTGAGCTAAAAACCCAATGCATGCACGTAAAGTTGGAAAGTTTACGTAACATTAGGACCTTAGGGGTCCAAATCTATGTTTTGGAGGCAATGAACCCAGCTGGAATGAGCTAAATGGATTTAGATCTTGGGGGACTCGATGAGTCGTTCATGTGACTCAGCGAGTCAGGTCATGGTCCCTCATCCCTTTCTATTTATAAGTGAGCTTGTTGAGTCTAGGAGACGACTCAGCGATCTGGACATAGTTTTGGACTTAGAGGTTGAAGAACTCGACGAGTCCAAGGAATGACTCAACAAGTTGAGACGGATTGTCCCGATTCTAAGTAAGTAGAACTCCAAGAGTCTGTGGAAGACTCGACAAGTCAAATCGTTTAATTGAGACTATGAGTGGATAGAGAACTCGACGATTTGGGGGAATGACTCGGCGAGTTGATCGTGATTTTAGGGTTCTTGGGTAACAGAACGCGACAAGTTGACAGACCAACCCGACGAGTTAAGTCAATTAGAATATTGACTATGACCAGGGGTAAAATGGTCATTTTACACATTTAAAAGTGTCACAACCAAAAAATTTCAACCAAATTTTCACTTTTAATTTCATAACAACAAATGTCATAACATTAATTCTCGAAATCAATCAATAAGTTTTTAAAATAATTTATCAATCCAGGACCACCATTATATCTCTATGCACATGTACAATCATGCCGGAGCCTTCCCGCGATCCTCGGAAGTACAAGAAACACATAACATATAACACGGTAAGCATAAATGCTTAGTGAGCTCCCCAAAATACCACATACGCATACTAGCCACATTTGGCTACAAGACCTTCCGATCATTGTGTCTCAGTGGGATCTTTTAATCCCATAATCCTGGTAGACCTTCCGATCCTACCATACTGACCTTCCGGTCCTAACCCTGTTGACATTCTGGTCCATCCATGCTTGACCTTCCGGTTCAACTCATATAACACATACATATCATATCAAATCATATAACTCATACTAGCACATAAGACCTTCCGGTCACACATAGTTACCATTCCAGGTAAAGTATAGAGAGAAGACTCACCTCGTAACTAGAAGATAACAAACCAGCTCTCGAATCCTGAACTAGCCTTAACGTATCATAATAGAGAAACATCTTAATCATTATCCATTCTTTTATCTTTTTTGCTCCTAAAGCCCTTTTTGTTCTCTTTCTGTCTCTCGGAATTGGGTAAAAGACCATTTTACCCCTTCATGGTCTCAAATGCTCCTTATTGACCCATCCCAGAAGCTAACCGAAGTCTACTTAATTTAATTTGTCCAAGCCGACCTGACTTGCCGAGTACACTCCTGTGACTCGCCGAGTCCAGTCGCATTTGTTCGAGTTTCGTCTTAGAGTCCGCTTAGCCTGTCGAGTTGCCCCTCAACTCAACGAGTTCATACTGGGTCGAAGATATCGGGACAAACCCGCTACGACTAGTCGAGTCATTCAACAGACTCGGCGAGTCCATCCCATCGAATCTCATTCAGCCATTTGTGGTAATATCGGTGGCTCTAACTTATAGATCCAACCTCCTAACATCCAATAATCACGTAAAGGTTCAATCTTTACGTCCATGCATCGGCCATCTAGCTTTATTTGTCAAAATAACCCTCATAATGGTGTTTTAGGCTGAATACTCTTTTGTGACTACATAAAGCTTGAATCATGGGACTCTCTGGACCCCTTAAGGTCCAAATATGTAGTCTAACCCTCAAGGGGATCTCTTATACTCAATATCTTCAACTAAAAAAGGGTAAAGAAACCCTAATTTCATGAGATCTACTAATCATAAGAAAATAGGTACACATTCATACCTTAAATACCAGCCTAGAATGGGATAGAAGTAGATCTGAGCTCCTCTAGTAGATTTAGCTTGAACAATCTTCTCCTTCCTTGCAAGAATGTACCAAGATGATGAAAATGGATGCCTCTTTCACTCTAAGCTCTCTGGATCGATTTGGGGTCTCTCAAGGGCAAGTGTGGCCGTAAATGAAGGCCATAAGAGCCTTTAAATAGGTCACAAACCCGGGCAATTAGGTTTTTCCTCAGCAGCACGGACTCGGCGAGTCAGATACCCTACTCATCGAGTCCATTCATTAAACACGTCACCAAATTGTGACCCCACTCAACGAGTTGAGGCACCAACTCGTCGAGTCCTTCCAAAAATTTTAAATTAAATATTAAGAATAATATACTTAAAAAACCGGATGTTACAATTCTCTCCCACTAGAATCAAATATCTCCCCCGAAGTCCCGCTTCGCAAATAGATCGGGGTACTGCTCCCACATCTCCGACTCTGGCTCCCAAGTCAAATCGGACCCCTTCCATTGTTGCCATTGGACCTGAACCAGGGGCACTTCCTTGTTCCTTAAAACCTTCACCTTCCAATCTGTGATCGTGATCGGTCTCTCGACGTAATTCAGGGTCACATCTACCTGAATGTCCTCTAATGGTACTACTGTCGTCTCATCAGCCACACAGTTCCATAACTGGGAGATGTGGAAGGTGCTATGGATCTGGCTCAACTCCTCAAGTAACTCCAGCTGGTAAGCTACCTTGCCTACCTTGGCGACCCCCCTGAAAGGTAAAATGTATCGTGGCCCCAACTTGCCCCGCTTACTAAACCAGATTACCACTTACCATGGGGAAGTCTTTAGAAGCACAAAATCTCTGACCTGAAACTCAAGCTCAGATCGTCGTCTGTCAGCGTAACTCTTCTGACGACTCTGAGCCATCAGTAACCTCTGTCTGACCTACTGAATCTGCTCAATCATCTTCAACACTATCTCTGTGCCTCCCATAACTCTCAGCCCCACCTCTCCCCAATAGATGGGAGTACGACACCTCCTCCTATACAGGAGCTAAAAGGGGCATACCAATGCTTGAATGATGGTTGTTTTTGTAGAAAAACTCGGCCAGAGGTAAATAAGTCTCCCAACTCCCTCCGAAGTCCATGACACAAGTGCACAACATATACTCGAGTTGAATTGTCTGCTCACTCTATCCGTCTGTCTGCGGGTGGTATGCGGTGCTGAAATGCAACCGTGTGCCTAGCTCCTGATGAAATTTCATCCAAAAACAGGAAGAAAAATGCACGTCTCGATCACAGACAATTGAGACCGACACTCCATGCCTAGACACCTCCTATCTCACATAAATCTCGCCCAGTTTCTCTGCAGAAGAGCCCTCACTAACAGCTAGAAAGTGAGCACTCTTCGTCAAACTGTCCACAATCACCCAGATCACGTCAACTTCATGCGCCGTTATTGGTAACTTAGTGATGAAGTCCATAGAGATCTGCTCCTACTTCCACTGGGGAATCTCCAAAGGCTGCAGTAGACCATGTGGACGTTGGTGATTTGCCTTGACCCGACGGCAGGTCAAGTATCTCTCTACTATGCACACGACATCACTCTTCACATAGGGCCATCAGTAATCCTTATTTAGGTCTTGATACATCTTAGTGGCCCTGAGGTGGATCGAGAATCTCGACCTATGTGCCTCCTACATCAAAATGCCATGAGCTCCACCCTCATAAGGCACCCAAATCCTCCCTCCGAAGTTCAAAAGCCCTCGACTATCAGTCACAAACTCGGGTACCTGCCCAATCACCTGCTCCCTTTTGCGGGTTTCTAGTCTCACTGCCTCTGCCCGGGCCTCTCGAATGGTATCCATCACAGGAGTCATCACTGTCATCCTCATACATACATATCGAATCAGGGCACTGTGTACCCTGAGGCTCAGGGCATCAGCTGCCACATTAGCCTTGCCCGGATGATACAAAATCTTGCAGTCATAATCTTTTACGACATCTAACCACCTCCTCTGGTGCATATTCAGGTTGGGCCGATCCATAAGATACTTCAAGATCTTGTGGTCTATGTATATGGTACACCGAACCCCATACAAATAATGGTGCTAGATCTTGAGGGTGAACACCACCGCCCCCAACTCCAAATTGTGGGTGGGATACCTCGTCTCATGAGGTTTCAGCTGCCTCGAAGCATATGTTATGATGTGCCCTCTCTGCATAAGCAATGCACCCAACCTCGAGATGGATGCATCCCAGTAAACCACAAAATCCTCCATCCCTTCAGAAAGGGCTAACACTGGATCTTCGCACAATCTCTCACAAAGAGTCTCGAGCGAGGTCTACTTCTCGGGACCCCAAACAAAAGCAATGCCCTTCCGAGTTAACTTGGTGAGAGGAATGGCAATCTTGGAGAAATCTCTGATAAATCTCCAATAGTAACCAACCAACCCCAAAAAACTCCTAACCTTGGTGGGGGATCTCGACACTTCCCAATTCATAACAGCCTCAATCTTGGCCAGATCGACCAAAATCCCATCCTGGTTAACGACATGCCCTAAGAAATGAACCTCTCGTTGCTAGAAATCACACTTGGAGAATTTGGCATAAAGCTTCTCCGGTCTCAACACTCCAAGAATCTCACGCAAATGCTCCACGTGTTGCTGCCTGGATCTCAAATACACTAGGATATCATCGATGAACACGATCACCGATCGATCCAGCATAGGTCTGCACACCCGGTTTATGAGATCCATGAACGTTGTCGGTGCATTGGTGAGCCCAAATGGCATCACCACAAACTTGTAATGACCATAATGAGTCCTAAATGCTGTCTTTTGAATATGCTTTTCAAGCACCCTCATCTGATGATATTCAGATCTTAAGTTGATCTTGGAGAACCAAGATGCACCCTGCAACTATTCAAACAGATCATCAATCCTCGAAAGTGGATAACGGTTCTTGACCGTTAGCTTGTTCAACTCCCGATAGTCAATACACATCTGATGAGATCCATCCTTCTTCTTGACAAAAGGAATTGCTGCTCCCCATGGTGAGCTACTCGGCCTAATAAAACGCTTCCCAACAACTCCTGAATTTGTAAGGATAAGTCCTGCATCTCTGGCGGTGCAAGATGATAAGTGACTTTGCGATAGGAACCGCTCCCAGAATCAAATCAATATGGAACTCCACCTGCCTCTCAGGAGGCAGTCCCGACAACTCCTCAGGGAACACATCTGGAAACTTTCTCACTATCGAAACGTTAGAGATGGAACTCGGTCTCTCAGCAGAAACATGAGTATCCACCACATATGTCACAAATCCTCTACAACCCTGCTGTAGACTCTGTCTCGCTCTGGCAACCGAGCAAAATGTTGATCCAGGTTGGGTACCCTCGTTATACACTATAAGCACTCCCCCACTAGGGTCTTGTATCGTCACCATCTGACGCTCGTATTCAATCATAGCTTCGAACCGACTCAGCCAATCCATGCCCACAATAACACAAACATCACCCATCGTGATCGATACTAGATCTATCGGAAACTCCACTCCGAAAATCTCAAGCACACATCCCTAGATCACATCAGTCGCAAACACCGAATGCTCATTGGCTATAGAGACTCTCAGAGGTCGACTCAACACCTCCTGTCGTATATTGATGTGGCGACTAAACGCTATAGATACAAAAGATCGACTCGTACCCGAGTCACATAACACCAAAGCAAGTACAGTATTCACAAGAAAAGTACATACGCATATCACAGTATAAGCATAACATAATTCAAATAACATACGTAAGAGATCAGATAATAGCCACTACATCGGGTACTGCACGAACCTCCTCCATTGTCAACTGAAAGGCTCTCCCGCGAGCCTTTGGACCCTCAGCCTTCACTGGCCGACTCTCTGCAGCTCGTGCAGCGATAGGGGTAGATCCCTACGTTGGTCCCTACATCAACTGTGGGCACCCGACCTTCTGATGGCCAGTCTAATTGCAGTGGAAATAGGCTATCAACCCATTGGGCTAATCCTTGGCTATGTGCCCCTCCTTGCCACACTTATAGCAAGGACCTGCTCGGTAAATCCCCTCATGTCCCTTGCCGCACTTCCTACAATTGCGGCCCTTCTAGCCTCCAGACCTCGAATCAGCGGGCTTTGCCCACTTGGCTGCCGGCTGAGACTGAGTCGGTCGCCTATCCCTCCTTTGAGACTCCTCCTCCTCCCTGGCCCGAGTCTCCAGCTCTATCTTCCTCTTCCGGGCATTCGCCTGAAGCTCAACAAATGTCTGGTATGACAAGTTCACCATGAACTCACGAATGTCTCTCCTCAGTATGCTCAAGTATCGTATCATGTGTGCCTGCTCAAAAGACACGTGATCAGGGCAAAACAGTGCCCTTTCATGAAACATCCTTGTAATCACCGTCACAGACTCAGTCCCCTGCTTGAGGGACAAGAACTCCTGGGCCAACCATTTCCTCTCCACCGGGGGAACGTATACATCTCGAAACATAGTGGTGAATCTCTCCCAAGTCACCTCGCTAAGCTCCACCGAAGTGAAATCGACTGTCACAAAATTCAACCAATCATTCGCTCCCAAGCGAAGCTGGTTCAGCACGAACTGTACCCTCAAATGTTCCAGATAGGAACAAGTATAGAAACATCCCTCAATGTCTGAAATCCACCTCATTGATACAATCGGATCCTGAGTCCCATCAAACTCTAGTGGCTTTGTGTTGCTGAACTCTCAGTACAACAATAAATCACCCCCTATGGCTTGGCAGCAGCAACCACTACGGTGGCTGCAGTAGTACCCGCCTGAGTAACAACATCGTATCGCTCATCAATTATATCAATCAACATGGTCTTAATAGACCCAAACATCTCTGGAATAGCCTTGCGGATTGCTGCGACCACATCCTCGTGAATCATCACACAAATCTCATCATCGCTGGCTTTGCTGCTCTCGGGGTTGTGGCGCGTACCCACCATGATGTCTCTGAAATACAACATAAAATAGTCAGAGACTTGATCTCTCGCACATACTTTCTCCTTAGTACCCTCAGGATTCTTTCTTGGAATTCTCACCGTCCCACTGTTTTTAGTAGTACGGGCTCAATACTACCTTCCACACCGTATATGTGTTCACCCCAAGTCCTCCATCTAGAATCCTAACTCACAAGCACTCCACCTCTTCCAAACATCGACTGCTCTTATAGAAGACCTACCATATGCTCGTTCCTACTACCTACATGCACTCAAATCATAGGTATCAATCCCCTAGACTAAGGTATCACAAATCAGGCCACTCTAGTCCTAAATCCTTAAATACCTAGCCTACTCTCTAGCATGCATAACATATCTCATAACAACTTATAACACACAAAGTAAGGGTATTTTGGGAAATCACAATTCGGGCGCTAGTTGATTGTACACATTGCTCATTTTCTTGAAATCTCTTACTCATTTTTAGTAAAATTGTTTCTTTATGAAAACTTTTCCTAATACCCAGTTTGAGTCCGAACATACCGGAAGGTGTATCCGAATCTCTCAAACCAAGGCTCTGATACCAACTTGTCACAACCAAAAAATTTCAACCAAATTTTCACTTTTAATTTCATTAAAAAGAATGTGATAACATTAATTCTCAAAATTAATCAATAAGTTTTCAAAACAATTTATCAATCCAAAACCACCTTTCTATCTCTATGCAGGTGTACAATCATGTCGGAGCCCCGCGATCCTCAGAAGTACTTGAAACACATAACATATAACACGCTAAGCATAAATGTTTAGTGAGTTCCCCAAAATACCACATACACATACTAGCCACCTTAGGCTACAAGACCTTCCAATCATTGTGTCTTAGTGGGATCTCCCGATCCCATAATCCTGGTAGACCTTCCAGTCCTACCATATTGACCTTCCGGTCCTAACCTTGTTGACCTTCTGATCCAACCCTGCTTGACCTTCCGGTACAACTCATACATCATATACATATCATATCAAATCATATAACTCATACAAGCAGATAAGACATTCGCGGTTACACATTGTTACCATTTCAGGTAAAGTATAGTGAGAAGACTCACCTCGTAAATAGAAGATAACACACAAGCTCTTGGAATCTTGAACTACCCTTAACCTAACATAATAGACAAACATCTTAATCATTATCCATACTTTTATCCTTTTTACTAGGAGTATAGTGAGAAGACTCACCTCGTAAATAGAAGATAAGATTCATACATCATATACATATCATATCAAATCATATAACTCATACAAGCAGATAAGACATTCGCGGTTACACATAATGGTGTAAATGCACCAAGATGATGAAAATGGATCCCTTTTCACTCTAAGATCTCTGGATCGATTTTGGGTATCTCAAGGGGAAGTGTGGCCGCAAATGAAGGCCATAAGAGCCTTTAAATAGGTCATAAACCCAGACAATTAAGGTTTTCCTCAGCAGCCCGGACTCGGCGAGTCAGATACCCGACTCATCGAGTCCATTCGTTAAACACATCACAAAGTCACGACCCCACTCGACAAGTTGAGGCACCAACTCATCGAGTCCCTCCAAAATTCTTAAATTAAATATTAAGAATAATATACCTGGAAAACCAGATGTTACAAAAAGATTATCATATATTAAGTAAGTGTTTTGCGCTGATGATAGTTGGGGAGTCGTTGGACCAGTCATCAAAGATTCCTCACACAAGTTTTCAGCAGACAACTTGAGAAGGGAGTTTTCCTCCAGTAGGAACGGGTCAAAGGCACCAATGCCATCCCGTTTATGTATGTTTTCGTATGCCAGGCTTAGGTCGGATGTCGGGGTTAGCCCGATGTACTTTATATGTACGTGTTCCAGACTTAGGTCCGATGCCAATGTTAGCTCGGTGTAGTTTATATGTATATGTTCCAGAATTAGGTGCAATGTATGGGTTAGCTTGATGTAATTTATATTTATGTGTTCTGGACTTAGGTTTGATTCCAGGGTTAGCCCAATGTTGTTTATAAATCTGTGTGTTCCAGACTTCGGTCCGATTCTGGGGAAAGCCCGAGGAAGGTCTTTATGCTTGATGTCTTTGTGATTCTTGCACATATTATTATGTGTTTCGCACCTCTGTCTGATGCTAGGGCAAGCCCGAGGAAGGTTTATATAGATGTTTATGTTATGTGTTATATTACATTTTTTGATATGTTATATGTATACCGGACTTTGGTCCGATGCCAGGCGGGGCCTGATGCCTAGCGGGGCACGATGCCGGACTTCAGTCCGATGCCGGGTGGGGCCTAATGCTGGATTCATCCGATGTCGGGTGGGGCCCGATGTAGTGAGAATGCCCAATGTATGCTATTATGTGTATGATATGTGTAAGTCTGGGGAGACTCACTAAGCTTCGTGCTTATAGTTTTCAGTTTTGGTTTCAGGTACTTCCGGTAGCAAGGGGAAGAGCTCGGGATGACTGCATGGCACACACCACCATTTTTAGCCTGGGATGTTTAGACTCTGATATTTGACAAATGTTTTGATAAAGTATTTTGGATATGATGTTTGAGATACATGACTTGTGTTTTTATTATGTGTTTAATGAATTATGGGTTTTTCATAAGTGATTAAAACGAAATTTTTTTAGACTGTATTTCTGGGATGTTACAAGTTGGTATTAGAGCCTTGGTTTGAGGGATTCGGGCACACTCTCGAGTGTGTCCGAACTCAAACTAAGGACTTAGGTGTTGTTTGTTTTTTTGAAGTCAAAATATCTGCAGTCTGCGGACCACATCTGCAAGCCTCTGCGGTAGAAGAGGTGGACCAAATGTCTGCAGTCTGCAATAAGAAGACTGTTTGTTTTTAATGTATGCGGGCTGTTAAAATAAATTGAATTTTTAAACTTAATTTCATGTCATAAACATTAAAAATATATTTTTAACAAAAAAAAAAGAAAGAAAGAAAAAATAAATTGCATGGTAGCCCATGTTTTTTTTTGTTCGTTTAGGTTAAAATGAGGTCTGAAGACCTTTGAAGACAGTGGCCCATGTCTGTGCTAGGAAGACCTTGCGCAGACGTTTTTTGATCTGCGCACTTCCAAAAAACAAAAAATCTGCGATGGCATATGTATGCGCGTTGTCTGCACGGGGCAGACAAAAGTGGGTGCGCAGATCTTCACACAAAAACAATCAGCCCCTTAGTATAAAAATTATCGAAAGGAAATCAGTTTTATAAAAAAGAATTTAGAAAAGAGAAAAGAATTTGAAAACTTAAAAGAACTTTGAAAGAGAAAAGGGTACGGTGCATGCAATAAGCCGAGCTCAAGTAAGTACTCCCATATTACCCATACAAGTTTATGTTATGATATGTGTATCAGCTTTATAAGAACTGCATGTTAGATTAGGATTAAGGATCTAGGTTCCTTATGTTCCTATTATATATGTATCAACTTTATGAGAACTGCATGCTAGATTAGGAGTAAGGATCTATGAAGGATTCCTTATGTGCCTGTTATATGTGTATCAGCTTTATGAACTGCATGCGAGTACAAATTAGTCAGTATGATGGCCTGATTAGTATATGCTTGATTATGTTTACTCAATGCTTGAATGCTACTTGCTTTTTGCTTTTAGGAGTTCTAGTTGTCTTTTACTAATTAGACACAAATATGTTAAGTTACATATTGCGAGGAATAAATAATTTCAGAAGGTTAGGTCTAACTCTATTTCACAGCTCTTGTTTGAGTCCAACCATTGTAGGGTAGGATCTCTCATTCGAAGAACTATCTAGTCTAAGTGATATGTAATGGTATTCGTGAGCTAGTTAGGGTGAGATAGTAGGGACATCTTATACATCTCATCGCAGAGAGTGGGATGGTGGTTACTCTAGGGCAAGCCTAGGATGAGATTAGCAGTGAGTAGTAGTAGTAGAAGGGACTTGGTGGAGTAAAGGAAGTTCTTGAGGAATGTATGGATAAATGTTGAAGGTAGTATGGTCCCGTACTATTGAAAGCAGAGGATCCATACTCGAATCAAGGAAGGCTAAGACGAACCCAGGGAACTGATAGTGTGTGAGATCCCTTGAGTTATGATTAGTATTCTGATGTTTATTATGATGTTTTTTTTTTTCAGAATGGTGGTTTTATACACTAGACCAGTTGGCAGTTTAGGTTCCGGTGAGGGATCAGGCTCAGGCTCAGAAGCCGTGAAGCTAGACGACCAGGCTAGGGAGTTCATTTCCTCTGAGATCACGCACAGTATCCTGGATCAGACTCCTATGATCTTTTGCACGATCATGGATGGCATTTTATAGCTTTTGGATGAGAGGTTGAGTGCTTTCCGCACCGAGGTGGCGGCCATGATAGGGTTTCACACACTGAATTTCAGGGAGTTCAACTACCATGGGGATTGGGACCCTATTGTGAGTACTAGATGGTTGGCGGACATCGCCATCGCATTCCGCACCAGCAGATGTCCCGAGGGGGACAAGCCCCAACTTGCATCCTATCTCCTGAAGGACAGGGCACGCGACTGGTGAGAGGAGGTCGGGAATGCCATTGGTGATGATGCAACTCTTGATTCCATGAATGGGAGTGACTTTACAGTCAGGTTCAGGGTCGAGTTTGCACATGTGATAAAGGTGCAACAACTTTCTAGGGAGTTCCAGGATCTCCAGTAGACAACTACGATTGTGACTGAGATCACCGCGATGTTCAGGGAGAGGGATCTTCTCGTTCCGTAGTACATGGTGGACGAGAAGATGAAAAAGGCCCGATATCATGAGCTGTTGCGAAGTGATATCTACCAGTTTGTGAGCAGCTCCAACTACAAGACGTTGGAGGATACGATCACTAGGGCTCGAGAGATGGAGTTTGATTTAGAGATGGAGAGGAAGAGGAAACCCGAGGGGGTTCAGATGGGGAGTGTGGGCAAGAATCCCAAGGTGTTAGATCACAGACCTAGGAGTCAGCAGGGCCACAGACGTTATGGCAAATGCGGCAGGATGCACGATGGGGCGTGCAAGGTAGGGATTTCAGGCTGCTTTAAGTGTGGTCGAACTAGGCATATGAGCAGAGATTCTACAGCTACCACCACAACCATGAAAGCATCAGACCCGATTTTCATTCAGTGTAATCAGAGGTGACACAAGCGTTCCTAGTGCCCAAGTTTAGTAGCAGCATGGCAGGTGGTAGCACCCGCCACTAAAACGGTGAGGATTACAGATGGCCATCAGAGCCTAGGGGAGGTGCCTGTGGCGAAGAGCAGGGATTTTCAGTTGACAGCCAAGGAGGTACCAACATCTCCCGACGTGGTAACGGGTATGTATCTTTCCTTTATATCTTTATTAATATTGATTAATTCTTATGTTTATGTGTTTTGTTATAGGATCGTTCTTAGTGAACGGTATAACAGCTCTGGTACTATTTGATTCAGGTGCCACCCAATCTTTTTTGTCGCTCGCACTCAACAAGCGATTCTCAGGGGCTCCTGGGGAGTTGGATTGCCCATTTAATGTACAGATAGTTGATGATAGGACTGTCAGGGTTGCGAAAGTTCACCGAGGATGTACACTGTAGTTGTTTGATGAGCAGTTTTCTGTAGATCTAGTCCCTAATCCCTTCATAGGGAATAAGGTTATAGTCAGTATGGATTGGTTGAGCCCCAATAGGGTAGTGATTGACTATGAGTTGCAGCTAGTGAGGGTTCACACTCCTAGTGGGGGAGGGCTAGTGATATAGTGCGAGAGGCCGCAAGGTAGAGTAACCCTATGTTCTGCAGTGAGGGCGAGGCACTATCTTCAACAGGGTTACGCAGGTTACATCACCTATGTCATGGATACCTAGGATAAGGGTTAGATGGAATTTTATGATGTACTGGTAGTGCGAGAGTACCTGGACGTATTCCCATAGGATATACCCGGTGTACCCCCGGAGAGGCAGGTTGAGTTTAGGAGTGACGTAGTCCTTGGTGCAGCTCCAATAGCCAAGGCACGATATCGTTTGTCTCCTTCCGAGATGCAGCAGTTATCTACATAGTTGCAGGAGCTACTAGACAAGGGATTTATTAGGTTGAGCAGTTCGCCATGGGGAGCCCCAATCTTGTTTATGAGGAAGAAGGATGGGTCACATCACATGTGTATAGGATACCGAAAGATGAATAAGGTAACAGTTAGGAACTGTTATCCACTCTCGAGGATCGATGATTTGTTTGACCAGCTACAGGGAGCATCTTGGTTCTCCAAGATTGATCGACGGTCGGGTTATCACCAGAAGCGAGTCAGTGATGAGGATGTGCAGAAGAAGACTTTTAGGACTTGCTATGGACACTATGGGTTTGTGGTGATGCCATTTGGGCTCACCAATGCTCGACCCGTGTTCATGGACCTCATGAACCGCATTTGCAGAACGATGCTAGATCGGTCTATGATAGTCTTCATCGATGATATACTGGTCTATTCCAAGACTTAGGGGCAACATAAGGAGCGCCTGAGGGAGGTGCTGGAGACACTGAGGAGGGAGAGACTTTTTGTTCGCACGAGGTGTGATTTCTTGGGAACCTTGCCAACCAGAAGAGTATTCTGGTCGATCAGGCTAAGATAGAGGTCGTGATGCAGTGGGAGGTTCCAAGGTCTCCAACTAAGATTAGGAGTTTCATGGGTCTAGCGGGTTATTACCTAAAATTTATTTGCAATTCCTTTGACCCGATTGACCAAGAAGTTAGTGACCTTTCGCTGGGGGCTTGAGCAGCAGGCAACCTTCGAGACTCGTAGGCAGCGATTGTGCGAGACATCGATTCCCTGCGAGAGGGTGTAGATGATTTCGTGGTTTACTGTGACACTTTGATCACGGGCATGGGTACAATATTGATGCACCAGGGTCACGTGATAGCTTAATCTTCGAGGCAGTTGAAGCCTCATGAGTTAAGGTCTCCAACTAAGATTAGGAGTTTCATGGATCAGCAGAATCTAAATAAGAGGCAGTGTCGGTAGTTAGATGTAGTGAAGAACTACGATTGTGAGATCCTATACCATCCCGGCAAGGCCAACGTGGTGGATGATGCCCTGAGCTACAAGGCAGTAGCGGCCCTGATTTGTGACATCTGTCTGAGGATGATAGTGATTACTCCATTGTTGGAGCAGATCCAAGAAACACAGCTTAAGGGCATGAAGGAAGAGCGTCGGAAGTGAGATCGGATTATAGGCCAAGTGGCCTCCTTCGAGTATGATAGCCGTGGACTGTTGACCTTGCATGACAGGGTTTGGGTACCGTATTGGGGTAAAGTATGATAGATATTGATGGACGAGGCCCATAAGTCTAGGTTCTCCATCCATCTTGGGGCAATAAAGATGTATAGAGATCTTCGACCCAATTACTAGTGGCCCTGCATGAAGTTGGATGTAGCGTAGTATGTAGAGAGATGCCTGACCTGCAAGAAGGTGAAGGCAGAGAATTAGATCCCTCACGGAAAGATGCAGCTGCTAGACATCCCCGTGTAAAAGTGGGAGGACATTACTATGGATTTCATCACTAGGCTTCCCAGGACCACACGGGGAGTTGATTCGATTTGGGTCATCATGGATCAATTGACCAATAGTGCCCATTTTATCTCGATCCAAGAGAGCATATATGCCGAGAAGATAGCCGAGATTTATGTGTCTGAGATAATATCACGACATGGATTTCCTGTCTCGGTAGTGTCAGATCGAGATGTTCATTTCAGTTCTCGATTCTGGAAGCGGTTCCATGACAAGATGGGTACTCGTCTCCACTTCAGCACCACTTTCCACCCCAGACAGATGGACAGAGCGAGAGGATGATTCAAACTCTCGAGGACATGCTTTGTTCATGTGTTTTGGAATTCGGTGGCATTTGGGATACATATCTTCTGTTAGCAGAATTTTTGTATAACAACATCTACCACGCCAATATAGACCGACTCCCCTTAGAGATACTCCACAGGAGGAAGTCTAGGAACCAAACCTTTTGGGTAGATGTCGGCTAGAGGGTCATCGGGAGTACTGAGGTAGTACTCAAGACTACAAAGCGGATCCAACAAGTCCGAAGTAGGCTCCAGACTGCACAAAGTCGATGGAAGAGCTATGCCGACAAGCGACGATTAGACTTGGAGTTTCAGGTGAATAATATGGTTCTCTTGAAGGTGGCACCTTGGAAATGTGTCATTCAGTTCAGGAAACGGGGCAAGTTGGCTCCCAGGTACATCGTTCCGCTTAGGGTTATGGCCCGAGTGGGCAGTGTTGCTTACCGATTAGATCTTCTAGCAGAGCTCAGCCAGATCCACAGCACCTTCCATGTTTCTCAGTTCCAGAGGTGCTTAGTGGATGACTCAGCAGTGGTACCCTTAGTGGATATTTAGGTTGATGACAACCTAAATTACATCGAGAGACCGATAGCTATTATTAACAAGAAGACTAAGAAGCTAAGGAACAAGAGGGTTGAGATAGTAAAGGTGGAGTGGCAGCATCACAAGGGCTCTGTGTGGACTTGGGAGCCCGATGACGAAATGAGGGAGCACAACCTAGAGTTATTTGAGATAGCAGACATTGAGGACGATGTTTAAGAAAAGTGGGGGAGAGTTGTAACCCCTAGATCCCTGGTACATATTTAAATATTTAATTAATCATTTTCACAAGACAACTTGACGAGCTGGTAGCCCCAAACTCGTGGAATAGAGACAGAGAGGGACATGTAGTTTAAAGTCTACTCGACGAGTTAGGAAGCCCTGACGCGATGAGTAGGACTGCCAAAATGAAACCCTAGTTCTAAGGGTTTGGCACCCTATTTAAAGAACATAACACCCCTTTGTGGCCTCCCTCATCGTCTCCTATTGTCCAGAAAACCCTAATCAGTGAGTTTGAGCTTTGTGTGAGTGTGTGAACCATTTTTAGTGTTTTGGTGCGATTTGAACCTTGTAGGAAGAAGAAGAAGCTAAAGGACCCTAAGAGAAGGTTGTAGATCCAGAAGGAACATCACATTTCCTTCACTTTCCAGTAATCAAGTCCATACCTTGCATATGTGTTTTCTAGATCTTCTTATGGGGGTAGTTTGGGCATTTTAGAGCTCATGTTGGAACCATTCTAGAGTGCAAGCATGAGTTGGTGTATCTGCTGTAGATCTAGGCCCTTGAGGGACTCCATGGCATAAAGGTGCCAACTTTATGGCCATGGGAGTCTCATACACCTTATAAGTCACCTTTTTGGACCTTTTGAGCTAAAAACCCCATGCATGCACGTAAAGTTGGAAACTTTATGCGACATAAGGAGCTGAGGGTCCAGATCTATGTTTTGGTGGAAAGGAACCCAGTTGGAATCAAGTGAATGGATTAAGATCTTGTGGGACTCGATGAGTCGTTCATGTGACTCGGCGAGTCGGGACACGGTTCCCAATCCCTTTCTGTTAAAGAGTGAATTCGTTGAGTCTAGGAGATGACTCAGCAAGCTGGACATAGTTTTGGACTTGGAGATTAAAGAACACGACGGGTCCAAGGAAGGACTCGACAAGTTGAGACGAGTTGTCCCAATTATGAGTAAGCAGAACTCGATGAGTATGAGGATGACTCGATGAGTTAACACGTTTAATTGCGACCATGAGTGGCCAGAGAACTCGGTGAGTCGACGTAATGACTTAGCGATTTGGATCATGATTTTTGGGTTCTTGAGTAACAAAACTTGGCGATTTGATAGACTAACCCGACGAGTTGAGTGAATCAGAATGTTGACTATGACCGGGAGTAAAATGGTCATTTTACCCTGTAAAAGATTATCAGATTTTGACTAAGTGTTTTTTTTGTTGACGATAGCTTGAGAGGTGAGTTTCTCTCTAGTAAGAACGTGTCGAAGGCACCAATATAGGCCCGTTTAAGTATTTTAGCATATGCCGAACATAGGTCTGATATCGGGGTTAGCCTGATGTAGTTTATATTTATATGTTCCAGACTTAGGTTCGATGCCTGGGTTAGCCCGATGTTGTTTATATGTCTATGTTCTGGAATTAGGTCCGATGTTGGGGTTAGCCCGATGTAGTTTATGTCTGTGTGTTTGGTACTTCGGTTTGGTGTCGGGGAAAGCCCGAGGAAGATCTTTATGCATGATGTCTTTGTGATTCTCGCATATATTGTTATGTTTTCCAGATCTCGGTCTGATACCGGGGAAAGCCTGAGGAAGGTTTAGATAGATGTTTATGTTATGTGTTATATTACATGTTTGTTGATATGTTATATGTATATCGGACTTCGGTCTGATGCAAGGTGGGGCCCGATGTCAGGTGTGGCCCGATGTCACGCGGAGCCCGATGCGGGATTTGTCCGATGTTGGACGGGGCCTGATGTCGGATTTTTCCGATGCCAAGTGGGGCCCGATGTAGTGGGCAAGGCCCAATGTATGTTATTATGGTATTGTATGTGGTAGTTTGGGGAGACTCACTAAGCTTCATGCTTACAGTTTTTAGTTTTGGTTTAAGGTACTTCTGGTAGTAAGGGGAATAGCTCGGGATGACAACATGGCACACACCACAGTTTTTAGCATGGGATGTTTTTCAATCTGATATTTAACATGTTTTGATACAATATTTCTGATGTGTTGTTTGAGATAAATGATTTTGTGTTTCTATTATGTGTTTGATGAATATTGGGTTTTTCTTAAGTGATTAAAAAAAATTGGACTGTTTTTTAGGATGTTACAGCAGGTGGCTTGACGTACTCAAGGATTATAACTATGATATCCTTTACCTTCCGGGTAAAGCGAATGTGATGGTGGACGCCCTGAACCACAAGTCAGCTGGTCCTTTTGCTCCGACATCATGCGTGAGGATTTCCATCGACTCTCCACTAGTGGGATTGATCAAAGAGACTCAGTCCAAGGGATCACGAGCGGAAAATTGGAAAATTGAGAAGATCAGGGGTGAGATCACTCGATTTTTTCGGGATAATCATGGGTTGTTGATCTACTGTGGTTGAGTGTGGGTTCCGGTGTCTGGACAAATTAGATAGATTGTATTAGAGGAGGCTCACAAGTCTCGCTTCTATATTCACCTAGGAGCCACCAAGATGTATCAGGATTTGAGGTTGAGTTACTGGTGGCTGTGCATGAAAAGAGAGATCGCCTGGTATGTCGAGAGGTGCTTGAACGGTAGGATGGTCAAGGCCGAGGATTAGAGGCTACATGGCAAGCTGCAGCCTCTGAGGTTTCCATGTGTAAATGGGAGCAGATCACGATGGATTTTATCATCAAGCTGCCAAAGACAACGAGGGGTTTTGATGCTATATGCGTCATCGTGGATCAATTGACCAAGAGTGCCCATTTTTTTGTGATCCAGGAGACTTTGTCGGCCGAGAAATTGGCCGATGTGTATATCCATAAGACCATTGCTAGCCACGGGGTGTCGGTCTCTATTGTCTCAAACTATGATGTTCGATCCACCTCTCGTTTCTGGCAGAAGTTCCATGAGGAACTAAGCACGAAACTGCATTTTAGCACCGCTTACTCTCCGTAGACAGACGACCATAGCAAGCGGACCATTCAGACCCTCGAGGATATGTTGAGGGTCCGCATCATTGATTTTGGTGGGAGTTGGGACTCCTACCTACGACTTACAAAGTTCTGCTACAACAACAACTTTCATTCCAGCATTGGTGCCCCACCTTTTGAGTTGTTGTATGGGCAAAGATATCGTACCCCAGTCTGTTGGGGCGAGGTTGGTCATAGGGTCATATAACAGATCGAGGTGAATCTGCAGACTATAGAGCAGATTCAACAAACCAGGCAGCAATTGCAAACTGCTTAGAGTTGGCAGAAAAGTTACGCTGACCAGCACCGATCCAAGTTGGAGTTTCAAGTCGGTGATATGGTGTTGTTGAAGGTCTAACCCTAGAAGGGTGTGATTTGCTTCAGGAAGAGGGGAAACTTGGGTCCTCCATATATTGGGCCGTTTTGGATTATTGCCTGGGTTGTCAAGGTGGCATATAGACTGGACCCTCCGGAGGAGCTCCACTAGATTCATAGCACTTTCCACGTGGCAGCATTGGAGGGGATCCAAGTGGACTTAGGAGCCGGAGGCTGAGATGTAGGAGCATTATTTGGATCTCTTCACCGCAGCAGGCTTCGAGGACGAAGCCTAGTTCAAGTGGGGAGAGTTGTAACATCTCGAATCTTAGGTATGAGATTTATTTCTTTAAAGACAAATTATTCTTTGGAACTCGACTAGTTGATGGACTCAGACTCGACGTGTTGGAAGCTCTCAACTCGACGAGTTTTTTAGAAAAAAAACTCGACGAGTTAACGGTTCTTTATGAAACCCTAATTTTTAGGGTTTTGCAACCTATTTAAAGAGCTTATGACTCATTTGTGGCCTCCTTCATCGTCCCCTCGGTACATAGAAAACCCTAATCACGCCCTTTCCCCATTTTGAGTGTATGAAAGTTTTTACTGTTCTTTGGTGCTTTTCTTGAAGGATTTTGAGGTTGGTGGTGCAAGGTTGAAGGGAGAAGCTTTAGATTCGGGATTTTCAGTGTTGTTGTAGCTACTTAGAGGTATAAATTCGTTATCCAATTCATCCCTTATTCTAGATCTCTTCTTTTGAAAGCTATGGCTATTATTAGCTTGTTTTGGGACCATTCTTGGATTTGAGCATGTTATGGAGCCATGGTTTTAGATCTGGACACCTCATGGCCTCCATAGACTTATAGTTTCCAACTTATCAAGTCTTGACCCTCCTTCATGCCCTAGGTCCCTTGATAAGCCTTATTTGAGTGTTTTGGCCCTCTTGATGCCAAGCATGAATGTAAATCTAGCAACTTTACGTGGTATTTCAGTCCTAAGGGACCATATATATAGTTTGGGGCTTTGGTTTTTCTTAGAAGTGTCTGAATGCATTAAGGTTATGAATATTCGATGAGTTGCTCTTCCAACTCGACGAGTTGGATCTATTTTTCCTGTCTTTTGCATGCTGAGCGAACTCAGAGAGTTGATGAAATAACTTGGCGAGTTAGCTAGGGTTTTTCCTGGTTTTCTGAACATTGAATAAACTCGACGAGTTCCTAGTTGCACTCGACGAGTTGGGTCAACATGGACTGTTGACCTTGATTATTGACTTTGACTAGTTTAACTTTAAGGGGTATTTTGGGATTTTAATGGAATTAGTCTCTTGGTGGTTGTAGGTACTTGAGTTCGAAGCTGTAACTTAGAGTTGGATTTTTCAGCCAGCACTACTTGTTAGTTGAGTTTTCCTCACTATACTTAAGGGTCGAAGGCACCAAGGCTGGCCCTCTGGATTGTTATCCTGGCCATTGTATACTTGTATGTGTTTCTGATTTGTTAGATTGGTATCCTAGTAGATAGGATGTTGCTATGTTGTTATGATCTGTTAGATCGATAGTCTGGTAGATAAGATGATGATATGCTTATTGATCTGTATGTTCTATGCTTTCCTATTGATTTATTATTTTTTTATGAGTTATGTATATGTCGACATGTGTATTTGTGGCCGGGTTGAGGCAGTCCTGCTTCGTGCTGAAGGCCAACAGACTGAGGGCGGTCCGGATAGACTGTAGGCCCAACGAGGTTGTCCAGTCAGGCCGAAGGCCCGACGAGCAGTCTGGATAGCGTGTAGGCCTTTCCAGGCGGTCTAGTCATGTCGAAGGCTTTGGAGCAGTCCAGATAGATTGTAAGCCCTCGAGGCGGTCCAGTCAGGTTGAAGTCTTAGTGTGCGTACTGTTGTTTGTATATGTTATATTTTGGGTGTTGGTACTTTGGGGAAATCACTAAGCTTTGGGCTTACAGTTTTGGTTTATGGTTTTAGGTACTTCAGATGATTGTGGGAAGGCAAAGGCTTGATCATGCACCTCCTCATATTTTGTGTTATGATTTCTAGGAAATACTCTGATGACAAGCTATTTTGAAAATAATTTGTAATAAATGGTGTTTTTAGATGTTTGAAAAAGTTTAAAATTTTTATGAATTTTATAGATGTTACATATAATGTCATGGTAACACCCATGGATGACATTTGGGCCATAGGTCCATGTGGTAGTTGGTTAAAGTGTGATAGTAAAACACATGTATGACATATGGGTCATAGGCTTCTTATATTCCTCATGGATCAATCTGGTAGTAGCTTATAATAGTGTCATGGTAATACTCCTGGATGACATATGGGTCATTGGTCAATATGGTATAATGTCTTGGTAACACCCGTGGATGACATTTGGGTCGTAGGTCCATGTGGTAGTTGGCTATAGTGTGATGGTAAGAATGACATATAGGTCAAGTTGGATTAGGTTTCTAAGCCTATACCTATAATTGGTATGTACTTGAACTGATAGCAGCACAACCCTTTTTGGTTGCCTTCACTCTAGCAACTTGACATGATGACTTTTGGAGAGAGAAGTTGAATTTATTATTTGGAATAATAATTTTATATAAATGATTTATTAATATCTATTGAAAATAATATATTAATTGGAAATCATGTTGGTCAATTAATATTTAATCTGAAATTACTTTGGAATTAGTTTTGGTATTAAAGGAATTAATTAAAAGTATAAGGGGATGTTTTACAATTTATTGATAGTTGTGAAATTGGGCTAATCGACTCCATGGAAGGAGTGGACGAAAATTATAGGGAGGCACTATAAGTTTTTGTACAAGGCCTTTTGAATGGAAGTCTATGGGTTGCTTAAGCTTTAAGCTGGAAATTAGGGTTTCCTCCAGCATACCTTAGCTTTGGCTCTAAGCAACCAACAACTATATAAATCCCCAACCCCTTAAAATTTCGGCTAAATACTTCCTTACCCTAGTAGAGCCAAAATTCTAGTGCTATCTCCTCCTCTTGCAAAGAGTTTTTGTAAGCCATTAGAGGTGTCACATTTGAGGCACTTGCTGTCAAGAGTTCAAGATCATTAAGGTTACATTGTTATTACAACATAACTATAAAGGTATGCATCTAAATCCTAGTTTCGTATAGATTTCAAAATTTGTATTTGCTTCCTTGGGTTTACCTTTTGTATTCAAGTTTGCATGTTGAACTAGTGAAAACCTAGATCCAAAGCATTAGGGTTGCATGAACACATAAGATTTGTTGTTATGCTCAAAACCCAACAGTGGTATCATAACCTAGGATTAGTTTTTTGTTGAATATGATGCAATTATGAATTGTCGAAAGGAAAAGGGAACATAATCGTCATTCTGTTCATTGAACTCGACGAGTGCATTGCCCATAATCAACGAGTTGCACTGTCAGATCCCAAATTTTCGGCTTTGAAAAATCTTTCATGGATTGATTTGGATAATTACCTTAAATTCATTTAATGGGTTAAAAAGGGAAAATTTAATCAATAATCTTATATCCTTATCTTGAATTCATGATTAAGTTAAAATTTGGGATAAATATAAAATTAATTTGTTAATTTATTTATTAAAAATTTAACCTAGTATTTTTGAAAACTTTAAAAAAATACACCCTTTGGTTTTATAATTTAAAATTTAATTAAATAGTTTAATTTTGAAATCTTAAATTTTAGAACCCTAGTATTTTAAAAGTTTAAAATACGCCCTTATATATATATATATATATATATATATATATATATATATATATATATATATATATATATATATATATATATATATATTGTAAAATTAAAAGTTACTATTTATATATATGTATAATAAAATGTCAGTCTTACCATTAGTAGGTCTCATTCACGAAGTCAATCTATAAGGGGGCATAAGTAAACTGCCTATAAAATGGCGGTTGAATGAGTCTCCACTCTCACCCACCGCTTCCTTGATTGGTGGAGGATCGTTAGCAGAACGGATTTGATAGAACACTTAATTATCATTAATAAGTATAATGGAATAAATAAAGTAACTAAATATTTTTATAAAATTCCCGATCTTAGTTACTTCAGAAAAATATGAATTTGATGACAATCTATGAAACTACACATTGCACTTTATACAAGTCGTTAGCGGAGCATGTGTGGTTAACCGGCACATTAGTATGGAGTTATAAAGGGTGGCAATGGGTGTCTCATAAATTATCATTCATGAATGGAGTGTGTGTCGTTAACCAACACATTGATTAGGTGATAAATGGCATCGAGAGTACCAAGCTAACTTGCATGGTTATTCACACCTTGTTTGTAATCCTCGGTAACCCAATCACAAATCAAAATGGCATAACTGAGATTAAACATGCCATTAAATAGTTCAATGAATCTTAAAAGACCTAGGAATATCATTTAAAAACCTGATTTATTTAAATTTCATTTTTTCGTGGTGAAATTGGTAAATAGTCATTTACCTACCTTGAAATAATTTACAATTGGATTACAGCTTCCATTTTCTGAAATGTGAATTATTGTATGGGATCCTAGCCTTAATATTTCATTTGAGTATTATATTAAGGATTTCCCTATCTATTTAAAACTTGTCCATCTTCGTTTTCAGATGTCAACATCAAACAACGCTTCTGGCTCAAACTCCAACAACAAACACCCATTTATAATACTATTTTAAATAGATTTAACGATATTTTTATTAAACTAATGTCATAAATACTCAACACTAGTCTTATAATGACCGCATCGTCAATACCTTTCTAATGATATATACATGTGCGTGTGTGTGTGTGTGTGTATATATATATACATATACATATACATATGTATATATCATTAGAAAGGTATTGATGATGTGGTCATTATAAGACTAGTGTTGAGTATTTATGACATTAGTTTAATACAAATATCATTAAATCTATTTAAAATAGTATTATAAATGGGTGTTTTTCATTTAACTAAATATATAGGGTAGTTTTTGAAAATTCAATTACTATAAATAAGATCCTCTAGCCTCTTATATTTCTTGCACTATTTTCTTGATTCAAGAGTCTTTTTCTTCTTATCCCCAGAGCATTTCAGTCACTCGTGATTCGACTTCTCTTTTTGTAGTTTTTAGTATAGTAAGGTGAGCGTTGAAGCGCTGCAAAAATCTTTCTTAGAAAGATTCAGAGACAAAGTTCTGCCCCTGCAGAGCCTGACTCCTAGCTAAAACTCACCTGTAAGTAAGTTATGCCTACCCTATTTTAAATATAGCTTATATTTAAAATTAGTATTGTTATTATGAACTTATAATAAATATTTGGGCTAC
Source organism: Lactuca saligna (assembly GCF_052625555.1). NCBI lineage: Eukaryota > Viridiplantae > Streptophyta > Magnoliopsida > Asterales > Asteraceae > Lactuca > Lactuca saligna. The sequence goes on along the minus strand of NC_136424.1, from coordinate 97,767,449 downwards.
TATTATGACTTATATAAGTGTCGTTATAATATCTTTTTAACTACTCACAGTAAGGGAAATCTAGTTTTAAGGGCCGCATAGGGTTGTTGGATTTTAGAAGTGCTATATGCCAAAATGGTCCTGCCCTCTAGTGTTTTATGTATGGCCCTTGTCCTGTACATAGTGGTTGGAAAAATTTGTTTAAACTCTTCTATATTAATAATAAAGCTAAGACTAATAATTAGTCACGATAAATATTTAGACTAAAATCTAGTGGTAATAATACTAGGTTTCGTCAAATGAAATTATATTGTTAAAAGTGAAGCGTTGCCCGAGTTTGAAATCATCACTTTAACAAGTGAGTGTATAGTTACTTTCATATTACACATATATGAGGTATTTTATATAAATTATGTGCTATGTGTGCATATTATCTGTTTACTTGATATATATGCTGGAGAAATATTTTTATTCAAGTTTTAAATGATTTAAATTGTATATGTATTTTATATCTACAAAAATTTTGGGGTAAAACATTGGTAGATAAAATAGAAGATGTTAGAGAAAATGATGAGAGGCCTCGATGTTTACAATGATCCAGTCATCTAGCGGAATATATATGACGACCATATACTATTCTAAACAGTCCAGTGGAATGCTAGTAGCCTCGCAACTTTTAGGTGTTTGTGAACGATGTGTTCACCGGTGTACTTCATCCCCCTCATGGTTGCCTTTAAGACATTTATGTCTGAGGAACTCCCTTAGCAGTAGTATCCATCCCGATGATGATGCTTAGGCTAGGTCCCTTATGATAGGTGTTTAGCGACATAAAGTGAGGGTAACAGGAACGGTTAATCAGGTTATTATTGGTTGATGAAATTAAGAAACTTATTTATTGTGGGATGAAAACCCTATGTGCTCACCAGGCTCCCAAGCCTGACCCACTCAGTTTCTTGTATTACAGGTAGTGGCACTCGAGCATAGATGAGAAGTTTGGATGAGGGATTATGGATTATAGGCATGTAGATATGAATAAATGTTGTATGGATTATATTGTACTGTTTATGCTTTTGATCTGTATCGAACAAGACATCCTGAGGTTTTTAATGAAATACATTTTTTCGGAAATGCTCTGATAAATCTTTATCGTATTTTCTTTTGGTGATAAAATTCCGCAACATTTTTCTTTAAAATGTTACTCTGAATTTTTAACAAGCATAAACAAAATCGGTCTTTTCTGTTCGTGAAAATGGGAATGTCACAGTTGGTATCAAAGCATTAGTTTAAGCGAATTAGGAATATCTAGGATTTCTTGACATAAACTTAGAATGCTAAGCAATGATTGTGAGATGAGTGTCTACTATGTTTTAGACACAAGCACTAGTTTATTTTAGGAAAGATGCCTAAAATGCTATTATGTGCTATATGATAGTATTTTTCAGATCTATGGTATGTTGCCAACCGGATCTGGAAACCTTACGTGTTCAGGATTCTAAACGTACGACTATGATATTAGAACTTACATGTAAACATTTCAAGAGATATGGGTGATTTGAATGTCTATCCTAAATAAATATCTAAATTCACCCTATTCGGTGTATAGATCAAGATGGCAATAACCCGAAGCGAAAACACAAACGGAAAATGGAATCAACAGCTGCAACCTCAAGTGATTGAACAAGTACCTATTGTAGCAGCCGCACCTGAGCAGATCACAATGGACGGGGTACAATTGATGATCCAGATGATGTTGGATCGTCAAATGAAGGAGACGACACGATTATTGCTATAGGATAGGGACGAACCTACGATACCAATGGAACAACCCGAATTGGACGATGGGCAGTCAGAAGGAGGGAACTACAGTGGGACCATTGGTCATTCCAACCCACCAATAGTTCGATGAAACAACCAAGATAACGGAGACGAAAGGAATGGATGCAAGTACCAAGATTTTCTAACTTGAAAGCCATCGACCTTCACTGGGAAGGAAGATCCGATCAGTGTTATGGATTGGATCTCGGAGATTGAGTTGGCCATCCTGACATATGGTTGTAGAGGAAAGTTATAGACCATATTTGCAGTATGCCAGTTCAGGGGAGGCGCAGTTTGTTGGTGGAACACAGCGGTGATGACTTTCAGCCCTAATGAGCCCCTGCAACTAACATGGGCAGAGTTTTTGTGCAATTCAAGCGTAAGTACTGCTCAGCCCAAAACCCGCTCGAGCTAGAGAACCAATTCCTAACTTTGAAGAAAAGGAGCATGTCCATTGATGAATACACCAAAAATTTTACAAACAAGATGGATATTGCTTTGCGCCTTGTCCCAGATGAGTTGACGAAAATTGACAAGTACACAAAGGGACTTCCTTGGGAGTATGCGGTGCCAGTATGCCTGACACCTACTTTAGAGGCACCTATCTGGGCTGCCAAGTTTATGGAGGATATGATCAAGGGAAGAGCCGCCACCAAGGCCGAGGTTAATGAGAAGAGGAAATTCAAAGGGTCTACAAGGACCATTAAGAAAATTAATTCTGGTTCAAGGAAGTTTAGAGGAGGAGGAGGAGGTGAAGCAAAGTAATGCGACAAGTGCAAGAAGAAGCACTCTGGGAAATGTGACGGAGAAGTCACTTGTTTTAAGTGTGGAAAGCTCGGGCACTATGCGAACTAGTGCACGTTCAATAAGAAGGTCTATTATGGGTGCAACGAGGAAGGGAACATCCCAAGGGATTCCTCAAAGAAGAAAGAGGCATCAAGACCTAACGTTCCACCAAAGCCAAAGGCGAGAGCCTTCTAGATGACGCTAGAAGTTGCGAAGGAGGTAGCAGATATCGCTTTAGGTACCTTTCTTGTAAATGGATTACCTGCCAATATACTATTTGATTCGGGAGCGAACTACGCCTTTGTATTACATGAATTTAGTGGAAAATTAGCATTGCCTGTAGAAAAACTTGATAATTCCCTATTTGTTGAATTTTCCAGTGGCAAGTTCGTACCTGTTAGTGATCGCATTAAGAACATCGTTATCTACCTAAATGGAAATAAATTCCACAAAGACCTGTTACCCATAGAGTTGAACAGTTTCGACATCGTTCAGGGATTGGACTGGCTTAGTGCCAACGATGTCGAGATACTCTACAGGAAGAAGATAGTAAGGGTAATCCCACCCAGAAAGGAGTCATTTATGGTATACGGGGAAAAACGTAGAGTGAATTCTGCATTAATCTCCTTGATGAAAGTCATGAAATGTTTGTCTAAGGGATGCACATCATACTTGGCATTCATGATCGATGCTAAGAAGGAAAAGAAGGAAATGCAAAGTATACCAGTGGTGTGTGATTATTCGGAAGTCTTTCTCGAAGTTCTTCTCGGATTACCTCCTGATAGACAAGTAGAGTTCCGAATAGACTTGTTACCAGGAACGACACCAATAGCAAAAGTACCATACCGGTTAGCACCTACGAATATGAAGGAGCTTATGACACAAATTGAAGAGTTGTTGGACAATGGTTTCATTCGACCTAATTCATCACCCTGGGGAGCTCTGGTGCTATTCTTGAAAAAGAAGGACCGAAGCATGAGAATGTGTATAGACTAACAAGAGCTGAACAAGGCAATGGTAAAGAACAAGTATCCATTGCAAAGGATTGGTGACCTATTCGATCAGCTGCAAGGTTTGAGCTATTTCTCAAAGAGCGATCTTAGGTCAAGATATCATCAACTAAAGGTAAGTGAGCAGGATATTAAAAAATCTGCATTCACAACAAGATATGGACACTATGTGTTTTTGATTATGTCATTTGGACTAACCAATGCTCCAGTAGCATTCATGAATTTGATTAACAAGGTTTGTAAACCATTGCTCGATAAATCTGTGATAGTGTTCATAGATGACATTCTGATTTACTCAAAAGTCCAAGAGGAGCATGGCAAGCATCTACGAGAAGTATTAGGGGTATTGAAGAAGGAGAAGTTGTATGCAAAGTTCTCTAAATGTTGTTTTTGGATCCGAGAAATCCAATTCTTGGGTGATGTGGTTAACCAAGAAGGAATAATGGTTGACCCAACAAAAATCGAAGCTGTGATGAAGTGGGAATGAACGAAAAGTCCCATAGATATTCAAAGATTTTTGGGATTAACTGGATATTATCGAAGGTTTATCCAAGGTTTTTCTTCGATAGCTACTCCATTGACAGCTTTGACCCATAAACGAGCTACATATACTTGGAGTGAGAAGCTCGAAGAAACATTTGAGAAGCTAAAGAAGAAATTATGTGAAGCACCAATTCTTTCTCTACCCGATGGAGTTGAAGACTTCATGGTGTATAGTGATGTGTCGGTAGTCGGGTTACGATGTGTTCTAACTCAAAGAGAAAAGGTGATAGCATATGCATATCGACAATTGAAAGAGCACAAAAAGAACTACCCCACTCATGATCTAGAGTTGGCAACGGTAGTATACTCTCTAAAGATATGGATGCATTACCTCTATGGAACAAAGTGCAAACTTTTCACTAATCGTAAGAGTCTCCAGTGTCTCTTTAATTAGAAGGAATTGAATATGTGTAGCACCTGGTTCTTGGTACGTATTCTGTTATTAAATCTTTAATTATTTTGCATTTTTGGTCTTGGACTCGGCGAGTAGAAGGACCAACTCGCCAAGTAGGAGCGGGATGAGGCGCAGAGTTTAAGTCATGGACTCGCCGAGTCGGGTCCCGGACTTACCGAGTAGCTACTGTCTGGACTAAAGCCATAATCCAGGGGTTTGCACCCTATTTAAACAACCTTATGCATCCTCCATTCCCACTTTATGCTCCCAAACACTTCACATCGAAACCCTAGCCGTTTGTGCTTTTTGAGGCCATTTTTGGTGTTCTTGTGTGATAGTAAAGCTTGGAAGGAAGAAAGGAGCTTGGAACTTGAGTTGGGGACACTAGATACAGGGAGTTTACTTCATCTCCAGCAACTTCAAGGTATAATGCCCCTGTCTTAGCTCATCTACGTGTTTATTCATCTTTAGCTTGGGATTTCCTTAGATTGCTAAGTTATATTTCGATATTGGGAGTGTGGGGTGGGTTTTGACTTCAGATCTGGGCCCTAAGAGGGCTTTCATGGCATAAAGGTGCCAACTTTAGGGCCATGAAATCCCCATGCACATTATAGGACACCTTATGTGGATTCTTGAGCTAAAAACCCCATGCATGTGCATCAAGTGTGGAACTTTACGTATGAAGTGGGCATTAGGAGGCCATATCTATGGTTTTGGTGTGTTAGATCTCATTTAAATCATCTGTGTGACATTGGTCAAGACTGGACTCGATGAGTGCATTCTTGGACTCGGCGAGTCCAAGGCAATCTCCTTAGAACTCGGCGAGTTGAGGACATGTCCGGTTCATCAGCTGAATGCCAACTCGATGAGTTGTTCATCAACTCGGCGAGTTGGATGATTTTTCATGGGGCGTTTGGATGAGAGAAGAGCTCGTTGAGTTGACGACCCAACTCGATGAATAGGGTCGCGGATGAGGACGAGTAGAGAGTGAGGGACTCGGCGAGTTGTTGTCCCAACTTGGCGAGTCGGGTCAACTAGAAGTTCACTTTGACTTTGACTTTTGACTTGACTTGGTTGGTGGTAAAATGGTCATTTTACCCTAAGAGTATAGGAATCAGTTTCTAACCGAGTGTTTGTGGGGTTTGTAGCTGGAGGATTTCCGGAGCAGCAGCGGACGGAGGTTTCACACACTGATTATCAACAGCCACCTGTACGAGGTGAGTTACCTTCCAGTAGGGGTGGGTCTAAGACCATAATGCTGGCCCACCAATGAGGAGTATTTAGAAGATGATTGTCTTTGTGATAGTTATCTTGGTCTGGTATGTGCTTGGGTATAAGTTATATCTGTATGATATGTTACATGCATGATAGGGATAGTGGTCCTTAGGACCAAGGGGTAGATTAGTATCCGGATATGCCTGAGTGTATGCGTATATCTTGTTATTTTATGCTAGTGGTAAGGGGTGGAATAGTCCCCAATTACCGGCTGAAAGATACCGATGATGATTACCGGTTGAAAGATACCGATGGTATTGTATGCTATGTGGTATGATGGGGGAACTCACTCAGCTTTGTGCTTATGGTTTCAGTTTTTGGTTTCAGGTACCTCTTCGTCTAAGGGGAAAGAGTCGGCGGCGTAGCATGGCATCACACACACATCTGATTTTCTGCACGGTGTTTTCTGGAATTGTACTCTGATATGATATTTGTTTATGTTGTCGTTTCAAACATGATACTTGATTTTATGAGATGACGTGTTTATACAATATTTTATAGTGAATTTTTATGAGTTAATTAATTAAAAATGAAATTTTTGGACTTGAATTTTGGGATGTTACAAGTTGGTATCAGAGCCTTGGTTTGAAGGATTCGGACACACCCTCGGGGGTGTCTGGACTCAAGTTGTGGGGCTAAAAGATTTTTAAAATAAAATGGTTTCTAAAAATTTAAACGGAAGGATTTTAAGAAAGACAAGGTGTGTGATGCATACGACCGACTGGGCTCAAGTAAGTTTTCCCCAAGATACCCATACTTGTTACGTTATGCTATGTGGCTTTGAATCAGAATTGCATGCTAGAATAGGACTAAGGATCTAAAAGGATGCCTTATATGCCTGCTGTATGAGTTGTATGCTAGGACTGTTTAGTTAGCAGTAGGATGGCATGTATAGGTTTTTCCTGATTTGGTTACTCGATGCACGAATGCTGCTTGCTTTGTGCTATGGGGGTTTTGGCTATTTCCAACTAACTAAGGAGCGGATATGTAACAGTACCTACACGTTAGTTAGGGGGGAATAGTAGGGGCTCCTAGTGCAACTGATGGCAGAGGGTAGATCGGAGAGCACCCTAGGGAAGCCTAGGATGAGGTCAGTGGAAAGGGTATTAGTAAAAGGGACTTGGTAAAGTCAAAGCAAACCTTGAGGAAAGTATGGGTAGATGTGGAAGGTAGTATAGGCCCATACTACTAAAAGCAGAGGACCCGTACTCGAATCAAGGACGACCTAGATGAAACCGGAAACCTTGGGGAGTGTGTCAGATCTCTCGAGTATATATATGATCCTGACATTTATGCGTATATTTTCAGCATGGTGACCACACGACATGTAGCAGGAGGTTCTGGATCAGGCTTGGGTGCGGGATCCGAGTAGGTTGATGGCGGGCTGCGCGAGTTCATCGCGCCTGAGATCACGAGAGGCATCCTTGAGTCGAACCCTATCATTTTCGGGTCGATCAAGGAAGGGATTGTTGAGCTGATGGAGGATTACCTCCGAGCAATCTGGAGTGATATGGCATCTAGCCAGGTGGGTACGCGCACACTGTCCTTTAAGGATTTTCGAGGGAGTGGTGCGTCAGATTTCCATGGGGTGAAAGACCCCATTGCCGCTAGGAGATGGATCACAGAAATTGAGTCTGTGCAGCTGACGAGCTTCTGCCCAGAGGGGTCGAAGGTGAGATATGCAGCAGGATGCTTGCGAGACAGGGCTAGAGATTGGTGGGACTTTGTTAGTGACTCATTGGGAGCCTCGGTTGTTGAGGCTACGACATGGTAAGACTTTGTGACTAGATTCAAGGTGGACTTTGCGCCACCTGTGGAGCTTCAGCGGCTAGCTAGGGAGTTCTTGGATATGAGGTAGACTACGGAGACTATGGCGGAGATCACCACCTTCTGGGAGAGGGCATTGCTGGTGCCCTAGTATGCGGGAGATGAGGATATGAGGAGGATCCGCTACCACGACATGCTACGAGATGAAATTCGGGAGCATGTTAGTTTTTCAGCTTGTCCTACCTTGGATTCCATGATTTCCCGGGCTAGGGAGAGGGAGATTGATCTGGAGCACATCTAGAAGAGGAAGGCAGTGGAAGGGATGACGATTGGGGCTTCGGGGAAGAATCCCAAGGGATCTGATGGTAGGCCGAAGGGCCAGGTAGGACGGGACCGCTGTGGGAAATGCGATCGGTCACACGAGGGAGCTTGTCGCATTGGGTCGGGTTCGGGCTGCTATAAGTATGGCAAGGTGGGGCATTTTGGTATAGATTGTACTGCCCCTGCCCCTACGGTACAGATGACAGACCTGATTTGCTTCCATTTCAATAAGAAGGGCCACAAGAGGGTCAATTGCCCGAGATTGACAGCAGTGCCAGCAGCGACACCGGTCTCTGTGACGGTGCGGGTTACAGATGGTCGGAAGGTTAAGGCAGAGGCTCCAGTGGTGCGGATCCGAGCATTTTCAGCTGACAGCCGAGGAGGCACGCGTTGCACCTGATGCGGTGATAGGTATGATTCTTTCCCTCTAATTTATTTTTTGATGATGTTTATGTTGTTGATATGTGGTCTGTTTAGGATCGTTCCATGTGAACGACATCCCAGTTCAGGTGTTGTTTGATTCGGGCGCTACCCGATCGTTTGTGTCTCTTGCGCTTAGCAAGAGATTTTCTGAGTCTTCGGGCATGTTGGATTGCCCTCTAGAGATAGAGATTGCAGATGACCGATCGATACAAGCATCGACGGTATTTCGAGATTGTGTGCTGAGATTATTCGAGGGGCGCTACCTGGTGGATCTGGTTCCCATACCTTTGCGAGGGAACAAGGTTATTATTGGTATGGATTGGCTAAGACCCAATAGGACAATGATTGACTACGTGCAGTAGTTAGTGTGAATCAGGACCCCAAGTGGGGGAGAGCTGGTGATTCAGGGCGAGAGGTCGCAACGAGGACTAGCGTTTTGTTCGGCAGCAAGAGCTAGAGTTTACCTGCAGTGGGGTTGCGCAGGTTATGTTGCGTATGTTATGGATACCTGGGAAATGGGTAGGGCGATGGTGGGTGATGTGCCAGTAGTACGAGATTTCGAGGATGTATTCCCCGAGGAGTTGCCGGCGATACCTCCAGGCAACAAGTGGAGTTCAGGATCGACCTAGTCCCCGGTGTGGCTCCGATAGCCAAGACACCATATCAATTGGCTCCTCCCGAGATGCAGGAGTTTTCTACACAGCTGCAAGAGCTGTTAGACAAGGGTTTCATTAGACCAAGCAGTCCACCCTAGGGAGCCCTGATTCTTTTTGTGAAGAAGAAGGATGGGTCGCATCGGATGTGTATAGATTATCGGGAACTGAATAAGGTAACGGTGAAAAATTGCTACCCACTCCCGAGGATTGATGACATCTTTGACCAGCTACAGGGAGTATCTTGGTTCTCCAAGATTGATTTGCATTTAGGGAATCATCAGATGAGGGTTAGAGAGGAGGATGTGCAGAAGACTGCGTTTCAGATGCGTTATGGCCACTATGAGTTTGTGGTGATGCCTTTCGGGCTCACCAATGCTCGTGTCGCGTTCATGGACCTCATGAACCGTGTGTGAAGGCTGATGTTAGACAGGTCTGTGATAGTATTTGTTGATGATATCTTGGTTTACTCCAAGATGCATGAGCAACATGAGGAGCATATACGGGATGTTCTGGAGACTTTGAAGAGGGAGAACTTGTATGCTAAGTTCTCCAAGTGTGAGTTCTAGTTACGCGAGGTGCAGTTTCTTGGGCACCTTGTCAACCAAAACGAGATTTCGGTAGATCCGGCCAAAGTGGAGGCTGTGATGAGTTGGGAGGTTCCAAGGTCTCCATATGAGATTTGGAGCTTTCTGGGAATGGCAGGTTACTATCGGAGATTCATTCAGGACTTCTCCAAGATAGCAGTTCCGCTCACCCAACTGACTAAGAAGTCGGTGGTGTATCGTTGGGGGCCTGAGCAGCAGACCGTGTTTGAGGCACTGAGATAGAGATTGTGCGAGGCGCCAATCTTAGCCCTGCCAGAGGGCATGGAGGGTTTTGTTGTGTAATGTGATGCATCCATCGCAGGTTTGGGCGCGATATTGATGCAGAGAGGGCATGTCATCGCCTACACATCGAGGCAGCTGAAGCCTCACGAGACGAACTACCTGACGCATGATTTGGAGTTGGGGGATGTTGTATTCGCCCTCAAGATTTAGCATCATTACCTCTATGGGGTTTGTTGTACGATTTGCACGTACCACTAGAGTTTGAGGTATCTCATGGACCAACCAAATCTGAATATGAGGCAACGTCGGTGGCTTGATGTGGTAAAAGATTATGATTGTGAGATCCTCTACCATCCGGGAAAGGCCAATTTCGTGGCCGATGCGCTTAGCCGCAAGGCAACGCCGATCAGGGATATCTGTCTGAGGATGACAGTTGTGACTCCGTTTCTGGAGCGGATCTGGGAGGCTCAGCAGGAGGCTATGAAGGAGGAACATCGAAAGAGTGAGCGGATTGTGGGGCAGGTTTCCTCCTTTAAATAAGAAAGCCGAGGGTTGTTGACTCTTCACTGTAGGGTGTGGGTCCCTTATCATGGAGGCGTGCGCTAGGTCCTATTTGAGGAGGCACACAAATCTCGGTTCTCTCTTCATCCCAGGGCAACGAAGATGTATAGGGATCTTCGTCTGGACTATTGGTGGTCGTACATGAAGCGGGATGTGGCATGGTACGTGGAGCGGTGTTTGACCTGCAGGAAGGTCAAGGCTGAGCATCAGAGACCACACGGCAAGATGCAACCGTTGGATATTCCGCTGTGGAAATGGGAAGACATCATGATGGATTTTATCACCAAGCTTCCCAGGACCGCACGAGGAGTAGATTTTATCTGGGTCATTGTTGATCGATTAACCAAGAGCGCCTACTTTATTCCGATTCAGGAGATCATTTCGGCCGAGAAATTGGCTGAAATCTATATCAGGGAGGTGGTGGTGTGGCACGGAGTGCCAGTCTTGGTGATTTCGGATAGGGATGTAAGGTTCACTTCCAGCTTTTGGAAGAAATTCCACGACGAGTTGGGTACTCGTCTGCATTTCAGCACCGCCTTTCACCCGCAGATGGATGGCCAGAGCGAGTGGACCATCCAGACTCGAGAGGAAATGCTGCGAGCATGTATTTTAGACTTTGGAGGTATATGGGATACCTACCTTCTGTTGGCAGAGTTCTCGTATAATAATAGCTATCATGCAAGCCTCGACCGTCCTCCATTCGAGATGTTGTATGGGAGGAGGTGTAGGACCCCGATATGTTGGGGCGAGGTTGGCCAGAGGGTCATGGGGAGCACCAAAGTAGTGCTTAAGACGACAGAGAAGATTCAGCAAGTCCAGAGCAGACTTCAGACTACTTAGAGTCGGCTAAAAAGTTATGCCGATAGACATCGATCAGACGTGGAGTTCCAGGCCGGGGATATGGTTCTCCTGAAGGTGTTGCCTTGGAAGGGCGTCATCTGATTCAGGAAACGGGGCAAGTTGGGTCCCAGGTATATTGGACCGTTTAGGGTTGTATCCCGGGTAGGCAAGGTGGCATACCGACTGGATCTACCAGCCAAACTCAGTCAGATCCACAGCACCTTCCACGTCTCCCAGCTGCGGAAGTGCCTGGTGAACAACTCAGCGGTGGTACCCTTGGAGGACATTCAGGTTGGTGACAGCCTAAATTACATCGAGCGGCCTGTTGCGATCCTCGACCGGAAGTTGAAGGATTTGAGGAACAAGAGGGTTGAGCTGGTAAAGGTGCAATGACAGCACCAGAAGGGCTCGGAATGGACATGGGAGCCGATGGATGAGATGATGGAGCATTACCCAGAGCTGTTCTAGGATCGAGCAGCAGACTTCGAGGATGAAGTCTAAAATAAGTGGGGGAGAGTTGTAGCACCTGGTTCTTGGTACGTATTTTGTTATTAAATCTCTAATTATTTTGCATTTTTGGTCTTGGCCTCGGCGAGTTGAAGTACCAACTCGCCGAGTAGGAGTGGGATGAGGCACGAAGTTGAAGTCATGGACTCGCCAAGTCGGTTCCCGGACTCGGCGAGTAGCTGCTGTCGGGACTAAAACCCTAATACAGTGGTTTGCACCCTATTTAAACAACCTTATGCAGCCTACATTCCCCCTTTATGCTCCTAAACACTACTCATCGAAACCCTAGCCATTTGTGCTTTGTTGAAGCCATTTTTGGTGTTCTTGTGTGACAGTAAAGCTTGGAAGGAAGAAAGGAGCTTGGAACTTGAGTTGGGGCAGTAGATACAGGAAGTTTACTTCATCTCCAGCAACTTCAAGGTATAATGCCCCTGTCCTGGCTCATCTATGTGTTTATTTATCTTTATCTTGGGATTTCCTTGGATTGTTAAGTCATATTTCGATATTGGAAGTGTGGGGTGGGTTTTGACATCATATTTGAGCCTTAAGAGGGCTTTCATGGCATAAAGGTGCCAACTATAGGGCCATGAAAGCCCCATGCACATTGTAGGACACCTTATGTGGATTCTTGAGCTAAAAACCCCATGCATGTGCATCAAGTTTGGAACTTTACGTACGAAGTGGGCATTAGGAGGCCAGATCTATGGTTTTGGTGTGTTAGATCTCATTTTAATCATGTGTATGGAATTGGTCAAGACTGGACTCGGCGAGTGCATTCTTGGGCTCGGCGAGTCCAAGGAAATCTCCTTTGAACTCGGCGAGTTGAGGACAGGTTTGGTTCATCAGATGAAGGCCAACTCGATGAGTTGTTCATCAGCTCGGCGATTCGGATGAGTTTTCATGGGGCGTTCGGATGAGAGAAGAACTCGTCGAGTTGACGACCCAACTCGACGAGTAGGGTTGCGGATGAGGACGAGTAGAAAGTGAGGGACTCGACGAGTTGTTCTCCCAACCCGAAGAGTCGGGTCAACTGGAAGTTGAATTTAACTTTGTCTTTTGACTTTACTTGGTTGGGGGTAAAATGGTCATTTTAACCTAAGAGTATAGAAATCAGTTTCTAACCGAGTGTTTGTGGGGTTTGTAGCCGAAGGAATTCCGGAGCAGCAGCAGACGGAGGTTTACCGCACTGATTATCAACAGCTACCGGTACGAGGTGAGTTACCTTCCAGTAGGGGTGGGTCTAAGGCCACAATGTCGGCCCACCAATGAGGAGTATTTAGAAGATGATTTTCTTTGTGATAATCATCTTGGTCTGGTATGTGCTTGGTTATGAGTTATATTTGTATGATATGTTAAGTGCATGATAGGGATAGTGGTCCTTAGGACTAAGGGGTAGATTAGTACTCGGATATGCTTAAGTGTATGCGTATATCTTATTATTGTATGCTAGTGGTAAGGGGTGGAATAGTCCCCAATTACCGGCTGAAAGATACCGATGATGATTACCGGTTGAAAGATACCGATGACAATTATCAGTTGAAAGATACCGATGATGATTACCGGTTGAAAGATACTGATGGTATTGTATGGTATGTGGTATGATGGGGGAACTCACTCAGCTTTGTGCTTACGGTTTCAGTTTTTGGTTTCAGGTACCTCTTCGTCTAAGGGGAAAGAGTCGGCGGCGTAGCATGGCATCACACACACATCTGATTTTCCGCACGGTGTTTTCTAGGATTGTACTCTGATATGATATTTGTTTATGTTGTGGATTTCAAATATGATACTTGATTTTATGAGATGACGTGTTTATACAATACTTTCTAGTGAATGTTTTATGAGTTAATTAACTAAAAATGATATTTTTGGACTTGAATTTTGGGATGTTACAAATTGAGTCAAGAAAGCTTAGGAAGAAGCTTCAAAGAAAAATAACCGAAAGGAAGAACGTTTAGGATAAAGGTTAGTGTTTGGTAAAAATAGTCATGGATTAAAGGTATTCCAAGATAGGATTTGGGTACCTAAGACAAGAGGAGTAAGAGATCTTCTGATGAAAGAAGCCTACAAGACCATGTACTCGATTCATCTCGGTATCACTAAATTGTTGGGATCTAAAACCCTACTACTTGTGGCCGAAGATGAAGCTCGATGCTGTAAACTACGTGGTCGAGTGTGTAACTTATGCAAGCGTTAAGGCACAGCATCAAAAACCTTATGGGAGTTTAGTATCTTTATCCGTACCCATGGGTAATTAGAAGACATCACCATGGATTTTTTGACTAAACTAGCCAGGCTAACAATTATAGCCTATTTGATGCAATAAAGAATATTTATATGAATATTATGTGTTTCATTATTATTATAATATAATAAAATAGGAAAAATCAGTCGAATCATCCATAAATTGTACAAATAAGTGCGATAAAACATACATATACATACACACACACACACACACACACACACATATATATATATATATATAACATTAAATATTTAGAAAGTACACGTCTTTCCAATCCCGGAAATAATTTTTTTTGTAGAAATCCAACTCCGTATGAATTAGATATAATTTTTATAAAATATAAAAGTCAGTCGCGCACAAGGATTATGTGATGTAAAAAGCTACGAACAGAGTGATTGACTTTTAGCTAATGCGACCAAATGAAAATGGTAGTACTAATTAAAATAGAAATTTTGAGAAAAAGAAAGCTAAAAACGGAGTCTGTACGAGAGAGTTATGATTTTAGCAAAATCATTTAATTTTATAAAAATAGGGACAATGATATAAATTCAAAACTAGCTGAGAGAGTCTAAATGAACGTTGTAGATCTCGTCGATAGCTACGTGTGGATATACAGAATGTCAAAAATGGGGTTCGTATGAATGAGTTATAATTTTTAATAGCACACTTACGTATTAAAATAAAGTATAAACAATATATATATATATATATATATATATATATATATATATATATATATATATATATATATATATATAGTATATATCATTAGAAATATATTGATGATGCGGTCATTATAAGACTAGTGTTGTGTACCTTCGACATTAGTTTAGTACAAATATTATTAAATCTATTTAAAATAATATTTTAAAGGGGTGTTTAATCATTAAAGTAAATATAGATGGTAGTTATGAAAATTCAATTACTATAAATAAGAGTCTTTAGCCTCTCATATGTCTTGAACCATTCTCTTGATTCAAGAGTCTTTTACTTCTTATCCCCCGAGCATTTCGGTCCCTCGTGATTCGATTTCTTTTTCTATATTTTTTTTGGTATAGTAAGGTGAGCACTGAAGTGCTGCAAGAATCTTTCTTAGAAAGATTCAGCGACGAAGTTCTTCCCTTGCAGAGCCCGACTTCTAGCTAAAACTCCCTTTAAAGTAAGTTATGCTTACCCTATTTTAAATATAGCTTATATTTAAAATTAATATTGTTATTACGGAGTTATAATAAATAATTGGGCTATTATTATGACTTATATAAATATCGTTATAATATATTTTTAACTACTTGCGGTAAGGGGAATCTAGTTTAAAGGACATCATAGGGTTGTTGGATTTCAGAAGTGCTATATGCCAAATGGTCCTGTCCTCTAGTGTTTTATGTCTGGCCCATGTTTGTACATAGTGGCTGGAAAATTTGTTTAAACGCTTATATATTAATAATAAAGCTCAGACTAATAATTAGTCACGGTAAATATTTAGACTAAAATCTAGTGGTAATAAAACTAGGTTTCGTTGAATTAAATTATATTGTTAAAAGCAAAGCGCTGCCCGAGTTTGAAATCATCACTTTAACAAGTGAGTGTATAGTTACTTTCATCTTACACATGGATATGAAGTATTTTATATCAATTACGTGCTATGTGTGCAGATTATCTGTTTACTTGATATCTATGTTGGATGAATATTTTTATACAATTTTTAAATGATTTCAATTGTACATGTATTTTATATCTACAAAAATGTTGGGGTAAAACATGGGTAGATGAAATAGACGATGTGCGATAAAATGATAAGAGGCTTCGATGTTTACAATGATCCAGTCATCTAGCGGAGTATAGATGACGACTGCAGACTATTTTGCACAGTCTAGTGGAATGGTAGCAGGCTCGCAACCTATATGTGTTTATGAATGATGTGTTTACCAGTGTACTCCATCCCCCTCATGGTTGCCTTTAGGGCATTTATTTTTGAGGAACCCCCTTATCAGTAGTGTCCATCCCGATGATGATGCTTAGGCTAGGTCCCTTATGATAGGTGTTTAGGGACGTAAAATGAGGGTAACGGGAATGGTTAATCAGGTTATTATTGGTTGATGAAATTAATAAACTTATTTATTGTTGGTTGAAAACCCTATGTGCTCACCAGGCTCCCAAGCCTGACCCACTCAGTTTCTTCTATTATAGGTAGTGGCACTCGAGCATAGATGTGATGTTTGGATGAGGGATTATGGATTATAGGCCTGTAGATATGAAAAAATGGTGTAAGGCTTTGAAAAACTGGTGTAAGGCTTATATTGTACTGTTTATGCTTTTGATCTGTATTGAACATGACATCCCGAGGTTTTTAATGAAATACATTTCTTCAGAAATGATTTGATAAATCTTTATCATATTTTTCGCAATACTTTTCTTTAAAATGTTACTCTGATTTTTAAACAAACATAAACAAAATCTGTCTTTTCTAGCTGTGAAAATGGGGATGTCACAGAATATGTTCTTGAAAAGGAGCTGAGTCAGATTGATGAAACCAATTCTACTCCCAAAGAAAATAATGAGTATAGGAGACACTACAATGATCCTACCAAAGTGGCATGCATCATGGTGGCTACTATGACTCCCGAGCTGTAGAGGTTCTATGAGGACTATTGGCCATATTATATGAACAAGGAATTAAAATGTTACTCTGATTTTTAAACAAACATAAACAAAATCTGTCTTTTCTAGCTGTGAAAATGGGGATGTCACAGAATATGTTCTTGAAAAGGAGCTGAGTGAGATTAATGAAACCAATTCTACTCCCAAAGAAAATAATGAGTATAGGAGACACTACAATGATCCTACCAAAGTGGCATGCATCATGGTGGCTACTATGACTCCCGAGCTGTAGAGGTTCTATGAGGACTATTGGCCATATTATATGAACAAGGAATTAATGGAGAAGTTCCATCAACAAGCTCATCAAAAAATATATGAGATTGTCAAATCCCTCGTTACCAGCAAGATGAAGGATGGAGAGTCCATCACGACCCACTTGTGACACATGCAACGTTATGTGAATCGTTTGCTCAAACTCAATGTGAACTTTGATGCGGAATTGGCTATTGACATAATCTTGCACTCATTGCCTTCTTTTTATGATCAGTTCATTATGACTTATCATCTGACCAAGGAGGAAGTCACATTGAGTCATCTTTTAAAGCTTGCTAAGAGTATTGCCTCCACTCCTCCTGATGTTGCTGCTCTCATCTAGGCTATTAGGTAAGGGAAGGGGAAAAATAGGAAAGCTCCCTCAAAACAGAACTGGAAGGGAAAGTCCCTTTTCGGGTTGTTAGCAAATGGCCATAAAGGCAAAGCTAGTTGCGATGCTCCTCCCGCCTCTGATCATATGTAGGCTACTTGCTTTTATTGCCTTGACAAGGGGCGTTGGAAGAGAAGCTTCCCCGAGTACTTGGAGGACATTAGGGATGGCAAGGTGAAGCCAACCTCAACAAATATTTACATTATTCAATCTGAAAACTCGTCGCATTCTAATTCTTGGGTCCTTGTTTCAAATTGTTGTTTTCATATTTGCTCTGACTTAAAGGGACTAAAAATAAGTGAGGATGTGGAGCATAGGAAGATGATCTTGATTATGGGAAATAATAGATCGTTACCTGTTACCAAGATTGGGATTTACTCTTTGGTGCTTAGTAGTGGCTTTAGTTTAAATTTGAAAAATTGTTGGTACTCATTAGAAATGAACAAGAATATTATTTCTTTTCATGGTTAGTGTAGACATGGTTTTAGATATTCTTTTAATAATTAGATTGGTTCTATTAATGCTTATTATAATGGTGTATTTTATTTTGAATCATTACCTTATGATGGTGTATATGAAACTGTGATGGTTGTAGACAATTTAGGAAATAGTGTGTTACAAATTGATGCATCTAATGGTTAAGACAAGGCATGCTTGTGGCATTGTCATCTTGGACATGTCAACAAAAAACACATTCCCCAAATCTAAAAGGATGGAGTGTTGGAATCACTTGACTTAAGGTCAAATGATACATGAGAATCTAGTTTACTTGGAAAGATAACTAAATCACCTTTCACTGGTTCATGTGAAAGAGGTGAAGGATTGTTGGAACTCAAACATATGGATGGTTGTGGGCCTTTCAGATCCACCACAAGGGATACAAATTGATTTTAAGTCACTTTTACCGATGATTATAACAGACATGGATATATCTACTTAATCAAGCATAAGTCAGAAACCTTTGAGAAGTTCAAAGAGTTCAAACATGAAGTCGAGAATCAATTGGGCAGGAAGGTCAAGATGCTCAGATCCGATAGGGGTGGTGAGTATCTTAGTGTCGAGTTCCACGACTACCTCAAGGAATGTGGAATCGTTTTACAACTAACACCTCGTAGAACACCATAACTTAATGGTATGGCTAAGAGGCGTAATTGAACCTTTTTGACATGGTTTGTTCCATGATTATTTGAGCTTCAATTCTAATATCATTCTGGGGGTATGCCTTAGAGATTGCCACTGATATTCTTAATCTAGTCCAAACAAAGAAGGTTTCCAAAACACCTCACGAGATGTGGACAGTGAATGTTCCCTCGTTGGCACATATTAAGGTTTGGGGTTGTGAAACTTTCGTTAGATGAGAGACTCATGACAAACTTGAACCTTGAAATGGGTGATTTATTTTCATCGGTTACCAACAAAAGTCCTTTGGATACTTGTTTTACTGACCTAGTGAAAACGTGGTCTTCGTAGCATGAAGGGGATTCTTTCACGAGAGAGAGCACACATGCAAAGAGGACAGCAGGAGTATAATTGATCATGAGCAAATTCAAGAGTCAAGCAATGTAGGAAACTCTAACACTAGCACTCAACCCGATGAAGAGATTCTTGTTGAATCAATTGATGATTCATTACCTCTTAGATGTTCCACTCGAGTTAGAATGGGACTAGAGTTTTATGGTTTTCATATTACTACAGATGGTGATACGTTTATCAGTAATACTACATTGGTAAATTTGGATGAGCCTTTAAACTACAATGAAGCCATAGCGGGCCTTGAGTCTGCTAAATGGAAAGAGACAATGGACAACGAGATCCAGTCCATGTATGCCAACCAAGTTTGGAAATCAGTTGACAATGTACCAGGTTGAAAGATAGTTCGGTGCAAATGGATCTTCAATAAGAAGAACAACATGGATGGAAAGGTACACACATTCAAGGATCACCAAGTGGCAAATGACTTTACTCAATCCACAAAGGTTGACTAGGATAAGACCTTTTCACCGGTGGATAAGATTAAATCTATTAGGGTAATGTTAGATATAGTTGCGTTTCATGATTATGAAATTTGGCAGATGCATGTCAAAACCACATTCCTTAATGGAAGGTTGGCTACGGATGTTTACATGAATCAGCCATAGGTTTTTTTTATACTAAGTACCCTAATATAGTGTGTAAGCTTGAGAAATAAATCTATGGATTGAAACAACTTTCTCGCAGATGGAATCTTTGTTTTGATGAAAAGGTCAAAGAGTTTGGATTCTCTAGAAGTGAGGATAAATCTTGTGTGTATATCAAAGCTAGTGGGAGTATAGTCACCTTCCTGGTATTGTATGTTGATGAGATACTACTTATAGGAAACGACATTCCTACCTTGCAGGAAGTTAAGTCCTAGCTTGGAAAGTGTTTCGCTATGAACGATCTGGGAGAGGCTGCTTATATTCTAGGAATAAGGGTTTTGAGAAATAGAAGTAGAAGACTAATTAGACTTAGTTAAACTACATATTTTGATAAGGTGCTAAAAATTTTTAGCATGGAGAATTCCAAGAAAGGGGAGCTACGTATCCAGAGTAATACCAAATTGAGTAAGACTCAGTATCCGAGTGTTGATGCAGAGATAGTAGAAATGAGTTGAGTTACATATTCTTCCATCGTTGGATTGATCATGTATGCTATGACATGTACTCCCCCTGACGTGGCTTTTGATTTGAGTATGGTTAGTTGATATGAGGGATATCTGGGTAAAGCTCATTGGATAGTGGTTAAGAACATCCTTAAGTATATGTGAAGGATGAAGGACTGGTTCCTTGTATTTGGTGGGAGTGATGACTTAAGAGTTACTGGGTATAGCAATGCTAATTTTCAGACAGATAGAGACAACTTTCGTTCTCAGTCTCGTTGGGTGTTTACCCTTAATAGGGGAGTTGTGGCTTGAAAAGCTCCAAGTAGGAAACAGTGGCTGATTCAACCTGTGAATCCGAGTACATTACGACAAGCGAAGCGTCAAAATGGGCTATATGGTTGAAAAACATTAACGAAGATCTTGGAGTAGTGCCAGCGTAAAGGAGCCCATGGAAACTTTCTCCAATAATGAAGGAGTGGTTGCCTTAACCAAGGAACCTAGAGACCATAGAAGATCTAGGTATATCAACAG
Source organism: Lactuca saligna (assembly GCF_052625555.1). Classification (NCBI taxonomy): domain Eukaryota; kingdom Viridiplantae; phylum Streptophyta; class Magnoliopsida; order Asterales; family Asteraceae; genus Lactuca; species Lactuca saligna. The sequence continues at coordinate 97,747,048 of NC_136424.1, read as the reverse complement.
AAAAATATCATTTTATTAGACATAGAGTAGAAGAAGGACACCTCATGGTAAAGAGGGTATCATCTGAAGAGAATCCTACAGATCCCCTCACAAAGGGTATGAGTAGGATTAAGCATGTTCAGCATGCGAGGAGCATTGATCTGAAGGATGATATTAGTTTTATTGTTAAGATAGATATTTAGAAACTTGTAACAAATAAATGTAATTGTCATTTGATTATTAAGAAATGGAGATTTATTTATGAGTATTGTTTACTATCTTTTGTCAATTGTTTATCGTTGTGTTTCAACTTTACCATGTTTTACTTCCCGAATAATTAGATTATTCAAAACATCCACAATCGATCTTACTTTGGAAGTAAGTAGTGAATTAAGACTGTTGGGAATTGGATTGTAGATTTTCTAAGGGATTAGACATAGCAATGGTTTGCTGCAATATTCACAAGTACTTTTGAAATAGGGATTTAAGTATTGGATCAAACCCACGCTTAGTGAATTAATTCTTGGAATTTATCATGAGTAATTCCGAGACGATAATATTTTATAATCTTTAAACTGAGATATACGAGTTGGTTATGCATTGATAATGTGTAAACACACCAGTAACTTAGTGTTATAAAATCTATTGTTGTGCATGATTCGATGTGTAAATAGTACAAGAATATGATTCAAAGTTTATCTTTTCCCTTTTCCCTAAGGGGGAAAAGTATTTTCTTAGGCCCCTCGATGATTTGGTATTGACTTATGTGTCGGGCCCGATCAGGACTGAATTGATGTGTTCATTTAAGTTCTTTATCATTGCAAATCAAAAATCGGGAAACAAACTGTTGGACAATGATAATGATTATGTTCCATGTCATTTGTCCATATGATATCTTGCAGAACGGAAGATTATAAGATTACTTATCTTAGGAAATGTGACTGACTTGGTCAGATTTCGACAGCGGCTTTTGAGAGCTACAATGTGTTGATCAAAATTTGAAGTTATACTTGCAATTATAGTTATTAGATATACAAGTGGGTTGAATTGATAGTAGCACAGTTGTAACACCCCAATTTTCAAATATCGATTAAATGACAAACAATCATTCCAACATCTCCCAAGATCAATTATGAAATTAATTATAGACTAAACTACAGCGGAAGCAAAATAAAATAAAATAAAGTCTTCAATTAAGACACTTCAAGTGTTACATCTTTTCGGAATTCCCCTGCCATCTTGTTGATCAATCCTTCTCCATAGCCTTCTTACTGCCACTTGTTATATAGTTACCTGGGTTGCGAACATTTAAAGTTTCTAAATGGGTAAGTCTAAGGCCTAGTGAGTTCGTGTTGCACATACATGTCCATCACTTAAAAAAAACAAATAGTTTTATCATATATCTTCAATAAATCATACAACAAATATATCACCCGATGACATACTTTAGGGGAACAATTAAATATCCAGAGAAAGAACCAAAGGTTCATTTCCCTTCTCCTTGAGACAACTCATCATCCATTGTACTCAAGTATTTTAAATATCCAAGGAAATGAGTATAAATCTCAATTCCCATCCCTGCCGATCACACACATCCGTCATGCTCACGGCGATTAAACACCCCGTCCGTTCCCACGAAACATGTCACCCAAAAAAACACACACACACACACAGTAGTCAACCATTCCAAAATAACATTTGCACACAACCATACTCATCATAAAACATACTATCAATAAATAAATAAAAACACATAATAAACGCATGATAAACACTTATGTGCGAGCAACCACAAAACACGAAAAAAAAACTCACCTTGCAACCGACAAGTAGTAACCGAAGCTTACCACGATTCCCGCCCCCTACATTCCACCAACAATATTTTCTAAAACAACAATCCTAGAAAACATCATACGTGTTCGTTTCGGTTCCATCACACATGCGTCTCGTTCGGGTGTCAACTTTTTTAAAAGCACAACGTTTTCCAATTTAGAAGGTTTTACCCAAAAAAAAATAATACTCAAAAGTAGAGATAATCAAAATGTTTAAAATACGTGTAATTTCAAAATAGTAATATTAATAATAACTAGTGAGTAAACAAAACTACAGGGACCATTTTGTAACTCTTGTTTTTTTTTTTAATTATTTATTTTGAAAAAAAAAGTAGCATGTCATACTTAAAGTAAATAAAAAAAGAAACTTTTCACACATTACATGGGCTATTTGTAAAATTCTAATCTTCAATTCATTTGAAATATAATGTGTTCATATATGACTTCATCTCAAAATCATAACGTTTATAGGGGCTGAATTTGTATTTATTCTTAAAATACAAAAACTTGGAATGAGAATCGGTCATAACCGCCACCCAATAAACAAATCAATATTTTAATATTATATATGCATTCTTATGTTTTTAAGAGACGTGGGTTCTTAACTCATTCCAAGAAAAGCGCTTTGAAAGCCATCTTCTTCACCCAAACTTATTTTTTCTTTTCGGCCATTTTTAAGTGCATGAGAGCTTCCAATTTTAGGAGAAGAACTACCAAATAAAAATATAAAATACTCATCGACTATCTCCACTATTTACTATTATGTTTTCATATTCAACTAACAAAACAAAATCTGAAACCATATTATTTCAGAAAATATAACTAAAGATTTATACACCCAGATTCCATCGATTATCAGCCGAACAGAGACATAAGACGGAACCAGGACACGTAATGTGAACCACTACCCCTAATTAAGTTATTATATCGTGCTTCAGTTGAAGAACATACCTAAATTTCATGAAAGAATACCAAAAAATATTCACAGCCTTCTTCCTCTTATTTCTCACTCGAATCTTCACTTTTTCTCACAATTCCAGTGGGCATTCCACTTGGCTTCTCGACCCCTTTATAATGCGCATGGTTGCAGCCGTTATAACCTCTTCACATGCATGAATTTATGTTGCTAATCAAGGTGACAATTTTAGGGTTTAATCCTCATTATTTTCCCTAATTAAACATATTTACACCTAGTTATAATTCTTTTAAAAAAACTGATATAATCAACTAATTATGATATATACCATTGTCTTTTTTTTTTTTTTGAGTTATCACAAACTTCCCCCCCTTCGAAAAATTCCGTCCTCGGAATTTGAATTAAGTGATAAATATTGATATTCGGTCTTCATATCCTGTACGCTTTCTAATGTTGCATTCGATATATCCCTTGTTATCTCCAACCAATAAGCCAAACCCATGACTCGATCCTTAAGAAGGACCAATAGGTCGGAAACTTAACGTACCTTTACAAAACCGCACCATGTCTTTCCATAAGAATCCATTCGATATGATTTTTTTCTCCACCTGAAACACTATTAACTTTCGTTGTTTAACCACCTAACACTTTGGTTGTTCTTGTGCATCCACCAGTTATCTGTAATTTACTAAATTTTCCGGTAGTTTGTTGGACAAGCTCAAGTCCAACCATTTGTTTCTCCTTTAAATCATACCAATATAGTGGTACACTTCATACTATACAACTTAACCAAATTTTAACTAAATATATTTCTCCCAATGACACAATTTAAAGGTAGATATCCAGAGAAAGAACCAAATGTTCATTTCCCTTCCCACTTGGAAGAACCTATATGTTGTGCTTAAGCATTTAAATATCCAAGGAAATGAGTAACTTCTCAAATCCTATCTCCCGTCGGTGTCAACACACCCGTTATGTTCCCGACTATCATACACCCATGTCCCCATTAAATGTGTCATCATACACCAATTAAACAAATCTAAAAACTTTCCACTTATCCTCTTCCATGGATTCTTTCTGAGTCTTCTTCGGTTCACCTAGTAGTCTGATGCTTAAATAAATTCCCTTCCCTATCTTATGACCTAGTGTATGAGTGACAACGTTAACCTTCCGTAATCAGTAAAGATCTTACACCTTCTTTTACTTTTGGTAATCCACGCACATCTACAACGTCCCATCCTTTTCAAGTAGGTTATGAAACTGTTAAATAAATCCTTTCATCCTTATTGGTGCTAACCAATAGGACTTTCGAGAACTCCCTTACTAATGGTATATTTGTCGCATCATGTTCTCCTATGTAGTACCCACACCCGAACAGTTTTCCTACTACAATTTATGTTAGCATGGTTTTCGACAACTGTCTATTTCACTCCAACAATAATTAAAATCCTTTCTTATTATTACCTGATGGTCATCGCCATTCGCTATTTCTAGAGAAACTTTTACATTCCAGTCTAGGCACTTACAAAAAAGTGAAGAAAGAAAAATGTTTGCATCCACACCCAATAGCACCCATAGTATATATTTACCAAGAAAGCACATGCCACTATATCGGGGTATCATGAGCTTCCTGAGCTGTCATATGGAAAACTCTTCCTTTTGTCCATGTCGTTTCTGCCTTTTCATCTCCCGACCGATTCCCTTTTTCTGTCATCATGCGTTGATTATTGTTACCCTTATTTTAAGGACGGTTTTCCTTGATGTGATCTAGGGCCCCGCACCCATAACATACCATCCCCATTTTACAATCTGAAGCGATATGTCCTATATTTCCACATTTGTAGCAAATTCTTTGGTTCATATTACACTCCCCTTTATGGAATCATTTGCATATAGTACATTGTTCCATCCCAGACTGTTGCTCATAGTTATGATCTGAAGTTGGAGTCTTTGCTTTCTTTGAGTCTATATTTGAACTTTCCAATTTACTTTTCCCTGAATCCTTATTCTCACACTGACAATTCTTTTCCCTCTATCGGCCTTCTGCAGTGTCTACAATAGACTGGAAGGTTTTTAGTCCTCAAATATACCTCTCTACCCTCCTTTCCTCCGTAGACACGTAAAACTCTGCAAATCAAGCTTTATCAATGAACTTAGTAGTGTACTCTCTCACTATCATATTCCCTTGTTCCAACCTTAAGAATTCTTCTTCCAACTGCTTGATCGTTGTTCGAGGACAAAACTTTTCTCTGAAGATTTTTGTAAACTCATCCCATGACATTCTCTTGGCCGCCTCACGCCCCCTAACTTCCTTCACCATGCCCCACCAATGTATTGCCTATCCTTTTAACATTGTTGAACCATAAATCACCTTGTCCTCATCCACACATTTGCTCGTATCAAATGTTCCCTCAATTTCCATGATCCATGTTGATGACAAAACGGGATCAATTTCTCCGTTAAATACGGGTGGCTTACAATCATGAACGTCTTGTAACTAGAACCCCTCCGTTTATGGTTGTCAATGTGCCTTGAGGGTTGTGTAATACTTGGGTCAGGATCTATATTTGGTGTACTATACTCGTCGTATTCATCACCTCCACCTAAGTTACCTTCGTACTCACTCATTATTTCATCTCATTATTGTTCTTCCTCCTGGGTGACACTAGCAAACCTTCCAGATCTCCTTGAAGACATGATACCTAAAAGCGATATCTGGTCTAATTTAGTCGTTTTATTACATCTCTTTCCTTCCGTCTAAGCTTAAGTGTTTATCCAACCACCTAATCTGCATAAACAACGCTCTGATACCAACTTGTAACACCCAATTTTCAAATATTGATTAAATGACAAACAATCATTCCAACATCTCCCAAGATCAATTATGAAATTAATTATAGACTAAACTACAGCGGAAGCAAAATAAAATAAAATAAAGTCTTCAATTAAGACACTTCAAGTGTTACATCTTTTCAGAATTCCCCTGCCATCTTGTTGATCAATCCTTCTCCCTAGCCTTCTTACTGCCACCTGTTATATAGTTACCTGGGTTGCGCACATTTAAAGTTTCTAAATGGGTAAGCCTAGGGCCTAGTGAGTTCTTGTTGCACATACATGTCCATCACTTAAAAAAAACAAATAGTTTTATCATATATGTTCATTAAATCATACAACGAATATATCACCCGATGACATAATTTTGGGGAACAATTAATTATCCAGAGAAAGAACCAAAGGTTCATTTCCCTTCTCCTTGAGACAACTCATCATCCATTGTACTCAAGTATTTTAAATATCTAAGGAAATAAGTATAAATCTCAATTCCCATCCTCGTCGATCACACACATCCGTCATGCTCACGGCGATTAAACACCCCACACGTTCCCACTAAACATGTCACCCCAAAAAAACACACACAGTAGTCAACCATTCCAAAATAACATTTGCACACAACCATACTCATCATAAAACATACTATTAATAAATAAATAAATAAACGTAATAAACGCATGATAAACACTTATGTGCGAGCAACCACAAAACACGAAAAAAAATCTCACCTTGCAGCCGACAATTAGTAACCGAAGCTTACCATGATTCCCACACCCTACATTCCACCAACAGTATTTTCTAAAACAACAATCCTAGAAAACATCATACGTGTCCGTTTCGGTTCCATCACACATGTGTCTCGTTCGGGTGTCAACTTTTTGAAAAGCACAACGTTTTCAAATTTAGAAGGTTTTACCCAAAAAAAATAATACTCAAAAGTAGAGATAATCAAAATGTTTAAAATACATGTAATCTCAAAATAGTAATATTAATAATAACTAGTGAGTAAACAAAACTACAGGGACCATTTTGTAACTCTTGTTTTTTTTTTAATTATTTATTTTGAAAAAAAAAAGTAACATGTCATACTTAAAGTAAATAAGAAAAGAAACTTTTCACACGTTACAGGGGCTATTTGTAAACTTTTAATCTTCAATTCATTTGAAATATAATGTGTTCCTATATAGCTTCATCTCAAAATCATAATGTTTACAGTGGTTGAATTTGTATTTATTCTTAAAATACAAAAACTTGGAATGAGAATCGATCATAACCCCCATCCAATAAACAAATCAATATTTTAATATTATATTTGCATTCTTATGTTTTTAAGAGACGTGGGTTTTTAACTCATTCCAAGAAAAGCGCTTTGAAAGCCATCTTCTTCACCCAAACTTATTTTTTCTTTTCGGCCATTTTTAAGTGCATGAGAGCTTCCAATTTTAGGAGAAGAACTACCAAATAAAAATATAAAATACTCATCGACTATCTCCACTATTTACTATTATGTTTTCACATTCAACTAACAAAACAAAATCTGAAACCATATTATTTTAGAAAATATAACTAAAGATTTATACACCCAGATTTCATCGATTATCAGCCGAACAGAGACATAAGACGGAACCAAAACACGTAATGTGAACCACTAACCCTAATTAAGTTATTATATCGTGCTACAGTTGAAGAACATACCTCAATTTCTTGAAAGAATACCAAAAACTATTCATAGCCTTTTTCTTCTTATTTCTCACTCGAATCTTCACTTTTTTTCACAATTCTGGTGGGCATTCCACTTGGCTTCTCGACCCTTTAATAGTGCCCATGGTTGCAGGCGTTATAACCTCTTCACATGCATGAATTTATGTTGCTAATCAAGGTGATGGTTTTAGGGTTTAATCCTCATTATTTTCCCTAATTAAACATATTTACACCTAGTTATAATTCTTTTAAAAAAACTGATATAATCAACTAATGATGATATTTACCATTCTCTTTTTTTTTTTTTTTTTGAGTTATCACAACAGCCCTTTTGGGTTGCCTTAACTCTAACAACTTGAGAGGATGACTTTTGGATAGATAATTTGAATTTATTATTGGGAATAATAAATTGATGTAAATGATTTATTAATATGTTATGAAAATAATATATTAATTGGAACTCAAGTTGGTTAATTAATATTTAATCAGAAATTAATTTGGAATTAATTTTGGGATTAAAAGAATTAATTAAAAGTATAAAGGGTTGTTTTACAATTTATTTAGAGTTCTAAAATTAGGCTAATGGACTCCATGGTAGAATTGGATGAACATGATAGGGAGGCCCTATAGGTTTTCATCCAATCCCTTTTGAATGGGAGTCTATAGGATGCTTAGGCCTTAAGCTTGAAATTAGGGTTTCCTCCAGCAAACCTTAGTTGTGGCTCTAAGCAACCAACAACTATATAAAGCCCCAACCCCATAAGATTTTAGCTACATGCTTCCTAATCCTAGTAGAGATAAAATTCTAGTGCTATTTCCTCCTCTCTCATCTCGCCCTATTACAAAGAGTGTTTATAAGCCATTAAGGTGTCACATTTGAGACAATTGCTCTCAAGTATTCAAGATCATCAAGGTTTCATTGTTATTACAACATAAAAATAAAGGTATGCATCTAAACCCTAGTTTTGTATAGATTTCAAAATTTTTATTAGCTTCCTAGGGTTTGTCTTTTGTATTCAAGTTTGCATGTTGAACTAGTGAAAACCTAGATCCAAAGCATTAGGGTTGCATGAACATATAGGATGTTATGCTCAAAACCCATCAAGTCATGGGCTGCTTATATGTGTCATGGATAAATGTGGTAGTTGATTATAAGAGTGTCATGGAAATACTCATGGATAGCATATGGGTCATTGGTCAATATGGTATAGCATCAAGGTAACACTCATGAACGACATATGGGTCATGGGTGTGATGGTAATAGCCATGGATGATATTTGGGTCATAGGTCCATGTGGTAGTTGGATATAGTGTGATGGTAACACCTATGGATGACATATGGGTTATGGGGCTACTTATATGGGTCTTGGGTCGATGTGGTAGTTCCTTATAATAGTGTCATGGTAATACTCATGGATGACATATGGGTCATTGGTCAAATGGTATAGTGTCATGTTGACACATATGGATGATATATGGTTCATGGGTGTGATGGTAATACCCATGGATGACATTTGGGTCATAGGTCAACGTGGAAGTTGAGTGCTAAGGTATCACCCATGGATGATGTTTGGGTCAAGGGTTGCTTATATAGCTTATGGGTCAGTGTGGTAGTTGATTATAATAGTGTCGTGGTAATACTCATGGATGACATATAAGTCATTGGTCAATATGGCCTAGTATCATGGTAACATCCATGGACGACATATGTGATGGATAAGGTGTCTAACTCCATAACTATATTTGATATGTACTTGACCCGGTTTAGCATGGTCCATTTGGCTTGCATGGCATCAAAATAATTGGATACACAAATGTGAAAAGAATACTTATGGTTTGTTAATATATTATAGGTTCTAATATATTAATATGAAATCATATTATTTAATTACTATTGATCAAGAATTAATTTCGAATTAACTTTGTGATCAAAAGAGACTAATTAAATATATGGGGATTGATTGTGTAAATCTTTCATTCCTAGGACCCATTGGGTGCTCCATGGATGCTCTATGGAGGTTAAAACCCATGGATCATGGGGAAATGAAAAGACATCCACATTAGGGTTTAAATGGTGTAACCCTACATATAGCACACTATAAATGGACCCCATAGGCTAGCAAAATCGGAACACGGATAAGAACAAGGAGGGCTATTTGATTTTATGGTGAAGTGTTCTTCTCTCAAGTTCTTCCAAGGGTTTTTGGTGTTGTGTGAAACATTTGAGGCATCACACTTGGGGTGCTAGGCTCACACGGTCTTAAGGAATCAAGCAACACACAAAGGTATGTAATTCTACTAGTTTTTATATTGCAAGTTCCCCATAACATGCTAGTTAGGATGAGAACCATGGAAAATCCAATTTGCATGTATATTAGAGAAAACATAGATCGAAGGTTTCTAGGGTTTCATGTATACCATAGGAGTGTTAGAATGCTCAAAACCCATCAATATGGGTCATGGGTGTGATGGTAATACCCATGGATGATATTTGGGTCGTAGGTCCATGTGGTAGTTAGTTATAGTGTGATGGTAACACCCATGGACGACATATAGGTCATGTGTAATGTAGTAGTTGCTTATATATAGTGTGATGGTAACACCCATGGATGACATATGAGTCATGGGCTGTTTATATGGTTCAAGGGTCAATGTGGTACTTGCTTATAGTGTTATGGATGACATAAAGGTCATGGGTCAAAATGGTAGTTACCTATAGTGTCATGGTTACACCTATGGGTGATATACATGGGTGTGATGGTAATACCCATGGATGACATTTGGGTCGTAGGTCGATGTGGTAGTTGGTTATAGTGTGATAGTGTAGCGCCCGCAAATTCGGGATAGTTAATTTAGAGACGATAAGCACCAAAAATGTTTTCTTTATATATGATTAATTAGAATAAATAATATTAACTATGTTGTAGTATATGTCACAATGTTTTCGTACATATAAAGAACACCGAAATCCGAGTTATAACGAAGAAGCTATGACCTGTCGAAGATTCACGACAAAGCATGCACGACACCAGGAATCGTCGAAAGTGACTTTATAAGAAATTAATTTTTAGCCTTAGGGGTCTAAATGAAAGTTTTTGAGTATGTATCCACCTTCGTGTGGATTTAAAGAACGACAATGACGGAGCTCGTATGCAAAAGTTATGGCTTTCCGAAGATGCAGCTGTCTAAGAGCATGACACATGACAAAAATCTGAATATGACTGGACTCAAGACGCGAGCCTCTTTTCTCACGACGTGAGGAGTCAAAACTCAAAATTTCGAAGCTAGAAGTCTATGGAATGATAACTCAATAGACCACAACATGAGCAAGGATTTCTCACGACGTGAGGACGCTGCACGACACTAATCGAGGCTAGAAAATACCTGGGAAGGCTATGAGATGACTCTTGCCATGGCTCACGATGAGAGTCTTGATTCTCACGATGTGAGAGAGCCAAAATCATCCTATAAATAACGATCAAGGCTCATTATTTTCTTACACCTTCTACTTTCACTCTCTCATTTTCCGAAGGTCGTTTCCCTTCCCGAGCCTGACAACCACGAACCACTGACCGTTTCTTGTTAGATTCTATCCAATCACGCTAATAATGTGAGTGCATAGTTACTTTCATCTTACACATAGATATGAAGTATTTAACATAAATTACGTGTTATGTGTGCATATTATATGTGTTCTTGATATATATGTTGGATAAACGATTTATACATGTTTACGTGATTTAAACTGTATACGTAATTTTATACTTATAAATATATATTGGGTAGCAATAGGTGATGATAGAAAGGTGATAATGATTAGGTGATTATAGAAAGGTGATGATAATTAGGAGATGATAGAAAGGTGATAATAATTAGGTGATGATAGATAAGTGATGATAAATAGGTGATGTGAGCTGAGAAGAGATAACATAACCTTGATTGGCGATGTAATCATCTACCAGAGTATAGATGGCGACCACAAACTATTCTAGACAGTCATGTGGAAACACCAACGAGATCATTACCTGTAGGTGATGAATTACAAGTTCAGGCGATGTTGTAACTACGTATTCATGTGATGATACTCTAACCACTTACTATGAATTATGAGTTCAGGTGATGTTGTAACTACGTATTCATGCAATGATACTCTAACCCCTTAATATGAATTATGAGTTTAGGCGATGGTGTAACTACGTATTTATGCGATGATACCCTATCCCTTACTGGACACATATTGAAGGAGTAATCCCCGAATCAGTACTGCTATGTGATGTAGGTGATGATCCTTAGGAAAATTCCTTAGGAGTAAACATATAAGGAAATGCGATGTAGGAGATGAAAGGTAAATATGATGTAGGAGATGGACCTTAGGTTAAATCTTTAGGGAAGGTACTTAAGGATAAAGAAGTTAATGGAGATGGGTAATTAGGTTATTTGCTTGATGAAACATAATAATTATATTATTGTGGGTTAAAAACTCTATGTACTCACCAGGTTTCCCAACCTGACCCACTCAGTTTATTTGTATCATAGGTGTCGATACGAAGCTACATTACATTGATAGATTTAAAGGAGATGTAGACCATTAGTGTAAATGAATGTATTGTTTGTTTATGCTTATGTTTCTGTATTGAAAATGACATCCCAAAGTTTTAATATGAACAAAATACGTTTCTTCAGAAATGCTATGATAATATGTTTACCATGTTATTCTGGGAATAAATTCTACAACACTTTTCTTTAAAAGGATACTCTGATTTTTATATAAAACATAAACAAAATCGGTCTTTTCTGGCCGTGAAATTTGGGGATGTCACAATTGGTATCAGAGAATTAGTTTAACCGAACTAGGAGTTTGTTGGATTTTTAGACTTAAACTTAGAATGCTAAGCGATGATTGTGAGATGAGTGTCTGCTATATTTTGGACACAATCACTAGTTTATTTTAGGAAAGTTGCCTAAAATGTTTTATGTGCTAAATGTTTTATGTTATCTCTATAAAGATGCCTTATATGCTATTATTTGTTCGGATCTATGGTCTGTTGCCGACTGGATCTGGAAATTTTATGTGTTCAGATTTCGAAATATTTGATTATGATATTAAAACTGGCACATAACTTTTCGGGGGGACAATGAGATTTATACATCTATCGTAAATAAAATATTTCCTATCTTAATTCTCGTCATTACACACCAAGCATATGATTTGGTGTATAGATCGAAATGGAAAGAACCCGAAGCAGAGTTGGAAACGCGAACAGAAATAGCAATCAACAGCCTCAACCCCAAGTAGTTAAGAAAGTACGAGTAGTAGCTGATGGATCTGAGCCAATCATAATGGCTGGAGTACAAGCCATGATTCGGGCTATCTTAGCCGAACAAAGGGAAGAGATGAGGCAGATGTTGCATGAGAACAATAGGGATGAACCCACGATGCCTGTCGATCTGCCAGAGCTGAATGATGGGCAATGAGAAGAGGGGAACTATAGCAGGACCATTGGTCAAGCTGAACTGCCAGTGGTTAGACGAAATAACCCAGACAGAGGAAATGAAGGACGTGGATGCAAATACAAGGATTTCATGGCATCCAAACCATCGTGTCTTTCTTGAAGCCCAACACCGGTGGAAGTTATGGACTGGATCTCTGAGATGGATGCAATGTTTGAGAGTTGTGAGTGTAGCAACAGACAGAAGACCGCTCTCGCGGTTCCTCTACTAAAGTCTAGAGTAATGAGCAGGTGGAAGCTACTAGCTAATACGATGCCCAAGGGAGAAGCAAACAAGATGTCTTAGGAAGATTTCCTGGTGCAATTAAAAATACAGTACTGCTCTGAGTAGGATCTTTTGTAGATCAACAATGAATTCCATAATCCAAAGAAAGGAAGGATGAGTGTCATCAAGTATGTTGCAAGTTTTATAGAGAAAATGAAGCTTGTTCCTTACGTAGTTCCAACTGAGCTCTCCAAGGTCAACAAGTTTGCCCATGGATTATCAGCGGACTTTGGTCCAATGGTCAAGCAAGCAACCACCTTGAAAGTCGCCATCTAGGCAGCTAAGAATCTAGAGACCCAAATAAGAGAAAAAGGTTTATATAAAGATGAGGCAGGAGAAAAGAGGAAGATTGAGGTATCCTCAAAATATGATAAGAAAGGAAGATTCACGAAGCCCAACCTGGACGACCAAAAGAATGGGAATAGTGGTGGAACCAAGTAGTGTGATAAATGCAAGAAGAAGCACTTCGGAAGATAGGATGGAGAAGTGACCTGCTATAATTATGGTAGAACCGCTCACTATTCCAGAGATTGTACATTCGACAATAGGAAGTGTTACGAATGTGGAGATGGTGGGTATATTTCGAAGAACTGCCCAAAGAAGAACAACGCTGCAAGGCAAAATGCATCGCCAAATCCACATGCGAGAGCATTCCAGGTGATCCTTGGAGAAGCAAATAATAACACTAGGAATCAGGAGTGAAGAGTTGATATCTGAAGATTAAGGTAAGAAGTAGCCATAGCGTCATGTAGTGTAGCCTAATAGAGGCATAGTATAGGTTAAACTTGAACGTCCATGTAAGCATTTCAAGAAATAATATAAAGCTTCGTTATATTATCTGATGTGTTTAATGATTATGTGAAATTATTGTATGGTAACTTGGGAAAATTGTGAGACAATACTTGGGATGCGTATGAGTAGGTGTGAATGGTAGTAGAGGCATATACTACCAGAAGCACAAGACTTGCACTTGGATCAGGGAAAGTCACAAGGTTACCAAGAAGCTAGTAATTGATTCTGTTTTGTTCAAATCTGTCGTTACCATTGTTTTAGTAATGACTAAGAAGATGATTGTTATTCCGACCATTGTGGTCATATCATATTGAGTCTAACTAAGATATGTATTCTATGCGGTTCAGAGAACCAAGTTCGATGTGACATCCGACTTAAGCCAGAAGATTGAAGTGAAAGATAATTGAAGCGATCAATAGAAGTATCGCAACCATTATTTAAGTAAGAAGTCTATATCTAGAAATGCTACATGCTAAAATGTGATTATATCACATTAGAACATGAAGGAAGGTATATTCCATTCTGGAATTTGATTCTAAGATACTTGAGTCTAAGCATTGCATCATACGATGAGAGGTCATTAAAACATGACCCATCGGTCTATTATGATAATAGAGTTAAAGAAATTCTATTAAGATTAGTCTGTTTAAAAACGAAAAAGGAGTCTCTAATAAGGATCAATTTTGTAACTCGAAGGTTACGATTGAAATTCCAATATAGGATAAAGAGCGAGTGCAAGATTGAGCATCGCATATAGTCAAGAAGTCCAAGAGTTAGAAACTCATTCAAAGGAACATAGAAGTTGCGATTATTACCTAATATGAAGAGACAACGCATGGAGTCATTATACAAACCCCTTTTTTGTTGATTCCGAGACGTAATCATTTTATGGGGGAGATAATTTTAGTGCCCGAAGATTCGGGCTAGTCAATTTAGATACGATAAGCGTCAAAAATGAATTTTTTATAGATGATTATTTAGAATAAATAATATTAAATAAGTTTTAGTATATGCTAAAAGGTTTCCGTACATATAATGAACATCGAAATCGGAGTTATAACGAAGAAGTTATGACCTGTCAAAGTTTCACAACAAAACGGGCACGACACCGGGAATCATAAAAATTGAGTTTATGATAAATTACTTTTTAGCCTTAGGGGTCTAAATGAAAGTTGTAGAGCATGTATCCACCTTCACATGGATATAAATAACGTTAAAAATGGATCTCGTATGCAAAATTTATGGCTATCCGAAGATGTAGCTATATGAGAGCATGACACGTGTCAGAAACCCTAATCTGAATGGACTCACGACATGAGCTTCCTTTCTTACAACTTGCGGAGTCAAAATGCCACATTTCGAAGCTATAAGTCTACGGAATGATAACTCAAAAGCTCACGGTGTGAGCAAGGATTTCTCACGACGTGAGGACGCTGCAGGACACCAATCAAGGCTAGAAAACACCTGGGAAGGCTACGAGATGATACTTGCCTTGGCTCACAAGTGAGTCTTGACTCTCATGGCATGAGAGAGCCAAAATCAGCCTATAAATAGTGATCAGGGATCATTAATTCCTTACACCTTCTACTTTCATTCTCTCTCGTTTTCCGAAGGCCGTTTCCCTTCTGAAGCCTGACAACGACGAACCACTGACCGTTTCTAGTTAGATTCTATCGAATCACGCTACTAATGTGAGTGCATAGTTACTTTCATCTTACGTATAGATATGAAGTATTTAATATAATTTACGTGCTATGTGTTCATGTTATCTGTGTTCTTGATATCTATGCTGGATAAACGATTTATACATGTTTACGTGCTTTAAACTGCATACGTAATTTTATACTTATAAATATATATTGGGTAGCAACGAGTGATGATAGAAAGATGATGATAAAAAGGTGATAATGATTAGGTGATTATAAAAAGGTGATGAAAATTAGGAGATAATAGAAAGGTGATGATAATTAGGTGATGATAGATAGGTGATGTGAGATGAGAAGAGATACCATAACATTGATTGGCGATGTAGTCATCTACCAGAGTATAGATGGAGACCACAGACTATTATAGACAGTCATGTGGAAACAATAGCGTGCTCATAACCTGTAGGTGATGAATTACGAGTTCAGGAGATGTTGTAACTACGTATTCTTGCGATGATACTCTAACCCCTTACTATGAATTACGAGTTTAGACAATGTTGTAACTACGTATTCATGCGATGATACTCTAACCCCTTACTATGCATTTTGAGTTCAGGCGATGTTGTAACTACGTATTCATGCGGTGATACCCTAACCCTTACTGGACACGTATTAAGGGAGTAATCCCTGAGACAGTACTGTCTATGTGATGTAGGCGATGATCCTTAGCAATAAACATATAAGGAAATGCAATGTAAGGAGATGAAAGGTAAATATGATGTAGGAGATGGACCTTAGGATAAATCTTTAGGGAACATACTTAGGAGTAAAGAAGATAATGGGGATGGGTAATTAGGTTACTTGCTTGATGGAACATAATAATTGTATTATTGTGGGTTGAAATTCCTATCTACTCACCAAGTTTCCCAACCTAACTCACTCAATTTATTTGTATCACAGGTGTCGATACGAAGCTACTTTACATCGAGAGATTTAAAGGAGATGTAGACCATTAGTGTAAATGAATGTAATGTTTGTTTATGCTTATTTTTCTGTATTGACAATGACATCCCAAAGTTATAATATGAACAAAATACATTTCTTTCGGAATGCTTTGATAATATGTTTATCATGTTTTTCTGGGAACAAATTCCGCAACACTTTTCTTTAAAAGGATACTCTGATTTTTATATAAAGTATAAACAAAGTCTGTCTTTTCTGGCTGTGAAATTTGGGGATGTCACACATGGTAACACCAGGGATGCATGACATATGGGTCATGGCCTGCTTTTATGGGTCATGGTGCAATGTGGTAGTTGTTCATAGTATTACTCATGGATGACATATGGGTCATTGGTCAATATTCTATAGTGTCATGGTAACACCCATGGATGACATATGGGTCATGGGTGTGATGGTAATCCCCATGGATGACATTTGGGTCATATGTCCAAGTGGTAGTTGGATATACTGTGATGGTAACACCCATGGATCACATATGGGTCATCGGATGCTTATATGGGTCATGGGTCAATGTGTTAGTTTCTTAGAATATTGTCATGGTAATACACATGGATGGCATATGGGTCATTGGACAATATTGTATAGTGTCATGGTAACAACCATGGACGACATATGAGTCATGGGTGTAATGGTAATACCCATCGATTCCATTTAGGTCATGGGCTGCCACATTAATGAACATAATACTAAAGTTATTCAATTTTAAGAAACATAAGTTACTTTCGTACAACTAGATGACACAGCTTTCATCTTTCCCGAAGTCGCAGGTTTGAATCCTACTTCCTTCAATCTTTTTATTTAGCTTTGTCTTTTTCATTTTAAATTGTCAAAGTTCCACTTTGAGCCAAAAAAGTTATAATGTTTGAATAATTTATTTTGACACAAATTCCTTAGTATTAACATATTTGGAATAATTTCAAGGGTATTTTGGTCTTTTTGCAGTTTACATTGTTTAGCCGCCATGATGGTTCTTATGTCATGTGGTTGTTTCAGTGCTTCAACCATTGAGAATGTCTCAAATGTTCCCAATAGCCATGGGAGGCACTCGATACGTGTGACAACTAGAAAAATTTTGAATGAGCAAGGTCTAAATTGTAACTGTGTATATGTGAATTCACAACGTAACTTTGTTGCAATAAAACTTTGAAAGCCAAAAGGGGATTTGTTTGTGTGTGTGTGTGTGTGTATATATATATATATATATATATATATATATATATATATATATATACTTTGAAAATCATATTCATAATAAACACTTGGAAGTCAATGAGATAGACCAAGGAGTATGAAAATTCCATTTGCATTTAAGTGTTTTCGGCCTAGGACCCCAAAACATGGGATTTCGGTTGATGTAAAGACCGAAATCACATGTGATTTCTGTTTGCATTGAGACTTAAATCACCATGTGATTTCAGTTAGAGCATGGGCCAAAATCACAAGTCAGTGGGGTGTTATCTAATGAGTTTTTTTTTATGTAATTTCGAGGTATCTTTGGAGTTTTCTAATTTGGGGAGGGGGGGGGGGGGGGGTCGGATAAGAGAATAAAAGAATATGGGTTGACTTTGCTATTTAGATGTTTCCTTTTTTCCAATAAGAAACAATACCCAGCATGTATCAAAGCAAATATGCACCAAATATCAAAGTAAATATCCTATCACATTTTCACTCTTTATTAGGGCCGAAATCAACCCAAACTCCCCACCATTTCCATTACTACTTTCTATTAACTTCATTGCCTATCAAAGAACAAATTCCAAGCTTCCTAGGATTAAATCTTCAAGCTTATTCATAGAGTTTTGGTATGTTTTCTTGTAACGCCCATGTTTCAAGGCTAGGCATTAATGTTGATGTAATAGTCTAGGTTAAACATTGTAACCCGTTTTGAAATAATCAAAATGTCTTATTTGATTATTATCTGTTTTATCCTTAATTGTGTGACTTAAATGAATTAAGGAAAAAATAAGCAATAAAATAAAATATTAGATAAACCCGATGTCTATGAAGGCAGTTATAGTAGTCGTGACAAGGATTCCGAAAATATAAAAAATGTCGAAATCCGAGTTATAATGAAGAAGTTATGACCTGTCAAAGTTTCGCAACAGAACCGGTACCACACTGTGTGACGTAAATAGTGAATTTATGATAGAACGATATTTAGCGTTAGTGATGAAGTTATGATTTTTCTAAGTTTAGACTTAGCAGTATGGATCCCAAAGTTCGAATACGATATCAAGTGATTTCTAGCCGATACAATCTAAACGAGAATCGAATATCTCGACAATAGTAGTCCAACGGTAAAAAGACAGACAAACACAGATGTCAGAGATTTGTAGAGCATGATCACACCTACGCGTGGATATAAAGAACATCGGAAACGGATCTCATATGTGAGAGATATAAATTTTTGAAGTTCAGGGCACGAACTTCCACATTTGTCAGAGTTCACGACGTGAACAGGGTGTTGATGACATGAACAGGTGATGGACGACTTCCAAACCAAATGTCTTGATGACGAACACAATGACCTATGTAGGATCGAGTTCATGACGTGAACATTAGTGGTTCACGACGTGAATTCAGGATTTCAGCCCTATAAATAGAAACCAAAGGGCAGCCGACCATGGTTGCTAATTCACTTACTCTCTCACTCCCTAAACCCTCTATAGCTATCTTGAACTACCCCTGAAGCCACGGTATCATCCCGACACCCGAAGCAAGTCCCGAAGCCTGAAGATCCCGAGAAGAAAAGAGTTTTCGAGCCGAAGCTCTGCTCGCAAGAAGCCCGGTGTGTGAAGATATCCCATTTTCATCTGAGAATACTACTTGAAGAGTTGTAGTGTTGTCTGATCATCTTCTTATCAAGTGAGTGTTTTGTTGCTTTCTTCTAACACATAGATATGAATTAATATTTATAATATATGTGCTAAGTGTTTATATATTAGCTGTTATCTGGAATGACTATTGAATGGATATATTATACATGTTTTAAAGTTGTATAAGTATATGTGTGTGTGTGTGTGTGTGTGTGTGTGTATATATATATATATATATATATATGCTATCTACAAAACTGTTGGGTATAACATGGGTAGATAGTTGATGTGTGATGAAATAAAATGGTGAGAGGCACGATGTTGTTGTTGATGTAGTCATCTAGCGGACTATGGATGACGACCATAGACTCTTTCTAGACAGTCAAGTGGAATTCTGGCAGGTTCATAAACTGTAGGTGTTGTGAACGATGTGTTCACCGGTGTACTCTATCCCCTCATGGTTGTCTTTAGGACATCTATTGTGAGGAACCCCTTTAGAGTAATGTCCATCCCGATGAAAAATCCTAGACTAGGTCCCTTGTGATAGTTGATGTTTTAGGGACGTAAAGTGACGACAACAGAAATAGGTAATCGGGTTATTGTTGGTTGGTGAAATTAAATATAATTATTTATTATGGGTTGGAAATCCTATATGCTCACCTGGCTCCCAAGTCTGACCTACTCAGTTTCTTTGAGTTACAGGTACTGGCACGAGAGCATAAGTTGGACAATTTGTGAAGATATTTTGTTTATAGACCAGTAGTTGTAAATAATTGTTGTAAGGTCTATGTTGTACTATTTATGCTTTTGGTCTGTATCAGAACATGACATCCTAAGTTTTGTTATATAATGAAAATAGATTTCTTTAAGAAATGCTTTGATAAACTTTATTTTATAATATTGTGTTTTGGGAACAAATTTCGCAACTCTTTTAATCAAAGAATTACTCTGAAATTATTTTAAAAGCATAAATTAAACCAGTCTTTTCTGGCCGTGAATTTGGGGATGTCATAGTTGGTATCATAGTATTAGTTTAAGCGAACTAGGAAATTCTAGGATTTCTCGACTTAAACTTAGAATGATAAGTGAAGATTGTGTGATAAGTGTCTGTTATATTTTAGACACGAGCACTAGTTTATTTTAGGAAAGATGCCTAAAATGCTTTTTAATGTTATATGTTTGCCATATATGATATTATTTGTTCAGATCTATGGTTTGTTGCCAACCGGATTTGGAGACCTTATGTATTTAGGAATCTAAGCATACGACGATGGTATTAGAACTAGCATGTAAATGTTTCGGGGTGATAGGGATGATTTTATTATCTATCATGAATAAGGCTCTAAATTCACCTTATTCAGTGTGTATATCGAGAATGGCAAGAACTAGAAGCGGAGTTGGAAACACGATCAGGGAGAAGGGTCTGGAGAGGTCAAAGGTTGGTGAGAGGAGGAAGTGCGACGGACCCTTGGGGTCCAGCAAGAAAAATAAATTCTCGAAATCCGGTTCTAGAGGAAGTGGAGGAGGCGAAGCGAAATGGTGCGAAAAATGCAAGAAGAAGCATCATAGGAAATGTGACGGGGAAGTCACATGCTTCAAATGTGGAAAGCCAGGGTACTATGCAAACGAATGCACCCTCACCAAGAAAGTCTTCTATGGGTGTGGTGAGGAGGGGCACATCTCGAGGGATTGTCCGAAAAAGAAGGAGGCAGCAAAACCCAACATTCCACCAAAGCCGAAGGCAAGAGCCTTCTAGATGACACTGGAAGCTGCTAAAGAAGAAGGTGATGTCGCTTCAGGTACCTTTCTCGTAAATGAATTGCCTGCCCAAATTTTGTTTGATTCTGGAGCCAATTACTCCTTTATTTCGCATGAATTTGGTAGAAAACTAGCTTTGTCTGTAGATCGACTAGATAATGCTTTATTAATCGAAGTGGCTAGTGGAAAGTTTGTACCTGTTATCCATCTTATGAAAAACATCTTCATCGACTTGAATGGGAATAAGTTCCACAAGGAATTATTGCCTACTGAGCTAAATGGTTTCAACATCGTGCTGGGAATGGATTAGCATACGCCAATGATGCCGAAATATTATGCAAGAAGAAGATAGTGAAAGTTAACCCGCTAGGGAAAGAGTCATTTATGGTGTATGGGGACAAACACAAAATGAATTATGGTATCATTTCTCTAATGAAAGCCAGAGAGTGCTTGGTCAAAGGATGTACATCTTAATTGTCATTCGTGATTGATGCAAAGAAGGAGAAAAGGAGATGAAGAGCATTCCTGTGGTGTATGATTATCAAGAAGTATTTCCCAAAGATCTTCCCGGATTACCGCCTGATCGACAAGTGGAGTTCATAATAGACTTATTACTAGGAATGACACCAATAGCAAAAGCACAATATCGATTAGCACCAATAGAGATGAAGGAGCTGATGATGCAACTTTAGGATTTATTGGACAAAAGCTTCATTAGACCAAGTTCATCACCCTGGGGAGCTCCAATGTTATTCGTAAAGAAGAAGGACGATAGTATGAGAATGTGCATTGATTATAGAGAGCTGAATAAGGCAATGATAAAGAATAAATATCCATTGCCAAGGATTGATGACCTGTTTAATCAGCTACAAGGCTCAAGCTATTTTTGAAAGATCGATCTAAGGTCAGGATATCATCAGCTAAAGGTGAGAGAGCAGGATATTGAGAAGACTGTATTTAGAACACGATATGGACACTACAAGTTTTTGGTTATGTCGTTTGGACTAACCAATGCTCCAGCAGCATTCATGTATTTAATGAACAGGGTTTGTAAACCATTCCTTGATAAATTTGTGATAGTGTTCATAGATGACATTCTGATTTACTCGAAAATCCAAGAAGAGCCTGGAAGACACTTGTGAGAAGTGTTAGAAGTCTTGAAGAAGGAGACGTTGTATGCAAAGTTCTTCAAATGTGATTTTTGGATTCGAAAAGTCCAATTCTTGGGTTACGTGGTCAACCAAGAATGAATAATGGTTGATCCAGCGAAGATTAAAGCGGTGATGAAGTGGGAACAACTGAAAAGTCCCACAGAGATCTGAAGCTTTCTGGGATTAGCTAGATATTACCGAAGGTTTATCTAAGGATTTTCTTCGATCGCTACTCCATTGACAGCTTTGACCCACAAATGAGCTACTTATACTTGGAGTGATAAGCACAAAGAAGCATTCGAGTTGCTAAATAAGAAGCTATGTGAAGCACGGATTCTTTCTCTACACGATGGAGTTGAAGACTTTGTTGTCTATAGCGATGCGTCTGGTGTTGGATTGGGTTTTGTTTTGAACCAAAGAAAAAAGGTGATTGCATATGTGCCTCGATAGCTGAAAGAGCATGAAAAGAACTACCCCACTTACGATTTGGAGCTAGCAGCGGTAGCTTTTACTCTAAACATATGGAGGTATTACCTCTATGAAACAAAGTGCAAAATTTTCACTGATTATAAGAGTCTCCAATATCTCTTTAATCGGACAGAATTGAATATGAGGCAGCGATGCTGGCTAGAGTTACTTAAGGACTATGATTGTGAGATACTTTACCACCTCGGTAAAACAAATGTTGTCGCTGATGCTCTCAGTCGGAAAGTCAATCTTGAAAGAAAAAGGCCAAAAGCGTTGAGAATAGAAGTTTTCTCGGCAATTTTGGAGAGTATAAAGAAAGCTCAAGAAGAAGCTTTAGAGAAGAATGACTGAAAGAAAGGAACATTTGGGAAAACTTTAGTGTTCGGTACAAACAGTCATGGACTGAAGGTATTCCAAGATCGGATTTGGGTACCTAAGATAGGAGGAGTAAGAGATCTTCGGATGGAAGAAGCTCTCAGAACCATGTACTCGATTCATCCCGTTAGCGCTAAAATGTATAGAGACCTGAAATCCTATTACTGGTGGCTGACGATGAAGCTTGATATTGCAAAGTATGTGGTCAAGTGTGTGACTTGTGCAAGAGTTAAGGCACACCATCAGAAGCCATATGGGAGTTTAGAACCTTTTCCTGTACCTATGGGTAAAGGGGAAGACATTGCTATGGATTTTGTCACTAAACTGCCCAGAAAAAAGAATGCTCACGACATGATTTGGTTGGTCGTTGACCACTTCACTAAGAGTGCACATTTTATAGCAGCCAATAAGAAATGGTCTATGGATAAGCTACCGAATTCTTAGGTGAAGGATATTGTGAGGCTTCACGGTGTTCTATTAATGATTGTATCTGATTGTGATAACCATTTCACCTCAAGGTTTTGGAGAAGTCTATAAGAGGAATTGGGTACCAAGTTGTGTTTAAATACAACTTACCATCCACAGACTGATGGTCAGAGCGAACGAAGGATACAAACACTTGAAGATATGCTGAGAACATGTACCCTAGAATTCGAAGGTAACTGGGATGAACATTTACCTTCGGTAGAATATTCCTACAATAATAGTTTCCACTCGAGAATTAAGATGGCACCTTATCAAGCTTTGTACGGAAAAAAAGTGTCGTAGGCCGTCTTGTTGGCTTGAGGCTAGGGAAAAGCAGTTTATGGAAACCAAGATAGTCCATCAAACCGTTGAAATGTTGAAAAGAATTAGGGAGAGAATGTTAGCCACTCAGGATCATCAAAAGAGCTATCTTGACAAAAGTGAAGACCAATGACTTTTGAAGTTAGAGATTCGGTTTTGCTTAAACTCTTGCCGTGGAAGGGACTTATAAGAATTGGTAAGAGGTGAAAGTTCAGTCCAAGATTTATTGGATTGTTTAAAGTTCTTCAGAGGATTGGGAACCAAGTTTACAAGCTCGAATTGCCCAAAGAACTGAATGGTATTCATAACACTTTCCATGTGTGTTATTTGAGGAAGTTCACGACATAATTCCAATTTCGAAATTAAAGATTGATGAAAACAAGAGGTTAATTGAAGAACCAGAGGCAATTGTTGACCGTAAGACTAAGAAGTTGTGACGCAAGATGGTCGAATTAGTGCTCGTCTGTTGGAAACATATGAATGAGCCAAATCTCACCTGGGAAACGGAGAGTGACATGATTAGTCGCTATCCACATTTGTTTGTTGATGTATGATTCCGGGGACGGAATCATCCTAAGGAGGAGAGAACTGTAACGCCCATGTTTCTAGGCTTCGCATTAATGTTGATGTAATAGTCTAGGATAACCTTTGTAACCCGTTTTGAAATAACAAAAATGTATTATTTGAGTATTTTGTGTTTTATGGTTAATGGCGTGACTTAAATGAATTAAGGAAGTTGTAGTGGTCGTGACAAGGATTTTGAAAATATAAAGAATGACGAAATCTGAGTTATAACGAAGAAGTAATGACGTATCGAAGTTTTGTGACAGAACCGGTACGACACTATGTGACATAAATAGTGAATTTACGATAGAACGATATTTAGCCTTAGTGATCTAAACGAAACTCGTAGAATATGTTAAACGGAGAGTGTGCATAAAAAGAATGTCTAAATCTAATTTCGTATGAGGAAGTTATGATTTTTATAAGTTTCGACTTAGTAGTATGCAAGCCAAAGTTCGAATATGAGATCGAGTGATTTCTAGCCGAAACAATCTAAACGAGAATCGAAGATCTCGTCAATAGTAGTCCAACATTAAAACGACAGACGAAAACGGACGTCAGATGAAGAAGATATGAATTTCTAATGGAGTTTTCCTGTACCGGCCTACTAAAAAATAATATAATAATAATAAATTCAAAATTAGCCGACAGAGTCTAAACGAGAGTTGTAGAGAATAATCTCACCTAGGCGTGGATACAAAGAACTTCAAAAACGAAGCTCGTGTGCGAGAGATATGAATTTCTGAAGTTCGGGGCACGAACTTCCACATTTGTCTGACTTCACGACATGAAAAGGTGATGCGCGCCTTCTAGAGAAAGTGGCATGATGATGAACGCAATGACCTATGCAGGATCGAGTTCACGACGTGAACATTAGTGGTTCACGATGTGAATTCAGAATTTCAACACTTTAAATAGAAACTGAAGGGTAGCCGGCTATGGTTGCTAATTCACTTACTCTCTTACTCCCTAAACCCTCTCTAGCTATCTTGAAGTACCCCCGAAGCCTCGGTATCATCCCGACACCCGAAGTACAACAACCATTGCATTAATAGTAATAGTTTTACATGGTTTATAATATAGTAATCAAAGTACAACAACCATTGCATTAATAGTAATAGTTTTACATGGTTTACATTACAATACATCAGAATATACAAGTAATAGTCTAAGTGCAGTTTGGTACTAAGCTAAGCTCTGAGAATGTACTTGTCTAATGCTGACCTGAGAATACAAGTTATTTGAAAACCGAGTATCGGCATTTTTACAAATGCTGGTGAGTTCATAAGTATTTAGTGTCATTTTATACAAATAACTTTTTATAAGTAGCAGTTTCCAAGTATACAGTGAAATAGAGTCCTTTCCGGAAAATCCTATATTTTCTATTTAAAAACAGTCTTCTACAAAGACTAGTCAGAGTTATGTGGTAAAAAGTAGTTTTCCCTTAAACACTATCGTTATCAAAAGACAGTGTTTGACTTTAAAGAAAGTAGAAGAATATCATGGAAAATAACATATACCTCAGCAGTGAGGACTGCTGACTAAGGTAAAAAAGGAATCATAGACTCCAGGAGAGTATCGAATAAATTGTACGCCTGGCTCAGTCTAACAAAAGGAGACGCAGACCCCAGCCTGTATTAAATGAAAGAATCAACATGCAAGGTCTAACATAGTGGAGACAGACCCTAGGCAATATCAAATGAAAGATACAACTAGTAAGGTCCAATACAGTAGAGACAGACCCTAGCAGTATCAAATGAAAGATACAGCTAGTAAGGTCCAATACAGTAGAGACAGACCCTAGACAGTATCAAATGAAAAATATAGCTAGTAAGGTCCAATACAGTAGAGACAGACCCTAGCAGTATCAAATGAAAGATACAGCTAGTAAGGTCCAATACAGTAGAGACAGACCCTAGCTATATCAAATGAAAGATACAGCTAGTAAGGTCCAATACAGTGAACAAGTGAATACAGTGAGTACTGTGTAAAAACCCGTTACCTTAAAGCCATGAATTATAAGGTAACCCCGAGATACTTGTAACCACACTGATAGACACTAGAGAATCTTGACGCCCTGCAAGCATCGATATAATTTTGACATTTGTCACCCCTTGGCTTGGTAGGCCGTAGACTGTAGCTAGCAGTCAGGGTGAGGGGGTGTCAATCCCATATAGATCTATACACACAATGTCCTATCTCCCTACAAGAGACTCTGGTTACCAACTTGACAACGGAGAAGGCCGTTTACTGAAGATGTATCTCGTGTAGTGAGATCTGATGTAAAATATTGGACTAATGATAGAGACTCACAACGGGATTGACTAATGTAAACCTGTATGTCTATGCTTGAATACATAATATATAACTAATGATCAAACGACCTTCGGACAGACATCCGATCCCACCAGACCACATCTCAACGAAGAAAAGGAAATAGGGCGAACAAGCCACCCTAAGTCCTTCAAACATTATTTATATGCATCTATACAAGCACGGACACACATCTAACTATGGGGAAGTGTTATCAGGTATAAGCGTATCACGAAGTGGAGGCGTTCTCAAGTATAAGTGTATCACGAAGTGGATACGTTCTCAAGTATAAGTGTATCGCTTAGTGGTGGCGTTCTCAAGTATAAGTGTATCACAAAGTGGAGGTATTAACTAAACAGAAGTAACGCAGTAGTATCTTAACCAAGTAGGAGTATAAAAACATTAACGAAAACTTTGGAAAACCATTATACATTACGAAAATCACGACTTGGTATTCCTTTGTAAAATAAGTTTGAAAATCTTTAAAAATCCTTTGAAAACCTTTCATAAACAAGTTTAAAATGAAACTTTGATTAAACATTATAAGTAAAAGCTAAACAAGTAACTACGTTCTTAGAAAACCATTTACAGTGTCATTCTCGGTAAATTAGTTAACAGTGTGATAAATCCTTGTGCATGCGGGTTATCAATCACATGTGATTGATATGAGATATGATAACTGGCATGTTTAACTTGTATCCCCCCCCCCTATAGAACATGTAAAAACATTTAAAAGGTTCATTCAGGGGTATGAACTCACCTGATGTAAGTGGATCCGACGAAGGTGTCGGTTGGGTGCTCGGTGTCAAGTAAAGACTTGGACACACTTATTGACCTATTAACATATGCTAACATATATTTACATACAATTAGTACATATAATACCAATTAAACAAGTATCTGCATCCTAAAGTGTGGAAGACACTTTGATTAAGTGTTTGGGGTGTCCCGGGTAACATCTAAGGGCTTGAATGGCTTAGGAATGGAGTATACTCTCCAAGAGTAAACTCTATATATAGAGTTCATGGCCCTGGGACAACTCCCCATGAGTTTATGGCCATAAACTCATGGTGAGGGTGTTCTAGGATGCTTAAAGGCCTTATATCAATTGTGGAATTTTGCTAGGTCCGAATATAAAGTGTATGAATGGATTTAAGGCACCTAAATGGACCAAATGGGAGTTTACGACCCTAAAAAAGGGAGTTTACAGCCGTAAGCTCCTTGGGACATATTCCTTGGGTGTTTTAAGGGCTTAAATGGTAGAGGGTAAAATCCTATGCATTTTTCTAAGTCAAATGGGGAGTTTAGGGCACCATTTAACCCCTTTATAGGAGTTTACGGCCTAGGTACCCTTTCATGAGGGGTTTATGGTCGTGAACTCCTTATGGAGTTGTTTTAATCATGGTTAAGTCCCCTAACTTGTTGGTGGTTGATTCTAGAATTCAATCTAAGGCTATTGGTGTGTTTATGTGGCTTTTAAACACTCAAACATGAGTTTACTCCCCATGAAAAGGAGTTTACTCCCCATGAAGAGGAGTTTACTGCCCAAGCATGAACTTGGGCAGTAAACTCATGTTTACTCACCAAAATGCTAGTTCAAGGTCTTCTATGTCCGATTCCATAAGCCTACAAGTCATATCTAAGCCTTAGGGACAATTTGGAGGGGGTTTGGGGCTTAAAAACCCCATTAAATGGTGTTCACGGTCCAAGAGTGTTCTTGGGCCATAAACACATGATTTTG
Organism: Lactuca saligna; assembly: GCF_052625555.1. Taxonomy (NCBI): domain Eukaryota; kingdom Viridiplantae; phylum Streptophyta; class Magnoliopsida; order Asterales; family Asteraceae; genus Lactuca; species Lactuca saligna. The sequence goes on along the minus strand of NC_136424.1, from coordinate 97,718,580 downwards.
TCCCTGTTTCATGTTTTAAAGACGAATTTTCATGCTAGATAGGCTATACAACAAGTTAGGATAGTTTACCTACTCGTTTGGGGCTCGAAACGGATGATTTTTGGGTCGAAAATAAGTTGTAGAGAGAGAGTATAGAGAGAGGGTGAAAAAGGTGGAAATGAAGTTTACTCTCCCTTATATAGGGTTTGGAGTTGGGGCTCAGTGGAAATCTACCCGATACTATCGTTAAACGCGGCTTTTTGGTCGCACCCGATTAAACGGTCAAATTTAGACTTGGTTGTAACTAAACATTTTTAAGGGCATTTTGTGGGTGTTTCTAATTTTTTTCAACCCTTACCAAGTCATTATAAAAGTCTTAAATTAATTAACCTCTTCCAAAAGGTTTACGGGCAGATAATTAAAGTGGGGCTTATTAACGGAAGGAGGTTAAAAATGACGGAATAAATTTAGGGTTGTCACATCATCCCCCCGTTAGAGGGAATTTCGTCCCGAAATTCAGGTTTAGGCAAGGAAGTAGGTATGAATAACCGAGTAGAGGCAGGAGGGTACTTCCTATTCAGTTTGTCCTCGCACTCCCAAGTGATCTCTGGCCTGATTCTGTCATTCCAACAAACCTTCACCTATGGGATGCGGATTCCATCTCGTGCAGTTAGCGATTTCCTACAGGTATGTCTACGAAGCTAGTGTTCTCAACGGTTTCTATCAAGATGAGTGGGATACGAAGGGTGATGTCGAGCAAACACTTATCAAGTCTAAGGAGTGGATCGATCTGTGGTGAAACTTATGGAATATCTGAAAGTAGTAGTGGTCTGACAAGGGTTGGAACGAATCTTCGTGAGGATTCTCAGATGGTCCTAAGCTCTCGAAAGGGTAGAGTTTCTTAGTACTTAGAACATAGTGTACTTCTATGGCGAGATCATCACTGGCGTGATCGCCATTATGAAGTTCCTAACGTTCTCTCTCATACTGGAAGTGTAATCGTTCAGGTTGGTTCTTAGGAAGCTCGGGTTGTCCTTGGTTTCACGTTTCCTATCAATTGGATTTTAGAGACTTTCCAGATCATTGAATAGATTGCGTGTCTACGGTTATTTGTTTGCTGCAGAGAGTCTATCTCAATCTTGTGCAAAATGAATCTGCACTTCTGATTCTTGAGATATTTCTAACAGAAACTCTCAAGGTCGAGGAGATAGGGTTTCACTAGACGAGTGTTGGACTACCTCGGGAGGTGGTTCTACTATTTCTACGCGAGATAGTATTCGTGGAACACTCAGTAGTCCATTGAATCTCTAAGACGTTGGTGTATTTCAGTGCGGAAAGCAGTTGCTCTTGTATAACCCATCGACTAACACCTAGACTGCTTCGGGATCTGGGTTATAAGGCTTAACACAACTACTTTCGCACTTTGATCACGTATTCTTGGCTGTGAAGGTTATCATGTGGTCCTCGGTATTCTAGTGTTCGCTTCGGAGAATGCAGTCTACCGTCTACAGGGCGACGGTGACTTCCTCCATGCGAGAGGGCGGAGGATCCTAGGCACTACTTGTCTGTAACGGGGTGGACGAAGTTCCTAAGTAGTGCGAACATCTTCAGCAACTACTCTTCCGGAGGTTCTAAGCTTTCTCGGTCTAGGTCACTCTAGTGAGTATAAGGTTCCATCACTCGGAACTTCATTCTTCTCATCCACTCTTCTCAGAGTTTAATTTATCGCAGCTCTCGGATTTCCGGGATATCCGCTGCGATGCTTAATTTGGGGGATTAAGTGTGAATGGATGGCCGTAGTCAATGTCCTTGACTCTTACGACTCAGATTTCTTTACCAACCGAGGGTGTTAGTTACTATGTTGGCTTAACCGGAATGAAAACAAACTTCGGACTTGTGGTCATTATGGTAGCTCACTCCATAGGGGTCTTTCTGAGGGATCAACGAGGTATGCTTCGGGTGGTTATCGTCTTCTGGAATGCCTGCAGTTCCTTTCGCTTCGGTTTCTATCTGACTAAGAAGGTTTGGTTAACAGCGCGTGGTACCCCTCTCCTGGGTACTTCGGAAGGTTTGAAATAAAAGTGACGACTGGCGGATCACATTAATCTTTAGTATTTTTATTATGTTTAGGTTCGGAAGAACCTTTATTTGCCGAAAGGGCTATGGTGAAAGTTCTTTTCACATAGCACTAAGGGTTTACACATGGTTGTACGAAGTCAAACCATGATCGATAGAGGCGTCGAAGTTGGCACACTTCGACATGATATAAAATAAGGGTCAATAGAGTCATGTGCCGAACAGACACACAAGTTCTAGGCGTCTCGGGTTTCGTCCCGTTTATCACTGCCGCGGGTACTTGGACCGATAGAGTCGACGCGGAACTATAGAGGGTCCCGAGTGTTTCTGAATAGAGTACCTTTTTATGAATGGATTCTCACGAGGCATTTCTATAATCGCCTCACATATACTAGTCATCCATAATTAAGATGGGGACGATTGTTGACTGAGGGACTCCGCCTTAAATCCACAACCAAACGAGGAACAGGAAATGAGGCGGCCTTCACTCACTCTAGGCCTATCCATCTCAATTATGCATGGCCGTAACGTATATGTTTAGCCATTATAGTTTTACCTGATGAAATTTTTAAATTTTATAACAGTGCTGCGACTTTCGCCTTAATGGGGAAGTAATTACATTTAGAATTAGTCTTTTTATGTTCTCTATTAGTTATTTGAGATCGAGATATGTACCAAAATCTATTGGTTTCCTTGATGCTTCTCCCTAAGCATTATAGTCAGACTCCTCCTGTGTCCTTGTCTTTTCCTTCGGTTGGACAGTCCTTCTTGAAGTGACCAATCTCACCACATAGACGACATACTGGAGTGGCCGTCACATTGGTGGTTGATGTAATAAACTCAATCGGGGTTCTGCAGATGCGAGCAGTATGCCCCATCATGTGGCACCTAGCACAATAGAGCTCCCGACATACACCATGATGATGGTAGCTACACTTGCTGCAGTGGGGAAGGTTCCCTAAGGATGGTCTCCTAGACGTTGGGATGGAGGGGTTGGCAGGGTTATTGACTACCTCAGCTCGTTGCCTTTCGGAAGGTCCTTGAGCTGAGGTACTTCCCTCCTCGATCTTGATCTTTCTCTTCCATGGATTTGAGTGAGGTTCTTGGGTGGCTGGGTATGCAGAGGTTGGTTGCTGTTGTCCATTACTAGGATCGGAATTTCCGATAGGTCTCTTGCTAACATTGGCGTTGTTAGCACTCAGTTGAGCCATGACAGCTACTACGGCTGCCGAAACTGCAACTTGGAATGTAGCTTCATCGAATAGGAGAGTCGGTTTCTTGCCGACGGATGGATTACGCTTTTTTGGAGGCATGGTTTTCCTACACGGAAAAAGAAACACAAGCTGATGAGAGACGAAGGTTAACCCTGGATGTATCAACCCTTAATATGTTAGGCCTAAATTTTTCCCGTGCCTCGGATATTGGTTGTCTGAGTGTCGACCTACATCCCTATGATGTAGTCCTAGTAGGCAAGGTAGGAGTATGAGTATCGGAAAGGTCATAAGATGCGAGTCGTTCCTACTAAGTTACCTTATACTGGGAAGGTTTCACTCTCTGGCTTGGAGAGATCTGAGAACAGTTCAGAACGAATACTGCGGAAAGAAAGGCTCATGAAGACTTATGGCCAAACAACCTCAACAGAGGTGTGGGGATCCGCTCTAAACGTGCTACTGGCAACGGGAAAAAAAGGCGATTTGCCTAACACATAGCGTGAGTAGTGTAGCCACTAACTCACTAAATTCTATTATTTTATGGGTGTATTAGCGTGACGAACACGAGGTAAAGACTCTTCTCGGGGTCCATATACTGACTCTCTCTATCTTTCTTGTATCCCTGATCGGGACCGGCGTTGGTTTCCTTCGGGTAGTTACCTAGATTTCTCTTCTTCTATAGACATATTGAACTTCTACTCCACCTTACTTCCGAATCCGACTCCGGGTGTCATCACTTCAAGATGGATGAATGGAAATCTCGGAAGTTTAGGCGAATTTCTTCACCGATGTCCCTAAAAGATATAGGCACTTGGTGAATTCAATAGTCTCGACCTAGTTCATTCGTTTCCGAGCTGGAAATCTTCTCAATGAACCTCTTCTGGGTCTGAATCAACTCTTCCGTCGAGTACTGAAGTGGATAGGGTTTTCTACAGGGTTCGTGTGAGAATGGAAATGTCTAAAGAATCCTAAGAGATTATTAACATTTCACTGAGTGATCCATATCGAGTCCTGCTACGATTACACAGGGTATACAAATCATATATAACTTAGATCTGATAGGCCTTCGAATATGGGATACTACTCTAGATCCACATCCCAACTAGGAAAAGGAAATAGGGCGAAACCACACATTCTTAGCCTATGGGATCCTTATTATATATAACCTTAGGAGTATACGCTCTGTAATTGTAGGTATATCAATAAGGATCTTTTTAGTTCTTCGCACAAGGTTAGTTATGGATCCTAAAATACCCCTATGGTATTTTAATTCTAGTTTGATTCTTATCTTCTGGATGTGATTCTGGGATTAATGTGAGTCTTTTAGTATTCCAAAATACTCCTATAGTATTTTAAACTTTATGTTTGGCTCTAGCATTCCTAGTTGGTAAGTTTCAGACCTGTTGCAACACCACTATCACTCCCAAGCACACGTTCATCGCATCTCGAATAAATGTAGTTGATCAGGTTACATTTGTTCTAGCGTACGATTACATAACTGCCCAAGTTTGACGGTAATGCTCAACATCCGAAGACTTTTATTCTTGTTCTTCTTGTGATACTTGTGTTCGAGTGTTTAGATTTTGGATATTCTTATACTTTGGTAAAATACGGTTATATTTTAAAGTATAATTCTTGGTCAGAGTGTTTTATCCCTATGTATTTATAGGTTGTATATCTTTTATGAATTGATATACTTAGCTCACTATAAACAATGCTCTGATACCAATCTGTCACACACCAAAACCGGAACCGCGGAAACGTTTTGGGGTTGGATGATGTCATGTCAAGTATCACAACATATGCAGTCTAGTAATCAAAGTACAACAACCATTGCATTAATAGTAATAGTTTTACATGGTTTACATTACAATACATCAGAATAATACAAGTAATAGTCTAAGTGCAGTTTGGTACGAAGCTATCTTTATCAAAAGCTCCGAGATTGTACCTGTCTAATGTTGACCTCAAAATACAAGTTATTTGAAAAGCGAGTATCAGCATTTTTACAAATTCTAGTGAGTTCATAAGTATTTAGTGTCATTTTATACAAATAACTTTTTATAAGTAGCCGTTTCCAAGTATACAGTGAAATAGAGTCCTTTCTAGAAAATCCTATATTTTCTATTTAAAAGCAGTCTTCTACCAAGACTGGTCAGAGTTATGTGGTAAAAAGTAGTTTTCCCTTAAACACTATCGTTATCAAAATACGGTGTTTGACTTTAAAAAAATGGAAAAATATCAGGGAAAATAACATAAGCCTCAGCAGTGAGGACTACTGACTAAGGCAAAAAGGAATCATAGACTCTAGGAGAGTATCGAATGAACGGTATGCCTAGCTCAGTCTAACAAAAGGAGACGCAGACCCCATCCTGTATCAAATGAAAGATAAAACATGCAAGGTCTAACACAGTGGAGACAGACCCTAGACAATATCAAACGAAAGATACAACTAGTAAGGTCCAATAGAGTAGAGACAGACCCTAGTAGTATCAAATGAAACATACAGCTAGTAAGGTCCACTACAGTAGAGACAGGCCCTAGATAGTATCAAATGACAGATATAGCTAGTAAGGTCCAATATAGTAGAGACAGACCCTAGCAGTATCAAATGAAAGATACAGCTAGTAAGGTCCAATACAGTAGAGACAGACCCTAGATGTATCAAATGAAAGATACAGCTAGTAAGGTCCAATACAGTGAACACAGTGAGTACTGTGTAAAAACCCGTTACCTTAAAGCCATAATTTATAAGGTAACCCCGAGATACTCATAACCATACTGATAGACACTAGGGAATCATGACGCCCTGCAAGCGTCGGTATAATTATGACATTTGTCACCCCTTGGCTTGGTAGGCCGTGGACTGTAGCTAGCAGTCAGGGTGCGGGGCTGTCAATCCCGTTTAGATCTATACACACAATGTCCGATCTCCCTACAAGAGACTCTGGTTACCAACTTGACAACGGAGAAGGCCGTGTACTGAAGATGTATCTCGTGTAGTGAGATCTGATGTAAAATACTGGACTAATGATAGAGACTCACAACTAGATTGACTAATGTAAACCTGTATGTCTATGCTTGTATACATAATATATAACTAATGATCAAACGACCTTCGGACAGACATCCGATCCCACCAGACCACATCTCAACGAAGAAAAGGAAATAGGGCGAACAAGCCACCCTAAGTCCTTCAAACATTATTTATATGCATCTATACAAGCACGGGCACACATCTAACTATGGGGAAGTGTTATCAGGTATAAGCGTATCACGAAGTGGAGGCGTTCTCAAGTATAAGTGTATCACGAAGTGGATACGTTCTCAAGTATAAGTGTATCGCTTAGTGGTGGCGTTCTCAAGTATAAGTGTATCACAAAGTGGAGGTATTAACTAAACAGAAGTAACGCAGTAGTATCTTAACCAAGTAGGAGTATAAAAACATAAACGAAAACTTTGGAAAACCTTTATACATTACGAAAATCACGACTTGGTATTCCTTTGTAAAATAAGTTTGAAAATCTTTAAAAATCCTTTGAAAACCTTTCATAAACAAGTTTAAAATGAAACTTTGATTAAACATTATAAGTAAAAGCTGAACAAGTAACTACGTTCTTAGAAAACCATTTACAGTGTCATTCTCGGTAAAACAGTTAACAGTGTGATAAATCCTTGTGCATGCGGGTTATCAATCACATGTGATTGATATGATAACTGGCATGTTTAACTTGTATTCCCCCCCCCCTATAAAACATGTAAAAACATTTAAAAGGTTCATTCAGGGGTATGAACTCACCTGATGTAAGTGGATCCGATGAAGGTGTCGGTTGGGTGCTCGGTGTCAAGTAAAGACTTGGACACACTTATTGACCTATTAACATATGATAACATATATTTACATACAATTAGTACATATAATACCAATTAAACAAGTATATGCATCCTAAAGTGTGGAAAACACTTTGATTAAGTGTTTGGGGTGTCCCGGGTAACATCTAAGGGCTTGAATGGCTTAGGAATGAAGTATACTCTCCAAGAGTAAAATCTATATATAGAGTTCATGGCCCTGGGACAACTCCCCATGAGTTTACGGCCGTAAACTCATGGTGAGGGTGTTCTAGGATGCTTAAAGGCCTTATATCAATTGTGGAATTTTGCTAGGTCCAAATATAAAGTGTAGGAATGGATTTAAGGCACCTAAATGGACCAAATGCGAGTTTACGGCCCTAAACAAGGGAGTTTATGGCCGTAAGCTCCTTGGGACATATTCCTTGGGTGTTTTAAGGTCTTAAATGGTAGAGGGTAAAATCATATGCATTTTTCTAAGTCAAATGGGAGTTTAGGGCACCATTTAACCCCTTTATAGGAGTTTATGGCCTAGGTACCCTTTCATGAGGGCTTTACAGCCGTGAACTCCTAATGTAGTTGTTTTAATCATGCTTAAGGGCACTAACTTGTTGGTGGTTGATTCTAGAATTCAATCTAAGGCTATTGGTGTGTTTAAGTGGCTTTTAAACACTCAAACATGAGTTTACTCCCCATGAAGAGGAGTTTACTCCCCCATGAAGAGGAGTTTACTCCCCATGAAGAGGAGTTTACGGCCCAAGCATGATCTTGGGCAGTAAACTCATGTTTACTCCCGAAAATGCTAGTTCAAGGTGTTCTAAGTCCGATTCCATAAGCCTACAAGTCATATCTAAGCCTTAGGGACAATTTGGAGGGGTTTTGCGGCTTAAAAACCCCATTAAATGGTGTTCACGATCCAAGAGTGTTCTTGGGCCATAAACACATGATTTTGTCCCTATTTTATGTTTTAAACATGAATTTGCATGCTAGATAGGCTATACAACAAGTTAGGATAGTTTACCTACTCGTTTGGGGCTCGAAACGGACGATTTTTGGCTCGAAAATAAGTTGTAGAGAGAGAGAGAGTATAGAGAGAGGGTGAAAAAGGTGGAAATGAAGTTTACTCTCCCTTATATAGGGGTTGGAGTTGGGGCTCAGTGGAAATATATCGCTAAACAGCGATACTGCCATGAAACAGGGCTTTTTGGTCGCACCCGATTAAACGGTCAAATTTTGACTTGGTTGTAACTAAACATTTTGTAAGGGCATTCTGTGGGTGTTTCTAATTTGTTTCAACCCTTATCAAGTCATTATAAAAGTCTTAAATTAATTAACCTCTTCCAAAAGGTTAACCGGCAGATAATTAAAGCGGGACTTATTAACGGAAGGAGGTTAAAAATGACGGAATAAATTTCGGGTTGCCACAATATATATATATATATATATATATATATATATATATATATATATATATATATATATATATATATATATATGTATATATATATATATATATATTAATCTCTATAAAATACATGCTAAGTGTTTGTATATTATCTGTTATTTGGAATGAGTATTGAATGGATATATTATACAGGTTTTAAAGTTGTATAAGTGTATATATATATATATATATATATATATATATATATATATATATATATCTACAAAACTGTTGGATATAACATGGGTAGATAGTTGATGTGTGATGAAATAAAATGATGGCATGCTCAATATTGTTGCTGATCTGGTCATGTAGCGGAGTATGGATGACGACCACAAACTCTTTCTAGATAGTCCAGTGGAATGTTGGCAGGGTCATAACCTGTAGGTGTTGTGAACGATGTGTTCACCGGTGTACTCTATCCCCCTCATGGTTGTCTTTAGGACGTCTATTGTTGAGGAAACCCCTTTGTAGTAATGTCCATCCCAATGAAAAATCCTAGAGTAGGTCCCTTGTGATAGTTATTGTTTTAGGGACGTAAAGTGACGATAACGGGAATGGGTAATCGGGTTATTGTTGGTTGGTGAAATTAAATATAATTATTTATTGTGGGTTGAAAATCATATATGCTTACAAGGCTTCCAAGCCTGACTCACTTAGTTTCTTTGACTTATAGGTAGTAACGCGAGAGCATAAGCTGGATAACTTGTGAAGATATTTTGTTTATCGACCAGTAGTTGTAAATAACTATTGTAAGGTCTATCTTGTATTGTTTATGATTTTTGATATGTATCGGAACATGAAATCTCGAGTTTTGTTATATAATTAAATTACGTTTCTTTAAGAAATACTTTGATAAACTTCATTTTATCATATAGTGTTTTGGGAACAAATTCTGCAACTCTTTTAATCAAAGGATTAGTCTGAAATTATTTTAAAAGCATAAATTAAACCGATCTTTCTAGCCGTGAATTTGGGGATGTCATATTTCTTGTTAATCTAGTGTTTTTATACACTATCATGATAGTTTCATCATATTTATACATATTATTATGTGATAAAACTCTTAGGATAATATCACCTTTAAAGAGTTCATCAACCACATTCAAGTGATTTAGGCTTGGAAATCTTCACACCATCTCTTAAAGCAACCCACATTTCATCTTTATGATAAAGATAAAATACAAGCAAATTTTAGTTTTTACACAAATACTTGCACATTTCATCTTTATGATAAAGATAAAATATTATTTGCATGAAATGTGGATACCACTACTTTGTAGACAATTATTCGTCATCTATTAGTTTTGAAATGCAAAAATAACAAAAAAAAAATAACATAAATTTTTGTTATCTAATCATAAGGAAAGTTATGATTTCGTAAATACAAAGATTTTTGGGACTTTTTACCAATATATAACTTTTCTAACAAAAAGGAGTACATTTTAGTTATTTCACTATTTTGTGGGTTACAACCCAAAAATATGACGTTTGACCTTACATTTTGAAACTATACAAAATAATTACTATGTATTCATATAAATGATTTTATAAACGTTCTTGACAACAAACATGATAAACTATAATTAATATAGTTTGGGAATCACAAACACCACATTTTCATTTCAGAAGGAACATATAATTATTTAAATGTATAACTATTTCATCTATAAGAAAAATTGGTTTTCAGTTCACGTAAATCGATTTATACTGGTTGTGAGACATTTGTCTTCACCGTACCTACTAGAGTACACATTAAGTCCTGCATTATAACTAGAGTATGCTGTAGGGAGAGTGTGACACTTGTGTATAGATCTATACGCGATTGACAACCCTGCACCTCAGCTATTAGGTACGGTTAGACCGACCAGTCTAGGGTGACAAATGTCGTAACAGTTCCGACGCCTGAAGAACGTTGTAGCAGGTCAAATAGTCGTATTAGTATGGCTATAATAAATCACATAGTGTATTAACAAAACATTTGGTTTACGGGTTAACATACATTCCAATAGTTTTATATAAAGATAAAAGTCCATAACACCATTTTTTAGTACAACATTACTTACATTTTAGTCTTGGAATATAAGACTTACAACTCATTTTTAATGAAAATATTGGATTTTATTAAAGTATACACTATCATTTTCACGAAACAGTTACAAATCCTTTTCATACAAAATGCTTATGAACTCACAACCTTAATTGTTGACACTTTTCAAATTCACATGTATTCTTAGGAAATCAGTAAACAGGTAATCAAAGAGTTTTTGGAGGATGAGACATATATGGGTTAAATACAGCCTAATCAACTATATTTATACGAGATATGACTAAAATGTGTTTTGGAATGGTCATGGTGGGCAACGAACCTAAAACTTACCAACCCTGTATACCAAGAAACTCTAGAATCAAACATAAAGATTTAAATACTATAGGAATATTTTACAATACTATAAGCCCTTCATGTATTTCTCATATCTCTATTCTCGCACAGACGACATGGCAGGATTTCACATGACCAGAGACCCCTATTTCCCTAACCATGGAAATGGTGGGTGGATTGTAGAGGATCCTGAGGAAATAATGGAAGAAGAACCCGAAGAGGAAGCTTCTGAGGACGACCTAGAGGAGGAAGAAGATGAGGAGGAATCGGATGCAGAGTCCAAGGTCATTAACCCTCCTTATGTTGCCAGGGTTCCCATACACCGACTAGCTACCAGGGGCCTACACCCCGTTGGGAAGAAGATCTGGAGCCGATAACAATGCCATCGTTCCCTTTACATAATGGAGCGAGGTTTCTATAACCTCAGCCACGGATGTCCGGTAGACACGGCCTTTCCTATCATGTTTCAACAGATTTCACATCTCGAGGATCAAACCAGGGCCTCAACAAATCGGATCTTGGAACAGGGTCTGCAGCGGAGGCCACTGACGCGCGTACTCGATGGCTTAAGAGGGATTGCCCCCGGACATGTCACCTCATTGACATTCTCCATGAGGACCTTACCACTGCTCGAGTAGAAGTGAGAGAGTACCAGTAGAGCCACTCGACCCTCAAGGAGAGGGAGATTGCAGCTGAGCGTTGGATAGTAGAGATCTAGGCCTCCATGACTTCGACCCACAACTCACAAGAGACCACCTGCTGTGAGTAGAGTTTATAATACTCATGACTTGATTTTATGTGTGAGTAATTTTTGGTGTTACTCTTTTATGTAGACCTTCTTAAAGGTCAATTTTCACAAAACTATGTACTATCACTATATTATCAATGAAATGGGCACGCATTTTATTTCATTGGGTGTTCTATTTGTGATGCAATTGTTTACTTGTTATAGTAATTTTGATTGTGAATTCCTTGCAAATTTCAATAGCAACTAGACTTGATATCTATATGAAACAAGGCATTCCATTACGGTAATGCCCGATTCATAACCCTTCTCAAAACTTATTGTCATTACACCTTTAATCTTTATGGCAGAAGTATGCCACCAAGGAAGTCAAAAAGGCGCAAGAACAGCACACCAACAGCCCCACCATCCCCACCACCCCCATAGATGGACTTTGCTATTTCCAGGTTGCAGTAACAGCCGTTGTGGTTGCTGCTGTGACTCAAATCAGCAGTAACAGCAACGAAAGCGGAAATGGGACTAACAGTTCCATCCAAAGCGAAAACCAAGGGCACCAGCGAATGTGCCCCTATAAAGAATTCACGAACTGCAAGCCCAAGAATTAGCATGACGAGGCCAGAGTCGTTAATTGAACAAGATGGTTTGAGAAAACCGAGTCTGTCTTCGAAATTTGTGCATGCCCTGACGAATTCAAAATCAAATATGCTGCATGTATATTCATAGACTCGCCTATGTCGTGGTGGAATGGCCACGTTAAAACTTTCACTCTAGCTGTGGCCAACGCCATGAGTTGGGAGGGTCTGAAAGCTATGATGCTAGAAGAGTATTGTCCAAGAAGCAAGATGCAGAAACTGGAATAGGAACTATAGGAACACTCCATGAAAGGCTCCGATATTGCCACCTACACTACTAGATTCAATGAACTAGAAACTCTGTGCCCAATAATGGTTACCCTAGAGGCCAAGAAAGTGGAACATTACATTTGGGGATTATCCTCTCAGATCCAGGGAATGGTCATATCTGCCAACCCGAGCACCTTCGACAGTGCCAAGCGTCTGGCACAAACTCTTGTCGACCAGGGATTTCTTCAAGGAGTTATGACCCCCATGCCTAAACAACCAAAGCGGGGTGACAACAAGCGGAAGTTCGGGAATAAGAAAAATGATCAATCCGCTCAAGACTCGACAAAGAAGCAACAAACTGTGGCCGTCCATTCCATCACCACCATTACCACCCTTGCACCCAACCAAACAATATGATGGGACTCTTCCAAACTGTGAGAAGTGCAACTACCATCACCACAGACCCTGTTGAGAAATGCAATGTAACAATTGCAAAAAGAAGGGGGCACACAACTCGTTTCCGTAAAGCACTGACACAACAAACCACCCAAGCCGCTAATGCTGGGGTGAGTCGTGCATGCTACGGTTGCAGTGCGACTGGGCATTTCAAGAAGGACTGCCTGAAGGCACATAACAGAAATAGTGGAGGTGTGGGAAGGGTTGTAACGATGGGGCATGAGGGATCCCACCATGGTTATTGGTACGTTCTTCCTAAATAACTCATATGCATACATACTTTTCGATAGTGGTACGGAGAAAAGTTTCGTGAGCCGCTAGTTTAAACACATACTCAAGCAAAAACCCCAATCGCTACACGAAACATTCACCGTAGAAATAGCCAATGGAAAAACAGAAAGCACTAAAGATATATTCCTAGGATGCACACTAACTCTAAACAATCATTATTTCAAAATCAAGCTCATGCCGGTCACAATAAATAGCTTTAGCGTTATCATTGATATGTATTGGTTAAGTCTTCACCATGCCGGTATTCTATGTTACGAAAAGGCCGTTCGCCATAACCTACCGAATAACGAAAAAAATATAACATCAGTGACGATATATATTACATGAGTTAAATAAAAAATTAAATATCAAAATGTAAACATTAAGTATTTTTAAAAATTAAATTTTAAAATAAGAAAAGAAAAAACACATTTATTGCAATTTATGATCATATTTATTACATTTAATACTTATTTATATAAATATATATATTATTTGATTTTTTAATTTTAAAAATTAAAAAAACCTAAAAATTGATATGTGAATATTGTTGATTTTAAAAATATCACAAAATGACTGCTGTCAACTTATTTTTAAAAAATAGTATATGATAAAATAAAATATTGATTTATTAAAGTAAATAGTAAGATATGGTATTTTGTATTTTACTATCCATTTAGAATAGATGGTAAGGCACCGTAATTTGTATTTTACTATCCCCTCCGACTATAGTATAATAAGGATGTTCGGTCGAAAATATTAAATCAAATTTTATATAAAAAATGCATTTTACTATTTGGTTGTTTCCCAGGCAATGGGTTAATGCCGACGTAAAGTCAAGAATCCCCACTCCATGTGTCAGAACAAAAAGCAACTCTCCACTTCGTTTTCGAAGGAGGAAAAAATTATTTATATAAACGATTTGGTTCAAATTGTTGCCCTACATTAAAACTTGAAAGATTCTGTGCTAGTTTCTAATTTCTTTGATTTAATCTCGTTATAAAAAGGCCAAATTAGTTGGGACTTTAAGATAATTTTTTTACACCCACCTTAATATTAAGTCTATTTTTAACTATTCTTATGCAGTCTAAGTTTAATTTTTGTAAAGATCAAATAAATTGAGCAATTATATACAAACAAAAAACACAAAAGGGAAAATGTCAATTTTAAATCGTTAAAATCTCGAGTTTGATCTTACGATTTTAAGATCCTATCGGTGAAAAACGATATCAATCACACTAAAATCCTAATCCCACCTCTCTAGTTTTATTATATAGCCGTGTATCAAAAATTTGTTTATTCAACTTGAAATTGAACGTCACAAGTTGCAAGAAGTTTTTTAAAGCGTCACCATTTTATTAACTCATCTCGAATTATACATAACACACACATAATAATCTATTTGTGATCTTATGTCTTACTTGTATGATATCAAAATGATCTTATTTCTAATTAAGATGTTTTATTCTTAATGTTTACAGTTTGTAGTAACAAAAATTATAGGTGACACTTAAGAAGTTAAAGTTGATTAATTATATTATCTTGCGAGCAAATTTAAATATGAATTTATTTTTGTAGGATCTTACGATCCCGATCTGATCTTATGATCACGATCTTATAAAACGTAAAACAATTTTAAGTAAGATCTCGATTTTGACAACCTAACCCTATATATATATATATATATATATATATATATATATATATATATATATATATATATATATATATATATATATATATATATATATATATATAGAGGTTTATGTGAGACAGTTTAATTTTGTGAGACCGTGAGACGCATTTTTTTTATTTTTTTTAGTTAAATCAAGTTCCGAAAATAATATTTAAAAAAGAATTTTTACATTTTTTCATTTATTTTGCAATTTAAAATTATTTTTTAGAATATGTACAATATAATATTTTATTAGAATATTTCACGTATTTTTCAAAAAAAAAAGATTTTATTATTATTATTTTTTTTAGTTAGTTCAACTTCTGAAAATAATATTTAATAAATTTTTTTTTAGATTTTTCTATTTATTTTGCATTTTAAAAATATTTTTTAGAATATATACAGTGTAATATTGTATTATAATATTTCATGTATTTTTCAAAATACACGAGATTTTTTTTTAAATTTTTTTTAGTTAATTCAAGTTCCGAAAATAATATTTAAAAAAAGAATTTTTGGATTTTTCCATTTTTTGCATTTTAAAATTATTTTTAGATTTGGTCTCATAGTCTTACAAAATTCGAATGGTGTCAAATGAACCCCAACATATATATATATATATATATATATATATATATATATATATATATATATATATATATATATATATATATATATATATATATATATATATATATATTTATATTTATAGGGTTAGGTTCATGTGAGACGACCTAATTTTGTGCGACCGTAAGATGCATTTTTTTTTTTTTTTTTTTTTTTTTTTTTTTTTTTTTTTTTTTTTTTTTTTAGTTAACTCAAGTTCCGAAAATAATATTTAAAAAAAGAATTTTTGGATTTTTCCATTTAGTTTGCATTTTAAAATTATTTTTTAGAATATGTCAGTATAATATTCTATTAGAATATTTCACGTATTTTTCAAAAAAAAATGGAATTTATTTTTATTATTTTTATTTTTTTTTAATTAATTCAAGTTCCAAAAATAATATTTAAAAAAACAATTTTTAGATTTTTCCATTTATTCTGCATTTTATAATTATTTTTTAGAATATGTTAGTGTAATATTCTATTAGAATATTTCACTTATTTTTCAAAAAACAGGATTTTTTTTTATTTTTTTAAAATTTTTTTTGGTTAATTCAAGTTTCGAAAATAATATTCATTTTTGGATTTTTCCATTTACTTTGCATTTTAAAATTATTTTTAGATTTGGTCTCACGGTCTCACAAAATTATAATGGTATCAAATGAACATTAATATATATATATATATATATATATATATATATATATATATATATATATATATATATATATATATATATATATATATATATATATATATAAAGAGAGGTTCCTTTATGAACAACTTTTTGTGTCTATTGGTCCTTTTTTTTGCCATATACCTGATCAATGGTTGGCCAATTTCTAGATTAGTGTCTTGGACACATGCTGTGTTACTATATCACCATAACCACAACCAATCATTTTTCTTAAAATATCACCGTTTGCCAGTTTCAATCAATAATCTCAATCAGTGAAGCTAATCAACTTCTTTTTTCTTGTTCAGCCGTGTTGGCCATCTGCGACGAAGATACTCATGGTTTCACTTGCTCTCCAAATCGTGCTTTTGGCGTATCCCTTTTGTCGTCTCTTTCTTTATCATTCCCACTTGCTTCTTCAATTAGCACACATATCACCACTCTCTTTCATAAATATCATAACAAAAAAGCTCATCAATTCCTTCTGATGTCATTTTCTGTGGCGCTTCAGGAAAGGCGTCAGCCACCTTCCATTCGTTTGCTCTCCATCATTGTGCTGATTTTAATTTTCGCGTTAATCAAGTATCAATGGTTTTGGATAAACAAAAACAACAATGGGTGGGAGTATTTGTTATTCTTTTTTTTTTATTTTTATGGTGAAGACTGAAGAACCTTAGAACTTTTACAACTTTGACTTTCTGATTTCATTCTTCTATAAGATTTTTCAGATCATCACAAGCTAATGGTTCTTAGGTTCTTCATTAACCACTACAATCCAAATTATGTTTTTGTTGTAGAGTATTTGCTTCTGAATAACAACAACTATCCTAAGAATGCATCGGCACATCTTCTTCTTTTACTCTTGATCCTTTTGGTGCATCTTTTGATCTTATCTATGTATCCGTCTTGAATGATGACATTTATACTTTACACAAGAAAAGTATTGACCATCCAGTAAATCATTTGTTTGTCATAGCATAATCAAGAACCATATAGGTGGATATGTGTTGATATTTGAGCTACCAGGTTTGTTCCCTTTATGTTCCTATTGTTATATGTGATTGTGGTTTAATTGCCAGATGGTTACCAAGTGTTTGATGTTTGGTTCCTTCTTGTAACGACCAAAAATTTCAACATAATTTAAACTTTTCCAAACAATTCATTTAATAACATTACTACAAAAAGGTTTTCAATACATTACTTATCAGAATATTCCCAGGTCCATTTCATAAAACATAAATGCGAGGAACGGTACGATCACGCCTTTGCCTTGCCACAGCCTCCTGAAGAACCTGAAAAACATTAAACCACAACTGTAAGCCCGAAAGCTTAGTGAGATACCCCCAAATACCAACCACATATACGCCATTCCAGGCCACAACCTTCCGGTCTAAAACATATTGCCTTCCGGCCCATAACATATTGCCTTCCGGCCCATAACATAAAAAGCATACATAACATAACAGAATATAGAACAGCCATGCATATCGGGTCAAACTCCAGTCTAAACAACCCTGTGCACATAACATTCAATCATATAATAGTTCGCAGTCAACAAATCGATCAAGCAGATCACATAACATATCATTACCCTAACCAGGATACCGACCTAGCCGATCACGAGCATATATCACCTTATGTCTCAGTCAAGATACTACTTACACACATACACCGTTCCAGGCCATGACCTTCCGGTCCACATAACTTAGAATGCCTTCCGGCCCATATCATAATGCCTTCCGGCCCATATCAAGCAATACCATAACAAACAACTACCCGGATTTCCATCCGGTAAAGGGTCGGCCTTGGTGCCGTAGACCCCATTGGTGTAGTGAGGATAACTCACCTCGAACTGCCGGCTGAAAGGATAAGATCCCGCTGCTCCGAACTCCGACACGAACTCCTCCACTGAAAACCAAAACACTCAACTCAATATATTTCCTTAATTACCAAAATACCCCTGGACGACAACTGGTCAACCTTGGACAAAGTCAAAGTCAACCCCTAACTGACTCTACTCGCCGAGTCAACCCAATGACTCGCCGAGTCCCCAAGCTCAGAACTTCCCTCAACCCGCGACCTAACTCGCCGAGTCACCCCGAGACTCATCGAGTCCAACAACTCTGAGTCCACTTGCACCCAACTCACCGAGTCATCCCTTGACTCACTGATTCTCGACTCAACCAGAAAATATTGGGACTCTTCGACAAGACTCTTCGAGTCCAAGAACAGACTCGACGAGTCTAAGGCTATCTTCAATCTAATCGCCGAGTTGTTCATCCAACTCGTCGAGTTCCAGCTTATCTTCAAGCAACTCGTCGAGTCCACCCTTGTGACTCGCCGAGTACAATCGGTCTGAATCCAAACAGAAGTATTTCCAGGCCATGCAATTGATCCAAAACATAGATCTAGCCTCCTACAACCCATCCATCACGTAAAGTGGCAAACTTTACGTGAATCCAAAGAGATCTAGGCCTTATTCACTTTAGAACTAGGGTTTGGGACATGATGGCTTCACTAAGCACTCAAACACAGGAACTTTAATGCACTCTAGGCCTTCAATATTCCAGATCTGAGGTAGCAACCTCAGATCTAACCTCCAAACTCCAAAACATACCAAGATATACTCCCCACAAACCCTAAAATGATGAATCCATATGAGTGATAGCCCAAGAACGAGATATTACCTCAAAAGAATGCCCCAACTGCAATGAAACTCGAATCCAAGCAAAGCCCTTTGATCCAAGCCTCTTCACCTTCAAGATTTCTTCAACAAACACCTCCCCAAGCTTCAAATGCACTCCAATCTTCTTCAATCACGCTTTCTAGGGTTTCTGGACTTCAAGGGGGATCAAAGAGGCTGGGGAGAGGATATAATGTTCTTTAAATAGGGCTCATTCCCCGGATTTAGGGTTTTCTCCACTTAGCACCTACTCGCCGAGTCCATCTTTGGACTCGCCGAGTAGGCCACCTGACTCGCGATCAAAGTCGTGACCCTACTCGCCGAGTTGCCCTTCAAAATTTACACTTTTAGTCCTTCTACTCTACTCTTGCTATTCCGGGATGTTACACTTCTGGCTTGTCATTAATTTTTAAACCTTATATTGTCCCATTATTGTGATTTTTTTGGCTTTTCTTAAACATCTTGTAGTTTTCTTCAAGTTTTATGCACATACTTTTTATTCCTTGTGTACCTGTAATTGGTGGTTAATACTTGAAACTAAATAAATTGATTTTAAATTTGAAAACATTACACACCTTATTTAACAAAGGGTAAAAAGCAAAAAAGTTCATATAATAGTTGTTTCCTGTATTATTATTATTATTATTATTGTTATTATTATTATTAGAGCCTTTGATGGGTTAAGTTTAGTTTTTCTTTATTTATAATGATAGGTACCTTAATTACGATGGTAGGTTTGGATCAAGGTATGAGATGCAAATTGTCGGAATAAAGACTAATTATTTATCATATTTTTCAAGTCCGTGTGTTCGAAAATCTCCTTCAACGAAGGTTCATAAAAGATATGACAAACTTAAGTTTACTTGATAAAAGTATCTCAACATAGTCATTGTTGTTAAGTATCCTAGAAAATTAAAGAAATCACAATTCAAGTATGCTAAAATTTAATTTATAGCTAATGTTGGATGATTATGATCAATTGTTTCTTTACTCATTCTTTTGTAGGATTTATTGTTGCACAGGAGATGCATATCTCCAAATTTCATCATAGATACATAACATCATAAATATGTAATATGAATTCTAAAACCTTTTTCATGATCTAAATCCCTACCATTTTGAATTTGTTAACTTCGAAATTCAAAATTAAAACTAGAAATTGTTTATTGTAAAAATGTTGGAGTTAAATTGTTTGTGAAGCACCTGACTACATGTGTTATTGCTTGTTAGGACAGAACCACTAGCTGTAACTAATTTAGCCGACCGACTAATGAATTTTGCCTCTTTTGTGATATGCTCCAAACTGAGAGACATCAGACTCTTAAGAACAGATTAATGAGGCAAAAGGATAGAATCACTTGATGAAGCTGCATCTTGGTCACTTTTTTTGTATTTATATGGAAAAGGTAATCTTTTACCATATTATTCATTTGGATGTAGGCCAGATTTTTACACAAAATCAATAACTTTTTAGATATTTAATCGTACCATTTATTATAGTTTTTTCATTTTTATCTTTTAGGGTGCAACAGATCATAAAGCTCAATTATGCCTTAGGATTATCCAATGGCTTAAAGGATCAGCCTCCAAGGTGTAACACCTGAAAGTTCAGGCTACACATAATAAATAATAATTATTAAAGTTAAAATGCATGAATATGATCATATATAGTCATGCGCATTTTAGACTATATGATACAAGTTTTGTGTTAAGAAAATTAGAAAAAATCAACCGAATTGTCCGTATATCATAAAAATAAGTGAGCCAAAATGTGTATACACACAGACACACACACACAAATATATATATATATATATATATATATATATATATATATATATATATATACCGAAAGTACACATCATTCTAATCCTAAAATTATAAATTTCATAGAAATCCGACTCCGTATGAATTAGATATGATATTTATAAGATATATATAAGTCAACCACACACAAGGAATGTGTGACATAAAAAGCTATGAAGAGAATGGTTGAACTTTAGCTAAAGTCACCAAAAGGAAAATTGTAGTACTCTTTAAGCTAGGAATTTTAAGAAAAAGAATGTCAAAAATGGATTCCGAACGAAAGAGTTATAATTTAGCAAGATCTTTAAATCATATAAAAATAGGGACATAAAATAAATTCAGAATCAACCAATACAAACTAAAGGAAAGTTGTAGATCTTGTCGAGTGCTTTCCGTGGATAAAAAGAATGTATAAATTGGAGCGTGTATGAAGAAGTTATGGAATTTATAAAATCTACATTTCGCATAGTGGGCGGTGAATGCCGGGTACACGACATGCACTTCTAGAAGGTGAAAATGTGGACCACATAGAAACTAACATGTGGAAAAAAAATGGTTGGGGAGACTTCACCTTAAAATGATTGACGTAGAACCAAAAATTCAGCTATAATAGGAGGCTAAGCCTCATTCTATCCCCCACAAGTTCACAAACACTCTCTCCCGATTTCTTTCAATTTGTAACATCCCAAATTTCGGGGCCAAAAAATTTCATTTTTAATTAAGTAACTTGTAACACAATTTACCAAACATTACCAATTGTTTTATTAATTATAGAAGCATAACAACGTGTCTCAAGACCATATCGTCAAAAGTAATAAAATCACAGTACAATCCCAGAAAACTCAATGCGGAAATCAAATGTGTATGTGTGATGCGCTGCTACGCCGCCGACTCCTTCCTCTTGGATGAAGAGGTACCTGAAACAAAAACTACAACTGTAAGCACAAAGCTTAGTGAGTTCCCCCACCATACCACATACTAAAACAACATGCATATTGCCGGGCAATTCTGGGGTGCCCGACCTACCCATGTTGAGTCATTCTGGGGTGCTGACCTACCCATATCAAGCCGTTCTGGGGTGCTGACCTACCAATGCCAGGCTATTCTGGGGTGCCGACCTACCCTCCGGTCTATCTCAACCGAACACTAGGACTATTTCACCTCCTACCGCTAGCATATAATATCACATCATAATCATGGTGTCAGACATATATAGGGTGTACGACTTACCCGTTGGTCCTAGCGACCGAATCGGGGACTAGTCCCCTCCTACGGATATTATCTTGCATAACATAACGTACTAGTATACACACATATCAAGCAATAACAAACCAGTAACTTATCACGAAGACAATTATCTCAAGTAGGCAACTCCTAGTGGGTTGGTCTTGGTGCCTTAGACCCACTTCTACTGGAAGGTAACTCACCGTGATGTCGTGTAGTGTTTGAACTGTCCTCGGTGTGAAATTCGACTCTCTTCAACTCCTCAATCCCTACACGACAACCCTTCTTAGTTATCAATTTGAATATGCAACCCCAAACGGGGTCAACTTAATTCAGTCAAAGTCAGCATCCAGTTGACCTGACTAGCCGAGTTGGTCTACCAACTCGTCGAGTCCATACTCCTCTTATCCAAACCAACCTCTGACTCTACTCGTCGAGTCTATCAAGAACTCGATGGGTTCTCCTTCAATCATACCATCGGGACCATCTTCATCCGACTCACCGAGTTCATCTCTCTCATAAGAATGTGTCCAGTCTATGACTCACTGAGTTGTATGAATAACTCGTCGAGTCCATCTTCAAAGATTGGGAGATTGCCTTGGACTCACCGAGTTTGCTCAAATATTCATCGAGTACCATGATTGGCAGGTCCCTTATGAGCCTAAACAACCGCAGGACCTTCCATCCTATCATCTGATCCATCTACAGAAAGGATTTGGTGGTCATTACGCCCTGACTCGCCGAGTCCTAAGAACGACTCATCGAGTCCATCCTTGACTATTAATATAAAATCGATTTAAATGGGTCCTAACACACCAAAACTATATATTTGGCCTCCTAATATCCATTTTTCACGTAAAGTTTCAAACTTGGTGTACATGCATGGGGTCTTTGGTTCAAAAAGCCATAAAAGATGGTCTATAAGATGCATCGGGTGTTTATGGCAACAAAATGGGCACCTTTATGCCATAAATGTTGGATTAGTGTCTAAGTCCATAAGTATTTTGGTATATACTTGACCCGATTATGAGCATGAACCTTTTGGGCTGCCTTCACCATAGCAATATGTAGGATGCATTAAGGAGAGAAAGGTTTAATTATGATTTATTAATATATTATAAGAATAATATATTAAACGAGAAATCATATTGTTTAATTAATATTAGTCAAGAATTAATTAAGAATAAATTTTGTGGCTAAAAGAGATTAATTAAACTTAGGGGACTGGAATTGTAATTATAAGATAATTGCAATTGGGCTATGGATCACCTTGGAATAATAGGTTGGGCGAGTTCTATGGGGAAGTCCATTAGAAATTGTCCAAGGCATGTTCTAAAATGGGTCCATGGGCAGCTTAGGGCTTAAGCAGTCAAATTAGGGTTTTCTTGTTTGATAACCCTAATAGCCTAAGTATATAAGGAACCCTTGGGCACCAAAAACGTGGCTAACACTTGGATTAGGGTTTCCAGCCGTTTTTGGTGCATCCTCTCTCCTCCCTCTTCATTCTTGTTGCTTAGTGGTGTTTGTGACTCCATTAGAGGTGCAACACTTGAGGCACTAAGCTTTCTGGAGCCAAGGATTGATTGTTATTGCTATATAACAATCAAAGGTTAGATCTAAACCCTAGTTTATGTTAATATGATTAATTACATGCTAGATGTAGGGTTTATGACTTTGGATATTCAGTTGCATGTTTATTAGACAAACTAGATCCAAAAGCTATTAGGGTTTACATGTACACCATAGGAATGATATTTTGCTCAAAACCCATTAGTGGTATCAAAGACTAGGGCTGTTTGTTTGATGTATTTGATAAGATTATTGTATTGGATTAAACCCACACTCACTTGGATCACTTCATGGATTTATCACGAGTGATTAGTGAGATGATAGTATTGTATATTCTTGAAGCGGAGACGTGTGAGTTGTTATTTGTTGGTTGGTTACACATTGATAATAAGTAAACGCACCAGTAACTTGGTGTTATAAAACTTATTGTTGTGTGTGATTCGATCAGTGAATGCAAGCAAGCATATGAGTCGAAGTTTATCCATTCCTTTTGCCCAAAGTGGGATAAAAGCGATATCTGTGGGCCTCTCGATGATTTAGTGATGACACCTAAGCGCTTGGCCAAACCAAGACTAATTTGATGTGTTCAATAGTAGTCTGTTGTCAGTCGTCATAAATTAGAAGTCGGGAAACAGTATAGACAGAATGATTGAAATTCATGTTTTGTGTCCATACAATATCTTGAGAATGGAGGAATATATGATCCCTTATCTAAAGGACACATGTATTTGATAAGATCAGAGTTGACAGCGGCTTGTGAAAGCTACAATTGTTGATCAGGTATTGAAGTCATACGTAAAATAGTTATTAGACATATCCAAGTGGGAGACTGTTGGAGTAGTGTCTAAGTCCATAACTATTTTGTTATGTACTTGACCCGATTATGAGCATGGTCCTTTTGGGTTGCCTTCACCATAGCAATGATGAATTAAGGAGAGAAAGGTTTAATTATGATTTATTAATATATTATAAGAATAATATATTAAAGGAGAAATCATATTGTTTAATTAATATTAGTCAAGAATTAATTTTGTGGCTAAAAGAGATTAATTAAACTTAGGGGACTGGAATTGTAATTATAAGATAATTTCAATTGGGCTATGGATCACCTTCGAATAATAGGTTGGACGAATTCTATGGGGAATCCCATTAGAAATCGTCCAAGGCATGTTCCAGAAGGGGTCCATGGGCTACTTAGGGCTTAAGCAGTCAAATTAGGGTTTTCTTTTTTTATAACCCTAATAGCCTATGTATATAAGGTACCCTTGGGCACCAAAAACGTGGCTAACACTTGGATTAGGGTTTCCAGCCATTTTTGGTGCCTCCTCTCTCCTCCCTCTTCATTCTTGTCGCTCAGTGGTGTTTTTGACTCCATTAGAGGTGTAGTACTTGAGGCACTAAGCTTTCTGAAGCCAAGGATTGATTGTTATTGCTATATTACAATCAAAGGTTAGATCTAAACCCTAATTTATGTTACTATGATGAAGTTCATGCTAGATCTAGGGTTTATGGCTTTGGATATTCAATTGCATGTTCATTAGACAAACTAGATCCAAAAGCTATTAGGGTTTGCATGTACACCATAGGAATGATGTTTTGCTTAAAACCCATCAATAAAGACCCTTAATAGCCCTAGATCTGAATCACAAACTCACTTCTTATACCAAATCACAAATACATCCTCACTAGGGCTTAGAAGGATGTAGAAATGGTCTAAAATCAAGATCCAAGCAATGA
The DNA here is from genome assembly GCF_052625555.1 of Lactuca saligna. Classification (NCBI taxonomy): domain Eukaryota; kingdom Viridiplantae; phylum Streptophyta; class Magnoliopsida; order Asterales; family Asteraceae; genus Lactuca; species Lactuca saligna. The sequence goes on along the minus strand of NC_136424.1, from coordinate 97,693,349 downwards.
ATAGAGAAAGTTTTAGCTTCATACCTCAAATAAGCTGCAAATGAGCTTAAAACTATGGATCGTCTTGTTTCCCTTTGATCTCACAAGTGTCCTTCTCCTCATCAAGCTTCAATCACACAAAAATAACACCACAAGGCTCAAGAACACACAAAAACAACTAGGTTTTCGAGTTAGGGTTTGCTCTGGACGATGTGGGTTGAGTTGGGGTGTTATAAGGTGTTTAAATAGGGTGTAAACCCTCAATTTAGGGTTTCACTCAAACAACATCTACTCGCTGATTCAGTCTCCCGACTCATCGAGTAGATCACTTAAACTCCCTGTGGATCATGACCCTACTTGAACAGTTGGGCCTCCAACTCATCGAGTCCCAGAAGAAAACATAAGAAATACTTGAATTAAATGCATACCATGGATCGGGTGTTAAACAATTCTAGCCCATATTATCTTTGTTTTAGTCTTCGGTGAAGCCCTATGATCTCTGAGGTAGTAGTAGCTAGCGAGTAGAATCTATTCCAGTGCAATTTCCTAACTTTTGTCAGGAAGAACCTTTGTAAATTAAGCTACACTCTAGTCTTTTCAATGTAACTTTTATTTATAAGCGTAAGTCATTATTATGAACCTATTGATAAGAACTACCATCAATTCCAAGTTATAATAATGATTTACCTACCTATGGGAGAGGTGAGTAGAATGGTCACGTTGGCTTGGTTGTTGGATTTCAGAAAGACTATATGCCGAAATGGTCTTGTCTCCCAACTGTACTGACTGGCCGATCCTTACTTGATAGATCTTGATGTAGACATTGGGATTAATGAGGAATCTAACCTATAATTATTAGAGTCACCAAGATTATGTAGCTAGACTAAGGCTTAGTACTTTATGCATAGAGGTCTTTCAAAAGTACGAAGTGAGGCACTACCGAAATCTCCAGTTACCCACCCAAGTCAATTGAGTGCATAGTTAATTTCAACTTGCACATAGATACAAGTATTCTAAATGCTTAAAGGTTATGTGCATTTTCTTGTTTTCTTTAATATAAATGTGCTACCTGATATAGTTATTACTTAATTAAACTATATATATATATATATATATATATATATATATATATATATATATATATATATATATATATATATATATATATATATATATATATATATATATATATATATATTTAATAATATAATTGGGTATTAAAGGGATGTGTGAAATAACAAATGAGAGGATATGATTGGACCATGTGAGATACTAGCTGTGATAGTTTATGTGAGAGTTGTGTGGAATAATTACTCGTGACCTTTCGCGACTATCCAAAGTACTAATGTACTGTCGTGCCCATCGTAAGTACTATTATACCGTTGTTCCTGTCGTGTTTGTCCAAAGTACTATTGTACTGCCTTGCTTACCCAAAATATCATCATATTATTGTGCGTAATCATCTAGAAAATATAGATGTCTGTGGGCAAAGGTCCTTTAGGAAAGATACCCCGAGATCAACATGCTAGGATTACAGAGTGAGGATAACGGTAATGGGGTAATTGGGGTAATTGAATGTTGAAGAATATAAAATTAAAGATTATAATATTGTGGGTTGAAAATCCTTTCTTCTCACCAGGTTTCCCAACCTGACACACTCAGTTTCTTTGTATCACAGGTAGCGATACGAAGGTACTAATATATATTGTAATTATCTGCTAAGAGATCAATGGAGTTTGTAAGATGCTAGGATAATGATGTAAGGCCTGTTTATGTTTATGTTTTGCACCAATTATGACATCCCACGTTTTAATAAATCAATGAAAAACATTTTCTTCGGAAAATACTTTTTATGGGACAAATTCTGTATTTATAAAGATTACTCTGATTTAAAATAAGCATATATAAAAAGTTTTTAAATGGCCATAAATTTGGGGTTGTTATAGTTAGTATCATTGCATTAGTTTAAGCGAACTAGGAATTTAGAAGATTTCTAGTCTTCAACTTAGAATGTTAAGAGATGATCGCGAGATGAGTGTCTAATTATAATTTACATAATACACCTGAGTTGACACAAGCACCAGTTCACTTTAGGATAAGATGCCTAATTTTCTCGTATGTGCTAAATGATTTTTATTATAGCATGTCTTAGTTTGCTTAGCAAAATTGATATTAAATTTAAGGACCATTGCCAACCTAGAGTTAGGAAATTTGATTTGTGTATGTTTCTAAACGTTTAATTACGGTATTAGAACTGACATATAAATTTTTGGATTAATAAGGAGGATCATGCGTTTAAACCTTCCATATCCATAAGGAAATATCAACAAAAGTTGACAACTTGAGTCTAAGCAGGTGATGGGTCATGCACTATTCATTGCACCTACACCCGAACGTATCATAATGGAAGAAGTTCAGGAAATGATATGAACCATGTTGGATTAGGTGTCTAAGCCCATAACTGTAATTGGTATGTACTTGACCCGAGAGTAGCATGGTCCATTTCGGGTTGCCTTTGCCAAAACAACTTGATAGGATGGATATTTGAGAAAGAGGTTATTTGTGATTTATTAATATATTATAAGAATAACATATTAATTGAGAAATCATATTATTTAATTGGTATTTGATCAAGAATTATTTTGGAATTAATTTAGTGATTAAATGAGACTAATTATATTAACGGGGATTGATTTTTGTAAAGGGCTTATCATATGGATTATTGTGGACTAAATCTTTGTTGAGTCCATGAAGATTTAGTTCAAAGGGCTTATCATATGGATTGTTGGATTCTAGGCCCAAGGAAGTGAATTAGGGTATACAAGTTGAAACCCTAGGAATTCTAAATTATAAAATGAACCCCTAACTTGTTAAAATCGGCCCAAAGACTCCAAGGTTAATGCCTAGCCGATTTTGAGCTCCTAAACCTCTCTTTCAACGAATGTCAATTGCATCATGATAGCCACAATGAACCAAGAATTCCAAAAGTCCTATGAGGACATGTATCCGTATGAAATGCATCATGACTTAATGGAGAGGTACCACCAAAGCGCTAGGCAAGAGCGCTATGAGATCATCATGAATATGATCACCACTAAGATGGGAAGTGGAGAATCTCTTACCATGCACTTGCAAAAGATGCAAAGATATGTTGATCGTCTTCACAAGTTAAATGTTAACTTTGGGGAGGATTTGGCCATCGGCATTGTTCTTCACTCCTTTCCCTCATGCTACAACCAATTTAGGATGAACTACCACATGAACAAGGAAGAGGTCACCCTAAGCAAACTCCGAGAGCTCCTAAGGACTGCTGAGAGCAACCTCAAGGAAAAGTGTATTGCACCGACTCCCGCTACACCTGCTGCTACTGTTTTGGCAATTGGACAAAGAAGGGGCAAGAAGAAGAAGGCTCCGTCAAAGAGCCACAACAAGGGAAAGTCCCAATATGGTTCCTCTTCTAGTGGGACCAAGGATGGCCCTGCTAAGCCCAAATCTAACCCAAAGGAAGCAGAGTGCCACCATTGCCACAAAATAGGGCATTGGAAGAGAAGCTGCCCGGAATATCTGCAAGCCATCAAGGATGGGAAGATCAAGTTGTCTTTCATAGGTATTTACACAATTAAATCTAATGATTCATCTCATGTTATTTCTTGGGTTCTTGATACAGGATGTGGTTACCACATTTGTTCTGATTTGCAGGGACTAAGAAGAAATAGGGATGTGGAGCATGGAAGAATAAATCTAATCATGGGAACAGAAGATCGTCGCCTGTCACCAAGATTGAAGTGTATTCTCTAGTGCTTAGTAATGGATTAGGTTTAGATTTAAATAATTGTTGCTACTCTCCAGATATGGCAAGAAACATCATTTTGTTTCATGGTTTGTTTAGACAAGGATTTAGATATTCGTTTAATAATGAGAATGGTTCTATTTATGCTTATCTAAATGGTGTTTTATACTTTGAAGCAATGCATTGTAATGGAATTTATGCAACTGTTATGGTTGTAGATAACCTAGGAAATGATGTGTTGTGTATGGATTCTTCCAATAGTATGGATAAAGCATGTTTGTGGCATTGTCGTCTTGGACATGTCAACAAGAAGCACATAGCCCAACTCCAAAAGGATGGAGTGTTGGAGTCATTCGACCTTAAGGAAGATGACACGTGCGAGTCTTGTTTACTTGGAAAGATGACCAAGTCACCCTCCACTGGGACTTGTGAGAGAGGTGAGGGTTTATTGGATCTCATACATACCAATGTATGTGGGCCCTTTAAATCCACCACAAAGGATGGGAACCGCTTCTACGTCACTTTCACCGATGATTATAGTAGATATGGGTATATTACTTAATCAAGCACAAGTCAGAAACATTTTAAAAGTTCAAAGAGTTCAAGCATGAAGTGGAGAATCAATTGGGCAGGAAAATCAAGATGCTTGGATCCGATCGAGGAGGAGAGTACCTAAGTCTTGAATTCCACGACTATCTTAAGGAATGCAGAATAGTTTCGCAATTGACGCCACCTAGAACACCGCAGTTGAATGGTGTGGCAGAAAGGTGTAATCGAACCCTGTTAGACATGGTCCGTTTTATGATGATCCATGCTTCACTACCTATCTTATTCTTGGGGTATGCCTTAGAGACTTCCGCCCATATCATTAACCGAGTCCATACAAAGAAGGTTGCCAAAACAGCTCACGAGATGTGGACAGGGAAAGCTCCCTCGTTGGCACATATCAAGGTTTGGGGCTGTGAGGTTTTCGTAAGACGAGAGACTCCCGACAAGCTCGAACCTCGTAGTAAGCGTTGTATTTTCATTGGCTACCCACAGAGATCCTTTGGATATCTCTTCTATAGACCCAGTGACAATGTTGTTTTCGTTGCGAGGAAAGGGGTTTTCCAAGAGCGAGAACTCATAAGCCAAGGAGATAGTGGGAGGCAACTCGATCTTGAAGAGATTCAAGAATCGAGCGATGAAGGAACCTATAACGCTGGCACTCAATCCGAGGAGGAAACTCCGGTTGAACCAATTGACGAGTCCTTACCTATTAGACGTTCCGAAAGAGTTAGAGTTCAATCCCAGTTTTATGGTTTTCATATTACTACCGAAGGGGGAACGTATATTAGTGATGGTACACTAATAAATCTAGATGAACCTAATAGCTATAAGGAAGCCATGGCAGGCCTAGAGTCAGCAAAATGGAAAGAGGAAATGGACAGTGAGATTCAGTCCATGTATGACAACCAAGTTTGGAATTTGGTTGACAATGTGCCCGGACGTAAGACGGTTGGGTGAAAATGGATCTTCAAGAAGAAGACCGACGTGGATGGGAATGTGCACACGTATAAGGCGCGATTGGTGGCGAAAGGCGTTACTCAAACTCTCGGAGTTGACTATGATGAGACTTTCTCACTAGTTTCCAAGATAAAATCTATTAGGGTGATGCTAGCCATTGCTACATTTCATGATTATGAGATATGACATATGGATGTTAAGACCGCTTTCCTTAATGGGAAGTTGGCTGAGGATGTTTACATGGCTCATCCAGAAGGTTTTGTTAATCCGAAGCATCCCAATAGAGTGTGCAAGCTTGAGAAGTCCATTTATGGACTTAAGCAAGCATCTCGTAGATGGAATCTTTGCTTCGATGAGAAATTCAAAGAGTTTGGATTTGTACGAAGTGAAGATGAATCATGTGTATATGTAAAGGCAAGTGGGAGTATAGTTAGCTTCCTCGTTTTGTATGTTGATGACATTCTACTCATAGGAAACGACATCCCGACTCTGCAGGAGGTCAAGTCCTGGCTCGGGAAGTGCTTCGCTATGAAGGACCTCGGAGAGGCTTCCTATATTTTGGGAATAAGGATAGTGAGAGAACGAAGTAAGAGACTAATAGGACTTAGTCAGAATACTTACTTGGATAAGGTACTAAAACGTTTTAGTATGGAAAACTCGAAGAAGGGAGAACTACCGATACAGAGTAATGCCAAGTTGAGTAAGACTCAAAGTCCGAGTACCGAAGCCGAGATAGCTGAAATGAGCCGAGTACCTTACGCTTCTGCAGTTGGCTCGATCATGTATGCTATGACTTGTACTCGCCCTGATGTGGCCTTTTCTTTGAGCATGGTCAGTAGATATCAAGGGAACCCTGGTAGAGCTCATTGGATTGTAGTCAAGAATATCCTTAAGTAACTTTGGAGGACCAAGGAATGGTTTTTAGTCCTCGGAGGGAGTGATGACTTAAAGGTGCGAGGGTATAGTGATGCCAGCTTCCAGACCGACAGGGATAACTACCGTTCGTAGTTAGGCTGGGTCTTTACCCTAAATGGAGGAGCAGTGACTTGGAAAAGTTCCAAACAAGAAACCGTAGCTGATTCAACGTGCGAATCAGAGTACATTGCAGTGAGTGAAGCGTCAAAGGAGGCGATATGGTTGAAGAACTTCATTGGTGACCTTGGAGTTGTGCCTGCCATAAAGGAGCCTATAGAAATTTTCTGTGATAATGAAGGAGCAGTTGCCTTAACCAAGGAATCGAGGGATCATGGTAAATCTCGACATATCAACATAATGTATCATTTTATTAGACATCGAGTAGAAGAAGGACACCTCGTAGTAAATAGGATATCATCAGAAGATAACCCGACAGATCCACTTGCGAAGGGACTGAGTAGGGTTAAGCACTTGCAGCATGCTAGGAGCATTGGGCTGAAGGATGATATTAGTTTGGATTAGATAGTTTAGAAACATGTAATAGATAAATGTAGTTGAAATTTGATGATTAAATAAAGGAGTATTATTTAAGGGTTTTGTCTTATGTTAATTGTTTAACTATTGTTTCACTTTGCATGTTTTGACTTCCAGAATAATTGACTTTATTAAGAATAATCGAATTATTCAAACAGTCCACAATCGTTCATATGTTGGAAGTAGGTATGAATGAAGATTGTCATGAATTGGGGTGTAGATTGTCTAAATGGTATTAGACATAGCAAAGGTTTGCTACAACGTTCACGAGTGCTTATGAACAAGTTTTGAGCATTGGAATAAACCCACGCTTGCTGGAATAACTTTATGGAATGTATCGCAAGTGATCGCAAGATGATAATATCATATGGTCTTAAAACCAAGATATATGGTTTATTGTTTACTAATTGGTTGTGCGTTGATAATGTGAAACCGCATTAGTAAATTGATGTTATAAAACGCATTGTTGTGTATGATTGATTAGTAAATAATAAATGGATATAAATCAAAGTTTATCTGTTACTTTTATCCTAAGAGGGTAAAAGCGATTTCACGTCCGCTCGATGATTTGATTTGACTTATGTGTCGAGCCCGATCAGGACTGAATTGATGTGTTCAATTAAGTTCTATGTCAAATAAATCGGATATCGAGAAACTAATTGCTATACAATAAGTATGACAATGCTTTGTGAGATTGTCTACACGGTATCAAAACAGAGGACTGTACGATCCCTTATCTAAAGGACAGGTTACTGATGAGATCATAGTTCGACAGCGTCTTTGAGAGCTACGATTGCTAATCGAGTTGTACATTGCATTTGTGGTTACTAGACTTATCTAAGTGGGAGACTGTTGGATTAGTGTGTAAGCCCGTAACCATATTTGGTAAGTACTTGACCCGGTTGCGCATGGTCCTTTTGGGTTGCCTTCACCAAAGCAACTTGACTGGAGAAATGAATAGAGAGAGAGGTTATTATGATTTATTAATATATTATAAGAATAATATATTAAAGGAGAAATCATATTTGTTTAATTAATATTGGTCAATAATTAATTAGGAATTAATTTTGTGATCAAGTGTAGTTAATTAAACTAGAGGGACTGAATTGTAATTATGTGATAGTTGCAAAATAGGGCAATGGTATCCTAGTTGTAGGATGGACGAATTCAAGGGATAAGATATCCTTGAAATCGTCTAAATGTCCAAAGGGATAAGGGTTATTAAGGCTTATCTTTTGATTGCTTGGTGGGCAAGTAACTAGATAAGGATAAGGACTGAAACCCTAATCTCTACCCTATATATAGACCCTAAGGCCTTAAGAATTTGTCCACTTGATTCTAAGAGATCCCAAGGCTGTTTTTTACCTCTCCCCTTCTCTCTCTATAGCCTCTGCAATTGCTTGTGGTGTTTGTGAGCCATTAGAGGTACTACACTTGTGGTACTTGCTTTCAAGACTTAGGGTTTGACGATTTAAGTTGTTATTGCAATATAACAACAAGAGGTATGTGACCTAACCTTCTATGTGAATTTCGAAAATAGTAGGCCACATGTGTTCATAATGTTGTGTATCTAATAGTGAAAACATAGATCCAAATTAGGGTTGCATGCACACATAGGATTGTATGTATAAAACCCAACAATGCTTACAAGTTTAAGTGAAATTCTAATACCTTGAAATGTTTCAATGTATAGCAGAACGAATAAGAAGAATTAGTTAGGCAGAAAGATAAAAGTTTCTCTAGTCTGAAAAGTATAGTACTTAATATCAAGTTTTTTGATCACTCTATTGATAATGAAACCATATCACAATTAATCCTCTAAGGAATCAAGAATTTTTGAAATTGTTAAATCAAAAGGTGAATCATACTTTATTCCACAATCGAGTCTTAGAGTGAGACTCCAAGATTGTGCCTTGGGTGACATAATCTAAAGAAGGTTTATAACACTCATCAAATGTGGATTAGATCTTACTCTTACATATTTGAAATTGGTAAGTAGTGATGTCTTGGATGAGACAAAGACCAACTAAAATCAATTGTGTGAAGTGTTTGTCTTGATAATAACCCGCACTAACACTTGGATATCTGGTTGATAAGAAATGTTTCTTGAAAGACACTCTTATATGTCAAGAGGACAATGGGAGACTTACCATGAAATGTTTCAATAACTAATCAAGATTAAACATGTGGTTTATCACTAGCACACGAATTGAGGTTTGTTACCTATCGTGTTGACATATTCTTGTTTCTATTCTAGTTAAGTTTGACCATGTATGTGAGTTTTATGAGTACTCAATTGTTTGATAAATAACTTGGAAGCAATGGTAGATCCTTATACTAGAAGATGGAAATAAATTATGATTAAGAAAGTTCAGTCCACATGAGGTTGGTTTTATCATTAACCTTGTCTTGTGATTATGGTTATGAAAATTCACATGGATAGGAATAGATACACCATTAATCTAAGTGACAAATGTTTCTCTCCATTTCATGAAAATGATTGTGAGGAAACGCTTTCACTAAGTAGATTTTAAGGAGATAGAAACTGTGATAATTGCATTCTCAAATTTAATTATGATGACGGCATCCCTCTTCATAGTTCGAATTGTGAGATATGGAAAATAGTCAAAACATTCAGGATTTACTGCTTTAAGTTCTGATATTTTTTAGACACACATATGAGCTATCTAAGGAAAGGTGTATAAGTTTGAGAAGCCTAGATAAAGTCTTATCGAAGCATCTTTTATCAAAAATCTGCACTTTGGTAAGAAAGTCAACAAGTATTGATTTCTACAAGTTCATCTTATTTCTGGGTACATGTCAAAGCAAGTGGGAGCATAGGTGTTATGCTAATAAGAATGTAATTATTATGCTAGTAGGAGCACAATTATTACGTTAAGTGTTGCGAGTTAGAAACGTTAATTATAGAAAACAAAAGGTTCAGTTTACAATGTTTCAGAGTTTGAAAAGTTTTTTTTCCTATAATAAAGGGAGAGGAAGTTATACTTCATTTCAAATCTAAAAGCATAGATTGGGATTTTAATCACATTTAGTCAAGGACAACATATATGAATGTTATGTTTAAATGATTTAACATAAGGAAATTGTATATATGGAAATGTTATAACAAGAGATTGGTAAAGTATCATGTCTTTATGTAAAGCATTATGAATCGTGTCCCATATGCTGTAGCTATAGGATTGATTGCATATACAATAATATTTATGTGTTATGATTTTTCCAAATGTCTAGGGCATGAAGAGGAAAAATGGACCAGAACCATATTATGACTAAAGTAGTTAAACAACTATCAAGGACGATTTAAAGCTCGCTGAGGATTGGTTGCTTAAGGACAGTTGGAAGTATAGTAATGGATGGACCATATTGACATTATTATGAATAGACAATATTCTACTAATAATGAGTTTTCATATGGAAAATATGGAAATGTTTCCATAATGGGAAATGGATATTAGAAACTTTTATGCAAGAAGGATGTTCAAAGGAATGTACTTGGAATGTGAGACTTCGTATGAGTGGAATTTTCTTGTAACAATATCCAGTGGAATACTTTGTAAAATCATTGTCCAAGTCTATGTGAATTTGGTGCTTTGACATTACAAAATGGTCATTGCATAAAGGTTAGAACCTAAAACATTCTAATACTGGCAAGAATTTGGTATTCATACGCATATGAAAAGGATTTGGAATTTTGAAATGAGCATCATTGAAAATGTTTATGTTTGATCTATTTTACAAAGAAAGGACCATAGGTAAACATAGTATGCATGCTTGGAGCATGGGATAACTATTTTTTAATTTAAGTATCAAGTTGATTAAATCGAAACATTATACAATGAATAATGTGTAATCAATATGGTAACTAAGTAAAAGGTGTTTTATTTATATTCAAAAGTTTTGAGACCATATTGGATTCAATTATTCTTGTGTTTCACTTTGCATGTTTTGACTTCCCGAATAATAAGATTATTCAAAACCAACCACAGTCGATCATACTTTGGAAGTAGGTTACGAAAGTAGACTATCATGAATGGGTTTTTGTAAGATTGTCTAAGGAGTTAGGCATTGCAAAAGTTTGCTACAAACATTCATTAGTGCTCCTGAAATAAGATATGAGTATTGGACTAAACCCACACTCACTTAATCACTTCATGGATTTTATCACGAGTGATTGTGAGACGATAAGATCTTATATTCTTGAAATGTAGACATATAGTTGTAGTTTACAAGTCAGTTACATATTGATGATATGTAAACGCACCAATAACTTGGTGTTCTAAAAAATATTGTTGTGTTTAATTTGATGAGTAAATAGATCAAGCATATGAGTCAAAGTTTATCCGTTCATTTTGCCCAATCTGGGATAAAAGGGATATATGTGGGCCCCTCAATGATTCAATGATGGCACCCTAAGCGCTTAGCCAAGCATGGACAGATTTGATTTGTTCAATTAGTCGGTCGTCAAAATCAGAAATCGGGAAATAACACATGAACAGAGATAATGATCATAATCCATGTCTTAGTTCATATGACATCTTAAAGAATAGAATAATATATGATCCCTTATCTAATGGACGCATCAGAGTTTGATATCGGCCTTTTGAGAGCTATGATTGCTAGTCGGTTCTTCAAGTCGTACTTGCAATTATAGTTATTAGACTTATACAAGTGGGAAGCTGTTGTATTAGGTGTCTAAGCCCATAACTATAATTGGTATGTACTTGACCTGAGAGTAGCATGGTCCATTTTGGGTTGCCTTCACCAGAACAATTTGATAGGATGGGTATTTGAGAAAAAGATTATTTGTGATTTATTAATATATTATAAGAATAATATATTAATTGAGAAATCATATTATTTAATTGGTATTGATCAAGAATTAATTTGGAATTAATTTAGTGATCAAAATAGACTAATGAAATTAACGGGGACTGATTATGTAAATCAGTGATACTTATAGTTTGGGCTAATGATCTATGTTGATTATGTGGGACTAAATCTTTGTGGAGTCCGTGAATATTTAGTCCACAGGGCTTATCATATGGATTATTGGATTATAGGCCTAAGGAAGTGAATTAGGGTTTACATGTTGAAAACCTAGGAATTCCAAACTATAAATTGAACCCGTAGCTTCTTAAAATCGACCTGAAGACTCCAAGGTTAATGCCTAGCCGATTTTGAGCTCCTAAACCTCTCTCTCAGTATCCTTTATTGTTTCATGGTGTTTGTGACTTGTTTGAGGCCCACCACTTGGGGTACTAAGCTCTCTTAAGGCCAAGTTCTACAAGCTACTATACAAGGTAATCCTTTAACTAGTTTTTATGATTCAAATATCAACTTGCATGCTAGTTTAGGCTTATGCTTTAGATAAAATGAATATTGCATGTATCATTAACGAAAAATTAGATCCAAGGCATTAGGGTTGTATGTGCACCATAGGAGTGTTCTATTACCCAAAACCCAACAAACCATGCTAAATTGAGCAAATTGAGGAAATAAGGAGGCTTATGATAGTGAATAATACCTATCAGAAGATATCATAAGTGGTATCTTGCCTTTAGAATTTGTCTAGTATGGGACAAGTACACTTTTGATTTTGTAGGAAGATAGAATTTTTGTGTAATTTCTCGTGTCGTCCTATCATATGGTGTTTCCACCACCAACCAAGTTGTAATATAATTGCTTATATGTGCGAAAGATATCACCTTATGTAGCTTTAAATTTATAACCCAACTTCTTATCTATTATTGCACCTATAGGAACTGTACCTAGTTAGTGTATATCATAGTAAAATAAGTCGGGTTCGAATACATGGAACAAATTTAATTAATTAACCTAATCACTAAAATTAATCTAAAACAAGCAAAAGTTAAACTAGTTTTTTTCTGATTTTGTGTAAGGGTAGTTTGGTTGTAATGAGTCGAAGCCTTTTGAGTACTCTTCGTATGGTCTATGATATATTTTACTAGGGCACATATTATTCGATGCTTAAGTTTTTTAGCCTTAGTATATTTTTTGTCCGCTTTATGTATCCTATAAATAGGATCGTTTACTAGAGTTAGAGAACTTAAACAGAATTGTCTATTATCTCTGTAAAACTCTTAAAGCGTAATTGAGCTGAAGTGAAGATCTTATTTACATCGTGTGTTCAATTACAATTTGATTCATAAACATTTACTCTGATTCATTTCATACTCGATTCTTTAATCCATCAATTGGTATTAGAGCAAGAATCATTTCTATGATCTGATTTTCATTTGTTCAAAAGTTTTTAAATCAACTTTTTGGTTCAAAAGTTTCAGCGCTTTTTGAAGTTGAAAAATTCTTTCAGTTCTAAGATTGTGATTAGATTCTGCTTTTGGATTGTTGAATCGACTGATTTTCTGAAATTTCTGAATCATTTTCGATTATCAATTTTTAAATTCTTGTTGTTAATTCAAAATTCTCGAAAAACTTCATCTGTTCATCAATGGTGAATTTCAATATCAATTCAATGAATTCTTTTTCTCATCGACTGGATCATCAACCAAAATTCCTATATTAATTCATGAATACTATGATTAGTGGGCTAATCGTATGTAGGATTATCTCAATGGGATTGATGAAGAGTTATGGACTTGCTTCAATGGATCAGTTCAACCACCTGCAAATGTTCAAACTCTAGGTTCGTCTGGAACTACTTCTGCTGTTCGAGATCAACAAACTAGACTGAAGAACAATGAAAAGAGATGCATGAGAGAGTTGAGAGGTGCTTTGCCACCTGTTGTTTACAACTACATTCATGGTTGTAAAACAGCAAAAGAGATTTGGAATACTCTTAAAGAGACGTATCAAGGAAGTGAAAAGACAAAGATCAACTCTGTAAAGCAATGTCTGGTTGAATAGAAGGAGTTTAGACAGAAAGAAACAAAATCAATTAAAAGCTATTATGATCGTCTGAATGAGTTGATCTATAGATGCAACCGCTATGGAATAACAAGGTCCTTAATGGAGTATAATCATAGTTTTGTGACGGGGCTGAGTAAGGAGTGGAGAAGCGTAAGCACGATGATCAAAAATCAGCAGAGACTGTTCGTGTTTGAATGATGTTTACAATCATCTAAAGACACATGAAAGTGAAGTTTCTGAAACAACTGAAGAGTCGAAGATGAGTCTTGGAGGACCACTGGCATTATTCTCGAAGGTGTCTAAAGTGGAGGCTGTTGAAAAAGAAAATTTGGATGAAGAAGGTTTTATGTTGAATTCTGATGATGAAGCTATGGCTTTTTACTCGAATAATAGAGTTAAAACGTTATTCAAAAAAACGTTTAATCCTAAAGGGAAGAAGAGTGATCTGAAGGGTAACTCTACAAAGACAGGTGAAAAAGAGAAGAAGAAGATTGAAAATTTTGAGAAGAAGCATGAAAAGATGAAGGAGTTTAAAGGTGAAAAGAAGTTGAAAGGTGATTAAGGCATTGAATGTGATTACTACAATGGTTCGAATCATTTTGCAGTTGACTGTATGCTTCGTAAGAAAGAAGAAAAGAAGAAAAAAAATCAAGGATGAAGCGTATTATGTGGAGAAGTTGGAAGAAGTTCGTGAGAAGACGAAAAGTTTTTCTCTAGTGACAAGAAGGGAGAGTGAAGATGAAGAGAGTGGCACGTATCAGATCTGGTCATCCGGTTCTGATGATGAAGAGATGAGGCATCCGACTCATGGTGCCATGTTTGCATGTTTTGAGGAGGAAGAAAAGGAAGAGGTAAATGGACGTTGTTTTGTTATGAAGACAAGTGACAAATCTCCGATGACAACCAAGGAATGTTCAGTTCTTGAATCTTCTAATATGCCTTTACATGCATATGATTATGAAATAATTGCATTCGATGATACTGTTGCTTACTTTGATGCTATTGTTGTGTCTGGTAGTAACAAGGCCAAGAAACTAAATAATCAATTGCTAGAGACACGAAAGTTGTTAGACACAAAAAGAAGTAGAGTAGAACATCTAGAATTGCAATTACAAAATGTCAATAAGGATAGGGAAGATTTAGACAAAGATGTCAGGTTGTTGTTGAAACAACGAAACATTTACTGTAATTTAGCCAAAACGTTTATATGCAAAATTAACTGCTTTACATCATTCTTCTGACATTAGCAAAGAACAACATCATAAATTGCTACATTTTCTTGCATTCGAAAGAGAAAAAGTTGATGTAATGACATATGATTGTGAATACACAATAACTGATTTTGACAAAGTACCAGATGATAGGTTTGCATATGGCATTGTTAAGATAGATGAGTTTTTAAATGCAGACGAATTGGCTAATATTGTTAATGAAAGTTTAACAAAAGATGAACAAGTGAAAATCTTAAAAAGAACTGAACATTCGAAACTTGATTCCCAAAACAATTTTGCTGATGTCGATGAGAATTCAGATATGCTTAGTGATATCAGTGAAATTGAAGAAGAAGAAAGAATTGATTGTTCTTAGTTATCTATCATTAATATCACATCTAAGATCAAAGGTAAAGAAATTGTTAATGATTCGATGGCTGAGGATGACATTGGAAAACCCTCTACTTCAATTTTTTTTGACATTGATGATGTGGAAGTACGAGACAGTCAGACTGATAGTAGTGATGATGAGGAGGATGAAGATCATGCTTCGAATATGTGTAAGGAAGAAAGGAAAGTTTTAAACGAAACTCTAATTCCAAGAGTTGTAGTTGAACAAGTGTATGGGGACACTGAAAAGTTTGACAAAGTGATGAGTGACAAAGGAGCAAAGTTTCTGGAAACAAACACAGTTGTATATCCAAATTTTACATGCACTAAGAATGTAGTGTTTCCAAATCAAGTCTTCGTCACCACTGGAAATTCAGAGAATATAAAGCCAGAATTCAACAAGTTGGTCGAAGAGGACAACAAACGTTCCACAGATGAAGGGTTCTATACACATCAGAATATTGTTGAAAACAACCTCACAAAAAATTCGTATCTTTTTCAACAACAGAAACTAAAACAAAAATGGGTTGTTAAATCTGAAAAGGAAAATGAAGTTGTTACAAAAGAAGTTGTTAATTCAACTCCAATTGTGACACTTAATTCAAATGAATTCAAAGAGCTTGTTGATAAATTTTCGAAAAATCATAAAGTTTCAAAGAGAAAAGCATGAAAGGTAACTTTTTGGCAAGTTGTGTCTAAGGAAAAATTCTCTTTAACCAAATCTAAAGTTTTAGAAATGAAAAATAGTGGTTCAAAATCAACGAGTTTTCAACATAAAATATTCAAAGAAAAACCAAGAAACACATCTTTTCATCAATCAATGAATTTAATAGGCACTTTTCCAATTAATCAAAAGGTTGAATATGTTCGAAAACCTGAAAACATTCAAAAGTATAAGACTTCACAAAACGTTGTGAATGATCGAAAACTTAACAATGTTTAAAAATCATCGAATAATCAACCACCTTTGCACGAAGCTTTCAAATCATCAACAAAAATTTACTCCACAAAAGCCAAATTTTCCAAATCATTCAATCACAAAACCAACAAAAGTTTCAAGCATAAAAGGAAAATAAGAAGTTCATTCAGTGAATTATTGGCTTGAGGGACATGGGAAAAGGTTTCATCCTGGAAAGTTTACTCAAGGTCAAATCAAATCAGCCTATGAAAAGTATTTGAATGAATCCTCAACTGGAAGTTTATCTTCACAAGATTCGAATACTCCAATTTAGAGATCGAAACCAATCAACAAAGTAACAAAAACTGAGAAGCCCGAGGTGAAATCTAGTGACCATTCTAATATATAGAAAAATTACATTTCAATATCTTTAGAAAATGATGTTGAATTAATTAATAAGATCAAAACACAAGTTTGAACATGGGCTTTCGGTTCTAAACTTCATTCTTTGTTTCAAGCTAATAACCAAGGACCTAAAAAGCCTTGGGTACCTAAATTTTTTCAATAATTACAGGTACTTTGTGGCGAGAAATACGATAACAAATGGTACATTGATAGTGGTTTCTCTCGTCACATGACTGGAAAGAAGGAGAACATGCGATATTTTCGAAGCTTGAAGAATGTTGGAGTGGTTAAATTTGGAAACAATCAAAAGTGTCAAGTCAAAGGATATGAGAAAATAACGAATGGTCAATTTACAGTGAATCGGGTGGCATATGTAGAAGGTCTTCAACACAAATTGATAAGTGCATTACAACTTGTGGTGGGCACTGGTAATCAAGTACTTTTCAACGAAGAAGGAAATATTATTTCGAATGTCAACACAAACAAAAAATTTCTTAAGTCTAAACGAAAAGGTTATATGTTTACATTAAACATCAATCCAATTGTGGGTAAACCAGCTGTATTTCTACTTTCGAAAGCTACATCAGATCTAAGAAACTTGTTGTGCAAACTTGTCGGTTTACCCACAATTGGCATCGAAGACTTTCTCATCACAACTTTCGAAATATCAACAAACTTGTTGTGCAAGATTTGGTAAGAGGTTTACATGTACTTAAATTTGATAATGATTTTTTATGTGCAGCTTGTGAAGTTGGAAAACAACATAAGCAAGGTTATCCAATCAAAATTGATTCGAAGATTGTTGAACCTCTATAGCTTTTACACATTGATTTGTATGGACCATCGACTGGATCTACTCTCAACAAGAAATGGTACATTTTAGTAATTGTTGATTATTTTTCAAGATTCATCTGGGTTTATTTTCTCAGCTTAAATCCGAAGTTGCATAAATCATGATTGACTTTACCAAGAAAATGGAAACGACGCTGAAGAAGATGGTTCGAAAGATAAAGAGTGATCATGGAACTGGATTTCAGAACAATGTTCTTGATTCGTTTTTGGTGGATGAAGGAATTTCGTATAATTTTTCATCTCCATATACACTACAAAGAATGGTGTTGTTGAACGAAGTAATATATCTCTGTGCGAAGCCGCAAGAACAATGTTGGCATATGTGAATCTTCCACAATATCTTTGGGCTGAAGTTGTATCCACTGCATGTTTTACTTAAAACAGGTCTTTTATTCATCGTCAATTTAATATCACTCCATATGAAATAATCAATAATACAAAACCTAATGTAAAATTTTTCCATGTTTTCGGATGCATATGCTTTATTATGAATCTTAAGGACAACCTTTCGAAATTACAAATGAAAGCTGATGAAGGGATTTTCCTTGGATATTCGCATAATTCAGTCACCTATCGAGTGCTAAACAAAAGAGCACGAAAAGTGGAAGAAACATTCAATCTTACATTTGATGATTATTATATCAAACAATCTGAAAAACATTTTGAAAATCATCCTATTTTGAAAGAAATTCCTGATGAATCTGAATCTATATAATCATTGGATATTGATTATGATTTGATTTTTGGAATTTCAGATCATGTTGTTGATGCTGAAATTAAAGCCAATGACAATCATATACATTAATCAACGAAGTTCAATAATAATTCAACATCACATCATCAACCAATGGACGAAAGTATGCATATTAATCCAGCGGAGGGAGAGCACTTGGATTCGAACACTATTGTTAAGGGGGAGCATTCTTTTGAGGGGGAGAATGAGAGGGTGAATGTTGATGTTGAGGGGGAGCAAATTGAACAAAATGAAGATTCTCATTATCTTAATGATGCATGTTCAATTGCTGGTTCAGAACATGATGATTTGTACAAAGATGCACCTTTGGAAATTGATTCAGCTTATCCACCAATGGAAAAATGGACAAAAGATCATCCGAATGAGCAAATAATTGGTAATCCATAAGAGGGAGTTTTAACAAAAGCTCAAATTCGGGCGAAGAATGAGGTATTAAATATTCATCAAAAATTTTGCATGTTCAATGTCTTTATCTCTAAAATTGAACCAAAAACAGTTAAGATTGCAATGGAACACTCTGATAGGGTTGTTGCAATGCAATCTGAATTGTTTGAATTTGAATGAAATAAGGTTTGGAGATTAATTCCTAAGCTAAATGATGTTTCGATTGTCAGGTTAACATGGATTTTCAAAGATAAAACCGACAAAGATGGAAACATTGTTAGAAACAATGCTAGGCTTGTTGTTAAGGGATATTCTCAATAAGAAGGAATAGATTACGAAGAAATTTTTGCTCCCATTGCAAGACTCGAGGCTATTCGTATATATTTGGCTTATGCGGCTTATAAAGACTTTGATGTTTTTCAAATTGACGTGAAGTGTGCATTTTTATATGGAGAGCTTGAAGAGACTGTTTATGTTGAACAACCCCCACGTTTTATTAATGAAGAACATCCTGATCATGTTTATATCTTAGATAAGGCAGTTTATGGTTTGAAACAAGCACCACGAGCATGGTATGCAACGTTAACTTCATTTTTGAAACAATCTAAATTGAAACAAGGATTAGTTGATCCCACATTATTTCGAAATAAAGTTGGGAATCATCTAATGCTTGCTCAAATTTATGTTGATGATATTAGTTTTGGCTCAACTGACCCTGTCTTGTCTAGTGAATTCGAAAATTTGATGAAAAGCAAGTTTGAAATGAGCATGATGGGGAAAATCAATAATTTTCTTGGATTGAATATTCGTCAAAACAGAAAGGGTATTTTTATCAATCAACAATAATATACGAAGAATTTTCTAGAGAAGTTTGGATTGACGAATAGCACAAAGTTACGAGTTCCGATGGCAACTGGCATAAAGCTGACACATTCGTTAGATAAACCTACTTTTGATCTAACTCTTTACAGAAGCATGATAGCTTCATTACTTTATCTTACTGCTAGTAGACCTGACATCATGTTTTCTGTATGTAATTGTGCTAGGTATCAGTCAAATCCACGATAACCACATCTCACTGCTGTAAAGTATATATTTCGTTATCTTAAAGGAACAATTTTGTTAGGATTGTGGTATCCTACAAAAACTGGGATCTTTGTTGAAGCATATTCGGATGCTGATTTGGGAGGTTGCAGTCTGGATAGGAAATGCACAAGTGGTGGTTGTTAATTGTTAGATGGCAAATTGGTGAGCTGGCAGTCGAAGAAGCAAACATGTGTCTCAATTTCAACTGCTGAAGCAAAATATGTAGTTATTGCTGCTTGTACTTCACAAATCATTTGGATTCAAAGCCAATTACGGGATTATGCAATTAATATGAAAAAGATTCCATTAAATTGTGATTCTCAAAGTTCTATAAGAATTTTTCATAATCCTGTGCAGCATTCGAAGTCTAAACATATTGCTCTTCGTTATCATTTCATCAAGTATCATGTGGAAGATGGAAATATTGAAGTGCATTTTGTGAAAACAACACATCAGTTATCTGATATTTTCACAAAACCATTTGATGAAAAATCGTTTGTGAGAATTTTGGAAGGACTTGGAATGATCGATGAAAATTCCGTTCCATGCGAAAAAGGAGACTGATGGTCAGAAAGAATTGGTTCAGAGACACATCATCAAAGAAGAAGGTTACTGTTCAAAGTCAACTCTTCGTATTTGTATAATTGTCATTTTCTTGAGTGTTTTAAATTTCGTATGTTTGCAACAAATCCATTTTTTTATTGAAAAATAAAAAAGTTTTTTTTTTCAAAAATTCAAAAACAACAAAAATATTTTTGTTCTTTCTTTCTTTTTAGGTGTTTCTTGCAGAATTTCATACTCAATTTCTTGGAGCAGTGCTTGCAGTTCTAGGGTCAGGTATTTTTCGCACACATTGAACTAGTTAAGATGTTCCTAGAAGCATGCTGCAGCATATTGACTAAAGCCTTTAAATGACTCAATGTTCGAAAGCCTTAATGAAATTTTCATAGAAAGATTTTTTCCAAATCAGGCTTGCATTCACATTTGTCTTCTGAGCTACCTGACTCTTCTCACATGAGTTAAGAGATTACTGTTTGGTCCAAACTAACAGAGGTACATGTTCTTTCATATACCAATCTTTTTCATCTCAAAATTCTTACACTATCACACACGAAGACATATGTACAAGAGGTTTCTGATCAAACCAATCGAAACCTAGATATAACATAAATCTATGTTTATGATAAGAAATCATGAAGATATAGTGTACAAATCACCAAGTCGAAGCAAATGTCTCTCTATATCCTAAAGAACTGAAGATGCTCGTTGTTGCTCTGAAAAGCTCTGTATTTTCTAAAGCAATGTTCAACTCATTCTCTGTTCCCTTTTCATGGCTGTCTCAAGATGGATCAACAACTACTTACTCAAAAGCTTTGGATGTAGTTCTTTTTAATCTAGTAACTGATAAAAAGGTTAGACTCTCAAAGAAGATTTTCTGTCAGATTCTCGATATCCCTAATTCTCCACCATACGTCACTTTTACATTCCCACAAATTGTTCATATGTTCAATGAAATGGGTTATCAACCCCAATTGTCCAAGATGAGTGATTTCAAGAAGTCAGGACTTCCGAGTGTTTGGAATTTTTTGTTTGGTATTTTTCTAAGATGTTTAACTAGAAGAACTGTTGGGTTAGACAAGGGGAGAATGGAGGTTTATGCTATGGTCGCAGGCTTATATTATGATCTTCAAGTTGATTACTCTACTCAGTTATGGAAACAGTTCTTGAAGAGTATTGAGAACACGAATGCTCTTCATGGCATTTCATGTGCCCGATACTAGAGCTTGATTCTATGATATTTCTATTAGAAGGAGGGGATTCTGGTTCCTGCAGATGAAGAAAAAGTTGTGTTCCATGTGTAGAGCTGTCCGAAGGATGCAACTGATGATGCTAAAGAGTTTCCAGTTGTTGATCGCATTCCTGATGCTATGCTTAAAAGAGTTGATCGTACTAACACAGTTCTAGTCACTTACTTGCAAACCATAAATACTTCTGTTAAAACTGGAGTGCTTTTAGCAACAAATTAAGAGACAAAGTCTAAGCATTCAAAGAAGACGGTTGCTGAATCGTTTGAGAAACAAGTCAAAGAATCTAAATCTACAAAGAGTCTGAAGAAGTTAGCGATTACAAAAGCAGAGACAACAAAACCCGAAGTTTTCATTGTTGATACCCCATCAACTCAAAAGGAAATCATTCCTTAGAAGACTGGTGTCTTTCGCAGAATCAAAATGAAATCCAAACATAAGAGTCGATCTCCATTAACAAATGTTGTTCGAAAACCACAGGTTTCACATCAAGGACTTCTCTTTCGTGAAATTCCTGCGCCTGCTTCTCCATCTTCTAAGAAATGAAGGGCAACTGATATGGCTAAAAACATCTCAAAGAAGAAGAAGAAAAGTAAGGTGATCATCTCCTCTGAGTCTACTACTGATGAAAATGAAACAATTCCAGAAACTCCAGAAGCCGATCTTCAGAAAGAATTTTCTCATCCTGCACCAAGTGATGTTATACCACCCGAAGATTTCATTGCCAAGTCAGTTTCTGAGGAGGGACGAACTTCTGACATTTTTGTAAACGTATCTCATACGGATGCAAATGTCATAATGGGTGAGGATGCTTTGCATACAGGAGTCCAAGGTAAAACTTCGGATGTTACCCCAGACATTATTGTTTCTTTACCTCCACAACTCACACCTATCATTCCTAGTACTTCCACAACTGATTCACCTACCTTTGGAAATATTATCAAACAGAGAATTACATCTCTTTTTTCTTCAAAATCCACTGATCCACCTACCACAACTTCACCAATTCAAGATTCTTCTTTTATGGAAATTGAACATGAGTCTGAAGGTTTTGGAGGGACATTTGAAAATATAGATTTTGATGAAGAAGAAACAGACTTCCCAGATCACATGCTAATGACCATGAAGCAGTTTAAGATATTGAATACAAATCTCAATTCAATTCTTCAATCTCAGGCTGATCTTGGGGGAGGAAATTCAACGACCAGTCTAGAGGTGGATGGTCTATTAAAGATGCTTGAAGGGAGGATTACTTCAAAGTTTTCGTGAATGATAAAAGATTCTGAGTCTCGTCTCCTACAAAAAAATGATCGGTGTGATCATAGTAATGAAATGAGGGTAAATTCTTAGAAATCTACTTTTGAAGGTGACTTGAAAGAATTAAAGTTGGTGTCAAAGGAACAACATGTTTTATTTGTTCAAGATGTGAAGAAAGTGTGAGAAGATGTGAATTATAAACTCCAAGAGCTTCAACAAGACATGGAGAAAGAGATTGTCGTTGTTCGCACCGAATTTGCGTCTCTCAATCAAAAGGTGGACATAATCTGTGATGCAGTTACCAAATTTGCCAAGTTATATGAAAGTCTGAGTCCTAAAATGGCTCAACTTTCTACAACAGAGAACAAGACTTTTATGGAGGTTTTCACAATGTTAATAAAGATTAAAGCCTTATCTTCAACACCTGCTTCGTATTCTCCGCTGTCTTCATAAGATCTTATCCATAAATCTTCTAAATTTGAAGCCTTACTTCATCAACAATTGGCTCCTCTTTCACATATATCCAGCCTTCTTCCCACAACGAATGCCTCACCTGCTAGTACAGGGGTTCAAGGGGGAGAAAGGAAAAGCGAAGGTTCGAGGGCTGGAGGGGAAGATGCGAAAGTGGTAGGAAATGTGTTTACTTTAAAGTTCCCAACAACAAAGCCAATGATAGCAACTGCTTGTCCTATCTCTTCAACATTTGTAACAATTATGCCAATCACAAGACCAATTTCGAAAGGAATTGTGATTGGTAAATCTGCTGACACCGGGGGAAGTGATTCGAAGAAAAAAGAAGTGATTGAAGAATCAACCTCGAAGGCAAGGGGAAAGTCAATTCTTATAGAAAAACTAAAGAAGAGAAGAAGGCTGAGGCTGAGGCGGAAGTGGAAAAGATGAGGATGATTCAAAGCATGATGACTGAAAGGGATAGTGATCCTCCTGGCATGAACAAGGGTGAGCCAGCAAAGCACTACAATTATGAAACAATTTAAGCCAAGGTTGAATTCAATCACATGTATTCATTTTAAAAGAAGCCAAAATATAGTTACATTGTCACGAATACGGATGCAAGGCATTTGGACTTTACAATTAACGAACTGATGTTCATCATGCTTCAGTTTAAAGCAGAAAGCAAGTTTAAGGAGAAGGATGAAGGCACTCAAATGAAAATCAGGTTTCATGTGGTTCTAGCGAAGCTTGCTAAAGATGTATGGTCTTTAACAAAGATAAAGAAGGTTATAAGCATAAAGAAGGATGTGGTTTTCGAAAACACAGTCCAAAACATGAAGTATGTTGTGACCAGGGCTAATGGGAATGTGTGCGAATTTACAATTGTTGACTTTCCTTTGATGAACTTGTATGATCTTATACAAGTTGCATTACTGCTGAAGGAAAGGTCTTTTTCATATCTTCAGAACACAGATCCTAATGGGTACAAGCAGGGAGTTACTCACATCAAGATTTTTATTGAAAATTTTTATGAATGCTTAGCATTAACGGATGTGGAGTTGGCTACAACTAAAGGACTGGAAATAACAGCACCCATGGCTCCTTCGAAGACACAAGCAGACTTAAAGAAATATGTTGATGGAGAAATGTGCTTGAAGCCTTTTGGTTTAGTCTTCTCTAGGAAGGATAAGTCAGGGAAATCAAAATGGTTTTTATTCGAAGCAAGTGAGCTCAAAAGGTATTCAACTTCGCAATATACGAACTTGATTGTTCATATGAATCATTGCAAGAAGAATAACGAAGAAGACAAGAAGGAACTGAAGAAGATTATCTAATGGTACACTGAGATACGAAGAGTAATGTTATACTCCATTCAACTTCTTACAAACTGAAGTCTTCAACTCTGTTTACAAAGGGGGAGAATGTAAGGGTAGTTTGGTTGTAATGAGTCGAAGCCTTTTGAGTACTCTTCGTATGGTCTATAATATACTTTACTAGGGCACGTTTGATTCGGAGCTTAAGTGTTTTAGCCTTAGTATATTTTTTGTACACTTTATGTATCCTATAAATAGGATCGTTTACTAGAGTTAGAGAACTTAAAAATAATTGTCCATTCTCTCTGTAACTCTTAAGCGTAATTGAGCTGAAGTGAAGATCTTATTTACATCGTGTGTTCAACTACTATTTGATTCATAAACCTTTACTCTGATTCATTTCATACTCGATTCTTTGATCCATCATTTTGTCAGTTTAGGCAAGCTTAAACTCTTTAACTAACAACTTCAATCAATTACTAAAAACACTTCCATTTAGTTGGAATCCACTTCTCCTTTATGGCTAGATACTAATTATGGATTATTAATGTTGGTTATGAAATATTATTTTATCAAAAGTTCAAGTCCAAATTTTCTAATGTTTTCACTAATTCATGTAAAACTATGTATAGTCATACACTAGCAAACACATAATCAGTTATAAAATATAGATAAGCTATGTAAGATTGATCCAAATAAACACAATTGTGATCACAATTTATGTTCTCCAGTACAGCTAAATTAGTTACGTTATCACTTATCTTAGATTGGGTCGATCCTAGCTCTAGCAATTTAATAGTCATTAAACTACTAGGTAACAAGTTCATGTAATTTAATGTTCACTATGCTACATAGAACCTGAATTTAATAAATTAAAGAAACAAATATTAACATGCTTGGTAAATATAATCAAACACAAGCTCATAACCAACAATCAAAATCTATAATTTAATAAACTAAAACATAGAGTTAAGTAGCTAAATGGAAGCTACTAGAAACAGCTACTCATGGTTGAAAAGATGAACAAATTCTCATTAATAAAAGTCATAGTCAAAGTTTACCAAACTAATGTGTGAATATGTTCTTTAATCTTTCAATCTTCAAGTTATTCTTCTTCAACCGATGCTTTTTCACACCTTAACTTACCTTCAACATGGTTATCTCTCCATCATTTTTTTCTTTCCAACCTCCAAAGTCATGAGAATGAAGATTAATTTATAGATTTGGAAAATCGCTACTCACGTCATGAGTTTTGTAGTCTCACGTCGTGATTTGGGTAGCAATCCATATTAGACAAGGATTCTGACATACCATTTAATCTTCTAGAATTTGATACTCACGTTGTGAGATTTGAACCCTGACATCGTGAGATTGGCCTTTTCAGCAGAAATTTCCTTCTTTTAATTCTTCAAACCTCCAAAGTTCTACTTTTTGTCAATTATGGTCCTTATTCTTCAAGATTGTTCATTTTGGCTGCAAAATACAATTTAGTCTCAAAAGTATCATATATCTTTGAAAATAACAAAAATATTAATAAAATGTATTAAAATATTGCCTAAAATATGTATAAATATGGAAATATCAAATACCCTACACTTATTCTTTGCTTCCTCTCAAGAAAAACTAACTTATTTTAAGTCAAAGTTTCATCACTAATATCACATAAGACAGTCCATTTTGAACTCAGCTATTATACCAATACCTCAATATGTATATTTGTGTCTAAAATTCTAACAACTTCCCAATCTTAAATACTCACAATGCTTGTGAAATTTCACCCCTTAACTTATACGACACTCATTTCTTTAATTCTAACAAATAAATCCTTAGAAATATTTGTTAACCTTAACGTATTTTTGATTAAGCTACCCAAGCACACATAATCTAGAAAAATTACAACTTTTGATACCACAATGGAGCTCTTCGAATTCATCTCTTCTTTGATATTTGCCTTTGATTTCATTGAATTCAAAATCTTCATGTTAGATTTATTTTGGCATCTTCAACTTTTTGAATTTCTTTAGAATTTTGATCTTTTGATCTTCATACTTAATAGCTCCAAAATTCTTACAACTTTTTGGTAATCTCTCTCTCTTTTTTTACATCACTTTTTTTCACTCAAATCCTACATGCTCCAACAAGGAAGCTTAACTTCAACCTTTATTTGTTAGAGGTATTAGTCTAAGTGCAATGACTAAATAAGTTATCCTGGATGTATTCAAGTACAGACTACAAAACTTTTTATGTCATATAAACTACCAGATTACCTTTCATATCTCATGGTTTTTCGCTAGGACTTAGGAATCCATAAATATATTATAACATATATTGGCAAAATTAAACATTTGAGCTCGCATTAGATCACCTTACACAATACTAGCAACTTAAGTTTAAAATATAACTAGATTCAAATTTTAGATTATTATTTCAAATATATTTGAAATTTTTAAAATTTTCTAGCAATTTGCTTTCTCGACCCCTACCCCACACTTATAACATACAATGCCCTCATTGTATGCATAAAATAAACTAAATGCAATAAAAGGGAGAAAGCGAGATCGATTTCTAAACGCCTCTGGAAAACTTAAACATCTTGCTCATGTGATTGGAACTTGGATCTTCTGAGATATGTGGTTGTGCCGAAAAAATGTGAATTAGAAGCTTGCATCTTCAACAAGTGTTGTGTATAGCATCTTCAAATCATAACATCTCAATGTAGGGAGGCATACACTACATTGCAAATTTGGATGAGTAAATTGTTAAGGACAATGACGAGATGACGAATGCAGAATATCAAGAACAATCATGAATCAATCACCATCAGTATGCATGTAATCTGATAATGGTTTTTGTGTATATTCATATGGATCTGAACATACAAAGAAAACCCTAATAAGAAAAAAGCCTACATCAAAGGGTAACCTAATGATTATTTATAGGGAACATAAAATATTTAGCAAATATATAAAACCCGAAAAAGGCTTCCCTAAAAAACCAGAAATGCCAAATCAATTTCAATATCTCAGATATGCAACAATCTCCCCCTAGATGTTGAAACTGATGAAAATCACAATTTTCGATCTTCTTGGCATTTCTCCCCCTAAATTGTGAGACTCATCAATACACGGGGTCTTTAAAGCGAGAGAAACAAATAACATCTACAAAATGTGAACTCCCCCTTGAATAATCAACACGCCCCCTTGAATCTTCAACAAATACCACGGAGAGAATCCGAAAAGTTAAGAAGAATCACTAACAATCTTCGCTATCTCATAGAGTAAGTCTGTGTATAACCTGCTCTGTTTTAAGGAGCAAGTTTACCAAAATAGATCTTCAAAACCTGTCGGATTTGATGAAATAAATATGTAACATCTCGTGTTACATGTATTTTCAAATCCTTCATTTCTAAAAATTAATATGCCATGTTGTTCCTTGAATTTGGTTGAATTTATCCCTAAGAGGCCCGAGGGACAAATTGGTAATTTTGGTAGGAGTGGGAGCATGATAGACATACATGTAAGTATGCTAGGCGTACTAGCTGGGCGTACGCATATTTATGTAGGGCATACATATGTCTGAGTGCAACCCTAGCTTTTAGGGTTTGTAGGGTATTTAAGGCCCCATTATGAACCCTTTTTCCCCATCCTTTTAGCCTCCAAATCCTAAGATCTTTTTGGTAAACCCTAGCTTCTCTTTTATGTGTGTGTGAGCTAAGAGTGTGTTTCTTGTGTGGGTGAAGAAGAGGAAGTTTCATCAAGGTGTTTGGAGAGTGAAGCAAGCTTATAGATCTGGGATCATCTCTTCGTTTAGGAGATCAAGAAGGTAAAAAGCATCTGCCTTTGTGCTTGTATTGTGTCGATCTTGTTTTGATAGCTTTTTGGAACTATTCTTGTCCTAAAAGTTCCAATATTGTGCATGCTATGTTTTGGATGTTTTAAGTTGGCCTATCAGACCCTAGGAAGGGTTCTAAGTGATACAAAATGAAGTTGCAATGGCCATAAGTGTTCCATACATTTGGTAGAAAGGTTTTAATGGGCTAAGATCTTGTATTAAGAACTTTTGCACGTCTAAAGTTGTAAAGTTGAAAACTTTATGACTCTAAGGTGAATTTGGACCATGGATATGAAGTTAGGGCTTCGGTGCTTAACCCATTAAGCACTTATTAGAGTTTTAGACTCTACGAGGGTAAGCCCCACGTAGGCGGTCAACACTCCTGTTGCCAGTCAACACAAGGCTCCAGTACGCCCCATGTATCTTAGGAGTATGCCCAACAAACGTCTTCTGACGGGCCTTTCCGAGTTGGGTTGCGGTTTTGGGACATCATTCGGTTAACTCATCTTGGGCCCTTATTGGACTTTCTTAGTATGAGTATTGGACCAGTTAAAAAGTTAGACCTTAGGATAAGACCCAATAAGGAGTTGAACCCAATTCGAAAAATTGGGGCAATTATGGACCTTGTATATTATTGACCTTTTTGGATGATGGTTTGACTTCAGCTTTGGCCCAGTTAAGGAAGAGTTAATGGTCAATTATGAGTTAAGAAATTTGAGGTGATAATCCAGTTATTAATTGGAGGTTTATCTATTATGATATTTCAAGGTTTTCGTGAGCTAGCGGCTGAAGGTTCCGTTTGATAAGTCAGTGTGAGGTGGGTTTTCCTCAATATACTTATGGGTCGAAGACACCAATGTCGGTCCTTTTTGGATGGTTATTCTAGTAGACAGAATGTTGATATGCTGTTTTGATTTGTTGGATCTGTATCCTGGTAGATAGGATGATGATATGCTTATCGATCTATATGATCTATGCTTGCATGTTAATTGACTATGTAGTTATATGTTATTTATATGTCGACATGTGTGTGTAGGTGGGTTGAGGCGGTCATGCTTTATGTTGTAGGCCAATACACCTAGGGCGGTCCGCATAGACTGAATGCCTGCAAGGAAGTCCATTCACGCTAAAGGCCTAGCGAACGGTCTTGATAGGCTGCTGGCCCTACGAGACGGTCCAGTCATGCTGAAGGCTCGGTAGCATTCTAGATGGGTGAACGCCCTGCGAGACGGTCGAGTCAGGCTGAAGGCTCATTATGCATGTTGTTATTGGTTATGTTTATGTTGTGGTATTTTGGGGAAGACTCACTAAGCTTTGGGCTTACAGTTTTTGGTTATGTTTTAGGTACTTCAGATGATCACAGGAAGGCGAAGTCTTGATCGTGCACATCCTCATGTTTTGTGTTATGATTACTGGGGAAAAATATGATGTGAAACTCATTTTGAAATCAAATTCTATTGAATGATGGTTTTGTGTTTATTTAAAAAGTTTAAAATTTTCAAAAATTTTATGAGTGTTACAAGTTGGTATCAGAGCCTTGGTTTGAGTGAATTGGAGGAACACTCGTATGAATCTAATCTCAAACTAAGGAAAAGATTTTCAAAATGGGTTTCAAATAGTTTTCAAAATACTAAAGGAGGATGCAAAGTGTACGATCAGCCGGTGCTAGTAAGTAGACTCCAAAATACCATGCTTAGGTGCTTTTCCTCTAGGAGTGAGGACCACGCGTTTGTTTAAGATTATGAGTATTGTTAGGGTGTTGTGATAATCCTTGAGACAAACACGGGTAGGTGTAGAAGTTAGTATGGGCCCGTATTACTGAAGGCATTGGACCCGTATGCATAGCAAGGAAATCACAGCCCCTAGGGCTTATTTTGGAGTTTGTTCCATGTTATTTATATGGATTATCTAATATTTTCCTGGTGTATTTTCAGTATGGTGGTTACGAGACAATTCGAGACTGGATCCAGGTCGGGATCGGGAGCTGGTAGTCAAGGTGAGCCAACCTTGTCAGAGGATCGTATCAGAGAGATCATCCATGAGGAGGTGGTTGCTATCTTCTGGAGTCAGATTCATTAGATGTTTGGGTCTATCAAGACCATGATGATGGAGGTATTTGATGATCGTTATGCAGCCCTAGCTGAGACCGCTATTGGTGCAGCCTATGCAGTCATAACAGTTAGAGATGTTGGTACAAGCCGATCCTAACAGTTGCAGATGTTGGTATGCTAGACTCGTAATAAGGGTATATCAGTTATGTTTCAGTCTTAGGACTGCATGGGGCAAGCAAGTCATCAGTTGTGGGCTCGAAAGCAAACTAGACTTATGATGTGGGCTTGGATGGAGGCCAAATGTGAGTTGTAGGCCTGAAAGGCTAGCCAGACTCCCACTGTGGGCCTAGGGGGTAATCTAGTATGTAGAGTTGTGGAGCCATGATATGCTATTATTATGTGTATTGTTTCTAAGTATCAGTATTTTGGGGGAATTCACTAAGCTTTGGGCTTACAGTTTCAGTTTTACTTTCAGGTACTTCAAAACATCGCGGAAAGGCAAAGGGATGATCATACAGCTCCTCATGTTTATGAATTGTTTATGGGATACTCTAATATTGTAATATTTTGAAAACAAGTTCTATAATAATTAATGGTTTTGAAATGTTTTGAAAAAGTTTAAATTTGGCATGATTTTCATGGATGTTAGATACAGCCGCACATCGATACAAGGGCGCGCCTGACTGGGAACATAAGAAAACTAGTGAGAAGTGTCTCAGGCCATGATATCAGTTAGCTAGCAAACTGGCTGATACCCCTAAGTATCCGAATTAATGCATGCATACTATCACACATTGATACAAGGGTGCCTCCGATCAGGAACATAATAAAATTAGGTAGGAATGTCTCGTACCCTGATACCCTGATACTAGCCAGCTAGCTAGCTGATGCCCCTAAGGGTCCTAATTAATCTATTTATATAGTTGCACATTGATACAAGGGTGCCCCTGATTGGGAACATAAGAAAATTAGGGAGAAGTGTCTCTGAACATGATACCAGCTAGCTCACTAGCTAGTCGATGCCCCCAAGGATCCAATTTAATCCATGTATACATCCGCACATTGATACAAGTAGATAGAATGTTGATATGTTGTTTTTATCTGTTGGATCTGTATCCTGGTATATAGGATAATGATATGCTTATCGATCTATATGATCTATGCTTGCATGTTAATTGACTATGTAGTTATGTGTTATTTATATGTCGACATGTGTGCGTAGGTGGGTTGAGGCGGTCTTGCTTTATGTTGTAGGCCAATACACCTAGGGCGGTCCGCATAGACTGAACGCCTGCAAGGAAGTCCATTCACGCTAAAGGCCTAGCGAGCGGTCTTGATAGGCTGCTGGCCCTGCGAGACGGTCCAGTCATGCTGAAGGCTCGGTAGCATTCTAGATGGGTGAACGCCTTGCGAGACGGTTGAGTCAGGCTGAAGGCTCATTATGCATGTTGTTATTGGTTATGTTTATGTTGTGGTATTTTGGGGAAGACTCACTAAGCTTTGGGCTTACAGTTTTTGGTTATGTTTCAGGTACTTCAGATGATCACAGGAAGGCGAAGTCTTGATCGTGCACATCCTCATGTTTTGTGTTATGATTTATGGGGAAAAATCTTATGTGAAACTCATTTTGAAATCAAATTCTATTGAATGATGGTTTTGTGTTTATTTAAAAAGTTTAAAATTTTCAAAAATTTTATGAGTGTTACAAGTTGGTATCAGAGCCTTGGTTTGAGTGAATTGGAGGAACACTCGTATGAATCTAATCTCAAACTAAGGAAAAGATTTTCAAAATGGGTTTCAAATAGTTTTCAAAATACTAAAGGAGGATGCAAAGTGTACAATCAGTCGGTGCTAGTAAGTAGACTCCAAAATACCATGCTTAGGTGCTTTTCCTCTAGGAGTGAGGACC
The DNA here is from genome assembly GCF_052625555.1 of Lactuca saligna. Classification (NCBI taxonomy): domain Eukaryota; kingdom Viridiplantae; phylum Streptophyta; class Magnoliopsida; order Asterales; family Asteraceae; genus Lactuca; species Lactuca saligna. Next base: position 97,661,117 of record NC_136424.1, on the reverse strand, counting down.
ACGCGTTTGTTTAAGATTATGAGTATTATTAGGGTGTTGTGATAATCCTTGAGACAAACACGGGTAGGTGTAGAAGGTAGTATGGGCCTGTATTACTAAAGGCATTGGACCCGTATGCATAGCAAGGAAATCACAGCCCCTAGGGCTTATTTCAGAGTTTGTTCCATGTTATTTATATGGATTATCTAATATTTTCCTGGTGTATTTTCAGTATGGTGGGTACGAGACGATTCGAGACTGGATCCAGGTCGGGATCGGGAGCTGGTAGTCAGGGTGAGCCAACCTTGTTAGAGGATCGTATCAGGGAGATCATCCATGAAGAGGTGGTTGCTATCTTCTGGATTCAGATTCATTAGATGTTTGGGTCTATCAAGACCGTGATGATGGAGTTATTTGATGATCGTTATGCAGCCCTAGCTGAGACCGCTATTGGTGCAGCCTATGCAGTCATAACACTTGGAGATGTTGGTACAGGCCGATCCTAACAGTTGCAGATGTTGGTATGCCAGACTCGTAATAAGGGTATATCAGTTATGTTTCAGTCTTAGGACTGCATGGGGCAAGCAAGTCATAAGTTGTGGGCTCGAAAGCAAACCAGACTTATGATGTGGGCTCGGAGGGAGGCCAAATGTGAGTTGTAGGCCTGAAAGGCAAGCCAGACTCCCACTGTGGGCCTAGGGGTAATCTAGTATGTAGAGTTGTGGAGCCATTACATGCTATTATTATGTGTATTGTTTTTATGTATCAGTATTTTGGGGGAATTCACTAAGCTTTGGGCTTACAGTTTCACTTTTACTTTCAGGTACTTCAAAAGATCGCGAAAAGGCAAAGGGATGATCATACAGCTCCTCATGTTTATGACTTGTTTATGGGATACTCTAATATTGTAATATTTTGAAAACAAGTTTTGTAATAATTAATGGTTTTGAAATGTTTTGAAAAAGTTTAAATTTGGCATGATTTTCATGGATGTTAGATACAGCCACACATCGATACAAGGGCGCCCCTGACTGGGAACATAATAAAACTAGTGAGAACTGTCTCACGCCATGATATCAGTTAGCTAGCAGACTGACTGATACCCCTAAGGATCCGAATTAATGCATGCATACCATCACACATAGATACAAGGGTGCCTCCGATCAGGAACATAATAAAATTAGGTAGGAATGTCTCGTACCCTGATACTAGCTAGCTAGCTAGCTGATGCCCCTTAGGATCCTAATTAATCTATTTATATAGTTGCACATTGATACAAGGGTGCCCCTGATTGGGAACATAAGAAAATTAGGGATAAGTGTCTCTGAGCATGATACTAGCTAGCTCACTAGCTAGTCGATGCCCCCAATGATCCAATTTAATCCATGTATACATCCGCACATTAATACAAGCCCCCTTACCCCTGCTAGTTGGAACATAAGAAAGTTAGGGAGAAGTGTTGTAGATAATGATACTAGCTAGCTGGCCAATGCCCCTAAGGATCCAAATTAATCCATGCATACAATCTCACATTGATACAAGGGCACCCCTAGCTGGAAACATAAAAAAATTTGGGAGAAGTGTCTCCGACCAAGATACTATCTAAAAGGCTAGCTGGATGATGCCCTCTAGGAGCCAAATTAACCCATGCATATTGTTGCACATTGATACAAGGGTGCCCCCAGCTACGAACATAAAAATATTAGGGAGAAGTGTCTCGGACCTTGATACTAGCTAGCTAGCTGGTTGGTCGATTCCATAAGGTCCCTAATTATTCCATGCATGTAACATCCTAAAATTTCCAATAAATTTCAACTTTTTAAAACAAGATAAATCATCCATTTAATGTATTTTATTCAAAACGTAACCCCAAGATCAATTCAGTTTCCAAACATTATTAGTTATAATTCTAAAATTTATGAAACATAACCAATTCAATATCAATTCTTAAAAACCCACTTTGAGTCAGTGTGTACAATCATGCCCGACCATCTTGTGTACCTGAAATAATATTTTTAAAGGAAAAGGGGTAAGCACAAAGCTTAATGAATTCCACACATACACAATATCATATCATATAATCCTTACCCCTATACACACATAAAAACGATATCAAACACATAGCCATGCATGCATGTCAAAGAATGAATCAGTAACAAACATACTGATACTCTAACACATTGGCTAGGCTTGATCACCCTTGGTCAGTACATCAACCCCTTGGTACACGTTGGCTAAGACCGATCCCCCGTACCTGAACCCATTTGGACATATTGCCCATGCCCTATCCCCCTTGCTCACCTCGTCGAGCCTTTGGGACACATTGGCTACGCCCAATCCCCACTCAGATGCGCCAAGTCCTACCATCCATAATTTTCAATACATGAGGGAAACCACACTATCACTAGACTCTAACCCCGCCTAGTTCTACCCATACAAACAACACTTAGCACAACACGAAATAAAGTAAAGAAAATACAATACAACACGATATAGTGCGAAACTCAACTCCAATAGTAAGAGAAGCTCCAAAAGTAGCATGGGACTCTCTCACACCAGGTCACCCTTCAAATCTCCTAATAATAATAATTTAATTTAAGATATAACTACCCATTCATGCTAAATATACAAATAGATTTATGGGTTAATATTCTGATTTCTACATAAAAATTAGGGTTTGTTCGGGTCCTGATTTGCCCACTTTTAACTCCATAATTTTCAAAATTGTATCACATGATTATAGATCAGGAGCTTCTCTTTAAAATTAGTACACACATACCTCCATAAGATTGTCTACAATTTATGGTGAATTTTACAAAACTGCCTCACATAACAGCTCATTCCAGACCAGTCCGGGTAAATTCTCAAATTTACCCTTTTTAGATGCATTTCTGATTTTTGGTTAAAACTAATGAAATGTAGCAAACTCTAAAATGAAATTTTGAGCACTGGCTTCGACCAAAACTGATGTTTCTAGAATTAGTTATGATATTTTTAAAAATGATACAGAACAGCGGATTTTTAGAAAGATAAAAGTAGGGTTATGGTTCATTCCACTTAACCTATTAGGTCCCCAGTTTAATTAAGACCTTCCATGTCTGTAACACATCAGCCATATGTCCTAAGGTACTTTTCCATCCAATGAGGAAGAAATCATACCTATTTTTTTAGATTGAAACCCTCAAACAAGCATTGCACCAAAAGCGATTTTGAAAACAACCCTAAAACCTCGTCCATGTATGACGATTTGTAACTCGAGCTCCAGACCTTGAAATTAAAATCTCGATGGTCAAAAGTTGTATATATGTATTGGGAAGAGGCACTCCAAATTTCTCGTTAACCCAACAGTTAATACTCCGAGGATCGTCCAAACACTACTTTAAGGTCTTCAAAAATGGGAATTCTGAAAATTCTTCAAGTTGAAGCCGTTTCCTTTTACATGATCCAATTCTTTCATAGTGAGTGAATAGGGTTTTAAGTTTTATATTAGTTTATGTTCCTCCTTGGCTACCTTTGATCCCCATGCTTTAAATCATTCAGACCTAGGTCCTCCTCCTTAACTCCTTATCAAGCCTAACATTTTTTTATTAATGTTATCTCTTTTTTACTCTTCATAAATAACCGTGTTAAAACTAATATGATTCCTTTAAATAATATTATTACTTTCAACTAAAAAATAACAACCCTTAACATTATAAATCAATTTCTCCGATAATTAACAATTTTAAAATATAAAACGGAAAATGGGGCGTTAGAATGCATACAACCACACATTTATACAAGGGCGCTCCTCGGCCAGGAACATAAGAAAATTAGTGAGAAGTGACTCGGACCATGATACTAGCTAGCTAACTAGCTACCCGATAACCCTAAGGATCCAAATTTAACAATTTATACAGTCTCACATTTATAAAAGGGCGCCCCTGGCTGGGAACATAAGAAAATGAATGGGAAGTGTCATTGACCATGATACTAGCTAGTTGGCTAGCTAGCAAGTTATTTCCCCAAAGGATCCAAATTAGTTCATGCATATAGCCGCACATTGATACAAGGGCAGCCCTCGGCTTAGATCATAATAAAATTAGGGAGAAGTGTCTCAGACCTTTATACTTTCTATTTAGTAAGCTGGTCGGTGCCCCTAAGGATCCAAATTAATCCATACATACAGATGCAAAGTGATACAAGGGCGCCCCTCGATCGGTACAATAAGAAAGTTAGGGAGAAGTTTCTCGCACCATGAAACTAGCTAGCTAGCTAGCCATTTGACACCCCTACAGATCTAAAGTAATACATGCATACAGTCGCACATTGACACAATCGTCCCCCCGATTGGGAACACAAGAAAATGACGGACAAATATATCGGACCAAGATACTAGCTAGCTGGCTGATGCCTGCAAGGATCCAAATTAATACATGCATATAGCCACACATTGATAAGAGGGTGCCCCCGTCTGGGAACATAAGAAACTTAAGGAGAAGTGTCTCGGACCGTGATACTAGCTAGCTCTTTGATACCCTAAAGGATCCAAATTAATCCATGCATATAGCCGCACATTAATACATCACCCCCCCCCCTCCCCAAGTTGGGAACATAATAAAATTAGGGGAAAGTGTCGCAGACCATAATACTAGCCAGCTAACCGATGCCCCCAAGGTTCCAAATTAATCCATGCGTATAGCCACACAATGATACAATAGAACCCCCTTACTGGGGAACATAAGATAATAAGGGAGAACTATCTCAGACCATGGTACTAGCTAGCTAGCTAGCTGGATGATACCCCCAAGGATCAAAATTAATTGATGCATACAACCATACATTGACACAAGGGCACCGCCCAGCTAGGAAGATAAGAAAAATAGGTAAAATTGTATCGGAACATGATACTAGATAGCTAGTTGGCTGGTCGATGCCCCCAATGACCCAAATTATTCCATGCATACAACCAAACATTGATACAAGGCTCCGCCCAGCTAGGAACAAAAGAAAATTACGGATAAGTGTCTCAGACCATGATACTAGTTAGTTGGCTATTTGGGCAATGCCCCCAAGAATCCAAATTAATCCATGCATAGAGCCGCATATTGATTTAAGGGCGCGTCCCGGCTAGGAACAAAAGAAAATTAGGGAGAGGTGTCTTATATAATGATACTAGATAGCTATCTAGCTAGCTAGGTTGCCGATGCCCCAAGGATCCATATTAATCCATGCATACGGTCGCACAATGATATAAGGGCGTGTCCTGGTTTGGAGCATAAGAAAATTAGAGATAAGTGTCTCACACCATGATACTAGCTAGTTGGCTGATTCCCCCAAGGATCAAAATTCATCCTTCCATACAGTCGCACATCAATATATGGGTGCCTACTACTGGGAACAAAATAAAATTAGGGAGAAGTGTTTCAAACCATGATACTAGCTAGCTAGCTAGCTAACAGATGCCACTAAGGATCCAAATTAGTCCATGCATACAGTCCCATATTGATACATCGGCGCCTATCGGCTGGGAACATAAGAAAATTTGGGAGAAGTTTCTCAAAAAATGATACTAGCTAGCTGGTAGGTGGCTGATGCCCCCAAGGATCCAAATTAATACATGCATACAGCCGTACATTATTACAAAGGTGCACCCGGACTGGGAACATAAGAATATTATGGAGAAGTACCTAGGACCGTGATACTAGCTTTCTAGCTAGCTGGCCGATGCCCCCAAAGATCCAAATTAATCCATGCATCAAACCACACATCGATACAAGGGTGCCCCTAGCTAGGAACATAAGAAAATTTAGGATAAGTGTCTTGGAACATGATACTAGGTAGCTAGCTAGTTGGTTGATGGCCTAAAGTATCCAAATGAATCCATGCATACAACAACACATTGATACAAGGGCGCCCCCTGACAGCGAACATAATAAAATTAGAGGGAAGTATCTCGGACCATGTTACTAGATAGCTAGGTAGCTATCTAGCTAATGCCCTTAACGATACAAATTAATCCATGCATACAGATGCACATTGATAAAAGGGCGTCCCCTGGCTGGGAACATAATAAAATGATGGAGAAGTGTCTCGGAGCAAGATACAAGATAGCCTGGTAGCTTGTCAATACCCCCAAGGATCCAATTTAATCCATGTATACAGCCACACATTGATACAACCCCCCCCCCCCCAGCTGAGAACACAGGAGAAATAGGGAGAAGTCTCTCGGACCAAGTTACTAGTTAGATAGCTAGATGGTTGATGCCCCCAAGGACCTAAATTATTCCATGCATACAACCACAAATTCATATGAGGGCACGCCCTAGCTAGGAACATAAGACAATTAGGGAGAAGTGGCTCGAACCATGACACAAGCTAGCTAGCTAGCAGGCCCTATGCCCCAAGGATCCAAAGTAATCAACACAAAGAGATACACATTGATATAAGGGCGCACCTCGACTGGGAACAAAAGAAAATTAGGGAGAAGTGTCACGGACCATGATACTAGCAAGCTAGCTAGCTAGCCAATTCCTTAAGGGATCCAAATTAATCCTTTCATATAGTCACATATTGATATAAGGGTGTCGCCTACTAGGAAAAGAATAAAATTAGGGAGAAGTGTTTCGGACCATTATACTAGTAATCTAGCTAGCTGGCCGATGCCCCCAGGGAATTCAAATGAATCCATGCATTCAGTTGCACATTGATACAAGGGCGCCCCCGATTGGGATCATAAGCGAATTCGGGAGAAGTGTATCAGACCATGTTACTAGCTAGGTGGTCGATGCCCTAAAGGATCCAAATTAATCCATGTATATAACCACATATTGATCAAGGGCGCCTCCCGACTGGGAGCATAACAAAATTAGGGAGAAGTGTGTCGGAGCATGATATTAGCTGGTCGGTGCCCCCAAGGATCCCAATTAATCTTTTCATACAATCGCACATTGATATATGGGTGAGCACTACTGGGAACATAAGAAAATTATGGAGAAGTGTTTCGAACCATGATACCAGCTAGGTAGCTGGCTAGCTGATGCCTGCATTGATCCAAAGTAATTCTAAGGATCCAAATTAATCCATGCATGCTGTCACACATTGATACAAAAGACACCCTCGGATGGAAAATTAATCAAATTGGTAGAAGTGTCTCGGATCATGATACTAGTTGGCTAGCTTGGTGGCCGATGCCCCTAAGGATCCAAATTAATCCATGCATACAGTCGTACATTGATACAAGGTCATTCCCCGACCGGGAACATTATACAATTAGTGAGAAGTGTCTTGGACCATGATACTAGCTAGCTAGCAAATTGGCCAATGTCCCTAGGGTCCAAACTAACCCATGCATACACCTGCACATTGATACAATTCATCTGGGAACATAAGAAAATTAGGAAGAAGTGTCTTAGACGATAATACTAGATAGCTGACCGATGCCTTACGAATCTACACGAATCCATACATAGAGCCTCACATTGATACAAGGGAGACGTTGTATGGGAACATAAGAAAATTAGATAGAAGTGTCTTCGACAATGATACTAGCTAGCTGGCTGATCCCCCTAAGGATCCAAATTAATCCATTCTTATAATCGCAAATTGATACAAGCCCCCTCCCCCCCCCCCCCCACACACACACACTGGGAACATAAGAAAATTAGGGAGAAGTGTCTCAGACCGTGTTAATAGCTATGTAGCTAGTTGCACGATGACTCCAAGGATCCAAATTAATCTGTGCATACAACCTCAAACTGATACAAGGGCACCTCCAGTTGGGAACATAAGAAATTAGGGAGAAATTTATAAGACCATAATACTAGCCACCTCCCCAATGATCCAAAACCATGACCCAAAATTAGTTGTACACTGATACCAAGGCGCCCCAGCGGCTGAGAACATAAGAGAAGTAGGGAGCAACATCTTGGACCATGATATATACTACCTAACTGTCTGATATCCCCAACGATCCAAATTAGTCCTCTCATATAGCTGCACATTGAAAGGGCGCCCCCGACTGGGAACACAATAAATTAGGTAGTAGTGTCTCAAATCATGATACCATATATATATATATATATATATATATATATATATATATATATATATATATATATATATATATATATATATATATATTGTTCGATACTCCTAAGGATCCAAATCTATGACCCATAAATAACCGCTCATGCAAAAGGTGCCCCTTGTTGATAACATAAGAAAATTAGGCAGAGTGATGTCTTAAACCATGATACAAGTTATGTCCCCAAGGATCCAAATCCATTACCCAAAAATAGCCACACACTGACACCCCCCCCCCCCCCCCCCCCAGGGGGCAGAATATTAGAAAATTAGGGAGCCATGTTTCTGACCATGATAGTAGGTAGTGTGATGGCCGATACCCCTGAGGATCACATCGATGACCCACAAACAACCGCACACTGATACAAGGGCACCCCTGAATGAAAACATAAGAAAATTTATAAGCAATATCTCGGGCCATAATACTAGCTAGTTGGCCGATACCCCAAAGGATCCAAATCCATGAGCCACAAATAGCCACACACTGATATCATCCCCCCTCAAAGTTACTAGTTAGATAGCTAGATGTTTGATGCCCCCAAGGACCTAAATTATTCCATGCATACAACCACAAATTCATATGAGGGCACGCCCTAGCTGGTAACATAAGACAATTAGGGAGAAGTGGCTCGGACCATGACACAAGCTAGCTAGCTAGCAGGCCCTATGCCCCAAGGATCCAAAGTAATCAACACAAAGAGATACACATTGATATAAGGGCGCACCTCGACTGGGAACAAAAGAAAATTAGGGAGAAGTGTCACGGACCATGATACTAGCAAGCTAGCTAGCTGGCCAATTCCTTAAGGGATCCAAATTAATCCTTTCATATAGTCACATATTGATATAAGGGTGTCGCCTACTAGGAAAAGAATAAAATTAGGGAGAAGTGTTTCGGACCATTATACTAGTAATCTAGCTAGCTGGCCGATGCCCCCAGGGAATTCAAATTAATCCATGCATTCAGTTGCACATTGATACAAGGGCGCCTACGATTGGGATCATAAGCAAATTCGGGAGAAGTGTATCAAAACCATGTTACTAGCTAGGTGGTCGATGCCCTAAAGGATCCAAATTAATCCATGTATATAACCACATATTGATCAAGGGCGCCTCCCGACTGGGAGCATAACAAAATTAGGGAGAAGTATGTCGGAGCATGATATTAGCTGGTCGGTGCCCCCAAGGATCCCAATTAATCTTTTCATACAATCGCACATTGATATATGGGTGAGCACTGCTGGGAACATAAGAAAATTATGGAGAAGTGTTTCGAACCATGATACCAGCTAGCTAGCTGGCTAGCTGATGCCTGCATTGATCCAAAGTAATTCTAAGGATCCAAATAAATCCATGCATGCTGTCACACATTGATACAAAAGACACCCTCGGATGGAAAATTAATCAAATTAGTAGAAGTGTCTCGGATCATGATACTAGTTGGCTAGCTTGGTGGCCGATGCCCCTAAGGATCCAAATTAATCCATGCATACAGTCGTACATTATTACAAGGTCATTCCCCGACCGGGAACATTATACAACTAGTGAGAAGTGTCATGGACCATGATACTAGCTAGCTAGCAAATTGGCCAATGTCCCTAGGGTCCAAACTAACCCATGCATACACCTGCACATTGATACAATTCATCTGGGAACATAAGAAAATTAGGAAGAAGTGTCTTAGACGATAATACTAGCTAGCTGACCAATGCCCTACGAATCTACACGAATCCATACATAGAGCCTCACATTGATACAAGGGAGACGTTGTATGGGAAAATAAGAAAATTAGATAGAAGTGTCTTCGACAATGATACTAGCTAGCTGGCTGATCCCCCTAAGGATCCAAATTAATCCATTCTTATAATCGCAAATTGATACAAGCCCCCTCCCCCCCCCCCCCCCCCCACACACACACACACACTGGGAACATAAGAAAATTAGGGAGAAGTGTCTCAGACCGTGTTAATAGCTATGTAGCTAGTTGCACGATGACTCCAAGGATCCAAATTAATCTGTGCATACAACCTCAAACTGATACAAGGGCACCTCCAGTTGGGAACATAAGAAAGTAGGGAGAAATTTATAAGACCATAATACTAGCCACCTCCCCAATGATCCAAAACCATGACCCAAAATTAGTTGTACACTGATACCAAGGCGCCCCAGCGGCTGAGAACATAAGAAAAGTAGGGAGCAACATCTTGGACCATGATATATACTACCTAACTGTCTGATATCCCCAAGGATCCAAATTAGTCCTCTCATATAGCTGCACATTGAAAGGGCGCCCCCGACTGGGAACACAATAAATTAGGTAGTAGTGTCTCAAATCATGATACCATATATATATATATATATATATATATATATATATATATATATATATATATATATATATACACATATATATATATATATATATATTGGTCGATACTCCTAAGGATCCAAATCTATGACCCATAAATAACCGCTCATGCAAAAGGTGCCCCTTGCTGATAACATAAGAAAATTAGGCAGAGTAATGTCTTAAACCATGATACAAGTTACGTCCCCAAGGATCCAAATCCATTACCCAAAAACAGCCACACACTGACCCATGTTTCTGACCATGATAGTAGGTAGTGTGATGGCCGATACCCCTAAGGATCACATCCATGACCCACAAACAACCGCACACTGATACAAGGGCACCCCTGAATGAAAACATAAGAAAATTTACAAGCAATATCTCGGGCCATAATACTAGCTAGTTGGCCGATACCCCAAAGGATCCAAATCCATGACCCACAAATAGCCACACACTGATATCATCCCCCCTCAAAGTTACTAGTTAGATAGCTAGATGTTTGATGCCCCCAAGGACCTAAATTATTCCATGCATACAACCACAAATTCATATGAGGGCACGCCCTAGCTGGTAACATAAGACAATTAGGGAGAAGTGGCTCGGACCATGACACAAGCTAGCTAGCTAGCAGGCCCTATGCCCCAAGGATCCAAAGTAATCAACACAAAGAGATACACATTGATATAAGGGCGCACCTCGACTGGGAACAAAAGAAAATTAGGGAGAAGTGTCACGAACCATGATACTAGCAAGCTAGCTAGCTGGCCAATTCCTTAAGGGATCCAAATTAATCCTTTCATATAGTCACATATTGATATAAGGGTGTCGCCTACTAGGAAAAGAATAAAATTAGGGAGAAGTGTTTCGGACCATTATACTAGTAATCTAGCTAGCTGGCCGATGCCCCCAGGGAATTCAAATTAATCCATGCATTCAGTTGGACATTGATACAAGGGCGCCCACGATTGGGATCATAAGCAAATTCGGGAGAAGTGTATCAAAACCATGTTACTAGCTAGGTGGTCGATGCCCTAAAGGATCCAAATTAATCCATGTATATAACCACATATTGATCAAGGGCGCCTCCCGACTGGGAGCATAACAAAATTAGGGAGAAGTGTGTCGGAGCATGATATTAGCTGGTCGGTGCCCCCAAGGATCCCAATTAATCTTTTCATACAATCGCACATTGATATATGGGTGAGCACTGCTGGGAACATAAGAAAATTATGGAGAAGTGTTTGGAACCATGATACCAGCTAGCTAGCTGGCTAGCTGATGCCTGCATTGATCCAAAGTAATTCTAAGGATCCAAATTAATCCATGCATGCTGTCACACATTGATACAAAAGACACCCTTGGATGGAAAATTAATCAAATTGGTAGAAGTGTCTCGGATCATGATACTAGTTGGCTAGCTTGGTGGCCGATGCCCCTAAGGATCCAAATTAATCCATGCATACAGTCGTACATTATTACAAGGTCATTCCCCGACCGGGAACATTATACAACTAGTGAGAAGTGTCATGGACCATGATACTAGCTAGCTAGCAAATTGGCCAATGTCCCTAGGGTCCAAACTAACCCATGCATACACCTGCACATTGATACAATTCATCTGGGAACATAAGAAAATTAGGAAGAAGTGTCTTAGACGATAATACTAGCTAGTTGACCAATGCCCTACGAATCTACACGAATCGATACATAGAGCCTCACATTGATACAAGGGAGACGTTGTATGGGAACATAAGCAAATTAGATAGAAGTGTCTTCGACAATGATACTAGCTAGCTGGCTGATCCCCCTAAGGATCCAAATTAATCCATTCTTATAATCGCAAATTGATACAAGCCCCCTCCCCCCCCCCCCCCACACACACACACTGGGAACATAAGAAAATTAGGGAGAAGTGTCTCAGGCCGTGTTAATAGCTATGTAGCTAGTTGCACGATGACTCCAAGGATCCAAATTAATCTGTGCATACAACCTCAAACTGATACAAGGGCACCTCCAGTTGGGAACATAAGAAAGTAGGGAGAAATTTATAAGACCATAATACTAGCCACCTCCCCAATGATCCAAAACCATGAACCAAAATTAGTTGTACACTGATACCAAGGCGCCCCAGCGGCTGAGAACATAAGAAAAGTAGGGAGCAACATCTTAGACCATGATATATACTACCTAACTGTCTGATATCCCCAAGGATCCAAATTAGTCCTCTCATATAGCTGCACATTGAAAGGGCGCCCTCGACTGGGAACACAATAAATTAGGTAGTAGTGTCTCAAATCATGATACCATATATATATATATATATATATATATATATATATATATATATATATATATATATATATATATATATATATATATATATATATATATATATATATATTGGTCGATACTCCTAAGGATCCAAATCATGCAAAAGGTGCCCCTTGCTGACAACATAAGAAAATTAGGCAGAGTAATGTCTTAAACCATGATACAAGCTACGTCCCCAAGGATCCAAATCCATTACCCAAAAACAACCACACACTGACCCATGTTTCTGACCATGATAGTAGGTAGTGTGATGGCCGATACCCCTAAGGATCACATCCATGACCCACAAACAACCGCACACTGATACAAGGGCACCCCTGAATGAAAACATAAGAAAATTTATAAGCAATATCTCGGGCCATAATACTAGCTAGTTGGCCGATACCCCAAAGGATCCAAATCCATGACAAATAGCCACACACTAATATCATCCCCCCTCAACCCCCCCCCCCCCCTCCCCCCCGGTTGCCGAAAACATAAGCAAATTAGGGAGCCCTTTCTTGGACCATGATACTCATTAGCAAGCTTGCCAATACCCCAAATAAAATTCATAATATTTTAATTCTCTCCCAATTTATTATAAATGTATAATATCTACAAAAATAATAATTATAACCAATATTTGTTATTTTAACTAAAATGCTTTATTTTTTCATTAAACTGAAATAAAAATAATAATATTTCAACAATCTCCTAATTTATTATATTCATAGCTATGCAAATATTAATTACAAGTAATAGTTAAAATGTTATTGTGTTGCCTAAAACATTTTATATTTACATGACACTTAAATAAAATTCATAATATTTCAATTCTCTCCTAATTTATTATAAATATATATTATCTACGAAAATATTAATTATAACCAATATTGAGTATTTTAACTAAAATGTTTTATTTTTATATTAAACTCAAATAAAATTAATTATATTTCAACTAACTCCTAATTTGTATTCATATCTTTGGAAATATTAATTATAAGTAAAATTAAAAATTTTGTTGTGTTGCCTAAAATGTTTTATTTTTACATGAAACTCACATAAAATTCGTAATATATTCATTCCCTCCTAGTTTATTATAAACTAGGGAAGAGTCCCGCGTTGCGGGGTTGGTTACGCAATTGAGTTGATCCAGATGTTACATTTCATCAAAAAAAAAATCATTCATCACCCTTGTATCTTTTGGGTTTCTTCTTGTATCTTTTGTGTAAAATTTCAGTTAAATTACTAAAGGATTTTATGGTGTTTAATAGAACTTAACACCAACTATTTGCATTTACACGTTACATTTCTTCTTGTAAAATTACTCTGTAACAATACTCATTATACAAAGTATTCCACAATCTAAAAAAAAGCTTTTAATACATGAAAGTGATGAAAAACTTCCGGTTTTTCATATTACTCTTTGAGTTTTTTTACTGCTTTAGATATATAGTTGTAAAAATGTGCCATATTAGAGATCAATGGCAAAATGATAATAATGATACCGCTATGAAATGTGGCAGTTTATCTATCTGTCACTTCTAAACATGAGTAAAATAGTTTGTCTACCGAGTTAGACACAATATGTAATTTGTTAAACCTTTTTGAATTTGAAATTAGATCATGAAAACAATTACATATAGATATAGTGTTTAATGAAAGAACAATTGAGATTCTGTAATCAATTGCTGAGAGCAATGGAGAAATAATAATAATAATAATAATAATAATAATAATAATAATAATAATAATAATAATAATAATAATAATAATAATAATAATGTTGAAAATGTGAATTGTTACAATGTATGAAATGAAATCAATACATAGTGATTTTGGCTTTGGTGTTTTCAAATAGTTGTTCTGCAATAACAGCTCTATTTCCGTCTGTTTTTTTAATCTCCAGATGAGCCTTTTGATAAAATCCAGCAAGGCTTAATGCATCTGCAATGAAATCATCAAACCCAATTACAATTGCTGCTTCCGCTTTTTCCCCATAAACCAACCTCTGCGTTCACATAAATAAACTAAATAATCAATCTTTTAATGATTAGAGGGGTAAAATGGTCATTTACACTCTTTGTTCATCCAAAACGTAAAAGCTTGTTACAAAATGGACAGATTTCTTTATAGTGTTGTAACTTTACTGTCATTTTTAGGAAAAATGGAACATCTCAAGACTTGGAAGGTATTCCCGAACTCTCTTTTATTTTTACCTTGTCATTTATAGTCCTTGGGGTTGGAAGTGAATAGCCAAGATAAGTTTAAGGGTTAAGTTTGCAAACTTGGGCCAAGAGGGAGTACGCTAAGCGTACATAAGAGTACGCTAAGCGTACTAAGGTCCATCTTAGTACGCTGGGGGTACACTTTTGTACGCTAAGTGTACTAATGTCAGGGTGAAACCCTAATATTTAGTGTTTGGGGCCTATATAAACAACATTATGAGCATCAAAACCTCCCTTACCTCAGCCTCCACAGATTACATTCGTCCTCCCTAAACCCTATCCTTTCCTTTGTGTGTTTAAACTTATTTGGTGTGTTCTTGAGTGCTTTAAGAGGAAGGTATTCCATCAAAGTGTTGGAGAAGAAGATCAAGCTTGTAGATCTGAAGTTAGCTTGTGCTCAAGAAGCTCCAGAACATATAAAGTTCCAAAATTTATGCATATATGCATAGATCTCATCATTGTACTTTATTAGAAGCATTTCCTGTCCTAAGAGCCATAAGATGGTGCATGTTATGGTTTGGACGAAAAAGGCTGTCCTTCTAGACACTTGAAGGGACTTTGACTGATAAAAATGAGGTCCCATTAGCGGTATGTGTCCCATGCATGGAGAAATAAGGTCTTAATGGATTAAGACAAAGCATTAAAAACTTTATGAATGTCCAAAGTGATAAAGTTCATGACTTTATGGATCCTAATCATGTTAGGTCTCTGGATCTGAAGTTTAGGCTTAAGTGCTTAAGCCATTAAGCATTTAATAAGGTTTTGGCAAACTGTTGAGTAAGCCCAACGTAAATCTAGTATGCACAACGTACTGGGTCAACCACCCCAATGGTGGTTAACATCTGGACGAGTATGCCCCGCGTACCATTTACGTCCTCTCTTGGGTTTTTGTCAATAGGCTTCAGAGTTCCGTTTGTTTATGTACTAAATGGAATTGGGCCTTTGTTGTACTTTGTAAATAAGATATTTTTAGACTGATAGTGATAATGGATCATGGGGTGAGGCCCAATTAGGAAGTTGGTCCGAATTTATTAAATTGGGCCAATAATGGGCTTTATATGTGGACTTTCAAGTCAAGGCCTGGGTATTTGGGCCTTGGCCCAATAAAGAGAATGGACTTAATGAACGGTGTGGACATTTAGTCAAGAAGGTTGTTTTGGGTATTAAATTGGTGTTTATTATATAATAGTTTGGGATTTCTCGTGAGGCAACAATCAGAGAATTACAGTATTTCAGCATTACTTGCGAGGTGAGTTATCCTCACTATATCAACAAGGTCTAAGGCACCAAGGTCGTTCCTTTATGGATTGTATCCGGTTATGGCATGATATTTTGATTGGTTTGAATCCTAGTAGTTAGGATGAGCTTATGGTTATGCTTAGTGACTTGGTTAGGTCGGTGTTCTGGTTATATGATGTTGCTATGCTATATGATCTGTTAGATCAGTTTGATTGTTATATATGTTTGCCAGCATATGATAGTTATGTGCAGATGTTTTTTTTATTTGGGATGGGTTGAGGCGGTCTTGCTTTGTGATGAAGGCTAACATACCCAGGGCACAGAACGGATAGACTACAAACCCGAAAGGGTGTGGTAGAAAGATCGAAGGCCCGACGAGCGTTCCGAATAGGCTGAAGGACCTTAGAGGCGGTCCAGACGTGCCGAAGGTTCGTAGAGCGGTCCAGATAGACTAAATGCCTGCGAGGCGGTCCAGTTAGGCCGAAGGTTCATTATGCATGTTGTTCTGTATTTGTTGATATGATGTGATTATGGTTATATAAGGTTGGTATTTTGGGGGTGTAAGGGTAGTTTGGTTGTAAAGAGTCGAAGTCTTGTATGTACTCTTCGTATGTTTTGATATCTATTATACTGTGGCACTTTATACAAAGTTTTGATGTCTAGTACTTAGTATATTTTTGGTATGCTTTTACTCTCCTATAAATAGGAGTCTTTACTAGAGTTAGATAAAGTTTTTACAGTCTTGTCTACTTTTGTGCTCTTTAAACCTAAAGCATAATATTGAGCTGAATCAAGATCTTATTTACATCGGTGTTCAATCTTTCATAAAAATTCTGATTAATATTGACACTCGATTCATAGATTCTACAATTGCTATCAGAGCGGGAATCATATCTCTGATCTGATTTTCATCCTTTCAAAAGTTTTTAAATCAATTTTTTGGTTTAAAAGTTTCCGCACTTTTTGAAAAGTGAAAAGTTCATTGGATCTTAGTCTGTGATTCGATTATGCACTTGAATTGTTGAATTGAGTGTTATCCTAGTTGTTTCAATTTGAATCAACAAGTTTGCTGTTAAAAATCTCAAGTTTTCCTCAAATTCTCAAAGTATTCTTCCGTACAACATTGGCGTCATTCAATCTTAATTCCATGACTTCATTCTCTCATTTGTTGGGATCATCAACAAATATTCCAATGCTAATTCCTGATTATTACAATCAGTGGGCTGGTCGTATGGAGGATTATCTCCATGGTTTAGATGAAAAACTATGGACTTGTATTTCTGGTAATATCAATCCTCCATCAAATGTTCAACCACTTGGAGTGTCTTCCGCAAGTTCTAGAGTAGAGAATCAAACTGAACGTATGAAAAAACTGGAAAAGAAATGCATGAGAGAGCTGAGAGGAGCTTTGCCTCTAGTTGTTTACAACTATGTGAGGATTTGTAAAACTGAAAAGGAAATCTGGAACAATCTAAAGGAGAAATTTCAAGGAAGTGAGAAGACAAGAGTTAATTCTATGAAACAATGCTTGTTTGAATTGAAAGACTTCAAACAGAAAGAAAGTGAAACTATTGAGGCATATTACGATCGTCTGAATGAATTGATCTATCGATGCAACTGATATGGAATCACCAGATCAGTCATGGAGTTCAACCTCATCTTTGTTATGGGTCTAAGAAAGGAGTGGTGAAATGTCAGCATGATGGTCAAAAATCAACAAAGCTTTGATACGTCAACTTTGAATGATGTGTACAATCAGTTAAAATCACATGAAAATGAAGTGAACAAAATTGCTGATGAAACGAACGCAAGCTTGGGAGGTCCATTAGCTTTGGTTTCAAAAATGACAGAGAAAGAAGTTCATGAGAAAAGTGATTCTGATGGAGAAGAGGGATTCATCATGAATTCTGATGATGAAGCAATAACATTCTATTCAAATAATCGTGTCAAAAGGTTCTTCAAAAAGCCATTCAATTTGAAGATCAAGTCAACTGAGATTAAAGGAACTTTTGTGAATAAAACTGCAAGTGATGAGAAGAAGAAGGAAGAGAAGAAGGATGCGAAGAATGTTGAGGGAAAGATTGAGAAGAAATTGAAAGGAGATGCTGGAGTAGACTGTCACTACTGCAACGGTGCCAATCATTTAGCCAGTGATTGCCTGTTGAGGAAGAAAGATGAGAAGAAAAATAAGGTAAAAGATGAAGCTTACTACACTGAAAGACTAGAAGAGGTTCATGCGAAGGCAAAGAACTTGTCATTGGTTGCCATGGGAGAACAAGACGATGATGGAACTTATCAAGTCTGGTTATCTGGATCAGATGATAAGGAGATGCGAAATCCAACACATGGAGCAATGTTTGCGAAGATGGAGGAGGAATCGGATGAGGAAGCATACGAAGTTAAAGGAAGATGCTTCGTATCAAAGGCTGCAGACAAATCTACAATGACAACAAAGGTACGCTATATTCTTGAATCTTTTAATATTCCAGTACATGCTTATAATTTTGAATTGGTATCTTTTGATGAAACTGTTACTTATTTTGATTTAGTTGTGGTGTCTGCTAGCAATGAGGCTAAGAAGCTTTCTATGTAGTTGTTAGAGATAGAGAAGAAGTTAGATTTGAAAAACACGAAAGTAGATTGTTTAGAACTTCAAATTACAAACATAATAGTTGATAGAGATATATTGGCAAGTGAAATAAAATTGCTATTAGTGCAAAGAAACATTTACTGTAATTCAGCTAAAAGATTGTATGGGAAATTAACAGGATTACATCATTCTTGTGAGATAAGTAAAGAACAACATAGAAAGTTATCGCCTTTTTTAGCTTACGAAAGAGCAAAGGTAGATAATATTTCGTATGATTGTGAAAAAGAAATAGTTGAATTTGACAAAGTTCCTGATGATATATATATATATATATATATATATATATATATATATATATATATATATATATATAGAATAGTCAAAGTAGATGAATGTCTTGATGCTACTGAATTAGTTGAAATTGTAAATGATACTTTGACTAAATCTGAACAAATTCACATTTTGAAAAAGACTGAAACTTCAACATCTGATGCTCAATCTAATTTTGCTGATATTGAAGATGATTATGATAATATTAGTGAAATTAGTGATCTTCAGGATGTTGAATGTTCTCAGTTGTCTATTGTTAATGTTGCATCTTCATCTAAAGGGAAAGAAAAAGTTAATGATTTGTTAGTTAAGAATGATACTAATCAACCCTCAACTTCGAAAGTTTGTGATTTGGACTTCGTGGAAATCAGAGATAGTCAAACAGATGATATCGATGATGAAAAAGATGAGCAACATTCGAAGGAAAATGTATTTTCAAAGAATGAAGAAATTCCTCGAATTGTAGTTGACCTGTTGTATAGTGATACACAAAAGTATGACAAAGTGTAGAAAGAACAAGGTGCTCATCACCTTGAAACAAATACTGTGGTGTATACAATTTTCAAGTGTTCAGATGATGTTGTGTTTCCAAACCAAGTGTTTGTAACAACTGGAAATGTTGAAAATGTTAAACCAGAATTCAAGAAAATGGTGGATCGAGACAATTTGAAAACATCAGATGAGGGGTTCTTCGAAAATCAAAGCATAGTTGAAAACAACCTAACGAAGAATTCATACGTTTTTCAAAGACAAAAATCTCAGAGAAAATGGGTTGAAAAATCAAAACTTGAGAAAGAAGTCACCAAACCAATTTTTGAGGAAACAAAAAGTGGGGTCAAGTTAAATTCAAAAGAATTCAAAGAACAAATTGAAAAATTTTCAAAAGAAAATAATGTTTCAAAAAAACAAGAAAGAAAGAAAATATTTTGGCAAACAATCGAGTCTCGAAAAATGACAACTGAACTGTCAAAACCAGTTAAGTCTGTGAATTCAGAAAAAAAATCCTGATCATTCAAGCAAAAATGTGTCTGAATCAAAGTCATCAAAATATATTTTCAAAGTGAAAAATTCATCTTTTTCAAAAGAAAAACAAGTTTATCGTCCAAAAACTCATACTAAGTTTGAAGTGAAAACAACCCCAAAGTTTTCGAAAGTGTCAAAATCTAACATTTCAAACAAGATTTCTGATAATTCATTGAATTCTAATTCAACAAAGTTTTTTCTCCACGTCAACATTTTAAATCAACAGTTGATACTTCCTATGCTGAATCATTTGTTTCAAAACCAAAATTTTATTTTGTTCCTCAAAATCCAAATTTTCCTAATCATACGAAGAAACAAACATTGAAAGCTTCACATTAAAAAAATATAACTTCACGAAGGAATATTGATCACTGGCTCGAAGGAAGCGGAAGAATTTATCAATCAAGTAAATATTCGAAATATCAAATTAACGAAGCTTATGAGAAGTGTGTAAATACTTCTTCAAATGGCAGTTCGTCATCAAAGCATTTGAATATTGTGGTAAAAGCATGGAAGCCGGTCATAACAGCGAAGACCGAAAAATCACAAACTCAGAATGCGAAGGGTGATATAAGTAATCATACAAAACAAACAAAACCTTATGTTTCAATCCCTACAAATGAAGACGTGTACATTATTAATAGTCTTAAAACTAAAGTTTGTGATTTATTCAAAAGTTATTCTTTCCAATCTTTGTTGAAATCTAATTTCCAAGGACTCAAAAAGCCTTGGGTACCTAAATTCTTTCGGTGATTGCAGGTACTTTGTCACGAGAAGCTTGAAAAATGCTGGAGTTGTTAAGTTTGGTAATAATCAAAAGTGTCAAGTCAAAGGATATGGGAAAATCACGAATGGACAATTCATAGTGAATCGAATTGCCTATGTTGAAGTTTTACAACACAACTTGATAAGTGTATCACAACTTGTGGTAGGCACTGGAAATCAAGTACTTTTTAATGAAGAAGGAAACATTATTTCGAATGTTTACACAAAAGAAGTTTTGTTGAAATCCAAATGAAAGGGTGACATGTTTACTTTGGACATCAATCTGATTGTGGGTAAACTTGTTGTATGTCTTTTTTCGAAAGCAACATCAGATCTAAGCTAGCTATGGCATCGAAGACTTTCACATCTCAACTTCTGAAATATCAACAAACTTGTTGTCCAAGATTTGGTAAGAGGTTTACCTGTACTTAAGTTTGATAATGACTCTTTATGTGTAGCTTGTGAAGTTGGCAAGCAACATAAACAAGGTCTTCCGATCACAATTGATTCAAAAATTGTTGAACCACTGGAGCTTTTACATATTGATTTATGTGGTCATTCGATTGTTTCAACTCTTAACAACAAACAGTATATAGTAGTTATTGTTGATGATTTTTACAGATTCACGTGGGTTTATTTTCTCAGATTAAAATCCAAAGTGGCACAAATCATGATCGAATTTATCAAGAAAATGGAAATTACCTTGAAAAAGCTTGTTCGCAAAATCAAGAGTGATCATGGAACTGAGTTTAAGAGCAATGTTATTGATTCATTTTTAGTAGAAAAAGGCATTTCACATAATTTCTCTTCACCATGCACTCCACAGCAGAATGGTGTTGTTGAACGAAGAAATCGATCTTTATGTGAAGCTGCAAGGACTGTGTTAGCATATGCGAACTTACCACAATATCTTTGGGATGAGGCTATATCCAATGCGTGTTTTACACAAAATAGATCGTGTTCTACACAAAATAGATCGTTCACTCATTCTTTGTTCCTCTATCATGGTTGTCTGCGGATGCAGGTGTTTTATTATGAATCTCAGGGATAACCTTTCGAAATTTCAAGCTAAAGTTGATGAAGGGATTTTCCTGGGGTATTCACATAATTTAGTGGCATATCGTATATTGAACAAGCGTACACAAAAACTGGACGAAACTTTTAATCTTACGTTTGATGATTATTATCTAAAACAATCAAAACAACAATTTCAAAATCTTCCAATTTTGAAAGAAAATCAAGATAAATCTGAAGCAATGCAAATGTCGGATATTGATTATGTTTTGATATTTGGACTTTCAGATCATGCTGGAAATGCTGAAGAAAAAGCTCCTGATAATCATATTCCTGAACTTTCAAAGCTTACTGATGATTCAACATCATCTCCTCAAGAAATACGCGAAAGTATGCAAAATGATCCAATAGAGGGGGAGCATTTGGATTCGAACACTCTGGTCGAGGGGGAGCATCCTTTCAAGGGGGGGAATGAGAGAGATAATGCTGATGTTGAGGGGGAGAGATTAAATGTTAATGATGAGGAGGAGCTACTACAAAATAATGAAAATTATCATGATGTTAATGATGTTTGTTCAATTGCAGGTTCAGATAATGACGAATTGTACTAAAACGCACCTTTGGACTTCGATCCAGCCTATCCACCAATGGATAAATGGACAAAAAATCATCCGAAGGAGCAAATAATTGGTAATCCACAAGACGGAGTTTTAACAAGGGCTCAAATTCATGCAAAGAATGAGGTATTAAATACTCATCAAGAGTTTTGCATGTTCAATGTCTTTATTTCTAAAATTAAACCAAAGACAATAAAGATTGCAATGCAACACTCAGATTGGTTTGTTGCAATGCAATCTGAATTGTCGAAATCTGAAAGACATAAGGTTGGGAGATTAATTCCTATGCCAAATGATGTTTCGATTGGCGGGTTAAAATGGATTTTCAAAAACAAAACTAACAAAGATGGAAATATAATTCAAAACAAATCCATACTTGTTGTTAAGGGATACTCTCAACAAGAAGGAAGTGATTACGAAGAAACTTTTGCCGTTGTCGCAAGACTCAAGGCAATTTGTATATTTTTGGCTTATGCAGCTCACAAAGACTTTGATGTTTAACAAATGGATGTGAATTGTGATTTTCTGAATGGAGAACTCGAAGAAACTATCTATGTGGAACAACCTCCAGGTTTTGTTAACGAAGAACATCCTGATTATGTTTATATTTTAGATAAGACAGTTTATGGTTTGAAACAAGCACCACAAGCCTGGTATGCAACTCTTACTTCATTTTTGAAGCAATCTAAATTTAAACAAGGATCAGTTGACCTCACATTATTTCGTAAGAAAGTTGGGAATCATCTTATGCTTGTTCAAATTTTTGTTGATGATATTATCTTTGACTCAACTGACCCTGCTTTGTCTAAAGAATTTGAAGACTTGATGGAAAGTAAGTTCTAAATGAGCATGATGGGAAAATTTAATAATTTTCTTGGTCTAAACATTCGTCAAACCAGAGAAGGAATCTTCATTAATCAAGAAAAGTATAAGAAGAATCTGCTAGAGAAGTTTCGATTAACGAATAGCACAAAGTTACGAGTTCCAATGGCAACTGGGATCAAACTAACTCCTTCGTTAGATAAACCTGCAGCTGGTATTACCTTATACATAAGCATGATTGGATGTTTACTTTATTTGACAGCTAGTAGACCTGATATCATGTTTCTGTATGTAATTGTGCTAGGTATCAAGCAAATCCACGAGAACCACATCTCACTGCTGTAAAGAATATCTTTCGTTATCTAAAAGGAACTTTTTCACTAGGATTGTGGTATCCTTCGAATACATGGTTCTTTATTCAAGCATATTCGGATGTAGATTTGGGAGGTTGTAGTCTTGACAGGAAAAGCACAAGTAGAGAATGTCAATTACTCGATGGTAAGTTGGTGAACTGACAATCTAAAAAGCAGACATGTGTTTCAATCTCAACGGCTAAAGCTGAATATGTTGTTGCTGCTACATGCACTTCAACGATAATATGGATTCAAAGTCAATTACATGATTATGCAATTAACATGAAAAAGATTTCTTTATATTGTGATTCACAAAGTGCAATAAGAAATTATCATAATCATGTGCAGCATTCAAAGACGAAACATATAGCTCTTCGTTATCACTTCATCAAAGATCATGTAGAGGAAGGAAATATTGAAGTACTTTTTGTGAAAATAACGGATCAGTTAGCTGATATTTTCACAAAAGCTTTGGATGAAAAATCGTTTGTAAAAAATTTTGCAAGGACTGGGTATGACTGATGGAAATTCAATTCCATGTGAAAAAGACAAACAGTGATTACAAGAAAACGACAAAGAAAAATCATTAAGTATTCAGAGGTTACTCTTCACAGTCAACTCTTCGAATGCTTCGAATTCGTATGATTGGTATTTTTAAAACTTCAAATGTTTGCAACGAGTACTTTGAATTGTTTTGTTCTTAATTTTTGAAAAATCAAAAACATCCAAAAGATTTTCTTATTATTTTGTTCTTCATTTTTGAAAAATCAAAAACAACAAAATTATTTTGTTATGTCTTTCTTTTCAAGTATAATGTTGCAAGTTTTCATGAAGATATAAAGTGGACAAGGTTTACATTTCTAGGGTGAGGTACATTTATCATTCTATTCTTTGAATTTCAATTTTTTACTAGTTAGGATGTCCCTAGAAGCATTATGTTGCATGTTGTCCAAAGCCTCAAAATGACTCAATGTTTGAAAGCCTTAATGAAATTTTCATACGAAGATTTCTTCCCAATTAGGCTTATATTCGCATTAGTCCAATGAGCTACCTTACTCTTCTCACATGAGTTAAGAGTTTTCTCTTTGGTCCAATATAACAGAGGTACATGTTTCTTCGTATACTAATCTTTTTCATCTCAAAGTTCTTACACCATCACACACAAAGACATATGTCTAAGAGGTTTCTGATCAAACCAATCGAAATTTAGACATATCACAAATCTGTGTTTATCATTAGACATCATGAGACCGTGATGGAAGTGAAACCCAATGTAATCAATCTTTAAGGAATTGACAGGGAACATAATTACATATTATAACGAAACATTTGTTTCGGTACCTTCGTTCGAAACTCCAAATCATATTCAATTCTTATGCGTGTTCTTGATCAAACATTCGAAACCCATGATGTTTGTTACCCAATAGGATCCAGAATACAATTTTTATTCAATATGATTTCAGCATGAGTTTTATCTGAAATTCCTTGTTACTTAAAGGTTTTTCAAAGCAAACTTGTCACTAACTACACTGGTCAAACAAGTAATTTCTGTTACAATTACTCACCTTATGTTTAGGTTGCTATGTAACGAAATTCAATAAACCACCTCAAAATCCTTTTAAAAGAAGCCATTCGATACTTCTTTACAAGTATTCGATTGTAATTCACGGGAAAACACACAAGCTATTTATTATCTCTCTTGATAATTAACGAAGCAATCTTTCTCGGGGTTTTAACTACCTTCTTGTCAAATTGAATTTTTTACATCACTGAGTATCCAAAAAAAAATAATTGCTTCTTATCTTTATTCTTTGACACACTTGATACACACGAAATCCTTGAGGTTCTGAGTAATACCAACTCAGGCTGATGATTTCAAAAATTTGGCAAATGACTTTACTTTGAAACCATAAAGTAAAAGAGCCTTGACTCCATCTGAAGGGTTCCGACGGTTACTATTCTATTGGGGAAAACAATCCAGGCTGTTTGAAGAGACTGTTTGAATTACATGCGGGTTTTTAGGAGATGTGACAGTTACTTTATCACGCATGGTTCCTTTTTCATCATCATGACGTGGGTTTCATGGTGACACATCACAGATCATTAAATGCTTATCCCCTTTTGATTTCAAAATTCAATGTTACATATAAAAGGGGATTCAAGGGCTCATTATCAGTTTACACTTTCATATTCCCAAATTTTTTCTGATAAACATCCAACTCTCAAACCCTAACAATGGCGACTGCTAATCCTTATGCAACGTTGTCTCATACCACCGATGATGTAACTTCATTGTCGATCATGAAGATTCAAGGAACAAATTATCAAGTTGAAGCCAACGTATCTCACTATCCCGAAGAACTGAAAATGCTTATCGTTGCTCTGAAAAGTTTTGTTTTATCAAAAGCCATGTTCAACTCATTTTCTGTTCCTCTATCATGGTTGTCACAAGCGGGATCAACATTAACTTACTCTAAAGCCTTGGATTCAGTGTTGTTTAATCTAGTGACTGATAAGAAGGTTAGAATATCCAAGAAGCTCTTCTACCAAATTCTTGAGATACCTAATTCTCCGTCATATGTCTCTTTTACATTCCCACAAATCGTCCATATGTTCAATGAAATGGGTCATCAACCCCAGTTGACAAAGATTAGTGATTTCAAGAAGTCAGGACTTCCGAGTGTATGGAATATCTTGTTCAGTATTTTTCTTAGATGCTTGACCGGAAGAACTGTTAGGTTAGATAAAGGGCGGATGGAAGTTTATGCAATGGTTGCAGGTCTATACTACGATCTTTAGGTCGATTATTCTACTCAATTATGGAAGGAGTTCTTGAAAAGTATAGAGAACACGAATGCTATTCGTGGCATTTCGTGTGCCCGTTATTGGAGCTTGATCTTACAATATTTCTATGAGAATGAAGGAATTTTGCTACCGACAAATGAAGAAAAGGCGGTGTTTCATATATATAGTTGTCCGAAGGATGCAACTAACGATACAGATGAATTTCCATTTGTTGCTCGCATTCCGGATGCAATGTTGAAGAGAGTTGATCCTACCAACACCGTTGTCATTAATTATTTGAAAAACATTGATACTTCTGTTGAAACTGGGTTTCTATTGGGTAGAAAGGAAGGAAAGAAGTCGAAATGTTCGAAGAAGGTTGTTGCTGAATCTTCTATGAAATCTGTTAAAGAATCTACATCAGCAAAGAGTCCAAAGAAAGTACCAATCTCAGAGCCTGAGCCAATCTGTTCTCATTACTTATTTGAAAAACATTGATACTTCTGTTGAAACTGGGGTTCTATTGGCTAGAAAGGAAGCAAAGAAGTCAAAATGTTCGAAGAAGGTTGTTGCTGAATCTTCTATGAAATCTGTTAAAGAATCTACATCAGCAAAGAGTCCAAAGAAAGTACCAATCTCATAGCCTGAGCCAATCCAACCAGACGTTGTTATTGCTGATACTCCTTCGACTCAAAAGGAAATTACTCCTTTGAAGACTGGAGTTTTTTGAAGAATCAAGATGATGTCTAGGCACAAGAGTCACTCACCTTTAACTAATGTTGTTCGTAAACCGTAGGTTTCGCATCAAGGAGTCATTTTTCGTGAGATTCGTGTCCCTGCATCACCGTCTTCAATGAAAAGAAGGGGAACAGAGATGACCAAACATATTTCAAAAAAGAAGAAGAAGGGAAGAGTGATTATTTCATCCGAATATACAGCTGATGAAACTGAAACCATTCTAGAGACACCAGAAGCTGATCTTCAAAAAGATAATGTAATACCACCCGAAGTTTCGATTGCCAAGACAGTTTCTGTGGAGGCACAAACTTCTGACATTATTGTAAACATATCTAATATGGATGCAAGTGTAACAATGGGTGAGGATGCCTCGCATGTTGCATACAAAAGTAAATCTTCGGATGTTACTCCAAACACAGTTGTTTCTTTCTCTTCACAAGTTACACCTATCATTTCAACTACATCTACAACCAATTCTCCTACTCTTGAAACTATTATTCAACAACCATTCACATCTCTGTTTTCTTCACAATCAACTTATCCACCTACCACTACTTCTCGAATCAAAGATTCTTTTTTCATGGAAACAGAACACGAGTCTGAAGGTTTTCGCGGAACCTTTGAAAATTTAGAGTTTTATGAAGAAGAGACAGACTTTCCAGATCATATGCTAATGATAATGGAACAGTTCAAGATATTGAATACCAAAATCAATTCAATTCCTCAGTCTCAGACAGATCTTTGGGAAGGTAATTATGTAACAAGTCTTGAAGTAAATGGTATGCTGAAGATGATTGAAGGGAGGCTTTCTTCGAAAGTGTCTGGAATGATTAAAGATTTTGAGTCTCTTCTTCTCGAGAAAATTGACATTTGTGATCAGAATAATGAGATGAGGGTCAATGCTCAGCAATCTACATTTAATGGTGATTTGAAGAACTTAAAGTCAATTGGGAAGGAGAGACATATTTTGTTTATTCAGGATGTGAAGAAGTTGAGAGAAGATGTCAATTACAAACTCCAAGAACTGTGCCATGATATGGAGAAAGAGATTGCAAATGTTCGTAATGAATTTGCATCTCTAAATCAAAAGGTGGATATCATCTGCGATGCTGTTACTAAATTCGCAAAGTTGTACGAAATTTTGAGTCCTTAAATTACTCAACATTCTACAACTGAGAATAAAAATTTCATGGAGGTTTTTTCGATGCTAAAGGATCTTAAAGCTTTATCTTCTGCACCTGTGTCATCTTCTTTACTCTCTTATGAAGATCTTATCAACAAATATTCCAAATTCGAAGCCTTACTTCTTTAGTAGTTAGCTCCGCTTTCCAGAATATCTATCCTTCTTCCTACTATGGATGCCCCACATGCTAGCCAGGGGTGAAAGGGGGAGAAAAGAAAGTTGAAGATACGAAGGCTAGTGGCAAAGATGCGAAGGTGGTAGGTAAGGTGTTTCCTTGCAAAATTCCAACTTCAAAACCAGTGATAGCACCTGCTGGTCCTGTCACTTCTACAATAGTCACAACTGTGCCAGTTACAAGACCAATTTCGAAAGGAATTGTGATTGGTAAATCTATTGATACTGGTAGAAGAGAAGTGATAGAAGAATCAGGTTCAAAGGCAAGGGGAAAGTCAATTCTAATTGAAAAATATAAAGAAAAGAAGAAGGAAAAGGCTAAAGCAGAAGTACAGAAGATGAGAATGATACAAATCATCATGACTCAAAGGGCCAGTGATCCTCCTGGCATGAACAAGGGTGATCCATCGAAGAACTACAACTATGAAACAATTGAAGCCAAGGTTGCATTCAATCACATGTATTCGTTTGAGAAGAAGCCTAAACATAGTTATATTGTCACGAATACAGATGCAAGCCAATTGGACTTTCCAATTAACGAAATGATGTCCATCATGCCTCAATTCAAAGCTAATAGTAAATTTTAGGAGAAGGATGAAGGCAAACATATGAAGATAAGATTTCATGCGGTTCTTTCCAAGCCTGCAGAAGAAGTATGGTCCTTAGTCAAGATCAAAAAGGTCATCAGTATAAAAAAGGATGTGGTCTTCGAAAACACATTCCAAAACATGAAGTATATTGTGACCAAGGCAAATGGCAATGTGTGCAAGTTTACACTAGCAAACTTTCCTTTGATGAACTTGTATGATCTTATACAAGTTGCATTACTGCTGAAGGAAAGATCACTTTCATATCTTCAAAACACTAAGCCTGATGAATACAAGTTGGGAGTTACTCACATCAAAATTTTTATCGAGAATTATTATGAATGTCTTGCAATGACAGATGTGGAGTTGGCTACAGCAAAGGTCTAAAAATTACAGCACCAATGGCTCCTTCAAAGACTCAAGTAGATTTGAAAAAATATGCAGATGGTGAAATATGCTTGAAGCCTTTTGGCTTAGTCTTCTCTGGGAAGGACAAGTCAGGAACGTCGAAGAGATTTTTGTTCTAGTCAAGTGAAGTTGAAAGATATTCTACTTCACAATATATGAACATAACTATTTGTATGAACCATTAAAAGAAGAATACTGAAGGTGAAAAGAAGGAACTTAAAAATATTATCTCTTGGTATACTAAGATACGAAGTGTAATGTTGTACTCCATTTAACTTCTTACAAACTGAAGTCTTCAACTCTGTTTACAAAGGGCGAGAATGTAAGGGTATTTTGGTTGTAAAGAGTCGAAGTCTTGTATGTACTCTTCGTATGTTTTGATATCTATTTTACTGAGGCAATTTATACGAAGTTTTGATGTCTAGTCCTTAGTATATCTTTTGTACACTTTTAATCTCCTATAAATAGGAGTCTTTACTAGAGTTAGATAAAGTTTTTACAGTCTTGTCTATTTTTGTACTCTGTAAACCTAAAGCGTAATATTAAGCTGAATCAAGATCTTATTTACATCGGTGTTCAATCTTTCATACAAATTCTGATTACTTACTCTGATTAATATTCAAACTCGATTCATAGATTCTACAGGGGGTAGCTCACTAAGCTTTCGGTCTTACAATTTCAGTTTATTGTTTCAGGTGCTTCTGGTGATCGTGGGAAGGCGAAGGCATGATCGTACCACTCCTTCTGCTGTTATGATTTTATGATTTGATACTACGATACTCTGATATTTATTATTTTGAAAACAAACTATTTAATGTTAAATGGTTTTAAGTGTTTTGAAAAAAGTTTAAATTTGGCATGATTTTTATGGGTGTTACAAGTTGGTACCAGAGCCTTGGTTTGAGTGAATTGGAGGAACATTCATGTCAATCCAGTCTCAAATCGAGGAAAGATTATCAAAATAGTTTGAAATGGTTTTCAAAAAAAGTAAAGGAGGATGCAGGGTGTACGATCTGTTGGAGCCACTAAGTAGACCCCAAAATATCATACAATTATTTGATTATGTGATATGTTAGAACAACATGCTAGAACAAATCTAGGGATCTTCAGGAACTTGCATGATAGAATTGCATGATACCTACTAGCCTAGGGTTTTCCTTATATGAGATTGTCATCATTACTATAGTTGCTTATGTATGTATCACAACTATACATAATTAAGATCTTATAGCCTGTGAATGTTTGATTTGGCCTTATGTTTTGCTCTTATTGATTAGGGATTAGGGTAGGATCTGATATTCGATAGTCTATAGGGTCCATCGTTATTTGTGGTTAGCATACACTAGTGCTGCAGGGATTGGTGGAAGACTCATGGATGAGTGAGGTTGAGCGACCACCATATGCATGTATATTATTAGGGTGTTGTGATTATACTTGAGACAAATATGGGTACGTGTGTAAGGTAGTATGGGTCCATACTACTGAAAGCACAGGACCCATACGCATAGCAAGGAGGTCACAATCCCTAGGGTTTAATCGGGAGTTGGTTCCCATTTATTTATGTGTATTGTTTGATATCTTCCTATTATATTTTCAGTATGGTGGTTACGAGGCGTTTTGTGTCTGGATCCGGATCGGGATCAGGGCACGGAAATCAGGAGGCCCTGGTAGCGCTTGAGGTTATCGGCCAAGAGGGGCTAGTGTTGACAGAGGACCGAGTCAAGGAGATCATCCGTGAGGAGGTGGCCGAGGTTGTCTGGGGCCAGATTCCGAAGTTGTTTGGGTCTATCAAGACCGCTATGATAGATTACTTCAATGACAGATACACAACCCTTGTGGAGATGACTACCACTGCAACTGCATCAACTGTAACAGCGGCAGGAGGAGGAGTAGGAGCCATTCGGGGCGTCGAGTACAGGGACTTCGATAACATGAAGCCCCTTAATTTTTATGGGACTCAGGACCCCATCAAGCTTATCAGGTGGGTTTCTGATGTGGAGGGGTGTTTCTTTACTTGCTCGTGTCATACTGACCAGAAGGTCAGGTGTGCTATGAACCTGCTTAGGTTTGGGGCCAAGGACTGGTGGAGATTGACAACAGGGTCGTACACCGATGATCAAAGTGTTGTTGTTACTTTGGATCAGTTATGAGATATGTTACGTATGCGATACATTCCACGGGTTGAGCGGGAACGTTTAGCTCAGGAATTTTTGAGTTTCAGACAGGATGGGGAGTCGGTGACGGAGATCAGCCGTTTGTTCATAGAGAAGGTGATGTTCTCCGTAGAGTTTGCTTCCGAGTAGGCTCAGATGACTCGTTATATGAGCATGATCAAGACCGACATCCGACAGTTTCTGTCTACCCATCGATGTGATACTCTATTGGAGCTATAGGAGGCCAATAGGCGGCATGAATTGGAGATTTAGTTTTAGTTGAGGGAACAACAACAGGCCCCGAAACAATCTCAGCTAGCATCAAATCGGTCTAAGACCATTGATTCTAGGACCCGGGGTCAGTAGAGACGCACTTGTGGAAAGTGCGGCAAGGATCATTTTGGAGTTTGTCGAGTGGGTAGTGGGTGCCACAAGTGTGACAAGGAGGGGTACTATGCGAGGGACTATCACGAGTCTGCCCCTACATCGAATATGAGGATATGATATCATTGTCATCAGGTTGGTCATGTGAAGACCAACTGTCCATAGCTCGCAGCCAGGCCAGCATAGGTTCCAGTGCCGGCTACATTGAGGATTGTGGTTAGGAGGCCAGTTAAGGTAGAGTCTCCAAAGGCTTAGGGGCGTGCCTTCCATCATACAACCGAGGAGGCCAGGGTAGCACCAAATGTGATTTCTGGTATGTTTCTATCCTTTATCTCACTTATTATATTTGTGTTATGCTTATCTGTTGTACCTGTGTTTAGGTGCGTTTTTAGTGAACCCATTGCATGCATTGGTTTTATTTGACTCGGGGGCGAGTCAGTCTTTCGTATCTCAGACATTTAGTAGGGAGTTTAGTGTGCTACTAGGCGAGCTAGAGTGCCCGTTGCGAGTCTCTATCGCCAACAAACAAGAATTTTCTACTTCTTCGGTCTACTGAGGATGTGAGTTGGAGATCTTCGAAGTGTCCTTTCCGATAGATTTGATTCTGATTCCCATGGGGAGGTATGCGTGATAGTGGGGATGGACTGGCTTAGTCGATTTGGTGCCATGAAAGATTGTGGGGGCCATGAAGTGGTACTTCGAACCCCAAGTGGGGGAGAACTGATTGTATATGGCGAGGGCACCAAAGTGGGTTTAGGGTTCTGTTCAACTTCCAGGGCTCGATAGTATATTCAGCACGGGTGTGTGGGTTATCTGGCATATGTGGTGGATATGCGAGCCAGGGATCACATTTCAGTTTCAGAGGTTCTAGTAGTCAAGGAATTTGTTGATGTGTTTCTGGAGGAGTTTCTAGTGATAGCTCCAGAGAGGCAGGTCGAGTTTCGAATCGACCTGGTGTCTGGTGCGGCCCCTATCGCCAAGGCGTCGTACCGGTTGGAGCCACCCGAGATCTTGGTATATTCCAATACTTGAGAATAGCACGAGGAGCACCTCAGGGAGTTATTGGGAGTTCTGAGACGAGAACGGATGTATGCTAAGTTCTCGATGTGTGCGTTTTGGTTATGATAGGTCCAGTTCCTCAGGCATCTCGTTAAACAGGATGGGATTTTGGTCGACCTAGCCAAAATCGGGACAGTCATGTAGTGGGAGGTGCCGAGATCTCCCATATATCAGGAGTCTTTTGGTATTAGTAGGGTACTATTGGAGATTAATACAGGATTTCTCCAAGATTGTAGTACCCCTCACTCGTCTAACGAGGAAGGGGGTGGATTTCTGGTATGGCCCTACACAGTAGAGGGCGTTTGAGACCCTTCGTTAGTTATTTTGCGAGGCTCCAGTTTTGGCTCTCCCGGAGGGAGTTGAGAATTTTGTGGTGTTCTGTGATGCATCCATCATAGGCTTGGGGGCGGTCCTCATGCAAAGAGTACGAGTGATAGCCTATGCATCGCGACACCTGAATCTGCATGAGACGAGGTACCCTACGCATGATTTAGTGATGCGAGAGGTGGTGTTCGCTCTCAAGATATAGAGACATTACCTATATGGGGTCCGTTGTACCATATACACGGATCACAAGAGCTTGAGACATATCATGGATCAGCCAAACCTGAATACGACGCAGCGTAGGTGGCTAGATGTAGTCAAGGATGCATGTGGCTACAATTACGAGATCCTTTACCACCCCAGTAAAGTGCATGTGGTGGCAGATGCCTTGAGTCGCAAGTCAGGTGGGTATTCCACCCCAGCGATATGTATGAGGATAGCGGAGGATTCTACGCTTGTGAGTTTGATCAGAGATGCTGAGGTTGAGGGCATGCGACCAGAGAACTGGAAGCTGGAGAGGATCAGGGGTGAGAACACCCGGTTTGTACAGGATAGCCAAGGATTATTAAACCGATGCGGTTGGATATGGGTTTTGATGTCTTGTTGGGTCAGACAGACAGTCATGGAGGAGGCTCATAAGTCTCACTTCTCTATTCTACCATGGGCCACCAAAATATACAAAGACTTGAGTTTGAGTTACTGGTGGAAATGTACGAAGCGAGAAATCGCTTGGTACGTCGAGAGGTGCTTGACCTATAGAATGGTCAAGGCCGAACATCAGAGGCCGCATGTTATGCTCCGGCCCCTAAAGATTCCTATGTGGAAATGGGAAAAGATCACGATGGATTTCATTACCAAACTGCCAAGGACGGCGACAAGTTTCGATGCTATATGGGTCATCGTAGATCGATTGACTAAGAGTGCCTATTTCTTGGCTATACTGGAGAGTTCTTCGGCCGAGAAGTTAGTCGAGGTATATGTTCGCGAGATCTTTGCTCACCATGGGCTTCTTGTCACCATTGTTTCCGACCGAGATGTTAGATTTACCTCCCGTTTCTAGCAGAAGTTCCACGAGGAACTGGGCATGCGGCTGCATTTTAGTACAACATTTAATTCGTAGACCGACGGTCAGAGTGAGCGGACCATCCAGACCCTCAAGGATATGTTGAGGGTGTGTGTTATTGACTTCGGTGGGAGCTGGGATTCCCACCTACCCCATGCAGAGTTCACCTACAACAACAATTATCATTCCAGAATTGGCGCCCCACCTTTTGAGCTGTTTTTTTGGTGGAGATGCCGCTACCCGGTTTTTTGGGGTGAGGTCGGACACAGGTTGATGAGATGGATGAAGGTAGTCTTGCAAACTACCGAGAAATTCAGCAAATTAGGCAGTAACTACAAATTGCTCAAAGTCAGCAAAAGAGTTACGCTGACAGACACCGATCTCAGTTAGAGTTCCAGGTGGGTGATATGGTACTCCTGAAGGTCTCACCCTGGAAGGGTGTGATCCGCTTCAGGAAAAGGGGGAAATTGGGTCGCCACTACATTGGACCATTCAGGATTTTTGCCAGGGTTGGTAAGGTGGCATACATGCTAGAGCTATTGGAGGAGCTTATTCGGATCCACAGCACTTTCCACATTTCGCAATTGCTAAAGTGCATTATGGATCAGGAGACAGTGATGTTGTTGGATTATATTCAGGTCGATGAGCGCGTGAATTATGTGGAGAGGCATGTAGCCATACTAAAGAGTAAGAAGAAGGTTCTACAGAGCAAGGAGATACCTTTGGTGAAGGTACAGTGGGAATATCGGAGGGGATCCTAGTGGACATGGGAGCCTGACTCTGAGATGCAGGAGCATTACCCGAATCTTTTTGACACAGCAGACTTCTAGGACGAAATCTAAGTTAGGTGGGGGAGAATTTTGATATCCCGAGATTTGGCAGGTATTCTCGAACCCTCTTCTATCGTTACCTTGTCATTTATAGTCCTTGGGGTTAGAAGTGAAGAGCCAAGACAAGTTTAAGGGCCAAGTTTGCAAAATTAGGCCAAGAGGGAGTACGTTGCACGTACATAAGAGTAAGTTATGCATACTAAGGTCCACCTTAGTACGCTGGGCGTACACTTGTGTACGCTTGGCGTACTAATGTTAGGGTGAAACCCTAATATTTAGGGTTTGGGGCCTATATAAGCGACATTATGAGCATCAAAAGCTCCGTTACCTCAACCTCCACAAATTACATTTTCCCTCCCCAAACCCTAGCCTTTCCTTTGTATTTTTAAGCTTATTTGGTGTGTTCTTGAGTGCTTTAAGAGGAAGGTATTGCATCAAACTATTGGAGAAGAAGATCAATCTTGTAGATCTGAAGTTAACTTGTACTCAAGAAGCTCCAGAAGGTATAAAGTTCCAAACTTTATGCATATATAAACGACTCTCATCATTTTACTTTATTAGAAGCATTTATTGTCCCAAAAGCCATAACGTGGTGCATGTTGTGATTTGGACGAAAACGGTTGTCCTTCTAGACTCTTGAAGGGACTTTGAGTGATAGAAATGAGATCCCATTAGCGGTATATGTCCCATGCATGGAGAAATAAGGTCTTAATGGATTAATACCATGCATTAAAAGCTTTATGGACGTCCAAAGTGATAAAGTTCATGACGTTATGGATCTTAGGCATGTTAGGTCTCTGGATCTGAAGTTTGGGCATAAGTGCTTATGCCATTAAGCACTTAATAAGGTTTTGGAAAATTGTTGAGCATGCCCAACATAAATCCAGTACGGCCAGCGTGCCGGGTCAACCACGCCGATGGTAGTCAACATCTGGACGAGTACGCCCTATGTACCAGAGGAGTATGCCCTATGTACGTCCTCTGTTGGGCCTTTGTCAAAGCGCATCAGATTTTAGGTTGTTTATGGACTAAATGGAATTGGCCCTTTGTTGGACTTTGTAAATAAGATATTTTGGGTCCAGTAGTGATAGTGGGTCATGGGTGAGGCCCAATTAGGAAGTTGGGCCCAATTTAGTAAATTGGGCCGATAATGGGCTTTATATGTGGACTTTCAAGTCAAGGACTGAGTATTTGGGCCTTGGGCTAATAAAGATAATGGACTTAATGAATGGTGCGGACATCTAGTCAAGAAGGTTATTTTGGGTATTAACTTTGTGCTTATTGTATAATAGGTTGGGATTCCCGACGAGGTAGTAGTCAGAGAATTACAATATTTCAGCACTACTTGCGAGGTGAGTTATCCTCACTATATCAATAGGGTCTATGTCACTAAGGTCGTCCCTTTATGGATTGCATCCATTTATGGCATGATATGTTGATTGGTTTGCATCCTGGTAGTTAGGATGAGGTTATGTTTATGCTTAATGACCTGGTTAGGTTAGTGTGCTGGTTATAGGATGTTGTTATGCTATATGATATGTTAGATCAGTCTGATTGTAATATATGTATGCCAGCGTACGATAGTTATGTGTACATGTTTGTTTTGATTTAGGATGAGTTGAGCCGGTCCTGCTTTGTGTTGAAGGCCAACATACCCATGGCGGACCGGATAGACTACAAACCCTAAAGAGTATGGTAGTCAGACCGAAGGCCCGACGAGCGGTCCGGATACGCTGAAGGCCCTGAGAGGCGGTGTAGTCGTGTCGAAGGCTCGGAGAGCAGTCCAGATAGACTGAAGGCCTACAAGGCGGTCTAGTCAGGCTAAAGGCTCATTATGCATGTTGTTCTATATTTGTTGATATCATATGAGTATGGTTATATGAAGTCGGTATTTTTGGGGTAGCTCACTAAGCTTTCAGGCTTACAGTTTAAGTTTGTTGTTTCATGCACTCTTGGTGATTGCGGGAAGGTAAAGGCGTGATCGTACCGCTCCTCCTGATGTTATGAATTTATAATTTGATACTGGGATACTCTGATATTTATTATTTTGAAAACAAACTATGTAATGTTAAATGGTTTTAAGCGTTTTGAAAAAAGTTTAAATTTGGCATGATTTTTATGGGTGTTACACAAAAGGGTAAAGATGTCATTTTGATTAAAGAGGAAACTGTACCTTGATTCTTGAAAGATGAGTGGCACCAAAGAACATAGGAAAGGGCTCAAAAGAGGCATAAATCTCACAATCAGAGAGGTCAATTTTGTTGAGCTTTTTACGTGCCTAAAATATATGTTATAAACATATTAATTAGTAACAAAATACATAAATAAAAAAAATCTATTAATCATATAAAAAAGACTAAATTCAAAACTGTGAAAGCTTGATATTTGTCCAAAAGAATAATAAAACAACATA
The DNA here is from genome assembly GCF_052625555.1 of Lactuca saligna. Taxonomy (NCBI): domain Eukaryota; kingdom Viridiplantae; phylum Streptophyta; class Magnoliopsida; order Asterales; family Asteraceae; genus Lactuca; species Lactuca saligna. Next base: position 97,623,333 of record NC_136424.1, on the reverse strand, counting down.
CACAAACAGATATCGAATAGACATTCATTTTTATTCATCAGACAGACATCACTGTTTCTTGCTATATATTTCTCTAGCAAAAGCATGTTGACACCAAAAGAAGTAGCCAGTTTCACACTCTTTCGGATTTTCCACAATCTCCATACCCTAAAACTAAACAAATGATCACACAGAGATAAAATAATATTGCATCTTAAACAACTGTTATTTGTTTTTTCCACCCTGTGAAGCAGATTCAGTGTTGCCTTGTTGACTTTCAAGAACACACCACTGTTAAAAAAATTATGGAACACTAGAAAATAGTTTTTATTTACAAATTATCAAAACATTTTCATAAAAGAAAAACATAGCAAGTATGAAAAATCAACAGACGCTTTAAAAAAAGAGCTTATTTTTAAACCTGCGGAAGATTTGCCAAGAAATTGTAACAGCAACAACAAATTTACTAAGGAATATTCTTTGAAGCATTTCATCGAGCACGTAAAATGCATCTTCAATCTGCAAATTTTGAACTACAAAACGAATACAGTAAGCCCCAATTTAATTTCTTTTTAACAAAGCAGGTTTGTTAACAAATACTGAACAGTCGAGATCAACCCTAATCTACCAAATTAAGCGAGAAGACGAACCATTGTGTTTCCAGTTGTGGCGTTCCACTTATTGTCGTTGCTATAGGGTTCTTCAGTGTTGACGTCGATGTGTTGGATGCCATCGGGGAGAATTACAACTGGTGCCATAATCGAAGAACCACTTTCCGATGGACAGAGTGAGAAAGTTTGATGAATCGGAATTTATGAGGTTGTAGAATTCAACTATGACATTCAAATTTGTTACCTTCTCCACAACATTATTGAGTCACCGATATTGGAATCTGTCGAAGGATGTATGAAGGAAATACAACATGTGCGATAATCGGAAAAGCACTTTGTTGATGATGGCAGAGTAAAAGTGGAAGAGAGATGGTGAAGAAGACGATAAGTTAAAGGTCAAAACATCAAAATCTGTCGGTAGAATACAAATCAGAAGAAGAGAGAAAGACAAGATGGAGAGGCTAATGAGGGAGCAAAAGCAGGGAGTGAGTCGAAGGAGACCATTGACGGAAAACATTTGATATTTAGGTATCGAGGCGTCGGTGGTATGATGGACAAATCTTATTGGTGAATGGAAATGGTGGAAGACATGTGTTAGTAGCAGCTGGAAGTGGGAGCAGGGAACAACACGTATCAAATATATATATATAAGAAAAGTAAATCTGTATAAGAAAAAAACCAATGATATGAAAGTACTGTTGCCTAAGGAGTTCAAAATTAATATATATATATATATATATATATATATATATATATATATATATATATATATATATATATATATATATATAATCTATGAAAATATTAATTATAACCAATAGTTAGTTTTATGACTACAATGTTTTATTTTTACATAAAACTCAAATAAAATTAATAATACCTCAACTCCCTCCTAATTACAATATAAATACTTCATATCTACGGAAATATCAATTATAAGTAATAATTATAATTTTTATTTTGTTAAACAAAAGGTTTTATTTTTACATGAAACTCGTCCTTAATTTTAATTACCTCCAAATCCCCAAAAAATGGGTTTCAAAATTTCCCAAAATTTCAACTCCCTCCATAATATATTCCCGGATAAAAGTATACAATAGTCTTTACACATCTACCGGTTAATTTAATGTCATCGTGATTATAATTTTTCGATATCCAATTCATATTTATACTTTAATGGCGACTTTCAACAACGAAATTATCGATAAACATGGAAACGAAGATGATATATTTAGTTTTGGACTCAGAAACAAGCGATGACTTCGGTGCTGAAAATGATGGAAATATTGTTTTGGATGATGATAAAGGTTGTTTTTGTATACAAAATGATGTCTCATAATTCATATATATATATATATATATATATATATATATATATATATATATATATATATATTACTTGCATATTGTTTGATTCGTTTTGGTATAACAAAATACTTGAACAAGGGTAGAGGTATCAATAGATTCCCAAAACTTTACGTAGAGTGGAATAGATATGGATGCAAAAGGAGTAAGATCATCGATTTTGATAAAACGGGTAAATTTTCGGTTGATGATGCACCCCTGTTTTCAAGTTTTTTGGGTAACCTTGTTCGGAAACATGTCAGAGTGAGGTACCGTCACACCCCCAAAACCGAGAACGGCGGAATACGTTCTGGGGTGGAGGGCGTAATGTCAAGTATAACAACATATGCAGTATAGTAATCAAAGTACAAAAACCATTGTATTAATAGTAATAATTTTACATAGATTACATTTCATAGCAACATCAAAGTAAATACGGAACATAACATAAATGCAACTTGGTTCTATGCTGACTTCGCAAAAGCTCCTGGGATGTACCTATCTATCGATGACCTAAGAATACAAGTTATTTTGAAAGCGAGTATCAACATTTTTATAATGTTAGTGAGTTCATAAGTATTTAATGACATTAGTATAAATACACATTTTTATTCAAAATAACCTCATGAAAGATGGTAGTTTAGAATCTACAGAGTGTTAGAGTTCTTTCCATAAAATCCTATATTTTCTAAATAAAAGTAGTCTTCTACTAAGTCTCAACCATTCTATGTTTAAACCGGGAAGTATCTTTATCAAAAGCAGTCTTCTACCAAGACCCGACAGTTTTATGTTTTAAGGAGTAATTTCCCCAAAATGCTATCATTACCAAAATATAGTTTTTACTTTATTGTGAGAAAATCACAAGTAAAAATAATAGGGGAAAATAATATATACCTCAGCAGTAATACTGCTGGCTAAAGTAACAGAAACATAGACTCTAGGAGGGTATAGAATGAACAATACACTTGGCTCAGTCTAAAGGTGAATAAAATGGGTGAATGTGAACTCGTATGTAACCATGCTGATCAACAATAGAGTATCTGATGACCTTCTAGGTCACGCGTAGAGTTAGTGACATTATGTCACCCATGGGCCTTACCGGTGCGGACTGTAGCTAGCAGTCATGGTGCGGGAGTGTCTGTCCCGTATAGATCTATACACATGATGTTCGCTCTCCCTCTAGGAGATTCTGGTTACACGGTGATGTTGCTATGAAGCGTCGTATCGGGAAATAGTGTGTCACATTCTATTTAATGTATATTAATAATAGTATACACTCATGAATGAACTGACTCCTAAGTATTTCTTCGTACTAAAGAGAGTGTGTGTGTGTGTGTGTGCGTGTGTGCATGATAATGTAAATAGAATCTCCTAATTATGCCTATAATAGTTACCAGTGTTCTAGAAATATGAATAACGGAAGGATGCCTTTGTTACCCAAAAGATATGAATTGGCTGATGGAAACCTTTATGACTATATATGTATACATGATATATAACTAATAATTAAACGACCTTCGGACGGATAACCAATACCCTAGAACCACATCCAAACAAGGAAAAGGAGGAAAGGCAAGCTAGCCTTCCTAAGTCCTTTAAACATTACTTATATAACTATACAAATACAGGCATGCATTTTATAGTGTAAAAGCATAAAAGAAAGTTCGGTAAAAACCTTTGGAAAACTTTTGAATAAGAACTTATGACTTGATGTCAGTTTATAAAACAAGCTTTGAAAACCTTTGGAAAACTTTTGATAATCTAAAAGAGTAATTCATACTTTAAAACAAGATTTGAAAATGAGATTTGAAAACCTTCAGTTGGATAAAGCAGTTTTACAAGCAAAATCTATTTTGCTATACAGTTAGTAATCACATGTGATTGATATAATAACTCTATAGTTCAACTTGTATCCCTCCCCCCATAAAAGCATTTAAAATCATTTAAAATGTTAATTTAGGGGTATGAACTCACCTGACATGGGTGATTCGGATGGACGGATGATATAGGATGTTATGTGTCAATTGAGGACTTGAACACACACTCGAATCCTATTTGACAAGTAATGATACATTTAAGTATCTAATTAGTCATTTAACAACCAATTATGCAAGTAAGGACATCCTAAAGCATGGAAACACTTTACCACAAGTACTAGGAGTACCGAGGGTTGCATATAAAGAGAGTATGGCCTCACATTGGAGTTTACTCCTCAAATGGTGGACCTTAGGGTGTTTATGGTTTCTGGACCATAAACCCCATGAGTTTATGGACGTAAACTCATGGTAGTGGTGCAATCAGGTGTTTAAAGGTCCTATCTCACTCAAGGAATTATGCTAGACTCGAATCAAGGGCTATGGAAGTGACTAGGGCTCAAAATGGACACTTTATAGAGTTTACGGTCCTTGGACCACTCCTTGGGGAGTTTAGGGTCGTAAACACATGAGTTTATGGCCGTAAACTCATGTTTGTCCATTTTTCTTGTGTCTTGGTGGTTCTAGGTTAAGAATACAAAGTTCTAGTCCCATATACAAGCCATATAAGGAGTTTGGGGCATCAAAACCCCTTTTGGGGGTGTTTACGGTTTTGGGATATTCCCAAACCGTAAACACATGTTCTTGGGTTTATTCCATGGATTTGTAAGCACAATAAGAATATAACTAGCTAGGAATGGTATACTTACTTAGAGGAAGCTTGCAAGGGTTTTTAGGACCCAAAAACACTAGTGTGTTCTTGGTGTTCTTGATGAACACTTGAAGATCTAAGAAAAATCGAAAATCCATGGATGAAGTGTTGTAAAAACACTAGATTAAGTGTTATATGAACAAATCCAGGCAAGAAACACTTACGTTCTGGCAGATTTGACGGAAAAGAAATATGATACTTGAGAGGATTTCTTGAGTGTTCTTGAGGTGGAAGTTGGAAAAATGAGAGAAAATGACTAAGTGTCATATTTATACTCTCGGGGGTTGCGGTCGTAAACTTCGAGTTTACTCCCGTAAACTCCAAATTTTTGGAGTTTCGCGACACACATTAAACATGATAACTCTAAATTATACTTCCTTATTTTTGGTTCGCTTGACGAATAATATTATTTAAAATATTCAAACGGGCTTAAATCCGGCAAAAAATATTTTGAAATAATTTTGGCTAATTTTTGGATTGCTTATTTGCGGAGTTTATACGAATAAAAATTTCGGGTTGTCACAGGTACACAAAGTGGAAGTGCATCCCAAATAAAGTGAAGGACAATTTATGGGCACAAACAAAAGTAGACAACATACTTGCATGATGCATGAATGTAATTAATTGATCAATCCGGATGTCTTTTTCATTAATTGTACTCAGAGTGGAAGAGCATCCTGGTCAAACTTTAATTAACTAACATGAAAGTTTTGTCCCATCTTGGTAGATGTTGGAGCACTTTCAGAACTCATGTTAATACAAACTTCACAAAGCCCAACTTCGGTATACCAAAGAAACTAAAACATAAACCACTTCAGTATCATTTGTTGAAACTGTACAATAAGAACTATTCAAGGTTACAAAAATTGGTCTAAATTAAAGTTAATTATGTTCATGATAAGCAATTTCATTATATTTTTAACTAATTTATAAACCATTTGATGACATGCTTTTATTTATGATTCTGTGTTGAAGGCTAGGACTGATAAAGGAAAAGCCGCTCAAGCATAGTCCCATTACCCACATAACATGGGACATCTAGGTTATGCTAAACTAAAAGAAAAATTAGTAAGTCCATTGATCAATATATTTCAACTGTTATGAACATGTTTTTATTAATTATGGTGTGTGTGTGTGTGTGTATATATATATATATATATATATATATATATATATATATATATATATATATAGATATACTTGCAACTTAATTTTTTGATTTCCGCTTCATCGGTTTATCATTCTTAATTTTGATAGGTGAAATATAAAGTAACTAGTGCGGATGAACTTCCCCTATGGTCTTTAATGTGGAGGAAAAGACAAGAAAATAAAGAGGGAAATTTTGATCAGGAAAAGTGAAGCTTGTTGCAGAAGAGTTGGTATATATAGTGTCAAACTAGCAACTTCTATATATATATATATATATATATATATATATATATATATATATATATATATATATATATATATATATATATATATATATATATATATATATATTGAAGAAGGAAAACCCATTCTTGAACCAACCACATATGTCCTTTTACTGGTCTTTGGAAAAGATCATAGTGGATTTGTAGGAGAGGTTGGCACGGGAGTCACTCCGACTAGATATTGAGATATGCCTCAAGCTAGATCCTCGTGAAAAGAAACAATTTCTATCATTCAGAAAAGGCTACATGAGCAAATAAATGCAAATAAAGATCAAAGAAGCCAAGTTGAGTATCTAATGAGGTTGATAGTTCCTCCTATCGTTAATCATGCATACTCTCTAATAACTACTACTTCACCTCTAACAAAGACTCCTATAGAAAGATTAAGTAAGTGAATCATTGATGATAGTTTTAATACAATGGGTTGGTAATTAATACTTTCATCACATTTTGTCATCCCAGAAAAGGAAAAACAATTATGTGGTTAAATCGGCATCTCAAATCCCCCCCCCCCCCCCAAACAGGCCGAACACCATGTAAGTTAATTAATACAATAAATTGTTTTGTATACTTACAGCTACGTGTGAGGAGCCACAAGTTGGGAATTCAACTAAAAAGGAATAGCAACACCTCAACCCAAGATACTGCAACAACAGAACAAAGTATATATATTCCACATGTTTACATAGATATAAATGTTAGTTTATTAAACTTTATCATTATACATTTATTAATAATATGTGCATTTATATGTAGACGATAAAATGTTAAATGTCAGTGGTTCAACCTAGCAACGTCGTTGCGAAGGGTTTTGTCATGTATTCAACCGATGAAAACCAGAAAATATATGAAAAGCCACTAACGGTTGATTACTATAGAGTTTCTGTGGATGAAGTACTAAAGTCATCCGTCTGCCTACCAAATGAAGATAACAAAAGGTCGTTAACATTTAAGAACGCAATATATTCTTTTGTGGCTTGGGAAAAATATCTTATAATCCTATATCCTAAGGTAATTTATTTGTATAAGTTATATTAATATTTATATTCAACGTTATAATTTTTTTAAAGTGATTCTATTAGTTAGTTAGATACACTAATTGTGCATGTTTAGCATCTATTTTCATTTATGCTGTTACAGCATCCGGATATACATATAGTTGAACCAAATAATGAAATACAAAAACCAAACAAAAGACATCTCATTTAAAAGTAACCCATGAGTTATTGTCCAACAACCGAGCTAAGGAGTACAACATCTATTTTAATTTAAGTCTGAGTTTAGTTTGTCATTATATATTTGTATGTATGCTTTTGATGTAATATCTTTTTAATTTTTATTATTAAAAAATAGTTTTTTATTACATTATATTTTGTATTTCCGTTTTTACGCTTCATATTAATGAAAGGCGGCCAATATATATGCAAATAAATTTAAAAAATAAAACATTCTACAATATAATTAATAAAAAACATATTGTGACGGGTTAAACATGTCGGTGTATGTAAAAACTAGTAATGATAAACAATTAAACATGTTAAGAAAAATAAATAATCCTTACAGTTTAATTTTGTTTGTGTCTCCAAAAGTCAACAATGGTCGCTATAATATTTGTAAAGCATCACCGTAAGTAAACATTTACCACTCTATATAAAAAAAATACATCATTATATAAGTATTGTATGATTGTCGTTTAATTGCTTGTGAGTGAGTAAATGTTCATAATATTCACAATATAATATTAAACATGTCACTAAAAGTGACCAATAATCACACTAAAAGAAATAACATGCTTGTTGAGATCATTTTTTGTGACGTTTTAATTTCTTTATTTGTCGGTGTATATAAGCAATAGTAATGATACATGATTACATATGTCACCAAACATAAGTCATCCTTACATTCTAATTACATTTGTGTCTCCAAATGTCAACAATGACTGTGATAATATTTATAAATGATCATTGTAAGTAAGTATTTATCACTCTAGGTGAAAAACACACATAATTATAAGTATTTTATGCTCACCGTTTAATTGTTTTGTGAGTGAGTAAATATTCACAACATAATATTAAATATTTCATTAAAAGTGATCAACAATCATAATAAAAAAAAAATAACATGTTAGTATAGATCTTTTTAGCCGGTGACGTCTTAATTTCATTATTTGTCGGTGTATGTAAACAATAGTAAAGATAATTACACATGTTATGAAACATAACTTATCCTTATATCTTAATAAAATTTTTGTCTCCAAAATTTAACAATAGTTGCGATAATATTTATAAACGACAACCGTAAGTAAACATTTATCACTCTATATGGAAAAAACACATCAATGTAAGTATTTTATGCTCACCGTTTAATTGTTTGTGAATGAGTAAACGCTTACAATATTCAAGATATAGTATTAAACATCTCAATAAAAATGACTAATAATCATAATAAAAGAAATAGCATGTTAAAAGTATATATCATTTTTGGTGACGTCTTAATTTTTTATTTGTCGCTCTATGTAAACAAATAGTAATGCTAAACCATTAAACATGTTAGTAAATATAGTTTGTCCTTAAAATTTAATTACATTTGTGTCTCCAAAAGTATACAATGGCTAGGATAATATTTATAAATGGTGAACCTAAGTAAACATATATGACTCTAGGAAAAAACACATCATTATATGTTTATTATTCATGACGGTGATCAATATAAGATAAATATATATTCAAAAACACCATAGGATATAATGACAGGTTTGACCTATAATAGCGGGTTTTCATGAGTTGAACGAAAGCATAACTTATCTTCAATGAAGCGAGCTTTCCTCTCATGTTCTTCAATAAAATAAATAAATAAATAAAAATTAAAAAAAAAAAAAAAAAAAAAAAAACTCCACATAAAATGTCTCTAATGACGATTTTTTTACGTGGATAAAACCTAGTTTTGTACTAGTGAGTGTGTGTGTGTGTGTGTATGTGCGTGAGCAAGACCAGGGTTATAAATCTTTGATAAAAGTCGATTGGTTGATTAGTCTTCAAGCGGGAGATCGTTGAGTTGTGGAGCCTCGTCTCCTCTTCGACCTTAAGGGGCAATTCATATATCAATTTCATCATCAAAGTGCAAGGTTGCAATGTTGGTTGCAAGACAACTATGGTGTATGCCCTAATGCTTGATGATAAATTTGTGGTGCAAGACATAAAAGCTAGGGCGCTCAACACATGCTTTAGACAGTGGCGGTCCTAGGGGTCCATGGTGGCACCGGCAACCCCTGATTTTTCTAGCCGCTGTTTAAAATTTTTTGAAATTTTTCGCAATATTTATTGTTTCTACTACCATGGAACCCTTGATTTTCTCGTGCAATCCCTACTGTAAAATCCTACGTCCATCATTGGCTCCGGATCAACTAGTTGCATCATGGACTTGTGGGCTAGCCCATGAGCACTTTTAGGTTAAACAATTGCTATAAAGTGATCTCTTGTTTACGAATGTAACAATAATGCAAAAAGCATGGAGACCGACTATATATGGGTAAAATCTCTCTAGTTTGTTTGCAGCCATATCTTGATTAAATATGGACCGAACACATTACTTCCTTGTGTTTTTTATTTTCATAGCATCTTTATTTTCAAATCGTATTATTTTGTTTGATCAATCTTCAATCCTAACAAGAGTCTATCATCTTTCCTCGTAATAAGTTTTTTTGTTTTTTCTTAGCATGTTTATTATATGCTTGTTTGTTGTTTTATCAATCTTGAATTCTAACAAGAGTCTATCCTTTCCTAAAAGAATATTTGGAACGAAACATTTTCTTAGAACGACCAACTAAGATATCTTATACCAATGTAATAAACAACAACAATTTCTTATTGATTATTAATAGATTTAATAAAAGTGTGGCCCTCTTCCTACATCACTACAATGGTATCTAAGTTATGGAAGCAGGACCCACACTTCCTATTTTAGCTGCACACTATGGCCCTTATCATCAAACTTCAGTTTCGCTTTCTACAACAAAATCATATCTGTAAAGTAATTGCCTATCTTTAACATTTTTTCCACACATTACACATATGTGTAGAGATTACATCACTCTCAAACTAAACAAGTGCTTTTCTTAACAATAACATAATTATTAAAACTTATATCATATCAATTTATATCTTATTCTACGTTTTGAATTGATTAGTTGTTTTGTCAATCAAAAGAAAATGTATCTATCCAATAAAAATGCATTAATTAGTTAGCATTTATTTATTATATCTTACAATAAACATTGTTGTATATCAAATTATTTTGCATTCATAGCTTTATAGTATCTTGGGCAACAACACTTTGTGATGGGTGGTACTACGACAACATATCGTCTCCATAAGTTAGGCATGAACGAAAAAAATTGGGTGAGCTTTTGAAAAACTATGGCGATGAAATGTCGTTGCCACTAAACAATTTTTTTATTTAATTCAACGAAGTAATGAGGCGACGACAACTTATCGGTACATAATTTATTATTATTATTATTATTATTATTATTATTATTATTCCTTAAAAAGATATAGTGATTAAACAATCACGACGACTTTTGTCACCAAAAGGTCACCTTTGGGGATGACAAGTATGCCAACGACAAAAGGGGTCTATAGCGATGAGGCTGTAGCGACAAAGGCTAAAGGCTAAGGCAATGACAACAACATGTTGTCAAAGGCACCTATAGCAATGATATTTATACTTATAGCGACGGCATCTACCGACTACCGTGGCCATAGATTCTTATTCTTGTTGTTAGATTGGAAACATGTTTACAAAGTTTCTGTTTATTGAAGGTTAAGGTAAAGAAGAAAAATACCTTTTGGGATATTTATAAGAATGATTGCCTAGAAGGTTAAATTATTAAAACTTATATCATATCAATTTATGTCTTATTCTACATTCTGAATTGATTGGTTGTTTTGTCAAGCAAAAAAAATGTACCTACCTAATAAAAATGCATTATTTATTTAGCAATTATTTATTATAACTTACAATAAACATTGTTGTATATCAAATTATTTTGCATTCATAGCTTTATAGTATCTTGGGCAACAACGCCTTGTGATCAGTGGTACTACGACAACATATCGCCTCAATAAGTTAGGCATGAACGAAAAAAAGTGGGCGAGCTTTTTAAAAACTATGGCAATGACATGTCATCACCACTAAACAATTTTTTTATTTAATTCAATGAAGTAATGAGGTGACGACAACTTGTCGGTACATAATTTATTATTATTATTATTATTATTTCTTAAAAAGATATAGTGATTAAACAATCACAACGACTTTTGTCACCAAAAGGTCACCTTTGGGGATGACAAGTATGCCAACGACAAAAGGGGTCTATAGCGATGAGGCTGTAGTGATAAAGGCTAAAGGATAAGGTAATGACGAAGATATGTTGTCAAAGGCACCTATAGCAATGATATTTACACTTATAGCGACGGCATCTACCGACTACCGTGGCCATAGATTCTTATTCGTGTTGTTAGATTGGAAACATGTTTACAAAGTTTCTGTTTATTGAAGGTTAAGGTAAAGAAGAAAAATACCTTTTGGGATATTTATAAGAATGATTGCCTAGAAGGTTAAATATTTGACTACCATCCAAATTAATAAAAGAGCACCACAACAAATGATATATATATATATATATATATATATATATATATATATATATATATATATATATATATATATATATATATATATATATATATATATATATATATATATATATATATATATATATAAAAAGAGAGAAAGGAGGTTCAATTGAGAAAAAAAAAAGGTTAAAAATGGGGGAATAGTTTTCAGACAATCATTTAATTAGCGTGTAACATCCCGTTTGTTAAATAATTAAAAAGATAAAATCGGTGAATGAATTATAACCCAAAATAAAATAACAATTCGCGGGGTGTTGGTTTTGGGGAGTCAAATGACATGATTCGAATCTCCGAGGGTTAAAGTGTAATTTTGGGACTTATTTTGTAAAGATTTTCACAAGTCAAGGGGTATTTATTATCTTTTAGACTTAATATGTAAGGATTTGTGGAAGCAAGGGGCTAAAGAGTAAATTCTGAACGTAAATTGAAAAGGATTTTGTATAGAAGGGGCTATTTGGTAACACAAGGACTTCAGTTGAAAGGATATTGGATGGCTTGGGTCAAAAGGGTAAATTAAGGATCTGTTTTGAAAGTAAATAGAGGAGGAGGGACCATTTATGTCGTTATAGAATAATGTTTATGGGGCTCGGGGTATATAACCCGTCACCCCGTCCAAACCCTAACCCTAGCTGTGTGCAGCCACCACCCTCCTTCAAACTTCTAGCGTTGTCACCCTTATGCCCCCTATTCCCTCCAGCCGCCTCCTTACCTATTGAAGCCGAAGCTCCCGTTGACAACCATAGCTGTTAGAGTCGGTAAACCACCACCATCTCTATTGAAGCCGCTAACAACCGAAGCCACCACCACAAACCTACTGCCGGCTAAATCATTGATCGATCGCTGCCATCACTTCTTCATCGCCTTATCTTCATCTACTTCTAGCTCTTGCCGCTGGATGTCGTTTGTAACCAGGGAAAAACCATAGAGACCGACGTTGTAGTCGTGGGAGGACCGTTCGAGTTTGGTGCTGATGGGTTTTGTTATTGTTGTCGCTGCCATGCGACTGTTCCATCGTGAATCTGCTGTCAACGCCATTTTCCGCCGATAGTTGTTGTTGTTGCCCGTTTTCCTTTTACGCCTGCTTCCCAAAGCGGCTGAGATGGGTGTGTTCTCGGTACTTCATCTTGTGCTAGTGACTGTGTCGGGGATTTCAAACCGTGTGCAAGTTTTGTTGGTTGGAAACCGATGAAAAGAACCACCATGGCCGACACCAGCTTCCAGTTTTCCATCGCGACCAGCCACCAAGGAAGGTGGATGTGTGTGTGTGCGTGTTTTGCTATGTATTTAGGTGTGTGTGGGTACTGTTGATGTATTGCATTAAGCGTGTGTGTGTGTTGTGTAACTGGAATTCAGGGAAAAGCCGCCACCACTACCGTGTGGTGGTGGCTGCCACTCTCTACCCCCGCTTGTTGCTACAAGGTGGCTGTGAGTGTATATTTTATTTGGGTGTGTTATTTTTAGGATATTGTGTTGTATTACTGTAATTCGTGACAGAAATAATCAAGAAAATTCATAAACACCAGTGTGAGGTGGTTGCTGCCGCCTCATGCAGCCACCAGCCGCCGTGTTGGGTGGCGGTGTGCTTTTGCTAGTGATTATCTTGCTTTCGGAAGCTTGGATATAATGGGACTAGGACCATAACCACCACCGTAAGGTGGTGCCGCCGACGTTGACCACCATTACCCGAGGTGCCAGTGGGTGGTGTCCTACTTGTTTAACCTTAATGGGCCCAAGGAATCCTTAATTGACCAAAAAGCCCAACCATGTGACTAATGGGCTAGTATGTGGTTTGGAAACCCTAATTACGGTTTGGAAAACACTAATGTCATGAAAACCTAATTTTGGGGATTTACTAGGATCCACATGGGAATTATTTATTAAACTTAATATATTAATTAATAATCATTGGCAAATTAACCTAAGGCAATATTGGACTTAATGGATTAAGTCCATAATGGGTTAAGTAGGAACACTTAACCCTAATCGTCATTTCATGTGAAAACCCTAATTTCACTTGGGCCTTGAGTTGGGCCTTTCTATTGGGCTTTGGTGATTGGACTATTGATGGGCTATTCAAGAATAAGTAAATGGACCAAAATAATTGGATGGGCTCTAGGATAAGGCCCATGTGAAGGACTTAGGCTTTGGCCCTCTAGTTGACTATTGGGCGTTTGGGATGTGAGTTGGAACTTGGATTTGGAACCCAATTATTAATTTGGTATTATTTGATGTTGACAGTTCGGGAATCTGTCATCCAACAGCTGTAGTTTTATCCGCGGAACTTCAGAAGTGTGAGGTGAGTTGTCCTCACTATACTAATAGGGTCGAAGGCACCAATGCCAACCCTTTTCAGATTTGTATCCAGGTTTATTTCACGGTATGCTTTATGATATGTATCCTTGTTATAGGATGGTTGCTATGTTAGAGATCGGTTAGATCAGTATCCATGTTATAGGATGGTTGCTATGTTAATGATCAGTTAGATCAATATCCTGGTTATAAGATGGTTTCCATGTTAGAGATCAGTTAAATCAGTATCCTACTTATAAGATGGTTGTTATGTTAGTGATTCATTAGATAAATATATTGGTTATAGGATGGTTGCTATGATTAGTGTTCTCTTAGATCTGCATAACTATTTTGTTTATTTGTATGTGCCCATGTTTGTTGGTTTGGGGGATTGGGTTGAGGTAGATTCTGCTTTGTGTTGCAAGCTAAGATACCCATGGAGGATCGGATAGACTGTAGACCTGGGAGGGCATATAGTCAGGTTCAAGGCCTGGCGAGTGGTCTGGGTAGGTTAAAGGCCCTAAGAGGTGGTCCAGACATGTTGAAGGCTCGAAGAGCGGTCTAGATAGACTGATGGCCTGCGAGGTGGTATAGTCGGACTGATGGCTCATTTTTTTTGGAAACGGCAAATACATATATTTATAAAAGCCACTCGCTTAGCAAGTAACTAAAACGAGGGCACAAGTACAAAGAGAGGAGTCTGTAATAGAGATAGAGTAACAAAACTTAACAAAAAGGAGATATGCTCCATTCAAACCATTTATGCTTCACCTCCTTAGATCTGAACTTGAACCATTAGAAGGTCTGTGAGATCACCGCGCCAGCAATCTTTGCAGGATTAGTGTGAATCCCTTTACATCTCTTGTTGTTTCTGGCTATCCATATGAACCATAAGAGTCCATATAACACCACTGTTACCTTAACTATCTTTCTTGGACAGTTACCCCATGTTGCTGCAAAGTTAAGAAACTCATTAACATCATTAAATTGAGTTTTAGGAATTCCACACCAATTTAAGATCCTATTCCGAGCCTCCACAGTCACATCACATTTAATCAACAAATGATCACTATGGTTATATCCTCATGACGTTGGTATTTTGGCGGTAACTCACTAACCCTACAAGCTTACATTTATCGATTATAGTATCAGGTAATTCTGATGATCGCAGGAAGGCGAAGGCATGATCGTACAACTCCTCATATTTCATGATTTTATGATTTGATTCTGGGGATACCCTAATGTTTAAACTATTTTGAAAAATAAACTGTAATAATTTAATGGTTTTAAATGTTTTAAAAAGTTTTAAATTGGCTTGAATTTTATGGATATTACAAGTTAGTATCAGAGCCTTGGTTTGAGTGAATTGGAGGAAACACTCATGTGTCTCCAGTCTAAAACTGAGGAAAAGATTTTAAAATGATTTTCTTAAAATGTTTTCAACATAATAAAGGAGGATGCAAGTGTACGATTAGCCGGAGCTCGCGAATAAGACCCCAAAATATATTACGGATTATTTGGTTTTGTGATATGTTAGAACAGCATGCTAGTACTGTGCTAGGAATCTTCAGGAATTGCAAGATAGAATTGCCTGATTATATGATGACTGATATCCTAGGGTATTCCTTATATGAAATTGACATCATTACTGTAGTTGATTAGTGTATGCATCACGACTGTACATAATTAAGATCTTATAGCCTGAGAATATTTGGTTTATCTTTATTTCCTATTCCTTGTCTGGTTGTGGGCTTAGAGTAGGACCGAGTATTTAAATGACTATAGGGGCCAGTGTTATGTATGGTTAGCATACACGAGTGCTGCAAGGTTGGTGGAAGTTCCATGGGTGGGTTGTGAGAGATCGGGAGGCTAGTTATGAGATATTTAGCATTCCTCTAGGAGTTAGGATTGAGCGCTCACTATGTTTATGTATATTGTTAGGGTGTTATGGTGATACTTGAGATAAATATGCATAGGTGTGGAAGGTAGTATGGGCCCATACTATTGAAAGCACAGGACCCATACGCGTAACAAGGAAGTCACAACCCCTAGGGTTTGGTAGGGAGTTGGTTCCCTGTTATTATATGGATTATCCGAGATCTCTATGGTGTATTATAGAATGGTGGTTACGAGACGTCTTAAGACCAAATCCGGGTCAGGATCGGGAGTTGGTAGTCAGGATAGGCTAGTATTGTCAGAGGATCGTGTTAGGGAGATAATCCAGGATGAGGTGGTCGACATTGTCCGGGGTAAGATTATGGAGATGTTTGGGTCTATTAAGACCGCCATGGTTGAGTATTTTGACGAGCGCTATGCAACTCTTGCTGAGACGGCTACTACAACAGTTGTAACGACGGCAGGGTGATGAGCTGGTCAAGCTTTCCAGTACCAGGACTTGTTACTGGGACATATTTTGATGACTAGAGGACTGCAGTTACTTGGGATCAGGGAGATGTTTTGTACTCGTTAAATTATGCGGGTTGAGCGGGAGATGATAGCACGTGAATTTCTGGATCTGAGGCTTCGGGGATTTTGCTCGAGGCCGTAATGTGAATCGCGGGGACTCCAGAAGGGAGTGATGATTATGTTCAATTGGAGTTATGTAACTGGAAGTAGAATGGTTAATTGATGGATTTGAATGTCATTTTATAGGGCAAGGATTGTGCCCTTTCAATTTTTCGAGCTCAAATGAGTGAGTAGGCTCGTGACCCCAGGATCAGATTGTATTCCAGCTCGGGGTCAGTTTGTCGTAGGGGTCGGCGACATTATTTTAGCGCTGGTGAGGGCAGGTGGGTCGATGTGGCATGAGTATCTTGTGAGGTGTACGCGATTACTGTCCCTACCCATATGATCTAAGATCTGATTCGCCTTGGATATCTTGCATCAGGCGGTAAGGATTGATTGTGCGATCTATTGCACTTTCAGGATTAGAGGCTATGTCTTGGGAGTAGTTTGTAGCCTGGTAAAGGGCAGAGGTTGCTTCAGCCTACTACAGTTCAGTTGTGGACGATTGAGCTGGTGAGTGAGTTAGGGTGCGAGACCCTGAATGATATTATTTATAGAGCCCGAGAGTGGTAGATTTGTTTGGATCACCTTTGGAAGAGGGGTATTATGTGGGAGGTCTGTAGATAGGGCCCTACAGGTCGTCATTCAGTATTGTCAGGATTCGATGGTTTTAGTAACCATTATTGATTGGCTGATGAAAGCACCAAGGGAAGTACCTCGTTGCTAAGGTATTTGTTGGAGAACCCATCTTTTGGTCTTTAAGATTTGGGTGTGGTATCATTCAAGCATTAGGCACTATCGATTTCACTGGGATTCAGGTTTCTCTCAAAGTTTGGTTGCTCCATGAGTGGAGGGTTGTTTTGCGGAGGTTATTCATTCCATGGTTAAGTTGTGTTTTGTTTCGCCACCAATAGATAGTGCTTAGTTCCCGAGTAGGGGAGAATTAGGAATTCTCAGATGGAGCATCAGCCATTGTGGTTTTTATTCGCTGCCAAGGCTCAGTAGTATATTCATCATGGGTGTGCGGGTTATTTGACGTATGTGGTAGATACGTGGGTCAGGTATCAGACCACGGTTTCCCCGAGAGAGTGGGCGATCAACATGAGGTCTAGAGTTAGGCCAAGATGATAGTCTACGGATTGGATTAGGAGTTTGAAACCCTAAGTGGGGGAGAACTGGTTATATAGGATAGGGCACCAGGATTGGTCCAAGTTTATGATCAACAGACTTAGAGCGGTATGGATAGACTGAAGGCCAGCGAGGGGGTACCAGTCATGTCGAAGGCTCGGAGAACGATACAAACAGGTTGAAGGCCCGGAGAGGCGGTCCAGGCATGCTGAAGGTTTTGAGAGTGATCCATATAGGCTCAAAGCCTAGTGAGGTGGTCCATCCATGTTGACGACTCTATATGTAATCTGTTAGATCCAGCGGTCAGATAGCAAGGGAAGTGTTGTGAGACTGCGGTAGGATCCGTAGCATTCACAAATTGTTTCAGACGATTAGGCCAACTTGCAAGATTATGGGTAGACCACAACATAATCAGAATCAATAAATGGTAGGTCGTTGGAGACTGGACATGATATAAGACTACAATATACTGGTGGCGTTCACCTTTCGTATTTGATTCGATGGCGGCAGGATGTCAGGCTATTATGATCGGATGGACCAGAAGAATTGATGGAGCTATGAGTGGTGATATAGCTAGGGTAGTTATTGCTAGTAAAAGTTTCCTTCGGAGCTCGCGCGGAGTGACTGTAAGATTGCTCGTTGGTTCAACGACCGGGCAGAAATCCGATATTCCGGATGAGCTTTCTGTCAAGTATAAGTGAATTGCTGGGAAATTGGTTTGTGACTTTGTCTTCTAGTAGGAACCCCAAGTTATTAGCAGCTGATTAGCTAGTTTGGAGATAAGTGTAATGAATTCAACAATAATGATCCAGTATGGACAGTCTGTCAGAGAGTCAGACCATCTTGAGACTACATATTTCTGCTTGAGTAAATGTAATCATATTGCAAGGAATTCGTTTATCATTAGCTTTTAGAACCCTGCGAGGATTGGATTCCGTTGCTTTGGAAAGGCTGGGGTATTCTTGTAATTGTGGCCATGTAACTCAAATTATCTGGCGTGTAAGGAATGATAAGGAATGATTTCGAAGACGAAATCTAATTTAAGTAGGGGAGAGTTGTAACATCTCATTTGTTAAATAATTAAGTACATAAAATTGGTGAATGAATTGTAGCCCAAAATCAAATAATAATTAGTGGGGTGATGGTTTCGGGGAGCCAAATGACAAGATTCGAATATCCGGGGGGTTAAAGTGTAATTTTGGGACTTATTTTTTTAAAGATTTTCAGAAGTCAGGTGGGTGTTTAGTATCTTTTTGGCATAATATGTAAGGATTTATGGAAGTAAGGGGCTAAAGAGTAACTTTTCGACCTAAGTTGAAAAGGATTTTGTATAGGATGGGCCATTTGGTAACATAAGGACTTCATTTGAAAGGATTTTGGATGGCTAGGGTCAAAAGGGTAAATTAAGGATCTATTTTGAAAGAAAATAGAAGAGGAGGGACCATTTTTGTCATTATGGAATAATGTTTATGGGGATCGGGGTATATAATCCGTCAGCCCATCCAAACCCTACCCCTAGCTATGTGTAGCTGCCACCCTCCTTGAAACTTCCAGCGTTGTTCTAACACCCCGAGTTCAGAAGAGCAAAGTTCAGGGTGCTTAGTGTAAATATGGAAGACCGACTCGACGAGTCAATGGGTAGACTCGACGAGTCGGGTCGTGAATTTGGTCATATGCTAAGTGACCAACTCGGTGAGTCGGAGGAGTGACTCGGCGAGTTGGTGTTGGGTGGAGAGAACCCTAATTTTCGGGGTTGTGCCCTATATAAAGGACATTATAACCCACCCTCATCCTCTTTGTTACCTTCCAATACCCAAAGAACCCTAAAATTGTGTATAACCTCCATTGATGAATAATTAGAGCTTGGGAAGAGAAAATGAGAAGAAGAAGGTTGAAGATCAAGAGGCTAGCATCTGGATATCATTGTAGATCAGGGATCTACTCCTCCTTTGGATCATTTATGAGGTAACAATCTATTACCTTGAGTTTCATTCTTCTAGATTCGTTCTTGGTTGCTATTTTCAGGATTATGGCTTGAGTGGAATCAAATTCGAATTTAGAAGCTAGATCTGAAGTTGAAACTTCAGATCCAAGCTTTAAGCTAATAATGATCCTATTTGTTGTAAAGGTGTTGTCCTAGAGTGGTTGGTGAAGTCCCTTTGCATTAAGCCTTAGCCCTAGAGTATTTTGGGCTTATTTCCCCATGGTTTCACGTAAAGTTTACACCTTTACATGTGGGGAAGGTTGTAGGAGGTTGGATCTATGGATTGGAGTCCCTGCATGGCTTAAAAAGCCACTGTATAGGTTAAGAACTAGATGTACTCGGCAAGTCACATGGGTGTACTCGGCAAGTTGGATGAAGATAGGCAGGAACTCGACAAGTTGGAAGAACAACTCGGTGAGTCTGATGAAGATTGCCTTGGACTCGGCGAGTCTAGTCGCAAAGTCCTAACCTTCTTGGTTGAGCTGTGAATCGGTGAGTCGAGGGACAACTCGGTGTGTTAAAATAGAAAGGACTCGAAGATCCTTGAACTCGACGAGTCTTGGGGAGACTCGGCAATTTGGGTTGCGATATGGGAGTTTTCAGAGCATAGGGACTCAACGAGTCAGCAGGCGGACTCGACGAGTCAGCGGGCGGACTTGGCGAGTAGAGTCAGTCAGGAAGCCTGACTTTGACTGAGGACTTTGACTTTGACCAAGAGTTGATCAGTTGACTTCCAAGGGTATTTTGGTGATTATTGGTATTTATTGAGTTCAGTCATTTGGTATTGATCAGTGGTGGAGTTCGTGTCGGAGGTTGGAGCAGCGTGATCTTATCTTTTCAGTTAGCAATTGCGAGGTGAGTTATCCTCACTATATCGACAGGGTCTAAGGCACCAAGGTCGGCCCTTTATCGGATTGTAATCCGGGTATTGTTGTTATGTTATTGCTTTGCTATGTTTTGCATCCTGGTAGTTAAGATGGTATATGTTAGAGACCTGGTTAAGGTCGGTATCCTGGTACATAGGATGATGCTATATTAGTGGCCGGTTAGGTCGGTATCATGTTTAGAGTATGCTATATATATGTAATCTGCTAGACCGGTTGATTGATGATTAATTGTTATATGGTTATATGTTTATGTGCACATGGTTGGTTGACTGGGGTTGGGTTGAGGCGGGTCCTGCTTTGTGCTGTAGGCCAACATACCCAGGGTGGACCGGATATTCCGAAGGCCCAGCGAGCGGTCCGGATAGGCTGAAGGCCCCACGAGGGCGGACCAGACGTGCCGAGGCTCGGAGAGTGGACCAAGCCGACTGAAGGCCCGGTGCGGTCGGACCAGTCATATTGTAGACTTAGAGAGTGGACCAGGTGGGTTGAAGGCCTAGTGCGGGCGGACCAACCACACTGCAGACTCGATGGATATGGCTAGACTTAGAGGGTGGACCAGGTGGACTGAAGGCCCGTGCGACAGATTAGTCACCCAGTAGACCCGTAATGCATGGTTGTTCTGTTCTGTTATGATATGTTATGTGTATGGTATATGTGGTTGGTATTTTGGGGGTATCTCACTAAGCTTTCGGGCTTACAGTTGTGGTTTAATTTTTTCTAGTACTTCAGGAGACCGTGGCAAGGCAAAGGTGTGATCGTACCGCTCCTCATGTTCTTATTTTATGATATGGTTCTGGGAATACTCTGATAATAAATGTATTGAAAACCTTTTTGTAATAACTTAATGAAATTGGGTTGTTTTTAAATGTTTAAATTGGCTTGAATTTTTAGAGTGTTACAGTTGTCACCCTTATCCCCCCCCCCCCCCCACTCCATCCAGTCGCATCCTTACATATTGAAGCCGTAGCTCCCATCGTCAACTACCACTGCTGGAGTTGGCAAACCACCACCATCTCTGCTCAGGCCGGCAACCACCGAAGCCACCACCACGAACCTGTTGCCGACGAAATCACCGATCGATTGTTGCCCTTAATTCCTTGCTACCTTATATTCTTCTACTTCTAGCTCCTGTCGTCGTACATCATTGTAACCGGGGAAAAACAACAGAGACTGACACTGTGGTCGTGGGAGGACCGGTCGAGTTTGCTGTTGATGGGTTTTGTCATTGTTGTCGCCACCATGCGACTATTCCACTATGAAGTTGCTGCCAACGCCATTTGTCGTCGATAGCCACTACTGCTGCACGTTTTCCTTTGTTGCCTGCCTCACAAGTGGCTGAGATAGGTGTGTTCTCGATACTTCCTCTCGTATTAGTGACTGTGTCAGGGATTGCAAACCGTGTACGACTGTTGCTGGTCCGAAATCGAGGAAAAGAACCACCATGGCCGCCCGCTATAGTGGCTGCCGCTTGCTTTTTCCGTTGCGACCAGCCACCATGGAAGGTGGTTGTGACATCCCCAATTTCAAGGCCAGAAAAGACCGATTTGTTTATGCATTGTTTTTAAAATCATAGTAGTCGTTTAAAGAAAATTGTTGCGGAATTTGTCCCCAAAACAAAATATGATAAGAATTTATCAAAGCATTTCTTAAAGAAAAGTATTTTCATTATACAACAAAATCTCGGGATGTCATGTTCCGATACAGACACATAAGCATAAACAAAACTTATATTTATTTACACTAATGATTTACATCTCCTTTAATCTCTTAGTGAAATATGTCTTCATATTGATACTTGTGATACAAAAAAACTGAGTAGGTCAGGCTTGGGAGCCTGGTGAGCATACAGGGTTTTCAAACCACAATAATATAATTATTATATTCAATCATCAAACAATCAACCCATTTTCTTCTTTATTTTTTTTAGGTTTTATCCTAAGAATCGACTATCCTTCCTTCCTTCGTTCTAAGGATTGACCTAAGGAATTGGCACAAAGCCCATTGCCGCCTGAGGTTAATCTACATAGCACTAAATCCATAGTTACCATCGTTCATTTACACCGTACTAAATCCATAGCTACCATGGTTCATGTACACTGTACTAAATCCATAGCTACCATCATTTTATTATGAGGCACTAAATCTATAGCTGCCAGGGTTTTTAGAGTACACCGGTGAACATCAAGTCCACAACACCTACAAGTTGCGAGCTTGTTAGTACTCCACTGGACTGTCTAGAATAGTCCATGGTTGTCATCCCTACTCTACTGAATGACGGGGGCCATCGTTTGGGTAAAGGTTTCACTCATTTTTCACTTGTCACCCTCATCTCACGATCTATATCATCTTTTGTCTCATCCTCAAACTCATCTTTCATCACACACCAACTATTTCATCTACCCATGTTCTACCCAACACATTTGTAGATATAAATTACATATATCTAATTTAAATTATTTAAAAACATGTATAAAACATTTGTTCAACATCCATCTCAAGTAAACAAACAACGTATAAACACATAGTACGTATTTCATAGCAAATACTTCATATCTATGCGGTAAAAGAAAGTAACTATGTACTCACGCATATAAACAACAATATATATATATATATATATATATATACACATAACACATATTTTATAAAATACTTCATATCTATGTGTAAGATGAAAGTGACTATACACTCACTTGATCAAAAGATGATCGGACAGCACTACGGCTTGTAAAAGGAGTATTCTCCGTTAGACCTCGAAGATCTTCACAAAAACAAACTTCTTGCAGGCAGAGCTTCGGCTTGGGAATCTTGCTTCTTGGGATCCTCTGGGCTTCGGAACTTGCTTCGGGGCTCGGGAATGATACAGGGGCTTCGGGATATAATTGGCACGCAAAACGCTTCGGGATATTATTTTTAGTAGGTCGGGATAGGAAAACTCCGTTATAAATTCATAATTTCTTCATCCGACATTCGTTTTCGTCTGTCTTTTTACCATTGGACTACTATAAACAAGTTCTTCGATTCTCGTTTAGATTGTTTCGGCTAAAAACTGCTCGATCTCAAATCGAGTATTCGGGCTCCATACCGCTAAGTCGAAACTTAGACAAATCATAACTTGCTCATACGAAGTCAAATTTGGACATTCTTTTTATGCACGCTCATGGGTTAACGAACTCTACGAGTTTTGTTTAGATCGCTAAGGCTAAATATCAATCTAACGTAAATTCACTTTTTACGTCGTTTAGCATCTTGTCGGTTTTATCGCGAAACTTCGACAGGTCATAACTTCTTCGTTATAACTCGGATTTCGGCGTTCTTTATATGCACGGGAACCTTGTGAAATATACTACAACTTAGTTAAGGTTATTCATTCTAAATAATCTTCTATCAAAAAGTAGTTTTTGACGCTTATCTTCTCTTAATTGATTAGCCTTGATCTACGGGCGTTACAGTTATCTCCCCCTTAGGATGATTACGTCCTGGAATCATCAACGAAATAGGATTCGTATACTGACTCCATAAGTTAACTCTCCATCCTAAGTAATAACCGTGATGCCCAATCTTTCATCTGCTCTTCATACTATGTTGGACTTTCAATCGTAACCTTCAAGTTACAAAATAAATCCTTATTGTGGACTCCTTCTTCTTCCCAGGATAAGTACTTTCCTTTATCTATTGTAATAGATCGATGGGTCATGTTCTAATGACCTTTCATCACATGATTCAATGCTTAGACTCATGTCTTTTAGAGTTAATTTCCAGAATGGAATATACCTTCCTTCATATTCTAATGTGATATAATCACATTTCATCATGTAGCATTTCTAGCTACAAACTTCATTAACAACGAGCACGATACAATCGATTGTATTAATTTCAACCTTCTGACTTTCGTCAGATGTTACCTCGAAATTGGTTCTTTGAACCATGTAACATACTCACCGTAGTCGGACTCAAATTGATATGACCACTTCGGAATAACAACCATCTTACTAGTCCTTACCAAAACAAGGGTAATGACATACTCGAATAAAACGGAATCAATCACTAGCTGCTTGGTAACCTTGTGACTTTCCCTGATCCAAGTGCGAGTCCTGTGCTTCCGGTAGTATATGCATCTACTACCTTTCACACCTACTCATACTCGTCCCAAGTATTGTCTTGCAGTCCCCAAGTCCTAAAATCAAAAAACAATTTAACACATACGAATGTGTCCAAATAATCATAAACAATCTTTCTAGACTCTACTAGGAATTCTTCATTGCGTATCTTCAATCATCAATTCTACTTCAACTCGATTGGTGATGGAAATGCCAGGTGATGAGACAACCTCAAGAATTACACCAATCTCTCCATCATCCTGCTAATCGAAGGTGTACTTCAGACGTACCGTACTCCTGTAAACGTACTGTTATTTCATAAGACATACTCTAAAGGCAAGATACCACTCTTACGATATCTTCTAATAGGTGTCATCCACTATCATAAGCCTTCTTCATTTCCTCCATTTACTCACTTTCTCTAAGAGTCTTCACCATGACCCTTTGTGCACCCAAGCAAACATTCGGTGTACCAAGCGAGAATTTAAGATAAGAAAGCTTTAATTACGATAGACGTATAAATCTCCATATCACCCCGAAACGTTTACATGCTAGTTCTAATATCGTAAGCATACGCTTAGAATCCTAAACACATAAGGTTTCCTGATCCGGTCGGCAATAGACCATAGATCCGAACAAATAATATCATATATGGCAACATATCACATTTAGCACGTAAAAGCATTTTAGTCATCATTCCTAAAATAAACTAGTGCTTGTGTAAATTTAGGTGTACTACCTAACATATTTTTGACAAACTCCTCACGATAAATACTTAGCATTCTAAGTTTAAGTCTAAAAGTCCTACAGAGTTACTAGTTCGATTAAACTAATGCTCAGATACCAACTAAGACATCCCCAATTTCAAGGCCAGAAAAGACCGATTTGTTTATGCTTTGTTTTTAAAATCAGAGTTGTCGTTTAAAGAAAATTGTTGCGGAATTTGTCCCTAAAACAAAATATGATAAGAATTTATCAAAGCATTTCTTAAAGAAAAGTATTTTCATTATATAACAAAATCTTGAGATGTCATGTTCCGATACAGACACATAAGCATAAACAGAACTGACATTTATTTACACTAATGATTTACATCTCCTTTAATCTCTTAGTGAAATATGTCTTCATATTGATACTTGTGATACAAAGAAAACTGAGTGGGTCAGGCTTGAGAGCATGGTGAGCATATAGGGTTTTTAATCCACAATAATATAGTTATTATATTCAATCATCAAACAATCAACCCATTTACCCATCCCCATTTTCTTCTTTATTTGTTTTTTTAGGTTTTATTCTAAGAATTGACTATCCTTCCTTCCTTCGTTCTAAGGATTGACCTAAGGAATTGGCACAAAGCCCATTGTTGCCTGAGGTTAATCTACATAGCACTAAATCCATAGTTACCATCATTCATTTACACCGTACTAAATCCATAGCTACCATGGTTCATGTACACTGTACTAAATCCATAGCTACCATCGTTTTATTATGAGGCACTAAATCTATAGCTGCTAGGGTTTTTAGAGTACACCGGTGAACATCAAGTCCACAACACCTACAAGTTGCGAGCTTGTTAGTACTCCACTGGACTGTCTAGAATAGTCTGTGGTTGTCATCCCTACTCTGCTGAATGATGGGTGCCAACATTTGGGTAAAGGTTTCACTCATTTTTCACCTGTCACCCTCATCTCACGATCTATATCATCTTTCGTCTCATCCTCAAACCCATCCTTCATAACACACCAACTATTTCATCTACCCATGTTCTACCCAACACATTTGTAGATATAAATTACATATATATAATTTAAATTATTTAAAAACCTGTATAAAACATTTGTTCAACATCCATCCCAAGTAAACAAACAACATATAAACATATAACACGTATTTCATAGCAAATACTTCATATCTATGCAATAGAAGAAAGTAACTATGCACTCACGCATATAAACAACAATATATATATATATATATATATATATATATATATATATATATATATATATATATATATATATGATATGGGCATATTTAGTTATAAAATTCATGCATGATCTTAATAATTTATGTTGATTTTGTCTCATTTAATAAACAAAAGGTGCTTAATTAGATTAAATATTTCATTTTCAGCAACAAAGACATGCTCGAAAGGAAAATGAAGCAGAACTAGCTATTGGAAGCTTTGATCTTGGATTTTGAAGAAAGAAGGATGTTGTTGGACAGCTTGACCCCTCGTCAGTGTTTTGGCCATATCTCATGAACCGTAACTCCGATTGACAAGATTCAAAATGTTCTAAAAAGTAGACACAATTTTGGACGACTTTCGTGTTTTGAGAAAATGCTGATTCGAAACGTACTTGGCGAGTAGGGTCGATTACTCGGCGAGTTGTATCGAACTTTCGCGATTCCGGACGCGCTGACTTGCCGTACACGGGTTTTAAGTGATGGACTCGCCGAGTAGGTCACTGGACTCGCCGAGTAGCCCCTGTTTTGTGAAAATCTATATAAAGGGACTTTCAGATCGATACCCTAGATATAGATGAACCCTTGGAGGCTAATTGTCGACTAAAGGTATTGCTGGAGCGTGGGAAGCAAGGGAATCAACCCTACATTCAATTTTAAGGAGAATCAAGTCAAAATCAAGTTTACTCTTACCTAATCTCTTGTTTGAACTATGTTTTTACCAATTGATTTCGTTTTTGTGCTTGTTTCTGCTGTAATCATGAGCTAAAAACTCACAACTTCTGTTTAGGTAGATGAATTTGTGAACATGGATTGATTATTTGATTAGGATTAATTTTAATTGGTGATTATGTTTTATTAAGCTTGTTAAAGAACATTATGTGTTAACAATAACTATTCTTCTGTTAATAAATTAGTAATTAAGTTGTATGAACATCTCTTAGTTATTAATTTCATATGATTTATTGTGACCACATAGTTGTATGTCTAGGAATAACGAATGTGAAACTAGAATTAACTTGAAGATAGGTAAGTTAATGTGTGAGCTTGTGTTATACACCATCAACAAGAGGTTAATTGAATCACCAATTTGATTAGCTAATTACAAGTCTTTCTAAACCCGAATTAACAAACTAGGAAATTCATTAATTTAGACAACTGGCCATTGCTTGAATTAATATGTTTTCTAAGGATTAGCTATAGCGAATGTGAATCTAATCACTTTAGTCGGTAACCAATGAAGAATTAATTCGATATATTTACCATAAAATCATCCATGGGAACAAATGATTCAAACCTAAACAGAAGGCCTTTTTAATCATTGAATTTAGTTGATCTTTGTTTTCTTAACTATTAGTTGCTTAGTTTGCGTGTTAGTAAAGTATTTAAGTTTCTAGTCTTGCAAAACTAGAGAAAACCCTTTTTTTTCTTTTACTTGTTTTATTTAGATAATATTAGCATTTATTTTAATTGTTTACCGTTCCCTGTGCTCGATACCCTACTTACCTGAACTAAACTGCTAATCGATAGGTACACTGCCTTTCGTGTGTTTGTCTTTGTGTTTAAGTTAGTAGGATTAAAACTAGTTGGTTTTACACACATCAAGTTTTTGGCGCCGTTGCCGGGGAACGGCTTTCAATTAATTTAGTTTATTTGATTATTCGTTATTTATTTTTAGTTAGTTTTTTATTTTATTTTTTTAGTTTTATTTTCGTTGATATCATTTCGCTTGTCGGGAAGGTTCTTGTTGTTATTTGCAGGAATTTGTGATCATACACATCGATTGGCTTTACCTTTTGCATGGGTTTCGAGATTGCAAGTGATTAGGGAATTCTTGACTTGTTTAGTCTACTACTTTGGTGATTTGTCCAACTCAATCCACGAGGCGTAGTATAGCAAGGCGTATCGAGGTGGTTAAGTGGAAGACTGAACTCTTGCTACTCTTGACTAGTTGGGTCAACTTTTGTTCTACTTATTAGTTAATGGTGCAAAGAAAACAAAGGAAATAGTCTGACAGGTCCCGAAAGTTTTTGTTTTCACAAACCACCTCTTGCATGCAAGGGATTTAATCAACAATTGTAGTTTGATTTTGACGAAGACATGTGATCGTGATATCCTTTTTAGTTATTTTGATTTTTTTAGTTATTTTAGTGAGTTTTTATTTTTATTTTTAGTTTGTTTAAAATTTGTTTTCCATGTTGACGCTCTTGATGTTCCAGATCTTTGCAGAACTTTTACCCTTCAGATGCTTTCAGAAATTTCAATAACTGGGGTCGAATGTTGATTTGTCACGAGAGAAAAAACCGTGTGAGGGTTTGAAGTTGACACTTGAGAGCCATGACTTTCAATAAGTGTGGAGTGCGCGTCGATATTTGGAGGGATTATTATTTCGAAGAGTGGCGTTTCTAACTATACATTGATTCCCATGGCATGGATGAGCTGTTTCCACACCATGGAGTTTTATTTTAACGCGATGTAGAAGTATCATCCCGGCTGTCATGACATGGTTGACACTTTCCTATGTCGTGGGGGAGTTTTCCATCGCGAGAGGAGGCTGCTATTCTACATACCACGACGTGACCACCACTTACCACGTCGTGGCCACGCTATTATTCGCGATATGGATTTTTCCTAACTTGACGACACGACGTGGTTGACACTTTCCCACGTCATAGTCACTATATATTGCTTTAGTTTGCAATCGTTCGCACCATATTTCATAAGTCAATGTTCTTTTGTATTTTCCAGCACATTCAGAAGCAGCAGTTCCAGTTTTCAGTTTTTCAGCAATATTTGAAGCAACCTGTAGCAGCCCCATTCGATCTCGCCACAACTACCCAGGGAGTCTGTTCCTTTTTCTCCCTTTTTATGTTCTTAATTTGTTTTAGCATACAATGAGGGCATTGTATGAAATAAGTGTGGGGTAGGGGGTCGGTAAAAGTTAATTATAAAAATGAAATAATAGTTGGAAATTGCTAGATTTAGGGAAATTTAAAAATTTAAAAGAAAACTTGAAATAATAGTTTAATTTAGAAAAATCTAGTGATAATTTAAAATTTTGCTAATATTGTATGAGATGATCTGATGAGAACTCCAATGTTTAGTTGAGCCAATATACGTTATAGTGCATTTGTGGCTTCCCTTATTTTAGTGAAATCATGGAACAAAAACATAACCCCGTTCGGTTTGAAGGATGCAATATGTTTAGTAGCCTAAACCTGAAATGTATCCAGGAAAATTATTATCATTAACCAATAAAGGTTGAGGTTGAGCGCCTCTGCTTAAGCATGTAGGTTTTGAGTGAAAAAATAGAGGTACATGTAAAAAAAAGAGAGAATTACGAAAAAGTTTGAAGAATTTTGGAGCAAATAAAGTGAAGATCAAAAGATCAAAATTCCAAGAAATTCAAAAAGTTGAAGATACCAAGAAATCAAATCAAATAAGGTGGTGAATTCAAAGAAATCAAAGATCAAATTGTTAAGAAAGTGAAGAATTCCTAAAAAGCTCCATAGTGGTATCATAAATTGTAATTCTAGATTATGTATGCTTAGGTTGCTCAACTAAAATTACCTTGAGGTTAGGAGGTTTTATGTGGATGGATTCGGAGGGTTGCATAAAATGAGCATTGTTCGGAAAAAGTGGGCAAGTGTTTATGAAGATTGTGAGTATTTAAAGTATGGGGGGTACTTTAGGAAAATTTTAGACACAAATGCATGCGTTGAGGTCTTGGCATAATGGCTGAGTTTTAAATGGATTGTTTAGTGCAATATTGGTAAAATAAAAGTAAATTTGCTTGGGGGCAAGCAAAGGCTAAGTGTGGGGTATTTTGATATGTGTATTTTTATATATATTTATGTATAACATATCTTAATATTTTAGCATTTATTATTATTACTTAGAACTAAAATAAACTTAATATTCTTTGAAATATTTAATTACAGTTAAAATGGGAGATGGAATGCAAAAGAAAGAGAATGGAGCTGAAAAGATGCAAAAAGGATATTGCTGGCAGATTAACCCCTCTTCAGTGTTTTGGGTATATCTGATGACTCATAAGTCCAATTGACGAGGTTCAAACTGTTCTGAAAACTAGACGAAATTTCCTACGACTTATGTGAGAGGGACTTTTGGCTAATTCGACACTTATCTTATCCGAAATCGGCCTTGAAGATAAAGCATAAAAGCTGGACGGAAATTCCCTCCAAGTTACTTATTCCCCAAGTTCCACTTATCTTATTTTTATTTGCTTAATCCCTAAGCCACCATTAGTTTCCTTATTCCAATCCAACTCTAATATTCCATATAAATTCCATCTCCATCAACTATAAATACCCCATATCATTCCACCAATTTGAATAATCTATGATATTCCACTTCGACTTGTGCAACAAGAAAACATCATAGTTGTCGTTTTGAGGGTCTAGGAGGTGGCCGGAAGGCCGTTAAGCTAACGGGAGTGGAGATCGGAAGGGTTGGAGAGCGGATACATGTTGGTAATCATATGGGTTGTTAACGTGACCATGTTTAGCATTCCATTGTGTTACTATTCTGTATTTAGTTTCTGACTTGGGTGTAAAAACCTTTTACTTTGTGTTTATGATTGAATGAAGCATTGATTATTAGACTAATTGCTATATTGAATAGTTTGTTTGTGTTTAATTTATCTTGCCAAGCTTGTTAAAAGATCCTTACGTATTAATGATAATTATTTGCTGTTAATTGTTAAGTGAATTGAGTTGTATGAACATATGCTTGATTGCTTGTCTCTTATGATTTTGGTGACCATCGAGATTATAAGTCTAGGAATAACGAATGTGAAACTAGGATTAACTTGGGAATAAGTTAATGTGTGAGCCTTGTTTGATGACCATCAACAAGAGGTTAATTGAATGCCTAATTTGATTAACTATATTTGCAAGTCTTGCTTGATACGAACTGAACACTAGGAAGCATGTTAGTTTAACCAATTGATCACTGTTTGAATTGACTTGTTTGCTAAAGGATTAGTTATAGTGAACGCGAATCTAATCATTTTAGGAATCGGTGAACATGAATAAATGACTTTGTGTATGCAATTGTCTATGTTTTTAAGGTGTAACTTGGCTAAACCAAAGTTCCTGAAGAGATTTGTTTTCCTGTTAGTTTATTGAGAGTTGTTAATTAATTATTAGTTTGAGATTTATTAAACTATTTCTTTTATTCTTTCCGTGTGACCTGTAACCTATAATCAAATATCTTAAATTAATCCACCGTTCCCTGTGATCACATCAAGTTTTTGGCGTCGTTGCCGGGGAACGGTTCAAATAGTTAATTTTATTTGCTAATTGTTATCGTTTTTATTTTATTGATTTTTTTAGTTTATTTAGTTTATTTTTATTTTTATTTATTATGTATTTTCCAAATCTCGATCCTTTTGATGCTTTTCTTGAGGAAGTAGTACAGGAAATTGAGCAAGAAGATGAGGAATGTGGATGGGATGAAGATTTGAAGAAATTTGATAGATGGTTAGATAACATCTTGCCCAACACACAAGAACAATCTGAGTCACAAGAGCTAGAGTTAAAAGATGAAGAATTTAATCCAGAAAGAGATTTGGAGGAACTAGAAAGATTACTAGCAGAGGGGTCAGATGAAGAACAAGAAAAACCTGAGTTGCAGGAACCAAGTTGTGGTTTGACCATTACCACGACGTGGCCCCCTATTCTTCCGGTTTGTGTTTCGAAGCGTGGGGTGACGACTCCAACTTTGGAGAAAGTTCTGAGGCACGATCCATTTTTGATTAGTATCCAACCGGTTCCAACCCTTGTCAAGATTGTTGGGTTTCATGAATTCGAGCTTGTTTGACCAATTTTAGAAGTAACGAGCCAAATTTTACACATTGGTCAAAAGAAAATATATAATGCAATGGATGGATGGGCATTGATTTTATTAGAAGTTTATTAAGTTGGGAGTCCAGCTAAAGACTCGCACAAAAAGAAGCGCTTGCGGGAGGCAACCCGTCATTAGAGTTTGCTTTTCTTTTTCTTTCTAAACTTCTAGTATTTAGGGATAATTTAGGATTTTTATTTTGATTTATTTTTATTATTACTTGGTATTTGTTTTTGATCTTTTCAGAATATATGGTGAGGGATAGAATGAACGAATAAAGCGTGAGGAAATAAAGTGAGTGGTCGAGTCATAGACGAGAAGATTAGAAGATTTGAGTGATTTTATAAGTCCGATGGTTTTAACGGTTAAAAAGAAGTTGTCATTGAAGAATATAAGGAGGTGTATTACCTTAATACCCTCTTTGACCTCAAAATCAAAGCTGAAGCAGAAAGAAGAATTTGCACGATCAGAGCCGAAAACTCGTCGAGTGCACCCTTATAACTCGACGAGTTCCAACGAAAATACACGATCTCTCCACATATGACGATTCAACTCGACGAGTCTCCACATAAAACTTGACGAGTTGCTCATTTTTTTTATCTTTGAGTCGGCAATTTGATTCAATTCAAGGCGGCAATTGGCTATATTTTTGAAGACCATTTCTAGGCGATTCCAAATGCTTTTTCCACATATTTGGAGTTGTCAACCGCACGAGACGAATGACACCCAAGGCATGGATGAGTTGTTCCCATGTCTAAAGTCAGCTAAAGATGGAGCTTTAAATAAAGAAGATCAACCTCACCACTACTATCCCAGGGGAGTTTGTTCCAATTCTCTCCTTATTTTTATTGTTCTTTATCATGCATAATATGCAATGGGGACATTGCATAAATTAAGTGTGGGGTAGGGGTTGGTTGGTTACACTAGTTAATTTTTAAAGTTTTGCATAAAATTTGCTAGGATAATTTAGAAAATTTTGGTAAAGCAATTAGAGATCATGCTAGTATTATATTTGATGATTGCATGAAAACTAGGGATGGCAAAAGAAACCGAACCCGATGGTGAAAACCGAAAACCGACATATTAGGGTCGGGTTTGGGGTCGGTTAATTGGGGTCGGGATCGGGTTTGGTATGCTTTTAGAAAATTTTCGTGGGTTTGGTTACGGGGACGGTAAACAAAATACCCGTCCCGATTACCCGAAACCAAAACCAAAACCGAAACCCGTTACCTGAAACCGTTAATATATATATATATATATATATATATATATATATATATATATATATATATATATATATATATATATATTAAATTCTTTGAGTTATCTTCTTTGTTGTGAACGATTTAAAGATAATTTCTTTAGATGGCTTCGTGTTTATTTCTAATGCTAGTGTTTTGACATTTTTTTATTCATATTACTTAGAGTAATAGTGATATTATGGTTTATGAATGCTAGTGTCTTTATTGTTTTTGTTGCCACTAGTAACCACTTATGTATCAGAACAAATATGTATGCTCTTAGTAGTTTTGTAAATTATCAAAATTATTTTGGATATGAATTTATGTTTGCATCACGAAGTCTAATGGTTTGTATTCTCATTTTATCAAAATTATTTTTAATTTGAATGTTAAATGGGGATCCTCGTTACCCCGTTGGGATACCCGCACACCCGATAGTGTTTGGTAAACGTATACCCGTTGGGAATTGAGCTGGTGATGGGATCGATTTTCATATTCGGGGATGGGGGCGGGATCATCAAAACCCGTCCCAAACACGTCCCGTTGCCATCCCTAATGAAAACCCAAATGTTTAGTTGAGCCTATATACGTTCTAGTGCATTTGTGGCTTCCTTATTCCAGTGAAATCATGGGACAAAAACACGACCTCGCTTAGTTTGAAGGATGCAATATGTTTAGCATCGTGTACCAGAAATGTATCCATGAAAATTATTATCGTTAACCTATAAAGGTTGAAGTTGAGCGCCCCTGCTTAAGCATGTAGGGTTTTGAGTGAAAAAAGTGAGTTACATGTTAAAAAAAAAAAGAGAGAGAGAGAGAGAGAGAGAATTACAAGAAGAGTTTGAAGAATTTTTGGAGTATCAAAGTTAAAGTATGAAGTTAAAAGATCAAAAATTCTGAAGAAATTCAAATAGTTGAAGATACCAAAAATCAAACAACAAGGTGGTGAATTCAAAGAAACTAAAGATCAAATGTCAAAGAAGTGAAGAATTCCAAAGAGCTCCAATGTGGTATCATAAATTGTAATTGTCTAGATTATGTATGCTTGGGTTGCTCAACCAAAAATACCTTGAGGTTAAGAGGTTTTCTGCGGATGGATTCTGATGGATGCATAAAATGAGCGTTGTTCGGAAAAAGTGGGCGAATGTTTATGAGGATTGTGAGTATTTGGAGTATGGGGGGTTCTTTAAGAAAAATTTTAGACACAAATGCATGCGTTGCGGTCTTGGCATAACGGCTGCGTTCGATTGGGATTGTTTTATATGATTCTAATGTGTTAAAATTTAGTTTTGCTTGGGGGCAAGCAAAAGTCAAGTGTGGGGTATTTTGATATGGGCATATTTAGTTATAAAATTCATGCATGATCTTAATAATTTATGTTGATTTTGTCTCATTTAATGAAAAAAAGGTGCTTAATTAGATTAAATATTTCATTTTCAGCAACAAAGACATGCTCAAAAGGAAAATGAAGCGGAACTAGCTATTGGAAGCTTTGATCTTGGATTTTGAAGAAAGAAGGATGTTGCTGGACAACTTGACCCCTCGTTAGTGTTTTGGCCATATCTCATGAACCGTAACTCCGATTGATGAGATTCAAAATGTTCTGAAAAGTAGACACAATTTCGGACGACTTTTGTGTTTTGAGAAAATGCTGATTCGAAATGTACTTGGCTAGTAGGGTCGATTACTCGGCGAGTTGTATCGAACTTTCGCGATTCTGGACGCGCTGACTTGCCGTACACGGGTTTTAAGTGATGGACTCGCCGAGTAGGTCACTGGACTCGCCGAGTAGCCCTTGTTTTGTGAAAATCTATATAAATGGACTTTCAGATCGATACCCTAGCATATAGATGAACCCTTGGAAGCTAATTATCGACTAAAGGTGCCGCTGGAGCGTGGGAAGCAAGGGAATCAACCCTACATTCAATTTTAAGGAGAATCAAGTCAAAATCAAGTTTACTCTTACCTAATCTCTTGTTTGAACTATGTTTTTACCAATTGATTTTGTTTTTGTGCTTGTTTCTGCTGTAATCATGAGCTAAAAACTCACAACTTCTGTTTAGGTAGATGAATTTGTGAACATGGATTGATTATTTGATTAGGATTAATTTTAATTGGTGATTATGCTTTATTAAGCTTGTTAAAGAACATTATGTGTTAACAATAACTATTCTTCTGTTAATTAATTAGTAATTAATTTGTATGAACATCTCTTAGTTATTAATTTCATATGA
Organism: Lactuca saligna; assembly: GCF_052625555.1. Lineage (NCBI taxonomy): Eukaryota > Viridiplantae > Streptophyta > Magnoliopsida > Asterales > Asteraceae > Lactuca > Lactuca saligna. The sequence continues at coordinate 97,587,384 of NC_136424.1, read as the reverse complement.
TTTATTGTGACCACATAGTTGTATGTCTAGGAATAACGAATGTGAAACTAGAATTAACTTGAAGATAGGTAAGTTAATGTGTGAGCTTGTGTGATACACCATCAACAAGAGGTTAATTGAATCACCAATTTGATTAGCTAATTACAAGTCTTTCTAAACCCGAATCAACAAACTAGGAAATTCATTAATTTAGACAACTGGCCATTGCTTGAATTAATATGTTTTCTAAGGATTAGCTTTAGCGAATGTGAATCTAATCACTTTAGTCGGTAACCAATGAAGAATTAATTCGATATATTTACCATAAAATCATCCATGGGAACAAATGATTCAAACCTAAAAAGAAGGCCTTTTTAATCATTGAATTTAGTTGATCTTTGTTTTCTTAGCTATTAGTTGCTTAGTTTGCGTGTTAGTAAAGTATTTAAGTTTCTAGTCTTGCAAAACTAGAGAAAACCTTTTTTTTTCTTTTACTTGTTTTATTTAGATAATATTAGCATTTATTTTATTTGTTTACCGTTCCCTGTGTTCGATACCCTACTTACCTGAACTAAACTGCTAATCGATAGGTACACTGCCTTTCGTGTGTTTGTCTTTGTGTTTAAGTTACTAGGATTAAAACTAGTTGGTTTTACACACATCAATATATATATATATATATATATATATATATATATATATATATATATATATATATATATATATATATATATATAACACGTATTTTATAAAATACTTCATATCTATGTGTAAGATGAAAGTAACTATACACTTACTTGATCAGAAGATGATCGGACAGCACTACGGCTTGTAAAAGTAGTATTCTTCGGTAGACCTGGAAGATCTTCACAAAAATAGGCTTGTCGTGGGCAGAGCTTCGGCATGGGAATCTCACTTCTCGGGATCCTCGGGGCTTCGGAACTTGCTTCGGGGCTCGGGAATGATATCGGGGCTTCGGGATATAATTGGCACGCAAAACGATGCAAAACTTATAGAGAAAGGAAGAAAAATGGTAAAGCAATTGGTTGATATCGGTTTCTATTTATAGGTTGTTAGGTCTGGGATTACGCTGGGTGTAATTTTGGAGTACGTTGGGCGTACATAGAGTACATTGGGCGTAATCTTCGGATAAGCTTTGATATGCGTGCCATGATCTTCAAAAATTCATAACTTTCGCATATGAACTCCGTTTTTGACGTTCTTTATATCCACGCGTAGGTGAGACTATGCTCTACAACTTTCGTTTAGACTTCATCGCCTAATTTTGAATTTATTTTTATTATATTATTTTTAGTAGGCCGAGATAGGAAAACTCCGTTATAAATTCATAACTTCTTCATCCGACGTCCGTTTTCGTCTGTCTTTTTACCGTTGACCTACTATCAACAAGATCTTCGATTCTCGTTTAGATTGTTTCGGCTAAAAACTATTCGATCTCAAATCTAGTATTCGGGCGGCATACCGCTAAGTCGAAACTTAGAAAAATCATATCAGATTCGGATGTTCTTTTTATGCACGCTCATGGTTTAACGAACTCTACGAATTTTGTTTAGATCGCTAAGGCTAAATATCAATATAACGTAAATTCACTTTTTACATCGTTTAGCGTCGTGTCGGTTTTGTCGCGAAACTTCGATAGGTCATAACTTCTTCGTTATAACTCGGATTTCGGCGTTCTTTATATGCAAGGAAACCTTGTGACATATACTACAACTTATTTAAGTCTATTTATTCTAAATAATCTTCTATCAAAAAGTCGTTTTTAACGCTTATCATCTCTTAATTGATTAGGCCTGATCTACGGGCGTTACAATGGTTGTGTGTGTTTTTTTCTATGTATTTAGGTGTGTGTGGGTACTGTTGATGTATTGTGTTAAATGTGTGTATGTGTGTGTTGTGTAACTGGAATTCACAAAAAAGCCACCAACACCACCATGAGGTGGTCACTTCCACTCTCTACTGCCGCTTGCTGCCACAAGGTGGCTGTGAGTGTACATATTATTTGGGTGTGTTATTTTTAGGATATTGTGATGTATTATTGTAATTGGTGACCAGAATAATCAAGAAAATTCATAACCACCACCATGAAGTGGTGGCTGCCACCACCAACCGCCGTGTTGGGTGGGAGTGTGCTTTTTCTAGTGATTGACTTTTTTTCGGATGCTTGGACATGATGAGACTAGGACCATAACCACAACCGTTAGGTGGCAGCCGCCGCTGCTGTGAGTCGCCGTTGACCACCACTACCCGAGGTGGTAGTGGGTGGTGCCTGACTTGTTTAACCCTAATAGACCTAATGAATACCTAATTGAACTAAAAGCCTAACCATGTAACTAGTGGGCTAGTATGTAGGTTGGAAACCCTAACTAGGGTTTGGAAAACACTAATGTCATGAAACCCTAATTTTGGGTATTTATTAGGACCCATACGGGAATTATTTATTAAACTTAAAATATTAATTAATAATCATTAGCAAGTTAACCAAAGGGAATATTGCACTTAATGGATTAAATCCTTAATGGGTTAAGTAGGAACACCTAACCCTAATCGTCATGTCATGTGAAAACTCTAATTTCACTTGGGCCTTGAGTTGGGCCTTTCTATTGGGCTTTGGTGATTGGACTATTGATGGGTCATTCAACAAAAAGTAAATGAACAAAAATAATTAGATGGACTCTAGGGTAAGGCCCATGTGAAGGACTTGGGCCCAATTTGGAAAATTAGGCCATATGTTGGGCTTTGGCCCTTTACTTGACTATTGGGCCTTTGTGGTGTAAGTTAGACCTTGGATTTGGAACCCAATTATTAATTTGGTATTGTTGGATGTTGACAGTTCTGGAATCTATCATCCAGCAACTGGAGTTTTATCCACGGGACTTCAGCAGTCTGAGGTGTGTTGTCCTCACTATACTAATAGGGTTAAAGGCACCAATGTCGACCCTTTTCGGATTTGTATCCGGGTTTATTTCATGTTATGCTTTATGATATGTATCATGGTTATAGGATGGTTGCTATGTTAGAGATCGGTTAGATCAGTATCCTTGTTATAGGATGGTTGTTATGTTGATGATTGGTTACATCAGTATCCTGGTTATAGGATGGTTTCCATGTTAGAGATCGGTTAAATCAGTATCCTAGTTTTATGATGGTTGCTATGTTAGAGATCGATTAGATCAGTATCTTGGTTATAGGATGGTTTCCATGATTAGTGATATGTTAGATCTGCATGACTATTTATTTATATGTATGTGTACATGTTTGTTGGTTTGGGGGATTGGGTTGAGGCAGGTTCTGCCTTGGGTTATAGGCCAAGATATCCAGGGTGGACCGAATAGACTGCAAACCCGGGAAGGAATATAGTCAGGCCGAAGGCTCGAAGAGTGGTCCCAATAGGCTGAAGGCCCTGAGAGGCGGTCCAGACGTGTCGAAGTCTCGGAGAGTGGTCCAAATAGACTGATGACCCGTGACGCAGTCCAGTCAGACCGTTGGCTCATTATGCACGTTGTTGCTTATATGTTTATATGATATGGTTATCTCTGTATAACGTTGGTATTTTGGGGGTAACTCACTACACCTTCGAGCCTACATTTATCGATTATTGTTTTAGGCACTTCTGATGATCGTGGGAAGGCGAAGACATGATTATACAACTCCTCATATTTCATGATTTTATGATTTGATTCTGGGGATACTCTAATGCTTAAACTATTTTGAAAACAAACTGTAATAACTTAATGCTTTTAAATATTTTTAAAAGTTTTAAATTGGCTTGAATTTTATGGATGTTAACTAGTATCTTAACATAAAATATATGGTGGCAAACTTGTAAATGTGACATAATATCCTTCAATCACATAGACATAACTGTGGGTAATTAGATAACAGTTCAAATTCATTACTAATCGATCGTTCATCATCCAAATTTCTTCTCCAACCTTCAACAATCATCAATATTTCTTCAATTAAATCCTTAATCAACATCATCTAGAGTTAATCAATCATCGATCTTCGTTAATAACACGTTTATCAATACCATTCAATAATAGACAACAAAAATTCGTTTTTGGTTCTTTCAATCCAACCTTCAATTCTACTAGAATACGAGTATATCTTCAACATCTACGATAAATTATACTCCCAACATCATTAAATCAACATTATCGATAATCAACAACAGTTCCACTCCTTATCAATCATTCAACAACGATCATCAAACGAAACTTCGAAAATAAGGTTAGAGAAACATCAAATCATTTTTTTATGAAAAATTTCATATAATTCTATATCAATATACTACTTTGTAAGTTTTAAATAGTCAAAGTATCATGTTTTTAGCATTTTCAAAAAAGCTAACTTGTATGCACTCCAACTGTTTGATGAAATGTATAAACTAAATTATCATGTTATATTCACATATGAATATATTTTCGCACTTGAATCAGTATGATTTATTAAAACACAAAACAAATATGCAAGTCTATATGTTATTCATATGTAAATAACATATGAAAATTATATATATTTTTAAATACACCTTGTAATATTCATATGTGAATATATTGTGTAATATTCACATCTGAATATACCATTTAATATTTATAAGTGAATATATCATCTAATATTTACAAGAGAATATACTATGTAATATTCAAATGTAATATACCATGTAATACTATGTAATATTCACATGTGAAGATCCCATCTAATATTAATAAGTCAATATATCATCTAAGATTCACAAGTAAATATACTATGTAATATTAACAAGTGATTGCATCGTTTAATATTTAAATATGAATATACTGTATAATGTTCACAAGTGTATATAGTATAGAATATTCATATGTGAATATACTGTGTAAATCGCTATTATTATGAACTAACAACATATTTTTAACATTTTTGATGTGTATTCACATGTTTTTTCAGGTATGGTTATAACTTAATATTGAATAACATTTCAATTAATGGTTGACGATTTTTTGGCGTAATTGAGAAGATATCATTGACGAAGATAATATATTTTTATATTCATATGTAATTGCTATACAATTTAATATATTATTCATTTTGATGGTGTTAATATTCAAATGCGAATGATATTCATTAACCAATATAATATTATTTATCTTAATATAATGTTGAATTTACATATAAAATAATATTGTTACAATATACATAAAAAACTACTCGCAAACCAATTTTTATAGTGTATTATTTATTTTTATATATAAAGGTTGTATGAACAAAATAAATAAATCAACATGTATAACTTATTCACATAAATAAAAATAACAGGTTATAATTATATTTTACTAGTTAGATTGAAGTTATTAACATCATCAGTAAATATATCGTAATGATTTCTAAACTTTATTCATATAGAAATAAATAACATGTCATGATGATGTCATCATTACTAGGAACAGAAATTTAGTGAGATCATCAAAAAAAAATTGCCTCAATGAAGTTTACTCTCAGAATTGGATGAAATTCGCATATTTCATGTAAAATGGTGCGATTTACAACACTCACCGCTTCACCATGACATGCGGTTTTTTTTCGACCATTCGAAACTGTTTAGGGTCTTAAAATGATATTTTTCTATTTTTATAATGTTCCCAAAAAAAAGTTATCATTTATTCACAAATAAATATAACATTAATAAGAGAAATATGCTTATATGATTATTTTATTAACCTAAAAGATTAGTTGTATGTGAATAAATATATATTCTTATCAAATACTTCTTTTATCTTTAATTTTATATATTTTGTAGTTCTTAGTTTTATTGATAGTTTTATTCATTTGTGAATAATACATATATATATATATATATATATATATATATATATATATATATATATATATATATATATATATATATATATATATATATTTTTGTGAATGTTACATATATTCACATGTGGATATAATTCTTACATGTTATTTACATATTAATTACAAATTTGCTTAGGACTTCAAAACGACGTATTTTTTTTTCCGAAAAAGTACGTTATCATTTATGAGTATTAAATGTATTCATTTGTGAATATTACATGTATTCGCATGTGAAAATAATTTTTATATGTTATTCACATATGAATTACATAGTTGATCTGTGCTTTTAAAAGACATACATTGATTCTCGTGTAAAGACATATTCACTTGTGAATATTATGTGATATATTTAATTTATGCATTTTATCGAATAGTTGGCGTGCAAATAAAACAATTTATATAATGGTAAAAAATTAACAATTGAAGCCAATAATTAGAACATAAATCAAATCCTATCAAAATCAATCAATAATCAGTAGGTTTAGATAAAAAATTTTGATAAAATTTTATAAAAGATGAAGTTTTTCAAGCCTGAAAAGTGATTTTTAAAAAAATTCTTCAAATATATGGTTATGTTGATGCATTTTCGATTGCTATCTGTTGTTTGATATCAGTGAATGTTCGATTGATGAAGTTTCGATGATTGGTGATCGTTAAATGATGTGACATCGATAAATATGGATTATGTTTAACGATTTTGCTTGACATCAACGAAAATAGACAAGATTAAATCACGACTTACACTTAATAGTACGGATAAATGTTTTTGGTGATGAATTACAATATTTTGATGAAATAACGAAGATTTTTTATGAAGAATTTATGTTTTTATGAAGTGTTGATTTTTTTTTATGATGAATAGGTGTCATTGATGTTTTTTATGAAGAAGAGATGACATTAATGATGAAGAAGAGATGATGTTGATAAAGAAAAAAGAAACGATCCAGGTGAATGAATAACAGATGATGTTGATGAAGAACAGGAGAACGATTCAGAAGAATAGTGTATCGTTAATAACTTAATCTAAATGTGTTTTACATATATAAAATGATTGGATGGAAATGAATCTCCCATTGTAGGAGATTTTATTGTTTTCTCAATTGAACTTTTATATATATATATATATATATATATATATATATATATATATATATATATATATATATATATATATATATATATATATATATATATATATATAATGATTGGCTGGAGGAGATTTTATTTTTTCTCAATTGAACTTTTATATATATATTTTTTCCATTAAAAAACGAGGAAACACCCTCCCCCCCCCCCCCCCCCCCCCCCCCCCCCTTTCCTTTTATCTTCTCTCCTTAAAAAAAAAAAAAAAAAAAAAAAAAAAAAAGACTTGAACACATAAACCGTGTGCAATCATATTTATTACCTTTGTACTAGGCTTCATTCCTTCCTCAGCTCCATATTTCAAGTGATTATACTTCTATTCTTATACATCTGCAGAAACAGCAATGTTGATAAAATATACCAGTTTGTTTATCAGCATACGTTGTAATTCAGTGAGCAACATATGATTATGCACGTGATATGAACTTCAAATTAACTTGTAGTTGGTACTAAACAAGTTTAGATTTTGAGTTGATGATCAATTTTCATTAGCATAACTCACGAAGGACGTTATCTACGTTTTATATGCCAAGTAACTGTACGTAAAAATGATATACTTAGTTTATTTTTTTTGAAAAAAATACGAAAATATGAAAAGAATAAAATTAATAATACAATTCGTATAAGAATTTATTGGTTGATTGTCAAGAAAATAATATATGGCCCTCCTCATCATATAGATCAACTTCTAGTGACAGGTGGCATCTATCGTGCCTTAGGATTTGACATTTGAGTATTTAAATCTTGAGTCTTTGGAGATCCTAAGAAACCATTGGTGACGTTTGTTTGCTAGCATTGAATTTAATAAATGTAAACTTTGAATTATTCATTGGTTTCATTAAACTGCTGGCAGAAAGCGAAATGGCATGAAGGACCGATCAATTACATCAAAGAAAAGTGATGGTTGATGCCAGTAATGTATGAAAGTTTATTTTATTTAATGCTGCTTCAACAACCATCTTTACTAGGTAGTTATTGTCACAAAGGCGTAGAAAAGAAATGCTTTATGTCTTTGCAGAAATAATTGAAGAGAGAAGGATGGTAAAATAATGAAATTTTTTTATGTGTCCTTGAAAAAAAATTATTTTTTAGTAATTGTCGTGACGTACTGTAATAACGCTTTTGCATGCAGGTTTTTGTAGTATATGGACAAAAATCATGGTGAATTGTGGTAAAAACTTGTGCATGTTCAGTGGTGGATTTGTGAAGTAAACCGAGTAGTAGAAGCATCCAAAAGCATGTGCCTTAATTTAATCTGTCTTGGCCAATACAGGGAACTGTAGAATCCACATGGGCAAGTCTGACAGAATGAACTGCACACAAAAAGAGATGGCATTTTAAGACATCTACACCTAGTAGAGATCGCCCAAAAACTTCTTTGCAAACTGCTAGATTTCACACGTTTTTGTTATATATTGACATGAACTGAAATCAAAGGGAATTAAGGAGAGTGAACTTCCGTAATTAAATAATATAATTCTCAACTTATGGAGAGAATATATGTTAATAATTAAAATAATAAATGATCATTTAATATTCTTTCATTTATATCTTAAACAGGGGAATTGTTATACCCACGTCATTCGCTATTATGTGTACTGGACACTATTGGTTAATGAGATAGCCTTCTATTCATTGGATTAAAGCATCAACTTAATTTTAGAGCACCAATTTAATTAAAGGTGTTTCTTTCGGTCTCACAGTCAAGCCCACGCCATGCTACCGATCCAAGTCAATGAGTAATTAGAACTGTGAGACTGAAAGAATTTGTAGATATCGGTAGCATCAATGGGTAATTAGACCTGTGACACCAAAATAATTCAACTTGTTGCTCTTGTAATAATGTAAAGGATGCATTCAAGTCGTCATAAATATCTCCTGTTCGCTTCTCAAAACAATTATTTTTCATGGGGACTGTGACGACCACCACGACAAGTGCTCACCAGAGCTTCAGTGATGATGGATCTGACAAAGATGCAGCTTCATATGTTATTTTTTCTAACTTTGTCTTAATCTTATTCTACAGTGAACAAATAAAATAGGCATAATTTATACTCCATCCGTCCCAAATTATTGTCCAAAAATAAAAAAACATACAGATTAAGGAAACATTAATTATTACTAACTTTATTTAATAAAATGACAGTTTTATCATTACTTTGCATTTAATGTTCCCTTAAATTCTTAGTTGATTAACTAACTAGTTGTGAGACCCATATGTTATACGGGTTGGATAAAACAAAAAAATTAAATATGAAAGCTTAAATAAAAATTTATTTAAATTTGAAATTTAAAATTTAAAATTTAAATTTAAAAGGAAACATATTCAATAATATATAAGTTGTAATATTGTAATTTAATGGTTATTTTTAAATAAGGCAATTATTAATTGAGGTGTAAATATGATGTGTTAATTAAAAAAAGATAAACAATGAGAAAATGACATATGGAAAAAACATTTATTCAAAAATACCAAAAAATGACATGTGTCAAAGTTAATGAAAAAGTGACATGTGGCAAAATTATTTTCATTTATTAAAGAGGATAATGAAAAGTATTTTCGTAAAAATATAATTTATTTTTTGAAAGTTTCCTATTATTTTGGGACGACGAAATTGCAAAAATAGTCCATGTGGTTTATTATTTTATCTGGTTATGGTCCAAACGTTTGAAAAGTTATAGATTTGGTCATTTTCAACAAGTGTTATTGTGGTTTTGGTCCCTCATCCGTTAAATTTAACTGGTTGATTGTTAACTTTTTTAAAATGATAATTTTACCCTCATGGACTATTTTCGCAGTTTTGTCTTTTACCATACCATAAGGATCATTTTTGCATACATTTTTTTTTATTTTATTGAAGTATTATATATTAATAAATATTATTTTATTGGATTATCAATTTGTTATAGTTGATTTTTTTATAATTTTTTTTGTTAGAGTAATTCTTTTTATTGAGTTATTATATATCAATACATATAGTTTTTAATATATAATATTTATATAATAATAAATATTATATTATTGGATTATTAATTTCTTTTAGTTAATATTTTTAATTCTTTTTTTTTAATTATTTTTATTGGATTATATCTTTTATTTCTTTTAATTTATTATTTTCTTCATATACTAAATATTGTTTTATTAGATTATTATTTTATTTTAGTTAATTCTTTTTTTTTAAATTGTCGAGGTAATTATTCTTTATTGAATTATTATATATCAGTACATATAGTTTTTAATATATAATATTTATATCATAATAAATATTATGTTATTGGATTATTATTATAATTTAGTTAATTTTTGTAATTTTTTAAAACTATTTTTTATTGGATTATTACTTTTAATTTATTATTTTATTGTAACATCCATAAATTTTACATCAAATTTAAACTTTTCAATTGTAAATAAAAACCAAATAGCATTGTTTACAAAAATGTTTTCAAATCAATATCCATCAGAGTGTCCCAAAATCATAATATAAGGATGACGAGCGGTACGGTCATGTCTTCGCCTTGCCATGATCTCCTGAAGTACCTGAAACAATAAACTGAAAACTGTAAGCCCGAGGGCTTAGTGAGCTATCCTCAAATACCAATACCACACTAACAACACCATATCAGTAATAATCAATCAAGCAACATGCATACTGGGCCATCAGCCTGATTGGTCCGCCCTATAGGGCCTACAGTCTATCTGGGTCTATCCCAAGCCTTCGGCATGACTGGTTCGCCATGTGGGCCTGCAGTCTCCCCGGACCGCTCATAGGGTGTATTGGCCTACCGCACAAAGCAGGACCGCCTCAACCCAACCAACAAGCAAATACTATGTGCGCATAACTATCATATACTGACATATGTAAACATCAAGCATATCTATCACTAGTCATCAATCATAGAATTCTCTTGTAACTAGAGTACCGACCTAACAGGTCACTAACATACCAATCACTACGGATCATAAGAGCATAGCATACTGTGTACCCTGATTCCGATCTAACAGATCCTAACCACATATAGCATACCATAACAATAACAACTAAATGGCCGACCTTGGTGCCGTAGACCCTCGATATAGTGAAGATAACTCACCTCGCAGATGTCGACTCGGAAATTAACTCCAACTCTCGGATTACTTGACACCAACTCCACCACCTATTATCATAGTACAATATACTCGTAAGTCCTCAACCTTATAAGGTGCTCCATAATCCACTAGTCAACCCCTTGATCAAAGTCAAAGTCCTCAGTCAAGGTCAACAGTCAATGTTGACCTCAACTCGCCGATTACCCTCGACTACTTGCCGAGTTCGTTGAAGCACAATCCAACTCACCGAGTTATTAGGGTGACTCGTCGAGTTCCTTCGATTCTCGATCAAACTTTGAGGCCACCCTTCGAGTTCCCTCCTTGCAACTTGACGGATACACACACATATATATCCAGGAGAAAACTCATCCGACTCGCCGAGTTGTTCTTCAACTCGCCGAGTCTATGGAAATCATCATCGGACTCACCGAGTTGTTCATCCAACTCGTCGAGTTCACGGTCATCTTCATGTGACTCGCCGAGTCAACTTTGCGACTTGTCGAGTCCATTCAGTCCTTTTTCCATACAGACTTATTTTAAGCCATGCAACGACTCCAAATCACAGATCCAAGCTACTAGGGCATGCTTTTCACGTAAAGTTGCAAACTTTACGTGCATGCATGGCTATAAAGGCTCTAAATGCCTATTTTAAGTTCTTAATGGAACTTCATGCTCAAGAGGGACCTTAATCATGATCAAAACTGAAACTTTATGCTTGTAGAGTCCAAAGAGGGTCCAGATCTGAAGTTACAACCTCAGATCTAGCCCATAACTTATCTTTCCAACTTATTATCTCACCAAAAACCCTAAAACTCAACCAATAGAAGAGATTCACAAGGAAAAAGGCGATGTAGTTACCTCCAGAAGATGGTACTGAGATAAGAGTTGATTCCCACACTCTACTTGCTCCAATCTCCTTCTCCCCAAGCCTTCTCCCTCCAAAGATCCTCTTTTCAAGTTGCAAACATACAATGGGCACACACACGTATTAGGGTTTTAAGGGGCTCTCAAAGACTGCAAAGAGGCCAAAGAAGGCTACGGCTCCTTTAAATAGAGGTGTAAACCCCGAAATTTAGGGTTTCATCTGTCAGCTCCTACTCGCCGAGTCCTAATATGGACTCGTCAAGTAGGTCACTTAACACGCGATCCCACCCCGCTGCTACTCGACGAGTAGGTCAACCAACTCGCCGAGTAGAGCTTAACCCAATAAATCTTATTTAAACAATACCTGAGAATCGGGACGTTACATCTATTCATATACTAAATATTATTTTATCATATCAGAATTATAGTTCTTGTTAATTTTATTGGTTCCACCACAAAGTCATGGGATACACAAAATCGTCGTCTCTCATCATCAAAATCGTTAGGATCACTGCCAAACACTTTCATTTCATCTAGCTTATAATGAGAAACCATTGGGAAAATACCACCACCATCACTCGATCACCACCACCATTTATAAATGTTATCGGGGTTTGTTGCGCATTATGTGAGATATGAAGGATTCCAATGGATTATGAAGAGGTTGTCGTAGGTGGCTACCAACAACGTTGGGTGGAATAGGAAATGGTATCTATTGAACCTCCGATGAAGATGTTTGGAGGTGATCCTGCTAATTTTTGACAATGATAATCGACACTCTTACGTATTTCGGCGACTTTGTGGTAAAACTAATAAAACTAAAAGCAATTAATAGTATACATTCAAAATAAAATAATAATCCAATAAGATAATATTTATTATATTAAAAAATAATAAATTAAAAGTAATACTTCAATAAATTAATAATTCAAAAAAAACAAATTACAAAAATTAATAATCCAATAATATATTATTTATTATGATGTAAATATTATATATTGAAAATAATATTTGTTGATATATAATAACCTAATAAAAAGGAATTGTTCCTACAAAAAGAAATTATAAAAAAAATCAACTAAAAGAAATTAATAATCCAATAAAATAAGGTTTTGTAATATGTAATAATCTCATAATATAATATTTATTATGATATAAATATTATATATTAAAAACCATATGTACTGATATATAATAATTCAATAAAAAAGAATTACTTCGACAAAAAATTTAAAAAAGATAATTAACTAAAATAAATTAATAATCCAATAAAACAACATTTAGTATTTGAAGAAAATAATAAATTAAAAGTAGTAATACAATAAAAACAATTAAAAATGATAAAAATTAACTTAAAAAATTAATAATCCAATAATATAATATTTATTATAATATAAATATTATATATTAAAATTTATATGTATTGATATATAATAATTTAATAAAAAACGAACTACTCCAATAATTTTTTTATGACAAAACTTCAAAAATGGTCATTGTGGTTTCCAAAAATATCAAGTTTAGTCCCTAAGTTCAAAAAAATCACAGATGGTCCCTGTGGTTTCAAAACTTTTGACAAATGATCCTTTTCGCTAACTCTGTTAACAATTAACCATTAAGTCAAGGGCATTTCTGTCATTTCACAACCACAGGGACCATTTATGAAGTTTTGCCTTAATTTAAAAATAAATAAATAAATAAATAAATATAATTATTTAATATCAAACATCTTCTCCCCCTTTCTCTCTCTCTCTCTCTCTCTCTCTCTCTCTCTCTTTCTCGATCGAATCAAATCATTCTTTGTTGCCCCGACCATCGCATCATTCCTCACCGTTTGTCACCACCAAATTCTATCACTGGTTCCTCTGGCAAGTTACACTCTGATCCCCATCCCATCTTTTTCTATCTTTCTCTTCCTCCCTAAAAGTTCACTAAGAATTTGAGCCTGAGTAGCAAACATGAAATCGATTAGCAACCCAATGAAATCATTCGCAAAATCAAGAAACGGGTTCTCCGTTTTAGTCACCGGAGCAGCCAGAAGACAAAATGTGGACATCCCTCCTCTACCCTTCCTGTTGTTGATCGGAAACAACCAAACACTCCTGAGGATCGCTGCTTCCCTCCGTTACTACTTCGTTGTTTCCGCTAGTGAATGTGCATGTCAACCGATTGCGAAAGCAAGAGTCACAGTGAAGATCGCAAGATGCAGATAGTTGATCGGATGACGCTGATGATAGTAGTACAATGGGCACAGGGCTGTAAAACAACACAAAACCGTAGTCAAATACACGATCACACGAATTCGAAAGAACATTAGAAGTTACAAAGAAATCAAACCAAATTATACCAGTAGAATTTCATCTATTGATGTAACAATTGGTAAAAATAGGAACAATCGTACGATGCTATGTTTTGATTATTAAACAATATGAGTATTTTATCAAGAATGGTTGAAAGCATTTAACCTCTTTTATTTAGATAAGTTCTTGTGAAATATAAAACAAGTAACTAACGATAATTTCGTTATGATGTATGACTACGAACCATCACCGGTTTGTGAAATTAGCATATAACATCATTTAAACGCAACAAACTTAATTTTTGTATCAACATGTCTCTAGTTGATAATTAAGTTAGGTTCTATGTAAAATGTTTGCTTAATAGATGTGAAGGATCTAAATTTGACAAATATACGAACCAAAGTGACAAAACGTGTTTAACGATATGGTTAACCGGTTAAATGTCACGAAATTATACATTGCTTAATAAATTTTATATTTAAATAAACTAAAATATAAAATGAATTATTATAAGGTATAATTAAAATGTATTTAAGTGTTTTTGAATAAAAAGAATAAAACATAAACATTAAAGTTCAAATACACAAAAACTACATTGTTATTTTATACTAAGTATACATGTATGTATTTGTATATATGTATTATTATCTAGTGAATGACTAGTTATGAGTCATGAATTAAAGGGATTTCATGTAAGTTTTATGATGTCTGAATCAATTAAGATAAGAGAATTGGTGGAGATAAGTGCCAACTTAACTAATAAGTGCTTAATCACTTAAGACATTTTACTAAGAATGCTTATTAATCTCTCTTCTAATTTTCAAGATTAAGACCTTACCTCTCCTTAACTAGAACTCCTAACTAACTAAATAACTAGTAGTTAGTTAGTTAACTAACTCTATCTCTAGACAACCACCCAAGCAAGTGGCTAGATAAGATCACATCACTTAAACTCACATCCCATCACAAGCTAGTCTAGGTTTTGTCCCCTTATCCTCTTCCACTCTTTTCTCCTTCATAATCACGAAATTTCATCTTCATTTTACCCTCATTTGACCAGCAAATACTCCAGGGAATTTCTCTCAACCTTCATCTCATTTTCAAGCACATGAACTTCCTTCCAAAGCCATCAAAACCATGAACTAAAGGGTTGCTGTCCCTTTTGTGTTTCAGCCACCATTTCACCCATATACACCTTCCTTTTGCTTGATATTTTTACCACCAAATACCCCTGGAAGTTACTTGTTTTGATACTCAAAATTATTGATTCAAAACAGTGAGTAAACTACCCTTTTTCTTGCTCTTTTTGCTGTGAAATTTCGTGACAGCAACATAGCCAAAAGAGTGGCTGTTTTGGAGCATCAAACCAACAACCAAAAGTTCATCTTCAACCTTCCATTCTTCAATTATTCACATAAGGTGAGTTCATACCTCTACATTTTCATGTTTTCTTCAAGTTTTAAGGGGGGGGGGGGGGGGGGAGTACAAGTTAGAACACTAAACATAACTTAAATTTAAATGACAGCTTTCTACAGAAAAGTTGAGTCCTGTTCACGGACTGTTTTGACCATCTTAAACTTAATATATTTCAAAACTGTACAATATGCAAATAGTTCAAGTTTATACCTTTCTAAGGACTACTCGCACGCGTTCATACGATTTTTCTACAATTTATGGAGATTTTTATAATACTGCCTGTCATTTCAGAAGTGATTTCGGACCAGTCTGTGAAGATGTTCATTTTCACACTAGTTTGAGACCACTAAAAATCATAATAAAAATTAGGAACAAAGTAGACTCATTTTATAAACTCTCAGAGGTGACGGATTCAGTTTTTGACTTACGATGATTTTTCTATGAGCTTTCTAAAAACAGGGACAGTAAAGGGTAAAACTGTCAAAAGTGGTTTATAGATTTATTAACACCTTCTAACATTTTTGAGCAATGTTTATACATTAAGGAAGTTAAAACACAATCATTTAAATATGTTTAATTACCATTTTTACAAAAGTGATAAGTAAAAAAAGGTCTTTAGTATAAAACTTAAGGATTATTTCATGCAAAGTTTCTAATAAAAACGTAAGAATATGAACAACAATTACGAAACATACCAAATCATCTTTTAAAACTTATACATATATATATATATATATATATATATATATATATATATATATATATAACCATATACATATATAGGTTTTGTTTACAAACTTGTCTTCTACATTAAAATTTTCACTTTACTCGTTTTTATCAAATGAATCACTTGTGATTTATTACTACTATGTGAAAACTCTTGTCATACTTTGTGTGCATTAGACTTACGCAAAGTATATAATGATTTCAAAGTACCTTTCATTGTTAAGTCGTTTTATACATTCTAAAAACTTATGATTTATGCTTTGTCAAACATTGTGAAAAAGGATAAACTTTGTATACAAAAACTATCACTTTAATACAGGCTTAGTTGAGAATCCATGAGACGTGTAGATCTTCAAACGTTACTTTTCTTTATTATAAGGTAATGCTGCAAGTCTTGTCTATAACCAGAGTCTCCCGTTCGGAGAACGTGTAAAATGTGTATAGATCTATACGGGAAGTCATGATCCCGCACCCCGACTGTTAGCTACAGTCCGTCCTTTGGGGTGACAGTTTGTCATAACGCTACGACGCCTGAAGAACGTCGCTATAGGCATATTATGTTTAGTATGGTTATAAAACTCACCAGATATACAATTAATACGGTATTATGCTTTTATGAACGAGTAGCTATTAAAACTATGCTACAACTTTTAAGCATGTCGGTTGCTTGCGATTTTCGGTCTTAGAGGCTGCTAGTTATGTTAGGAAAATAAGGGTTTTTCCTGGATACAAACCAAACAACTAATAGGAAAATAAGGAATTTTCCTGGTGCAATTACTTACAACTTATAACACGAACATTCATATGCATTTCATACTTTTATAAGAAAATAAGGGTTTTTCTTGGAAAACACAACAGTTCGTATCTCAACCATTAGGGAAAATATGGGATTTTCTGGATCTAATATATTCATTGTCAACACAACGAATCATAACTCTTTACATTTGAAATACTGCGTTTTCTGGAAAACATACACGAACTTTCGAATGGCGTACATTTTCTCAAAACACTACTTATGAACTCACCAACTTAATTATTGACACTTTTTCTTTGAAATAACTTGTATTCTCAGGGAACCGCTAAGCAGGTTTGGAGATCAACTTTTGGGGATTAACGTGCTGACGTTAATTACTTCTTTTGAAAGATGTTTATGTATTTATCTTTTGATCATGTAACGAATAAAATTATGTAAACATTTGAAAAACTTAATATATATGGTGGATGTGTACTTTCCTTTCTATGAACTGTTATGATACTGAATATGACGTCCTCCGCCCTCGAACGTTTCCACCGTTCTGGTTTGAGGGTGTGACAGATTGGTATCAGAGCATTGTTTATAGTGAATTAAGTATATCAAAACCATTTTTGGTATACAACTATAAACACAACTGGGCAAAAACACTCCGAGTAAGAGTCATACTTTTAAAATTAAATTTATTTAGTTTTTGTAAAGTAGGCATGCATTTATTCCATATTAATAACATGGTCAGTATCATAATTAAAACAATGTAGAAGTATTATAAATAAGTTGTGCAGTGCGGGTATGCCTTGGGACATGTAATCGGAACTGGGAAGAATATAGCCTGATCAACTATATTTGTCCAAGAGCCGACTAACGTATGCCAAGGAGTGTCTGCAATGGACAACAAATTTAAAACTTACCAAAAGCATATCATTAAAGAATACTAAGGGAGTATTCGAGTGCCTTCAACCATTAAACTTAAGAGTAAATTCCATGTGCTTTAGCTTATAGTCCATTCTTAACCCTATTCTCGTATAGACTCAAATGGCTGGATTCCATCACCCCGGTGACCCCTACTACCCCAACCATGGTAATGGAGAAGGGATAGAGAATGATCCTGAAGAAGGAATGTAAGAAGAATCAGACTCAGATCCAGAGAACAATAACCTACCCTTAACGGCTCCAATTCAAAATCCTAATCCTCGACCGAAATTTCATGGCTCGACGCCCCTTTGAGCAACTAACCTGGATAGGTGGAGCCGCGAATAGGATCAACCCCTTCCATTCAACGGAGACCGAAGCTTCTACAACCTAAACGAGGGAGGCTCAGCAGACAGAGCCCTTCCTATATTGGTTCGTCGGATTTCTCACATTGGTGAGCAAGGACGGACGACCATCCATCAAACTGAGGAAAATGATGCGAACACTGGAGTCAACACAGTTCGCATCCGATAGTTAGGATTATCTCACGGGAGAATCGTAAATCGAAATGAAGCGTTGTAGAGAGAGCTAACGGCAACTCTAACCGAAGTGATAGAACTTTGGGCACGCCAGGCAAGACATGAACTACGTATGCTCGAGATGGAGTGTCAGTTGGCGTAATCTAAGGCCCATGTAGCCAGCTTGCGCAACAAATAATACCTGTCTTACTTCCAAAATTTTGTCATAGCATAAGACCTCGGATAAAGTCCTTACTTTTCTTAACCTTGTAATCGGAAACCTTTAGATAGGTCAAATTTTCCTAACTACAAAATATAATGCACCATGTTTTATAATATATGATGTATTTCCTTTATTAAACCCTTTGCATACCCCTCCAATTCACGAGTTTATCTACTCTCCTTATGAGTCAAACTCAAAACCCTATTCAGGGGTAAACCAAACTTCTGATATAACAAATCACTAATGCGCGAATTTCGAATCATTAAAACTTATAGTTCTTCTTGTTATTTCCTTATCAGAACAATGTCTCCTCGTAGATCAACACATAGAAACGCAACCCCACCACCACCTCCTCAATATGACCCCAACATAGTGCAATCTGCTATCGCTGCGGCAGTAACAACTGCACTGTCTCAAGCAAACGTTAGCGGCGCAGCAAGGACTGGAAATAACCAACTTACCAACGCAACCCCATTCCTACAATTGGACACCGCCACTTTGCAAGCTACAGTTATAGCCACAGTGGCAGCCATTATAGCATACAATAACTCTGTCAACTCAAGCAGGGAAGGAAACGATATCAAAAATTCTAATCAAAGAAACAATCGAAGCCACCTACCAGTAGCTACCTATAAGAATACCGCAAGGTGCGAACACAAGAACATGAAACAACAACCCTGGAGCAAGAAGGGAGGCAAATCAACTCAAGGAAACGCCAAAAAGCAATCAACAAACCATACTCCTACACCGAAAAGGTCGTACAACGACAACCAGCCTATGTGCAACCGATGCAACTTTCATCATCACAGATCCTGCCGTGAAATGCATTGCGTTAGGTGCAATAGAAAGGGACACACCGTACGCTACTGTAGAGAACTAGCCCAACCAACTGCTCCAGCCACAAATGTAGGAGTAGACCGTGCGTGTTATGAGTGCAGAGTAACAGGACACTTCCGAAGGGACTGCCCGGAGTCAAACGTCATGAATGCTGGTGAAGGAGGCCGAGTATTCGCAATGGGCCAAGGGGAGTCTATTGCAAACCCCACGACTATTCTGGGTACGTTTCTCCACGATAACTTATTTGCATATATTCCAATTGATAGTAGGGACGCAGGGGAGTTCCGTGAGTCACAAGTTAGAAATCTACTCGAACAAACACCCCCAATCATTCAACAAAACCTTCATAGCAGTAATAATAGAGATAGACTAAAAAGCACTAAAAACATATATGTATATTTCACTATCCCACTAACAAGCGCCTTACAATGAGAAGTACCGACATCGGCATTCGACGTGGATTGGTGTGGCCCTACCCATACCAGTTCCATGTGTTATAAAAGACCCTTTCACTTTAAACATCGACTATTGAGACACGATCGATTCATAATGACAAACCCGGCACAAAACACCAATTGGTTTCTAGTTCCAAAACCCCGAAGTACTCATATGAGGAATCTTTACAACCTTACCGTAGTATCCCCCAACAGATCATCTAGAAATACCACGCTTACAACAAGTCAAATCCAAGCTCAGAAACTAGCAGTGAATCAAAACCATGAACTTCAAAACATAGCTGCCCTAATTCATCGAGTGAATATGCTAACATTTAGAAGAACATAAGTAAATAAACCCAAAACCGCACGATCCCGATCGGTCGAAGTGATAGGCGGAGTAATGAAGGTCCGCTGAAACACGCACATTAGGATCTAGTTTCATAAAGGAACAAGAGGAACAAATGGACCATAAGCACTCACGCCTGCCCGCAAGTATTGGAGCCCTATATAATTAAGATTCTACGGACTTAGGGTTGGTAATTTCGCTTTAAATCCTTTTCCTTGTTTGGATGTGGGCTTAGAATAGAATCACCGATTCGACTGTCTTTTCAATATTAATTATATACAACTTATAAACACAAAGAGATGATAGATGAATCAGTTATGAGTCATACCATGAACTCCATGACAAGTTACCCAAGACAGTGGATGGACATGCTACCACTTGAGCAATCGTAGACAAATCAACCAAACCCACACACTTTCTACCGACCAAGGCTACAAAGAAAAATAGAAAAGCTGACACGGGCATATCACAAGAAGATTGCGAGACTGCATAGTATACCACTATCTATCATTTTGGATAAGGGACATGCGATTAGCCTCGTTTTTTTAATAGTCGTTAAAGAAATCCTTTTTATCACCCTCAAACTGAAAGACAAAGAGGAAGAACCATTCATCGAATCCTTATACAACATCAACTATTACATTAACATCAAGGTCACGTCATTCGAAGCTCTCTGCAGAAGCAAGTGTAGATCACCTCTTTGATGGGATGAGGTAGGTAACACACAAATAGCTAACAGGGAAGTTCTTAACAACACTCTCACCAGCCCCTAGATCATACGAGAAACTATAGAGAAGATTGTTCTTACCCGTGAATGATTGAAGGCATCCCAGGATCGGAAGAAGAACTTGTCTGATGAGACTCTTGTTATTCCACTGGATGAAATTTAAATCAACGGGAGTCTAAACTTCATCAAAGAACCGGTGGAAATCATGGATCAGGAGGTCAAAAGGACGAAACAAAGCCGCATACCCATAGTGAAGGACCGTTGGAATGCCAAGCGAGGACCTGAATTCACTAGGGAACGCGAGAATCAAATAAAAAAAACACCCCCAATTGTTTAGTGATATCCCGTCTACAAGTTGAATTTCGGGGCGAAATTCTTTTAACGGGGGGAGAATGTAACAATTGGTAAAAATAGGAACAATCGTACGATGCTATGTTTTGATTATTAAACAATATGAGTATTTTATCAAGAATGGTTGAAAGCATTTAACCTCTTTTATTTAGATAAGTTCTTGTGAAATATAAAAAAAGTAACTAACGATAATTTCGTTATGATGTATGACTACGAACCATCACCGGTTTGTGAAATTAGCATATAACATCATTTAAACGCAACAAACTTAATTTTTGTATCAACATGTCTCTAGTTGATAATTAAGTTAGGTTCTATGTAAAACGTTTGCTTAATAGATGTGAAGGATCTAAATTTGACAAATATACGAACCAAAGTGACAAAACGTATTTAACGATATGGTTAACCGGTTAAATGTCACGAAATTATACATTTCTTAATAAATTTTATATTTAAATAAATTAAAATATAAAATGAATTATTATAAGGTATAATTAAAATGTATTTAAGTGTTTTTGAATAAAAAGAATAAAACATAAACATTAAAGTTCAAATACACAAAAACTACATTGTTATTTTATACTAAGTATACATGTATGTATTTGTATATATGTATTATTATCTAGTGAATGACTAGTTATGAGTCATGAATTAAAGGGATTTCATGTAAGTTTTATGATGTCTGAATCAATTAAGATAAGAGAATTGGTGGAGATAAGTGCCAACTTAACTAATAAGTGCTTAATCACTTAAGACATTTTACTAAGAATGCTTATTAATCTCTCTTCTAATTTTCAAGATTAAGACCTTACCTCTCCTTAACTAGAACTCCTAACTAACTAAATAACTAGTAGTTAGTTAGTTAACTAACTCTATCTCTAGACAACCACCCAAGCAAGTGGCTAGATAAGATCACATCACTTAAACTCACATCCCATCACAAGCTAGTCTAGGTTTTGTCCCCTTATCCTCTTCCACTCTTTTCTCCTTCATAATCACGAAATTTCATCTTCATTTTACCCTCATTTGACTAGCAAATACTCCAGGGAATTTCTCTCAACCTTCATCTCATTTTCAAGCACAAGAACTTCCTTCCAAAGCCATCAAAACCATGAACTAAAGGGTTGTTGTCCCTTTTGTGTTTCAGCCACCATTTCACCCATCTACACCTTCCTTTTGCTTGATATTTTTACCACCAAATACCCCTGGAAGTTACTTGTTTCGATACTCAAAATTATTGATTCAAAACAGTGAGTAAACTACCCTTTTTCTTGCTCTTTTGCTGTGAAATTTTCGTGACAGCAACATAGCCAAAAGAGTGGCTGTTTTGGAGCATCAAACCAACAACCAAAAGTTCATCTTCAACCTTCCATTCTTCAAGTATTCACATAAGATGAGTTCATACCCCTACATTTTCATGTTTTCTTCAAGTTTTAAGGGGGGGAATACAAGTTAGAACACTAAACATAACTTAAATTTAAATGACAGCTTTCTACAGAAAAGTTGAGTCCTGTTCACGGACTGTTTTGACCATCTTAAACTTAATATATTTCAAAACTGTACAATATGCAAATAGTTCAAGTTTATACCTTTCTAATGACTACTCGCACGCGTTCATACAATTTTTCTACAATTTATGGCGATTTTTATAAAACTGCCTGTCATTTCAGAAGTGATTTCGGACCAATCTGTGAAGATGTTCATTTTCACACTAGTTTGAGACCACTAAAAATCATAATAAAAATTAGGAACAAAGGAGACTCATTTTAGAAACTCTCAGAGGTGACGGATTCAGTTTTTGACTTACGATGATTTTTCTATGAGCTTTCTAAAAACAGGGACAGTAAAGGGTAAAACTGTCAAAAGTGGTTTATAGATTTATTAACACCTTCTAACATTTTTGAGCAATGTTTATACATTAAGGAAGTTAAAACACAATCATTTAAATATGTTTAATTACCATTTTTACAAAAGTGATAAGTACAAAAAGGTCTTTAGTATCAAACTTAAGGATTATTTCATGCAAAGTTTCTAATAAAAACGTAAGAATATGAACAACAATTACGAAACATACCAAATCATCTTTTAAAACTTATGCATATATATAACCATATACATATATAGGTTTTGTTTACAAACTTGTCTTCTACATTAAAATTTTCACTTTACTCGTTTTTATCAAATGAATCACTTGTGATTTATTACTACTATGTGAAAACTCTTGTCATACTTTGTGTGCATTAGACTTACGCAAAGTATATAATGATTTCAAAGTACCTTTCATTGTTAAGTCATTTTATACATTCTAAAAACTTATGATTTATGCTTTGTCAAACATTGTGAAAAAGGATAAACTTTTCATACAAAAACTATCACTTTAATACAGGCTTAGTTGAGAATCCATGAGACGTGTATATCTTCAAACGTTACTTTTCTTTATTAGAAAGTAATGCTGCAAGTCCTGTCTATAACCAGAGTCTCCCGTTCGGAGAACGTGTAAAATGTGTATAGATCTATACGGGAAGTCATGATCCCGCGCCCTGACTGTTAGCTACAGTCCGTCCTTTGGGGTGACAGTTTGTCATAACGCTACGACGCCTGAAGAACGTCGCTACAGGCATATTATGTTTAGTATGGTTATAAAACTCACCGGATGTACAATTAATACGGTATTATGCTTTTATGAACGAGTAGCTATTAAAACTATGCTACAACTTTTAAGCATGTCGGTTGCTTGCGATTTTCGGTCTTAGAGACTACTAGTTATGTTAGGAAAATAAGGGTTTTTCCTGGATACAAACCAAACAACTAATAGGAAAATAAGGAATTTTCCTGGTGCAATTACTTACAACTTATAACACGAACATTCATATGCATTTCATACTTTTATAAGAAAATAAGGGTTTTTCTTGGAAAACACAACAGTTCGTATCTCAACCATTAGGGAAAATATGGGATTTTCTGGATCTAATACATTCATTGTCAACACAACGAATCATAGCTCTTTACATTTGAAATACTGCGTTTTCTGGAAAACATACACGAACTTTCGAATGGCGTACATTTTCTCAAAACACTACTTATGAACTCACCAACTTAATTGTTGACACTTTTTCTTTGAAATAACTTGTATTCTCAGGGAACCGCTAAGCAGGTTTGGAGATCAACTTTTGGGGATTAACGTGCTGACGTTAATTACTTCTTTTGAAAGATGTTTATGTATTTATCTTTTGATCATGTAACGAATACAATTATGTAAATATTTGAAAAACTTAATATATATGGTGGATGTGTACTTTCCTTTCTATGAACTGTTATGATACTGAATATGACGTCCTCCGCCCTCGAACGTTTCCGCCGTTCTGGTTTGAGGGTGTGACAATTGACGATTGATAGAAGCAAACCATAATAAGGATCCAAGAAAATTATAACAGAAAAACCTCATCGATTCATGCTCGCACAATTTAAACAAAAAAATACATATATTACAAAGAAATCGAGAACTTACTTAGGAATGGTGCGATGATCAGAACAATATAACAAACCAATCCACCGGTGGTTATTGTCATGAAAGTGAGAATGGGATGATAAGAGACAACGACGACACTGACAGTGATGGTAAGAAGTAACTGTATGGCGACAATAGAGTATATCTTCCGAATGAATGACCACCGGAGTTCAGGCGACTCCAACATCATTGGATACAGCACTCCGCTTGTTCCCGACTCCGCATCAAACTTCCCAAATGCTTGTTGGTTCCACATCTTAGAGAAATCTGAGTAACCTTCCGGCTATTTGACTCGAAATTAAGAAATTAGGGTTTGGAATTGGGAAACAAGAAGGTATTTGAACAAATTATGAACTTAACAAAAAAGTAACAAGGGGTTTTGGAAGGAGTTATAAAGATGGCCAACAGTGGTTTCCTGGAGGATTTAAGAAACTTCTTGACCCATCGTCGATTTGTGATCATCGACGACGAGAGAAAAGGAAAGGGGAGAGAGATATATATCAAATTTATTTCATTTTTTCTTTTTTTTTTAATAAAAAATTAAGATAATAAGAGAAAACCTCATAAATGGTCCCCATATATTAAAATGATGAAAATACCCCTCACTTAACGGTAGAAAGCTGACGGAGTTAGGCGGAAGGACTAAACATTAAAAGTTTTGAAACCACAGGGACCATCTATGAGGTTTTTTAAACTTAAGGATTAAACTTGATATTTTCGGAAACCACAGGGATCATTTTTGAAGTTTTGTCTTTTTTTTTTTTTTTTTAAATTAACTAAAATAAATTAATAATCCAATAAAAAATATTTATTAATATATACTATTATATATTAAAAATAATATCTATTAATATATAATACTTCATTAAAATAAAAAAGAATGTATGCAAAAATGGTTCTTATGGTATAGTAAAAGACAAAACTGTGAAAATGGTCCCTGAGGGTAAAATTGTCATTTTAAGGAACTTAACGGAGAGGGACCAAAATCGCAACAAAACTTCTTGAAAATGACCAAATTTACAACTTTTGAAACGTTTGGACCGTAACCACATAAAATGAGACACCACATGGACCATTTTTGCAGTTTTGTCTTTTAGGACAAACCAAAAAGAAAAGATGAAGTATAATTTTGTGCCAGAGTGAGTATATTTAAAAAAATATTGCATCATAATCGTAGTAATGTAGATAACCAATTTTAAAATACCTACATCAATTGCATTCTAATACTTCCAATAATAGTAACATACTAAGAAATTCAATATCAAAACTTTACATAAAATAACAACATATATAACATACTTACAAAACTTTACCTATAATAACAACGTATAATAGTAACATACTCACAATATAATCAATCTACTTTAAAAAGCAACAACTTATACAAAATTCATATCAAAACTTTACATATAACAGCACACATAAATATTATAGCAACATGAGTAAGACAACAATATCATACTCACAATATAGTCAATCTCTTTTTAATAACAACATGCTTACACAATTTCATAGTAATAGTTATAGTTATATCAACAAAAAAAATAATTAAAAAAATATGTTTTTTTAGAAAATAATTTTTTTGTCCTTTTCAAAATAACATATTTTGACTCGTGAATTTTTTTTTGCCCCCCATTAAAAAATTATTATTGCCTCCTTTTCGAAAATTTTTTGAGTCCGCCCCTGCTTACAATTTTGTCAATATACTTTTAACAATAACACCTTATACGAATTCCATATCAAAACTTTACATGGCAACTTGCTAAAATAATAACATCATTATTATATAGTAGCAACAAACTTACAAAACAAAGTGCCTACTTTAAATAACAACAAACTTTAGATATAAACATACTTTACACATGAATCAGTTAAATAATTCACATAGAAAAAAATCTGAAAAAACTTTGAACACAAAACTTTCCCAACATCATCAACCCTTATATCATTAGGAGATTTAGAGTCAAAAGGTTTACATCAACATACACATAAACCTCACTACAATAAACCTACACTACTCTCACAATGAATCATGCATCCTAATCTACAACCATCTGAGAAAGAATTTCAACAAGAACGATTAACAGATAGAAACCCTAACTAATATGAACTGTGTGAACGAGACAGAAAGAAGCTCTGTGAAAAAATATTTGAGTAGTGAACCTGGAACAACTCATAACACCAATATATAGTCGAGTCAAAGATGACTCAAAGACTCGCGTACAAACCCATTTGTGAAATAACCAAATGACAACATGCACCCTTCAAATAAGCAACTAAACAAAAATACGCCCTCAACTTCAAAATTTTAGTTTGACAAAATATAAACCTTATTAATTTTAACACCACCTCTCAAACTAAGCATTTTGAAAACACAACTAATTTGAAAAAGGATCAAATAAACACAATTTTTCACACAAAATACCATGTTGAGAAGAAGAAAGAAATTTAGTTAAAATATCAGCAACCTGATTAGTAGAACTAATCTTAACCAATTTTATAACACTTTTTGAAAATTTGTCTCTTATAAAGTAAACATCTATTTCAAAATGCTTTGTCTTATCATGAAAAAGAGGGTTAAGAGCAATTTTAATTGCTGACTCATTATCACAAAAAATGCTCATAGGAACCATATTTTTTAATCTTATATCACACAACACTTTCAAAACCCATATTAAATCACATGAAAGAGTTCCAAGAGCTCTGTATTCAGACTCAGTAGAAGATCGAGAAATTGTGGAATGTTTTTACTTCTCCATGAAATTGGAGAACTACCAAAATAAACAACATAACCACTAACCAATTTCCAAGAAAACAATCTTTTAGCCCTATCTGCATCTGAAAAACCCCTCAGATGAAGAGAATCAGACCCATACTTAGCATATGAAACACCCATTCCAGGATTATGTTTAAGATACCTGAACAACCTCAAAGCAATTTGCAAATGACACTTGCTAGGCTTATGCATATATTGACTTAATACCTGGACAGAATAAACAATATCTGGTTTGGTAATAGTCAAATAGATAAGCTTTCCAATAAGTTTCTGAAACTCTTTAACATTTTCAAGCAAAACACTATTATGATCATTGACAACAAAATTTAACTCAAGAGGGGTCTTTACAGGTTTACACCCTAACATTTCAAACTCATGATGTAACTCCAAGCAATATTTTCTTTGAGACAAACAAACCCCATTAGGAACTTCTACAACTTTTATATCTAACAAATATTTTAGTTTTCATAACTATTTTATAAGAAAATGAGTTTTAAGAAAATATTTTATTTTATTAATTTCAACTTCACTATTACTAGTAATTATAATATCATCAAAATATACTAACAAAATAACTACTGAATCTCTAACACTTTTAACAAACATAGAATAATCATTAAGACTTTGTTTAAAACCAAAAGTTATCAAAGAATCACTTAATTTTTCATTCCACTTTCGTGGAGCCCACTTTAAACCATATAGAGATTTTAACAATTTCTAACTCTATTATCATTTTCAGTATGATATCCTGGAGGCAATATCATATACACATCTTCTTCTAAAGAACTATAAAAAAACACATTATTAACATCAAATTGATAAAGATTCCATCCAAAATTAACAACAATAGTAATAATAACACGAATTGTTACAATTTTGGCTATAGGACTAAAGGTCTCCTCATAGTCAACCCCTTCCCTTTGATTGCAGCCTTTAGCTACAAGACGGGCTTTATATCTATCTATTTTCCCATTATCTTTCTATTTTATTTTGTAAATCCAATGACAACCAATGGGTTTTTTTATTTTTTGGTTGATTTGCTATAATCCAAGTATTATTCCTATATAAAGCCTCCATTTCTTGATTTATAGCCTCAACCCATTCAAGATTAAGAGAAGCTTCATAATAAGATTGTGGTTCTAAAGATTTATCCAGATTATAAACAAAACATTTAGACTCATTATAAAAAGAAGAATAGTTAAGCATTTTTTCAATTCCCTACTTGTATTTCCCTTCTATGACATAATCACTAAATTTAGTAGGAAGACGAAATTCTCTCCTAGTGCGTGTGAGACCAATCGACTGAGAATCAAGGGACTCAGAATTAGACTGAATAGGTTCCTCAGCCATATCAACAATATCAGTACCAGACCCAACAGACAGAGGCACAAAGGACTCCCCTAAACCAAAGGTAGTATTTGAACTATCTTGTGCAACATTTGTTCTATTCAGCTTATGAGGTGAACTAGTACCATATGATTGATGATCCAATCTCTGATTATTATTAAATTCATCAAAACAAGATTCAGATTGAGTGGGCTCATCATAGGAAAAAGGATCATCCTCACAAGAGTTTTTCATTAGTCTTACCTAAAATAGAAATTTGCATTTTGAATGGAAACACAGACTCATAAAATTTTATATCCCTGGAAACAAAGATAGAATTTGAGTCAAGACTTAACACTTTATAACCTTTCTTTTCCAAAGAATATCCCAAAAAAAACATATTTTCCAGCTCTAGTAGAAAATTTATCAGTATTATTAAATTTGTAGAAAAACACAAACATCCAAAAACATGAAGATTATCAAAGTTGGGACACCTTTTATAAACCAATTCATAAGGAGATAAACCACTTAACACAGAGGAAGGAGTCCTGTTGATGAGAAAGACAGAAGTAAGAATAGCATATCCCCAGTATTTTAAAGGAATTCCTGACTAGAATATGAGAGATCTAGCTACATTTAAAATATACCTATGTTTTCTCTCCACAACACCATTCTGTTGTGGAGTGTAAACACAAGATGTTTGATGAACAACTCCATTGTCTTCATTAAAAACTTTTACACGAGAATTTAAAAATTCAGTTCCATTATCAGATCTTATAGTTTTAATATTAACTTGAAATTGATTTTTTAACTTCTTGAAAAAAGTGACATAACATTGATAAACTTCATCTTTAGACTTAAGAAGAAAAAACCATGTAGCTCTTATGAAGTTATCAACAACAATCAAGAAAAACCTGAAACCTCCAACAGACTCTATTCGATATGGTCCCCCCATGTCTAGGTGAATAACCTCTCATAAAGACTTAGTGACATGTTGACTATTGTGAAAAGAAACCCTAGTCTGTTTTGCTTTATAACACACATCACGAGGAGGTAACGGCACATTACTAAATTTAAGTTTATTTTTAAGCACATTTAAAGCCTGATCAGCAGGATGACCAAGCCTGTTATGCCAGGTAAACATGGAAATACAACAAGAAGTTCTAGGCATGGAGGACTTATTACTTGATATAGTGGGATCAAGACAATAAAGCCCCCCAAATTGATTACCAGTCTCCATCGTCCCCTTGAACTGTGAATCCTGAACATAACAGTTGTGCTCATTAAAAACAACTTAACACTTATTATCTTTGCACATCTTGTGAACAGACAATAGGTTTATATTGAAATCAGGGACAACAAAGACATCAAACAAAGTTAAGGAGTTAGACAAATTTAAATTCCCAATTTTTGTTAATTTGTGCATAAGACCAATTTGAGTGACTAACTCTCAAATTTAATTTTGAAACATCAACTGAATCATGAAGTAATGACTCAGAAGTAATAATGTGTTGACTAGCTCCTAAGTCAACAACCCGTTTCGAAATATTGGAATTAGAAAAGAATTACATGAAATACCTTCCATGTTGGCATTAACAGACGACTCATGCAATCCTTGTTTATTGTCACCAATGAGACTAAAAAACTTAGCATATTGCATACTTGTAAGATAATGATAATTAGAAGCTCTAGAACCGAAGACTCAGGTTTAAGATCAGAATGACTATTACCAGAAAATCCTTTTGATTGATTATTATACTCAGGCCTTGGTTTATAATCTTTGGGATATCCAATTATTTTGAAACACTTTTCTATAGAATGACCCTTTAAACCACAATTCTTACATTGAGGAACCAGGCCCTTAGATTTAGTTTTCTTTTGATCAATAAACTTAGACACAAAAGCTGAAGAAGTGTTCTTATTGTTAGATCTTAATAGATTTGGCCGATGTTTTTTATTAGACTCTTCACGAGACACCAAAGAGAAGGCAGTTTTAACAGATGGAATAGGATCCATTAATAAAATGCGACTTTTAACTAGATTGTAGAACTCATCTAAGCCATTTAAAAACTGCATTAGCTTCATTAATTTTGAATGACTTATAACTAGCAGAAGCTTCACAGGTGCAATCAGTTATGTTAGTTAAGCCATCAAATTCATTCCAATAAGAATCCAGTTTATTAAAGTAATATGACAACAATAAATTGCCCTGGATAAAAGTGTTAATTTTCTAATGTACATTAAAAATGATAGACCCATTAGCTTTGTGATAAGTTTCAAACAACTCTACCCAGACTTCTTGAGCACTCTCAGAACAAGCATGATTAGCATATATATTTTTAGAAATGGACCCAAGAATCCACGAATTGGTAACAACATTAGCTCGTTCCCATTTGGATGCTTTAACAGGATCATTAACATGTTTGGTCATAGTTCCATCAGTAAAACCGAGTTTGTTTCGAGCTTTTAAAGCTCAAATCATGGAACTACGCCAAACTCTGTAATTCTCGGTTCCTAATAGTTTGAAGTTAATAACACTAGGAAGTGCATTATTAGAAGGATGCACATACAGAGGATCATCTATATTAACAACAAAATCATTTTTACTACCATTAGAAGACTCGTCAGTTGGATCAGCCATAACAACAACTAATCAAACAAATTATGAAAGAAAAACATAGATAACTGCAATGATTAAGTCCATATGATATCCACACTATGTTGGGATCCAAGACCATCAAAAATAGATAAAACAAATCAGCAATAAAATAGTAACGGATCCCCCACAACTATACTAAGAATGAGATGTAGAAGGGAACAAGATACTCTTACAGAGGTTCGATTAGACACCTTGAAGAACATTTAATTTTTACAGATCAACTCTCGTTATTATGTTCCCTCTAGAGTTAAACGATGACAAAATCCGTTCTCTAGAGAGTTATTTCAAAACATAATCGAGATTAATCGATCAAGAAGAGATCCACTGTGATTCACCAAAGAAAACACAAACTTAGTCTAATAATCTATTAGAAGCTTCATAGAATCTGAAAAAAGAAACACAAAGGCACACAGTAACCGAGATCTTAACTGAATAAGAAACAAGAAGGAAGATTCGACTTCGGGTTTTGAAAAACGAAAACCCTAGATTGGAATCAACGTTTGACCTTATCAGATTCAGACAAATATTTAGAGTTTATTAAACAAAACTCCAAACAAATAAGATGAGAAAGAACACGGACGATTAAAAAAACGGAAGGAATAAAAAGACATGTACCTCTTCAAAGAGATGCCGATAACCAGAAACGCAAATTAAAACACGAAGCTCTGATACCATGAAAAAACTTTGAATACAATACTTTCCCAAAATCATCAAACCCTTATATCATTAGAAGATTAAGAGTTAGAAGGTTTACATCAACATACACAGAAACCTCACTATAATAAACCTACATTACTCTCATAATGAATCACAGATCCTAATCTACAACAATCTGAGAAAGAATTTCAACAAGAACGATTAAAACATAGAAACCCTAACTAGTATGAACTATGTGAGCAAGAGAGATAGAAGCTCTGTGAAAAAAATATATCAGTAGTGAGCCTGGAACAACTCATAACACTAATATATAGCCGGGTCAAAGATGACCAATGTAACGACGTAAATTTTAAAACCAATTTTTCATTTTTGTAAACATAAAAAACATCGTTTAATATTTCAAATTCAAACAAGAACAATATTGTCACAACAAAATACATCCCAATGATCATAAAATAGTTTTTCCCCGACAATGTGTACGATCACGTCGGTGCCTTCGCACGGTCCTTGCTAGTACCTGAAACACATAACACAACAACTGTAAGCATAAATGCTTAGTGAGTTCCCCAAAATACAACTTATGCACATATGCCTTTCCAGGCCCTGACCTTCTGGTCCATGTGTCTCAGGGGACTTCCGTCCCGACTAGGTAAACCTTCCGGTCCTACCCACGTCAACCTTACGGTCCACATCACAACGCCTTCCGGCCCATAACATAATGCCTTCCGGCCCATATCAAGCATATCATACATGACACATATAACGATTAACTTATCACACATAATGCATATATCTCATATCATATTCGACATTCCGGTCACACAGTGAAACCCTTCCGGGTACAGTATAGTGAGAAGACTCACCTCGTGGAAAGTCTAAGATCTCGCGTCCTCGCTATCACCGAATCCCAACGATGACTCTACCTCGCCTAAAGATAAAAATATCATTTAATACTCAAAGACTTCCACCACTAAAACTTTACCCCTTATCATCATTCCTCAGAGGGTAAAGGACCATTTTACCCTTCCTTGACCTAAAGTCCTCATGTTGACCAAAACCCTAAAAGTCAACTCTGAGAGTACGCGGGGCGTACTGCTAGATGTACGCGGGGCGAACATCGCCAATCCCCTGGATCGGGGTCTCCACCCAGTACGCTGCGCGTACTGGAAGTTACGCCCAGCGTAACCATCAGAATCCAACACTCTTCATTTCTGGTCTTAATCGGTTAAGCCATTACTCCAACTTCTAGATCCGACACTTTTAGTGTGTCTAAACCCATAAAGTCGAGACCTTTAAGCCTTGGCATGGCTGTAAAGGATCCAACATCACATAACAACATTCTATTCCAACTCAAAGACCTAGATCTCATGCATGGTGCAATGTCCACGTCCAAGATGCCATTTTTATGAGTCTACAACTCCAATAGATCAGAAATATGAAGTATCTAAGCTTATGGAGGCCATTTGCACAAAAAGTCTCCACCTTTGGGACTTAAACCCTAGAAAATGATACTTTAAGCATACAACATGAAACAAGTGACAAGATCCAAACTTTTTACCTAATAATGAAGCTTTAACCCTTGCAAAGCTCAGATCTACACTTGAGCACCACTTCTAGCCTTTCCAATGAGCTCTTCTTCTCCTTTGGAACCTTGGAATGGCACCACCAAGCTTAGAATACACACACAAAGGCTTAAGAACGAAGGCACACACTATTTAGGGTTTCACTCTGAGGGATGGTGGTTGAGAAGTCCAGCCACACATTCCTTTTATAGCCCTCCAAAGAGATTAGGGTTTTTAGATCTAGGCAAGTTACGCCATGCGTAACCTTGGGTACGCCCAACGTACCTGAGGGGGAACGCGTCCAAATGAGGCGCGCGAGTACGCGCAGTGTACACCTTATACGCCCAGCGTACTCGCCTACCATGAAAACCCTAAATTAACAACTTAACCAAGATGCAAGGCCAAAAGAAGAATACCTGGATTTCGGGCTGTTACAATTTTCCGCCACTAGAATCAGACTTCGCCCCCGAAGTCTCATACTGAAAACAACTCTGGGTACTGATCCCGCATCTCAGACTCGGACTCCCATGTCAGCTCGGACCCCTTCCGATGTTGCCACTGCAGTTGTACCAGGGATACTTCCTTGTTCCTTAGAACCTTAACCTTCCGATCCCTGATCGCTACTGGTCTCTCCACATAGTTCAGGCCTGCATCCACCTGAATATCATGTAATGGCACCACTGCCGACTCGTCGGCAATGCATTTCCTCAACTGTGAGACGTGAAAGGTGTCATGGATCTGCCACAACTCAACAGGTAGATCCAACTGGTAGGCTACCCGGCCTACCCTAGCAATTACCCTGAAGGGTCCAATATACTGGGGTCCCAACTTGCCCCTCTTCCTGAATCGTATCACTCCTTTCCAAGGAGAGACCTTTAGGAGCACAAGGTCACCAACCTGGAGCTCGAGCTCGGACCGACGCCTGTCCGCATAACTCTTCTGGTGACACTGCGCGGTCAACAGCCTCTGCCTGACCTGCTAAATCTGCTCGGTCTTCTGGAGTACAATCTCCGTGCTACCCATCACCCGCTGTCCCACCTCTCCCCAGCAGATGGGGGTGCGACACCTCCGTCCATACAACAGCTCAAAGGGTGGCATACCAATGCTCGAATGATGGCTGTTGTTATGCGAAAACTCTGCTAAAGGTAGATAGGTGTCCCAACTCCCTCCAAAATCCAAAACACAAGCTCGGAGCATATCCTCCAACGTCTGAATCGTCCGCTCGCTCTGTCCATCCGTCTGCGGTACTGAAATGCAGTCTCGTACCCAACTCCTCATGAAACTTCTTCCAAAACCTGGAAGTAAAACACACATCCCGATTTGAAATAATCGACATCGGAACCCCATGCCGCGATACCACCTCCCTCACGTATAATTCCGCCAACTTCTCCGCAGAAGAGCTCTCGCTGATGGCTAGAAAATGAGCGCTCTTCGTCAATCTATCCACGATAACCCAAATCGCATCGACTCCCCTCCCAGTCCGCGGCAATTTGGTGATAAAATCCATGGTAATCTGTTCCCACTTCCATTCGGGAATCTCTAGCGGCTGCAATTTACCGTGCGGACGCTGGTGTTCGGCCTTAACCTGACGACAAGTCAGGCATCTCTCAACAAACCATGCAACATCCCTTTTCATACAGGGCCACCGATACTCCTTCCTTTGGTCCAAATACATTTTCCTAGCCTCGGGATGAATAGAGAATTTCGATCGATGCGCTTCCTCCATCAAAATAGTACGCATACCGCCCACAAACAGTACCCAAATCTGACCCTAAAAAGTTATAAGCCCTCGACCATCCGTAACGAATTCTGATACCTGACCTACAACTCGCTCCCCCTTCTGATTTTCTGGTTTCGCAGCCTCAGTCTGAGCTCCTCAAATGGTATCCAAAATCAGGGTCATCACCGTCAACCTCATACAAATATCTCAGATCGGGGCGCTTTCCGCCCTACGACTCAACGCATCGGCCACCACATTAGCTTTGCCCAGGTGGTACAGGATCTCACAATCGTAACCCTTCACCACGTCCAACCATCTCCTCTGTCGCATATTCAGATTTTGGCTGATCCATCAAGTACTTCAGACTTTTGTGGTCCGTGTAGATGGTACACCGAACCCCATAAAGATTATGCCGCCAGATCTTGAGGGCAAACACCACACCCCTCAATTCCAGGTCGTGGTTGGGATATCTCGACTCATGAGGCTTCAACTGCCTCGAAGCATACGCTATCACATGTCCCCTCTGCATAAGCACCGCCCCTAAACCCGATATAGATGCATCACAGTACACCACAAAATCATCCATCCCTTCCGGAAGTGAAAGCACCGGGGCCTCGCACAATTTCTAATGAAGGGTCTCGAATGAGGACTGCTGCTCTGGTCCCCACGAAAATGAAACACCCTTCCGGGTCATCCTAGTAAGTGGCACGGCAATCTTGGAGAAATCCTTGATAAACCTTCGATAATAGCCGGCCAATCCCAGAAAACTCCTGATCTCAGTGGGTGACTCGGCACCTCCCATTTCAACACCGCCTCAATCTTGGCCAGGTCGACCAATATCGCTTTCTGATTAACAAGGTGCCCAAGGAACTGGATCTCTCGTAACCAGAAATCACACTTGGAGAATTTGGCATACAGCCTCTCCGATCTCAATACCCTAAGAATTTCCCTCAAATATTCCTCATGCTACTCCCTGGACCTCGAATACACCAAAATATCATCAATAAATACGATCACCAATTGATCCAGCATCGGCCTGCACACCCGGCTCATAAGATCCATGAACGCATCCGGGGCATTGGTGAGCCCAAAAGGCATCACCACAAACTCATAATGTCCATAATGTGTTCTGAATGCAGTCTTCTGAATATCTTCATCCCGAACCCTCATCTGATGATAACCCGACCTCAAGTCTATCTTGGAGAACCAAGATGCCCCCTGCAACTGATCGAACAGATCGTCGATCCTAGGCAACGGATACCGATTCTTAACCGTCAACTTGTTCAACTCCCGGTAATCGATACACATCCGGTGTGAACCATCCTTTTTCTTGACAAACAAAATCGGTGCTCCCCAAGGTGAGCTACTTGGTCGAATAAACCCTTTCCCCAACAGCTCCTGAAGCTGTGAGGATAACTCCTGCATTTCCGGTGGAGCGAGACGATAAGGCACCTTGGCGATGGGCATCGCTCCCGGAACCAAATCGATACGGAACTCCACTTGCCTTTCCAGAGGCACACCTGGTAACTCTTCGGGGAACACATCTAAAAACTCGCATACTACAGGAATGTCGTCAACCAAATTGGGCCTCCCCGCGGCCACTCGAGTATCCATCACGTAGGCTATGAATCCATTGCAGCCCTGCTGCAAACTCTGCCTCGCCCTGGCAGCCGAACAAAACGCCGACCCACACTGGGTCCCCTCGCTATACACTGTAAGCACTCCCCCACTAGGGTCTCGAATAGTCACCAACTGTCTCTCGCAGTCAATGACTGCCACAAACTTACTCAACCAGTCCATGCCCACGATGACGCAGATGTTCCCCATCGCTATAGGAACCAAGTCTATAGGTAACTTGATCCCAAAAATCTCGAGCACACATGCTCGAATCACATCAGTGGCGTATACCGCTTTCTCATCTGCTATAGAAACTCGCAGGGGTTGACTCATCACCTCCCGATCAATACCGATGTGCTGGCTAAAAGCCAACGATACAAAAGACCGACTCGCACCCGAGTCAAATAATACCAAAGCAGGTACAGAGTTCACAAGAAAAGTACCTACGCATATCATAATATAAGCACAATATCTTAGCATAAAAGTAAATACACTAAAGAATACATACCATCTATGACATCAGGCGCCGCGCGGACCTCCTCCGCAGTCAACTGAAAAGCTCTCCCACGAGCCTTCGGAGCCTCAGCTTTCACCGGCCGAGTCTCGGTAACCCTAGTAGCAGGCGTAGATCCCTGGCGAAGCTGGGGGCACTCGGCCTTCCGATGGCTGGTCTGGTTGCAATGAAAGCAAACCATGAATCCCTTGGGGCAATCCCTAGCAATGTGCCCCTCCTTGCCACACTTGTAGCAAGCACCCGATCGACATGCCCCCTCATGACCCTTGCCGCACTTTCCACAAGTGCGGACCTTCTGACCTCTCGACCTCGAATCGGCGGACTTGGTCCGCTTGGCTGCCGGCAGGGACTGAGCCGGCCGCCGATCCACCCGTTGAGACTTGGCCTCCTCCCTGGCCTAGGTCTCCAACTCGATCTCACGCTTCTTGGCATTCGCCTGGAGCTCAGCAAAAGTCTGGTATGATGAGTTCGATACGAACTCCCGGATATCCCTCCTCAGCACACCCAAATACCAGCTCATCCGAGCCTGCTCCGTGGACACCTGCTCAGGGTAAAACATCGCCCTGTCATGAAACTTTCGAGTGATCACCGTGACAGAATCATTACCCTGCTTGAGGGTCAAGAACTCCTGAACCAACCATTCCCTCTCCACTAGGGGAACATACTTGTCTCTGAACATAGCAGTAAACCTCTCCCAAGTCACAGCTGAAACCTCCGCCAGAGTGAAATTTGCCGTCACGAACTTCCACCAATCCTTTGCTCCCAGGCGGAGCTGGTTCAAAGCGAACCGTACCCTCAGATGCTCCGGACATGAACAAGTATAGAAGCATCCCTCGATATCAGCAATCCATCTCATCGCAGCGATCGGATCCTGTGCCCCATCAAACTCGGGTGGCTTCGTGTTGCTGAACTCCCAGAACAGCAACGAGTCACCTCCCTGTGGTCTGGCAGCGGCCACAGCTGCGGTAGTTGCAGCGGCTGCGGCCTTAGTCACCACAGCGTACCGCTCATCAAAACTCTCCATCGTAGTGGTCTTAATAGACCCAAACATCTCTGGAATCACAGCTCGGATCGTTGTAGCCACCTCCGTGTGAATCATCTGACGAAGCTCCTCGTTACTCACACTGCTCGTACCAGGTCTGTGGTGTGGTCCAACCATGATGCCTCTGAAATACAACATAGAAATATCAGAGACTCTATCGAGCATAATCGCACTCGATAACGCAACCCTACTCAGTCTCCGATACCCAGGTATTCTTACTTGGGTTGCCCAATGACCCGGTGTCTTCAGTAGTACGGGCCCAATACTACCAACTACACCGCATCAGCATTCACCCCAAGTCCTCCTCCCCAAACCCCAGATCATGAGTACTCTATTCTTTCCATGCACTAGCTACCCACTCGCTCTCAAAGCACCTCATAGCAGCAGATTTTCCTAGACTAAGGCATCACAAATCAGGCCACTCTAGTCCTAATATGAATACCTAGTCTACTAGCATGCGTATCATATCATATCATATCTCATAACACATATTGTAAGAGTATTTTGGGGATTTTACCGTTCGGGCGCTGGCTGACCGTACACACTTCTTCTTTGGTTGTTTCAAAATCTCTTATCAAATTTTTATTGTTTTTATTAATTAAAAATTTCTCAAATCCCCGGTTTGAGTTCAGTTACGCCCGAAGGTGTATCCGGATCCCTCAAACCAAGGCTCTGATACCAACTTGTAACGACGTAAATTTTAAAACCAATTTTTCATTTTTGTAAACATCAAAAACATCGTTTAATATTTCAAATTCAAACAAGAACAATATTGTCACAACAAAATACATCCCAATGATCATAAAATAGTTTTTCCCTGACAATGTGTACGATCACGCCGGCACCTTCCCACGGTCCTCGCTAGTACCTGAAACACATAACACAACAACTGTAAGCATAAATGCTTAGTGAGTTCCCCAAAATACAACTTACGCACATATGCCTTTCCAGGCCCTGACCTTCCGGTCCATGTGTCTCAGGGGACTTCCGTCCCGACTAGGTAAACCTTCCGGTCCTACCCACGTCAACCTTACGGTCCACATCACAACGCCT
This sequence comes from Lactuca saligna, assembly GCF_052625555.1. Classification (NCBI taxonomy): domain Eukaryota; kingdom Viridiplantae; phylum Streptophyta; class Magnoliopsida; order Asterales; family Asteraceae; genus Lactuca; species Lactuca saligna. Next base: position 97,547,471 of record NC_136424.1, on the reverse strand, counting down.
TCCGGCCCATAACATATTGGCCTTCCGGCCCATAACATAATGCCTTCCGGCCCATATCAAGCATATCATACATGGCACATATAACGATTAACTTATCACACAGAATGCATATATCTCATATCATATTCGACCTTCTGGTCACACAGTCAAACCATTCCGGGTACAGTATAGTGAGAAGACTCACCTCGTGGAAAGTCTAAGATCTCGTGTCCTCGCTATCACCGAATCCCAACGACGACTCTACCTCGCCTAAACATAAAAATATCATTTAATACTCAAAGACTTCCACCACTAAAACTTTACCCCTTATCATCATTCCTCAGAGGGTAAAAGACCATTTTACCCTTCCTTGACCTAAAGTCCTCATGTTGACCAAAACCCTAAAAGTCAACAAAAGTCAACTCTGAGAGTACGCGGGGCGTACTGCTAGATGTACGCGGGGCGTACTGCTAGATGTACGCGGGGCGTACATCGCCAATCCCCTGGATCGGGGTCTCCACCCAGTACGATGCGCGTACTGGAAGTTACGCCCAGCGTAACCATCAGAATCCAACACTCTTCATTTCTGGTCTTAATCGGTTAAGCCATTACTCCAACTTCTAGATCCGACTCTTTTAGTGTGTCTAAACCCATAAAGTCGAGACCTTTAAGCCTTGGCATGGCTGTAAAGGATCCAACATCACATAACAACATTATATTCCAACTCAAGGACCTAGATCTCATGCATGGTGCAATGTCTACGTCCAAGATGCCATTTTTATGAGTCTACAACTCCAATAGATCAGAAATATGAAGTATCTAAGCTTATGGAGGCCATTTGCACAAAAAGTCTCCACCTTTGGGACTTAAACCCTAGAAAATGATACTTTAAGCATACAACATGAAACAAGTGACAAGATCCAAACTTTTTACCTGATAATGAAGCTTTAACCCTTGCAAAGCTCAGATCTACACTTGAGCACCACTTCTAGCCTTTCCAACGTGCTCTTCTTCTCCTTTGCAACCTTGGAATGGCACCACCAAGCTTAGAATACACACACAAAGGCTTAAGAACGAAGGCACACACTATTTAGGGTTTCACTCTGAGGGATGGTGGTTGAGAAGTCCAGCCACACATTCCTTTTATAGCCCTCCAAAGAGATTACGGTTTTTAGATCTGGGCAAGTTACGCCATGCGTAACCTTGGGTACGCCCAGCGTACCTGAGGGGGAACGCGTCCAAATGAGGCGCGCGAGTACGCGCAGCGTACACCTTGTACGCCCAGCGTACTCGCCTACCATGAAAACCCTAAATTAACAACTTAACCAAGATGCAAGGCCAAAAGAAGAATACCTGGATTTCGGGCTGTTACACCCGAAGACCCGCATACAAACCCATCTGTGAAATAACCTAAGGACAACCTGTATTGTACCCTTCAAACAAGCAACTAAACAAAAATACACCCTCAACTTCAAAATGTTAGTTTGACAAAATATAAACCTTATTAATTTTAACAAAATCGTTACTTACCCCAGCACTTTCTAATCCATAGTTAAGAGTAGGTGTGACAATTCTCGACCCGACCCGTAACCCGACACCGACCCAACCCGAAAATAGATGGGTTTAGGTTGAGATTTTTGACTTGCCAACCTGTCAACACGCCAATCCACCAACCTGTTTATTTCATAGGTTAGGTTGGGTTGGGTTATCTGTTTCGGTTCGCGGATCAACCCGCCAACCCGTATATATATATATATATATATATATATATATATATATATATATATATATATATAAAGAAAATGATATTTAATTATTAATGAAATTTGATTTCCATCCATATTTCTAATATTTCGTATAATTGTATTCCTTTTGTATTCGTAAGTGACTAATCTGCATTTGCAGTTCATTAATCAGAAAAAGGAATAATACATGTCGTTATTTTTACGAGTCACGAACGAAGAACACATTCACTTTCTATGAATCTCTTCATTTTTTATTTTTATTTGGATGTTATCCATGGGCGACACAACCATTTTGGTGCCTCAAAGCGAGCCAAAAATTTGGAACCCTTTGGTCTTTTCTATACTCGAAAGATGAATATGTCGCAAAAATCAAAATCGATAGAAGAATGCAATGACATTTTAGTTTCATGAATACACCGATCATTGATTTATTCTTCCGCTTCATTTAATTTGTGGTTACCGGATTATATTTTTTAAATAACTAAACTTTTGGACTTTGGAGAATATGGGACCTAAGCCCTTGCTTAAAAAAACTCAACAATAGAGTCGGCCCTGATGTTATCGAATTTATGAATTTATGTTGAAAACCTTTTTTCATGTTAATTACTTTAATCATTTTCTGAATTTATGTTGAAAAAATATCATTTTTTAAAATGTGTTGCTTATTTATTAAACGAGTTATATGGGTTGGGTTTGACCCATCAACTTGTGAACTCGCGAACCCATATACTTAAACGAGTTATATGGGTTGGGTTGGGTTGGGTTACGGTTTCCAACCCACCAACCTGTGACCAGCCAACCCGTCAACCCATATATTATATGGGTTGGATTAAGTTTATATTTTCTGACCCGTCAACCCATCAACCCGAATCAAACTCAATTGTCAGGCCTAATTAAGAGATCCAAAGCCTTCCTTATAGTGAATTTTCTTTAACACTTTCACATCACTTGAATTTCCCCAACTTCCATCTTATAAAAAAAATTCAAAACAAAACAAAATGATTACTGGAATTTCAAAAGTGTTAAACGTATATAAATAATATTGATTAGATTTCGTACTTCTTGATATTGTTTATGAGAATAAGAGGTAATGCATGTCATCTGTTTTACTTTATTACTAGTATATTTACTTGATCAATTCTTCTATTTTTCCATCCAAAACAAATCGTTGATGGGTTTTTTCAAGTAGCTACAAAATAGTCGAGTTAGGATTTCTCCTTGCCATAACCACATCATGAGCCTTAAAGTACTTTTCAACCCATATTTTCGTTAACTATATCTCTTCCCACAACATAAGTTTCTTTCAAGTTGAGGCTCATCGACGGTGTCATGCTAAAAATATCATGCAAAATAAAAAAGATTACAAGGCATTTTTAAAAATTATAAATAACTTAACTAAACATAGTACATGAAGTGTCCTATATATGTGTTGATTAGAATGATTTGGAACCTTAGGCCAAGAAGGATAATGAGGTGATGCGAAATATATGATCTCATTGCAGAGAACTTAATTAACGATTGATGAGTTTTTGATTACCTTGAATTATTTCCCATGCTCATAAAAAACAAGTGGTAGATGTCTATTATCATTTATTTACTTGATAATGGATATTCTAGTTTCTTCCTTCCTGGTGACTTTTTTTGTTGGGTTATATTCATTATATAGTAATTAGAAAATAAAAAAGATGCTCAATACGAAGACAGTTAAATAAAGGGATAATAATTTAAAAGAGTAATGAATTTTAAATTTTGTTCATATTTAATCACTTGATTTTCGTTTGATTTACGTATGGATTATTTGAAATTACTCTACATGTATGACCGGTTACAGCTAGTCAATATGGATAAAATGTGAACAATTACAAATAATTTATTGGTAAATCAAGCATCAAAAAAATTTAATGACTAAATATGAAGTAAATTAAAATTTTGTTTCAAGTAAATATTTCATAAATAAATCATTTTACCTTGGTAAATAGTAATGTTATGTTCTCCGTTTTGAGATTTTTTAATAAATTTAATTATATTATTTTTATTGTTGTAGGGTTTAATTTTTAAGATTTAAAAATCATATTTGCTTTTACCACAAGATTTAAGGGCTACAGAAGACATATATTGCCGCTAAAGGTATCAAGCATGGTTGTGAAGATTCCAATCTGGATCTTAATATCTTACGATTTTATGATCTTAAAAGCCAATAACAACCCCGATCTCACTATGATCTATTTGAAGTAAGATTTATAATTGGATCTTAGGATCCTAACTAGGATCTTAAGATCTTAATACGATCTGATCCCATCTCTATAGTTTTATCATATATTTGACCCTAGAAAATAATTATAATCAACTTGAAATCGAGCATTTCAAGTTAGAAAATCCTTATAGACCATTACCACTTCATCTCAAAATGAGAAAATTACACTCATTATACTACATTTGTAATCTTAGGGCTTTGGTTGTAGATCATAACAATATTTTTCTTTTTGTAATTAAGATGTTTTCTTCCTGATTTTAAGGTTTACAACAACAAAAATTATAATTCACGTGTAAAAAGTCAAAGCTGACTCCATATTGACGTCTTAATTGACGTCAAGTTATAATGTATACTACACACCAAGACCTTATAAGCAAATTTTAATATATGTTCATTTTCGTGGGATCTTCTGATCTCGATCCAATCATATGATTACGATCTTACAACACATAAAATGATATTGGGTAACATCTCGATCTTATCAACCTTGGTATCAAGAGCTACCGCAATTACGTTTAGTGGTGACATGTGACAACTAATATTTCATTGATAATGCTTTGTTAGAACTCTTACATTCGTATATCTCTTGATATAGCTTGAAACAAATGTTTTGTATATAATGCGCACAAACATTGTTGCGTTCACAACACTTCGTCGTAAATAATATAACAATTTGTAATACATGAGTTATTGTAATATGTGGTTGGATAAATTATGTCCAATTATTACCTATAAAATTGTAACTATAAAGAAAGATATACAAAAAGGGAATGAATAAAGAAACTCTAATTAAAAGTTTATCTAGTGGACTAGGATTAAAGTCATGAATTAGAACATGGTTATATGGTAACTATTCTTTTCCTTAATACTCCTTACAAACACAATACAAAACAAAAGTAATGACTAAAATTCTAATTATTAATCTAAGTAATTGCTACTAATAAACAAAATAAACTAAGGGGTGATTACAAAAAGGGATAATTACTTGAAATGGTAACGAACTTTTAGTTTTGTTCATATTTAGTCATTGAACTTTTTTTCATGCTAGATTTTCCTATGAATTATTTAAAATTATTCATATTTTACCTTTATGACCGGTTGTAAGGGTAAAATGTGAAGAATATCTAATAATCAGTATAAATCAAGCATGAAAAAAAAAACACATTAAATAACTAAATAAAAAAAAAATTTAAAATTCATTACTCTTTCAAATCATTCTACCTTAAATGAATTAAACAACTTACATAACACACATCATGTACAAACCTATGTGAACCTCGACCAAGATCCCAACCCCCACTGTCACCTTTATGGCATCGAGCAACATCAACCATTCTTTATATGAAGACTACTGTAAAATAATAACCTATTAATGGTAATGTTTTTAAAAAACTATAAGTGATGCGCATGAAATCAACATAAGAATGGTATGTGTGTTGGTCATTAGAAATAATAGTTAAAGCGACCATATAATACCATCAATCATATTCGTCATTAGTGTATACAATATCATCATTGTTATCATTATTTAATTCTTTTTTTTTTTTCATATGAACGGTATGTATCATTGCATTATCCTCATCATTAATAAATAATTCTTCATCCACACACATAGGAATCACTAAACTCAACAACCACACTTGACTAATATACTTTGACTAATATACTTCACATAAAGTCGTCACAAAAGGAAAGTTAAATAGATTCTTGCCTAGTTGTATCAGTTGTTGTTCCTCATGTGAGATCAAAGGTAAGTTAAATAGATTCTTGCCTAGTTGTATCAGTTGTTGTTCTACCTCATGTGAGATCAAAGGTTTAAGTCCCTTCCATGAGATATCTGGTATTAGGAGTAGTTTAGTATATTAGATTTTCCGTTCAATAAAAAAAATCTAATTCGATAACCGACTTATAGTTAGACGGGTAAGTAGGGATGAGATGTAAAACCGGAAAACCGGACCGGAACCGGAATATATAGAACCAGTTCCGGTTTCGGGTTTAAAAAATGGTTTTATTCGGGTTCCGGGTAATCCGGGTTTGGATCCATCGGGTCCAGGCAAAACGGGTCTAAGAACCGAAACCGATGTTAGGAACCAGTGTTAGGAACCGGAACCACTTTTACGGGTCGGAACCGGTTTTTGTAAAACGTTTAAAACATGTATATCTCATTCGTTTCAAGTTGGATTGACATACGGTTTTTTCCAACATGTAGTTTAGAGGTTGTACATGATTTTAGACTATAAGTTTGTCATTTTTAGTTTTATATTCATTGACTTACAGTCCCCCAAAGTTGAGATATCAAAGCTGTAAGTTTTTTGTGCTTTTAGCTTTTTTGTATTCTGTGAATGTTTTTAAAACATGCAGATCTAATTCGTTTAATGTTGGATTGACATGCGGTTTTTTTCCAAATTGTAGTTTAGAGTTTACACATGATTTTAGACTGTAATTTTGTCATTTTTTGTTTAATATTCAAGGACTTACAGTCTCCCAAAGTCGGGGTATCAAAGCTGAACATTTTCAAATTTTCAGCTATTTATTTTTGTACTTTGAATTTTGTGAAAATATTAACACATGAATATCTTATTCGTTTAAATTTGGATTGACATGTGGCTTTTTTCAGAGTGTAGTTTAGAGTTTGTAGTAGGTAAGTGTCTATATATATATATATATATATATATATATATATATATATATATATATATATATATATATATATATATATATATATATATATATATATCTTTAGTAACATTGAGCTTAGATGATCCTAAGTGTTTTTTTTTATTATAGTTTTTTTTATATTCAACTTCTTCCACAACCATCCAAAAAAATTTTAAAGAAGGATATTCAAGATATAACACTCGTTTTCTCTTTTGTGGCTCAAATGTATTGTTAAGTATCATACCATTCATGATTAATGTACCATTAGTGACTATTGCTAATACTAAAGTTATTGTTGATTGTGATTCCGCCAAGGTGTTAAACCGTTTACCATGGAAAAACTGAAACTGAGTAACCTTTTAAATATTTCAAATATGATCACTTACAGTTGATAATAAAATGGGAAATTGTTTTTTCTCAATACAATAATACTATTGTTTTGAGAAGATCATTGGAGATCACAATTGTGCTCTACAAACAAAACACCATTTATTATGGAATGTAAGAACATGCATTAAACGACCATATTTCAATTCCTTTAATTCAATAATACAATTAAGAGTAGAGAAATTAAATATTTTCCTACCTTTTCTTCCTACATATCTTCCTATCCATATGAAATGATGACATGTGTCATATTTTGATAAAATTAATTATATTTTTGGACACTTATCATCATTTCCGTTAGGTAGGAAGATAATTAGGAAGAAAAGTAGGAGGATATTTAATTTCTCTTAAGAGTATACATTTCCTAGACCATAGATGTTAAAAAATTATAGAATTTATATCCTTATAGTAATAATCGCTTCTTCTAATAAATGAAAGTACTGGAACTTTCACTATTTACATACACGAAACCTAAACACATAGCTTTCGACTACTCACTACAACTTTCGACTCAACATTGAGAACTTTGCACACAACTTTTTCTTCATCAAAGCTTCTAATACTTCGCGTAAGTTTTTGCCATGCTCCTATTGGCTCTTCGAGTATACGAGAATGTCATCGATAAACACTATTACAGATTTGTCTACGAAAGGTTTATAGACCCTATACATCAAATCCATAAATGTTGTTGAGCATTGGTTAGTCTGAACGACTTTACTAAAAACTCATAGTGTCCATATCTCGTTTTGAATGCAGTCTTCTCTATATCATACTCTCTCACCTTTAGTTGATGATATACTGACTTATGATCAATCTTCGAGAAATAGATCGCACCTTGCAGCTTATCGAACAAGTCGTCAATCATTAGCAATGGGTACTTGTTTTTTTCTATTGTTGTCACACCCGTAAAACGAAACGGTGGAAAGTTCGGGGGCGGAGGACGTCATTTAAAGTATCACACCAATTGAATAATAGTAATCAAAGCAACTACAAACATTATATTGATAATATAGTGTTTACATTGTATTTGAGTCGTATTTGATTGACTCCAAAAGTAAATAGCAAAATAAAGACTTGAAACGACTATGCTCTATCTTCTAGAACCTACGTGAGTACCTGTTTACTAGTGTCCTGAGAATACAAGTGGTTTTGAAAAAGTGTTAACATTAAAGTTGGTGAGTTCATAAGCATTTGTATTTAAAAGTATGTTCTTTGTTCCTTTAAAACCTTGGTTTGTTCCTCCAGAAAATCCTATATCTTCTAATGTAAAGAAATGAAAGTTTTGTTGACTCACACATGTAAAAGCGTTGAATTACAATTATGTTTGTATGCAATCCTTTTTGTATGTATGCACCTAGTTAAACATACTTACGGAAAAGTATGTTTTGTACTAGAAAATAGTATGTTGTTCTTTTATTTAGTGACCTTTGTTGTACTTGTATTTAGTGACCTGACCCATACCTGTTTCCCCCTATGGTTACTTAGTGTATACAGGTTATACATAACCATGATCGAATAAATAGTAGACTGTGTGAATCTGCTCTAAATCCACAACCAAACAAGGAACGGGAAATGAAGTGAAAATCACTCATTCTACTGCTTATCTAATCCAAGAATATATATATATATATATATATATATATATATATATATATATATATATATATCACCTTTGTATATAAACTAAGGAATCATAGAATTTAGCGTTATGGGTCCCTTCTGAATGTATATTCATGTTACTAGAAACATAGTGTAGTGTTTATACTGTAGTAGTATATGTAGTATTGGTAGTGTCTGTAATAATGTATGGAATCTACCATAAGTAGTGTAAAATAGTGTACTGTAGTTTGATTTCAAATAATTGTTGAAAATGAATTTTTTGAAGTTGTCGAAAAGCATTCACAAGAATGATAGCTGCCATGATTGAAAAGAAGTTGTGGGTTGGGGCATTCGATAAGGCGGATGTGCATCTTATGGAGAATCCTTGAAGTCAACCAGCAATAAACCATGGGGGAGATTGTTAGGCCACATTTAAATGGTTTATGTTAGGCTTCTAGTATTTTATTGTTCTTGGGTTTTAGATAAGGGGTTTATAGTGTTTTCGGTTATTGGGACCGAAATCACTATTGTGATTTCGGTTATCATAGGCTTGGGCCTTTTAAGGCTTTGTACTTGGTTGTATATATATTTTTTCAGTCGTTTTCATGTGCTAGTTGTTGGTTAATTGTGGTATTCAGCTATATGGTTATTTCTGTTGGATAAGGTGTCTAAGTCCATAACTTATTTGGTATATACTTGACCCGATCCGGCATGGTCCATTTGGGTTGCATTTCATCCAAACTATTTATGGATAATTTTAGGAGAGTTATACACATATGTTTATTAATATATTGTAAGTTATAATATATTAATATGAAGTTATTTAGTTATTCTTAGTCTTAAATTAATTATGAATTAATTTAGAGATTAAAAGGAAGACTAATTAAATTGTGGGCTATTGTTTATATGGTGTGGGCTAACACTCATTAGTTAATGGGCTAGGCTTATATGGAAGTCCATGGATGATCCATGGAGCTTTTAACCCATGGATCCTTGGAAAAGGAAAGGTCATGGGTTATTAGGGTTTCACCCTAACCATGCACACTATATAAGCATGCGTATGTTGCATGAAATAGCCACTAGAGTATGTGTGTTTGTGTGTGGCCGATTTTATAAGTGTGTATACACTCTCTCAAAGTTTTCCAAGAGTTTGTGGTGATTTGTGATTCCATTTGAGGCATTCACACTATTGGTGCTTGGCCCTCAAACTCCTTAGGAATCAAACTCATCATCAAAAGGTATATAATCTCATCTAATTCTTTTATGTTTAAAAGTACCCCATGCCATGTTAGATAGGTTATGAACCTTGGAAAAATTATTATTTTGCATGTATTTAGACAAACATAGATCCAAGGTTTATTAGGGTTGCATGCACACTTAGGAAGTCTTAGATTGCTCAAAACCCAACAGTGGTATCAGAGCCTAGGCTTGCTTGTTTGATACTTGATGCAAAATAGTGAAAAAAGTCGAAATTTTTGCTGTCTGCATGATGGACTCGCCGAGTCCATGGGGGGACTCGCCGAGTCCAAGGAAAAATTCATCCTACTCGCCGAGTAGGTTCGTGCACTCGGCGAGTAGAAGGTTCAGAATGCAGATTTTCGACTTTTGTTGTTGGAAATGGACTAGAAACTTTACCCTAAACTGTTTTGATATTTTAAAACTTATTTTAGTTGCTGTAATAGTTGTTCTAATCCATTTACAATAGCATATATCAAAATTTCATGCTTTGTATGTGTTCATATAATTCTTGAAACTTTGATAATCATGTTCATGTTCTTATGAATTTAGAAGATGATAGGAATTATTTGCTGAATTGGTTAGGATTAATTCTTGATCATTTATGTGTTTTAATGGAGTCCATAATTTTTCCTCAAGTTATGGATATCCAAAGGTCACTTTTCTTTAATACACATTTAAAACACATAAGTTACATAAAATGAAGAGTCTTCATTTTATGAACTTTTAATTCATAAGTTATGAAATGAAAAGTTTTGAAGAGTTGCAAAACTTGCCCTCAAGTTTTGGAATTTGGAAAAGTTTCACACTTTAATAAACTTTAATTCCAACACTTAGAATTTTAAAAGTTAAAATTCAACACTTATACTATTTATAACATTAATGGTTAATTATATATATATATATATATATATATATATATATATATATATATATATATATATATGTATAAGAACAAGTCGTTTTACCGTTAGTAGGCCTCATTCACGAAGTCGGTCTATAAGGTGGGTATAAGGTTGTTGCCTATAAAATGGCGACTTAATGGGTGTCCACTCTCACCCACCGCTTGCTTGATCGGTAGAGGGTCGTTAGCCGAACGGGTAGGACAATGACTTTAAATTCTCATTAAAAGTATAATGAATATTATAAAGTAACTAAATTTTTTATTTAATTCCCAATCTTAGTTACTTTAGGAAAAATGTGAATTTGGTGCTAGCCCATGGAATTCATACTTTGTACCTTACCAAGTTGTTGGTGGAGCGTGTGTGGCTAACCGGCACACTAACTTGGACTAGTAAGGATCACGAAGGGTGACTTAATGATTGTCATAGATCAATGGAGCGTGTGTGGTTAACCGGCACATTGATTAGGTGATAATATTAAGGGTGCCAAGTGAATTGGTATGGTTATTCACACCTTGTTTTGTGATCCTCGGCATCCCAGTCACAAAATTTGAGAGGGCACACTCGAGATTGAAACATGCCATTGAAAAGTTCAATGAATCTCAAAAGATCTAGGAATTTCAAATCCAATTAAAACCTAATAAATTATTTCATTTTTCATGGTGGAAATTGGTGAATCGTCATTCGCCTACCTTCAAATATTTTATAGCTTGGATTACGGCATCCCTCTTCCAAATTATAAAATATTGTGTTGGGTCCTAGCCTTAATATTTCATATTGGGTGTTATATTAAGGATTTTGAATCAACTAACTTGATTTTCTCCCATTATAGATGTCTGGTTCAGACAACTATGATCTTCCCAAATCTCTTGAAGATGGTGTCCCTCAACACCATGCTTCACTTCCTCCACCTCCTCCAATTATTCTCCCTCACCCACACGTTCTTGAAAAGTTTAAAGTCACTCAATCCCTATTGGCAAGCATAGTCTATGTATGCTCACATCTTTGAGATAAAGTCACATATTGACAAGCCGGGAGAGTTGGGTGTCAAAGTCTCGTGAAAGTTGGATGTTCAATCACTTTCTTAGTAACATAGTGAGTCTCTTTGGGACTACTATGAGACAGACTATGACATGACCCTTAATAATATTATCTATTTGCCTGGTGTTGTGGAATCAACAATGATTTGGAACACCAGTAAAGCAAATTTGATTAAAAGAACAACTTCCCAAGTCTTAAATGGACATTGGCAATGGCAGCATTGGATATCTAGAAAAGGATTTCTCTTCCCAATGGAAAGGGATCGGCCATAGTCAACTCGGTTGACCAAATGGTAAGGAGAAAGGCTAAGTCTGAGATAGTCTCATGTGCCATTACCAAAGGGTCCATGTGTTTTGTTGCCAAAGGAAGGGGCATTGGTTGCGAAGCTTCCCTATTCACCTGAAAGGTCATAAGGTTGATCAAGTCAAGAGGTTTGACTCTACTTCGGGTAAAGTCCACTATCCAACTCTATTAAGTGTCTCTTTGGAGATTCTTATTACATAATGTGAATGGGTCACATGTTGATGTTTTAAGAATCAAAGAAAAGATAGGAAGCTAAAAGAAGTATATGCTGATTCTAATTGCGAAGATGGGTTTCAATCACATGGTTCGGTGATCAGAATTTTGAGTTGTTGCTTGAGAGTTATGATATATTACTTAGGAATAGATAACAACAAGGTTTTCATATGGATTGTAAGGATAATTTTTTCCGCAAAGTTTTAAAATAAAAGAAAAAAAGGGTTTTTATTTTTTATTTTAAAAATATCCTTACAATGGCATCTGTGGAAAATTGTTGCTTATATGTTTCCAGTAATAGCAATATTGGAAAGTGTATTTGATTCTTTCATTTGTGGTAGTGTCTGAATTTACCAAATGAAGAAAGTTTTTCATCACCCAAGTTTCAATTGGACAAAAACTTGGAATCATACAAGTTGTATTGTATGATGAATGAGAATTTTCATCTTTGAAAATTAAGACTAATTCTTTGATCACATGTATATGTGAGTCAATTGAACGACTAAGGAATTAGGTACACTGGGTGTGGGCTGGTCAAGATCAACCACAAAGATTGATTTGTCATGATTTACTAAAGATTAGTAAACATGATTATACTTATAAGGTTAAGTATAATTCTGTAACATTGGAAAGGTTACAATGTATGACAAAACAAATGAGAAGAATCAAATTAGGCAGAAAGATAAAAGTTTCTCAAGTCTGAAAGGATGGGAGAGTACTTTAGTATCATATTTCATGATCATCTTAATGATTATGAAACTATATCACAAATTCATACTCTAAGAACATCTTAGTGCATTGTTATGGCTAAGAAGGGAGGTCATGAATTGTTGGATTGGTTAAAATCAAGAAGATGAGTCATACTTCCTTCCAAAACAATTCTTAGAGTCATACTCCAAGATTGTAACCCTGAGTGACATAAAGGAAGATTTATTAACACTAGTCAAATGTAAGAGTAAAATGTTTTCTACTCTTGTACATTTGAGATTGGTAAGTTGTGATGTCTTGGATGAGATAAAGACCAACTAAGACCAATTGTGTGAAGTGTTAGTCTTGATAAGAATCCACACTATCCCTTGAGTATTTGTTTTGTCAAGGAATGGTTCTTGACTGGGGAAACTTATATGTCAAGGGGACAGTGGGAGCCTTAAAGATCCTGAAAGAGTTTCAAGATTTAATCAAGAGTAAAACCTGTAATTTATCACTAGCACACGACTTAAGGTTTGCAACCTATTGTGTTGACATAATTCTTATTTCTGTACCTACTTCAAATAAGTTGAATTTGCATGTGAGTTATCAGAGTTCAACTTGGAAGCATTGGTGGGCCTTGTGCTACCAAGGAGACAAGAAACTAAGATTGAACAAGTTTAATCCATGTAAGGCTGAATTTGTCACTAACCTTATCTTGTGATTATGGTTTTGACAAATTCACATGGATAGGAACTCATACACTATAAAATCTAAGTGTCATAAGTTTTCTCTCCGATTCATGAAAATGATGGTGAGGAAACGCTTTCACTAAGTAGATTTTACGTAGATATCAATTGTGTTATTTGCATTCTCAAAAGTCGTTAGTGGAGCGTGTGTGGTTAACCGGCACACTAACATGGACTTGTGAGAAATGGAAAAGGTCTAAGAAATTGAGATTATGATTACGGCATCCCTTTTCATAGTTCTTGAAATTGCTTAGACACACAGGTGAGCTATCTACGGAAAGGTGTATGAATCTAAATTTTAGAAGTCCAACCGATTTCTGAATACATGTCAAAGCTAGTGGGAGCATAAGTGTTATGCTAATAATCATCATGTTAGTGGGAGCATGATAATTATGATTAGTATTGCAAGCTAGCAATGTTAATTATAGAAAAACAAAAGTTTCAATTCGTGAAGTTGCAGGGGTTGAAAAGGTCGTTTTGCTATAATTACGGGAGAGGAAATTATACTTCATTTCAATTCTAAAGATTAGATTGAGATTTTAATCATCTTTAGTCAAGAATATATATATATATATATATATATATATATATATATATATATATATATATATATATATATATATGTATATATGAATTTTGTGTTGGAATGGTTCAACTTGAAGAAATTCTATATATATATATATATATATATATATATATATATATATATATATATATATATATATATATATATATATATATATATTGTGTTTTCAAAATTCGATTATGATTACGACATCCCTCTTCGTAGTTAAATTTTGAAAACATGGCAAATAAAAAATATTGTAGCAAAAGACTGGTCTAGTATCATGTCTTTATGTCAAACATCATGAATCGTGTCCCATATGCTTCGGATATAGGATAGATTTCATGTGCTATAATATTCATCCTTTCTAAATTTTCCAAATGCTCTGGGCATTTAGAAGGGAAAAGTCTAGAACTGGATATGACTAAAGTGATTAAGCAATTGTTGAGGACAATCTGAGGTTTGCCAAAGATTGGTTACTCAGGGAAAGTTGGAAGTATGATGTAAGTTGTCAGAAAGGACTGTATTGACATGTTCTGAAAAGAAGTAACTCTTGTTCGGAAGTGATAGTCAAAATGGGACTATGGAAATGTCTCCATAGGTGGAAGTTATTCAATATATGTAAGATTAGAAAACCTTAATGCAAGAAGGATGTTCAAAGCAATGTACTTTGAATATGAGACTTCCGTTCCATAGAAGTTGACCTTCTTTGGAATACTCTCTAATGACTGGTGACAAGGTTTTGGTGACTTTGTGAATAATCATTACAAGAGGAACATTGCATAAAAGTTTAAAATCTAACAGTTTTTTTGGTAAATGATAGGAATCGGGGATTCTGACATTTACAATAAGGATTTGGGATTGTGAAATGAGTATCATTGGAATCATGTTCAATTGATCTACATCACAATGTAAGGATCATAGACAAACATAGTGCGCATACTTGGAGTATGGCATAACTATTGTTTAGAAAAACAAAGTGTACATGCTAGGAGCATGGGACGACTATTGTTTTTATTCAAGTCTTAAGTTGATTGTTTGAAACATTATACAATGAATAATGTGTAATCAATATGGTGATAAATAAAAGGTGGTTCTATTTATATTCAAAAGGGTTTTGAGACCATATTGGACTCGATTATTATTGTGTTTCACTTTGCATGTTTTGACTTCCAAAATAGCTAGGTTATTCTTTCCGAATGACTAAGTTATTTAAACACTCCACAGTCGTTCATATGTTGGAAGTAGGTATGAATCAAGACTCTCATGAATCGAATTTGTAGATGGCTAAATGGGTTTAGTCATAGCAATGGTTGCTACAACATTCATGAGTGCTCATAAGTTATGAGTATTGGAATAAACCCACGCTCACTTGTATCACTTCATGGAATTTATCTCGAGTGATCGTGAGATGGTAATATCATATAAATCTTCAAACCTAGAGATATGAGTTGTTACCTATGAGTTGGTTGTGCATTGATTGCACGTAAACGCATCAGTAACTTGATGTTATAAAACGTGCCTTTGTATACAATTCAACAAGTAGTAGAACAAGCATATGAGTCGAAGTTTATCTGTTCCTTCTAGAAATAGAAGCGATATCTGGGCCCCTCGATGATTTTGTTGTGACCTATGTACCGGCCGGTTAGAACTAAATTGATGTGTTCGATTAAGTTCTTTGTCAAACAAATCGAAAATCGGGAAACAAACTGATGGACAATAAGTACGACGTTGTTCCATGTATTTGTCCGGCTGATATCATGAGAACAGAGGATTATATGATCACTTATCTAAAATGGTGCTTCATAATTCAACAGAGTTTTCGAGAGCTACGATTGTTGGTTGGTTCCTGAAGTAATATACACAAATATAGTTATTAGACTTATCCAAGTGGGAGTCTATTGGATAAGGTGTCTAAGTCCATAACTTATTTGGTATATACTTGACCCGACCCAGCATGGTCCATTTGGGTTGCATTTCATCCAAACTATTTATGGATAATTTTATGAGAGTTATACACATATGTTTATTAATATATTGTAAGTTATAATATATTAATATGAAGTTATTTAATTAGTCTTAGTCTTAAATTAATTATGAATTAATTTAGAGATTAAAAGGAAGACTAATTAAATTGTGGGCTATTGTTTATATGGTGTGGGCTAACACTCATTAGTTAATGGGCTAAGCTTATATGGAAGTCCATGGATGATCCATGGAGCTTTTAACCCATGGATCCTTGGAAAAGGAAAGGTCATGGGTTATTAGGGTTTCACCCTAACCATGCACACTATATAAGCATGCTTATGTTGCATGAAATAGCTACTAGAGTATGTGTTTGTGTGTGGCCGATTTTATAAGTGTGTATACACTCTCTCAAAGTTTTCCAAGAGTTTGTGGTGATTTGTGATTCCACTTGAGGCATTCACACTATTGGTGCTTGGCCCTCAAACTCCCTAGGAATCAAACTCATCATCAAAAGGTATGTAATCTCATCTAATTCTTTTATGTTTAAAAGTACCCCATGCCATGTTAGATAGGTTATGAAAGTTGGAAAAATTATTATTTTGCATGTACTTAGACAAACATAGATCCAAGGTTTATTAGGGTTGCATGCACACTTAGGAAGTGTTAGATTGCTCAAAACCCAACAATTTCTTGGTGTACCAGACGATTTCATCAGATAAAATCATGTGTATCGAGAGCTATTTTGTGTGTTCTTGAATCACTATCTAATTTATATTCCGCAATCTTTAGATAGTTTGATTGATATCTTATCATGCAAACTGTTTTGGGACTTTCACTCAGGTCGAGGCTATAAAGGAAGAGTACCGAAAGAGTGAGCGTATAGTGGATCATGTGGCTTTCTTCGATTATGATAGCCAGGGTTTATTGACTCTCCATCAGAGGGTGTAGGTCCCTTATTCGGGTGGTGTGCGTCAGGTTCTGATGGAAGAGGCGCACAAATTAAGATTTTCCATTCACATCGGGGCGACGAAGATGTATAGAGATCTTCTTCCTATATGAAGTGGGACATAGCTTTGTATGTGCAGAGGTGCTTGACTTGCAAGAGAGTCAAGGCTGAACATCAGCGGCCACATGGCAAGATACAACCGTTAGCTATTCCCGTTTGGAAATAGGAAGAGATTACCATGAATTTCATTATGAAGTTGCCTCGGATAGCACGTGGAGTGTATTTGATTTGGGTCATCATAGATCGATTGACCAAGAGCATGCACTTTATTCCAATTCAGGATAGTGTCTCTGCGAAGATGTTGGCTGAAATTTATATCATGGAGGTTATGGCACGGAACAGGATGCCGATTTCGGTGATTTCAGACAGGGGTGTCTGGTTTGTTTCCAGGTTTTGGAAGACGTTCCACGAAGAACTAGTTACTCTTCTGCATTTCATCATGGCGTTTCACTCGCAGACGAATAGTCAGAGCGAGTGGACCATCAATACATTGGAGGATCAGCTACGGGCATGGGTTCTGCATTTTGATGTTTCTTGGGATACTTATCTTCCATTAGCTAAATTTTCATATAACAATACTTACCATGCCAACATCAATCGACCTCTTATTGAGATGTTCTATAAAAGGAAATGCAGGACCCCGATATGCTAGGGTGAGGTCAGTCAACGAGTCATAGAGAGTACCGAGGTGGTACTTAAGACCACCGATTTGATTCATCAATTTTGGAGTAGAATTCAAACATATTAGAGGCAGAAAAGATCTATGCCGACAAATGTCGATCAGACCTAGAGTTTCAGGTTAGGGACATGGTTTTCCTGAAGGTGTTACCTTGAAAAGGTGTCATCCGAGTCAAGAAGCAAGGCAAGTTAGGCCCTAGGTATATCGGTCATTTCAGGGTTGCAGACCGGGAGGGAAAGTAGCTAATCGATTGGATCTTCCGAAGGAACTCAGTTGTATTCACAACACTTTTCACGTCTCTCAGTTGTAGAAGTGTTTGGTTGATGATTATGTAGTGGCTCCATCAGAGGATATTCAGGTGGACGACCACTTGAACTACATTGAGAGACTGATAGTGATCCTCAATAGAAAGATGAAAACCTTAAGGAACAAGGTTGATGAGTTAGAAAAGGTGAAGTGGCAGCACCGGAAGGGTTCAGAATGGACTTAGGAGTCAGAGGATGAGATGAAGGAGCATTACCCAAAGTTATTTCTGGCAACGGACTTCAAGGACGAAGTCTGATTCAAGTAGAGGAGAATTGTAGCATCCAAATATAAGGTATTTCCATTTTAGCCCTTAAACTATTTGAGTTTGCACATTTTGTCCCATTTAGTGAGTTTCACATTCCATCTCTTATGTTGGGTGTACATGTGGGTACGTGCAATGTAATCATGCGATCTGATCGCAGAACCCATGATAATACATTAAGTGTATGTGTGGTACGCCGAACACGTACTAGCACAGCCTCAAAACCCTAATTTTAAGGGTTTTCTTCTCTATTTAAGCAACCTTATGCCTCCCTTAGATATTCCTAATCTCTAGTTTAAGACTTGTTTGTGAGATTTTGGAGCTTATTAGTAACTTTTGGTGCTTATTTTTTGAATAAGAAGGCCATTGAAGAAGGAGGTCTTGCTTGCAAGCTCATAGAAGGTATAAAGTCTATACCTTGATGTGTTTCCTTTTTGATCTCCATAGTTGGGTTTTAGGAACTTTTTGACCCAAAGTTTGGAACTTTATGAGTTTGGGACACTCCATAGCCTTTCATGCATGTTAGGTCTTGTAATTTCATAAAAATGGTTGCTTGATGGTCCTTTTCTAGCGATGCAAGAGTTTGGTGGAGATGAGTGTGGATTAAGTTAGAGTTTTAAGATTTAAGCCCTTTTCGGCCATGCAAAGGCTTAAATTTTTAGACTTTATGGATTAAGATGTTCTAAGAAGGTCAGATCTGTGTTTGTATGCATCTCTTAATGATTAAAACCTTTTTGGCTTTGCTTTTTGGGTCAGAAGGAGTATACCCCGCGTACTACTGGTTTTGCCCATCTTAGCCAGGTGAGACCCTGATCCTGCCTGATTCACAAAGTACGCCCAATGATTTTTTGGACTTTTGGTCACAATTTAGGGTTTTGGACCATAAGAGGGGCAAAATGATTTTTTTACCTTACGGGGTTTGGTTGTGGGCATTGGACTCGCAAGGTGAGTAATGGACCTTAATTATTAATTAGCGTTAATTGTTGTGTTATTAGGAGGAGACTAGTTCCTACAGTTCGAGTGCGAGATTTAGTTGTTTTCAGTATCAGGTGCGATTCCTTCACTGTATCGATCGACCGAAGGCACCAATATCGGCCCACTAGCTTATGTTGTAGTATGACGGTTGACTTCATGACAACTTTCAGTTATGCTTGTGTTTGATTGATGACTCTATGATTCTTTGTTATTATATTACATGGTAGTGGTATGGGTGGAATAGACCTGGTATCCGTTTGAAATAGGCCGAATGGGATTCCAAGCACCTAGATATGCTTGACAATATCCGGTTGAAATAGACCGTAGGGGAGTGCAAGCACCCAAATATGCTTCACTGTATCCGGTTGAAATAGACTGAAGGGGATTGCAGCACCTATATATACGTGGTTGTATTTTGTACGATATGTGAGATTTTGGAGGAACTTACTAAGCTTTG